>NC_057800.1:548894860-549494860 GCF_018294505.1 Triticum aestivum | reverse complement strand
TGCTTCCGCTTCGTTCGTTTTTTCTTTCCTTCGGCTACTTGGTTTAGTTGAGAAACGTGAATAAGCCAGACGGAGTCTCGAAACCCTCGCCACATCCCCTTCATACTTTTGTCCGCCTCCAGGCCATCCACTCCTCTTGCTGTTCTCTATCCTGACACTCTCAGCCATGGCTGTGCAGAAGGAGACTCCTCCAGAGCGCCATGTCCAGTCGCAGGAGAAGATCTCGGCTAGCAAGGGTTCCTCATCTATGAGTTCGCTCTGCTTCGCCTTCATTCGTTTTTTCTTTCTTTCAGCTACTTGATTTAGTTGTGAAACATGGATCATTGTGGTGAGCTTCATCCTAATGTTGATGAGGGTGCGTCCTGCCATCAATCTGACATCTTCTCCTTTGACCAGCTGAAGAACCTGTTCAATGCTGTGGAAGACATCCTGAAGATATCCACGAAGTTGGACGAAGAGAACAAAGCCATCATTGCAGTTCTGATGCATGAGAAGGCGCAGCTCGAACTTCAGCGTGATGAGCTGAAGCTGCAATCATACGTTATGAAGAAACATATCGAGGAACTTCGCGTCGAGCAACCAAAAAAGAAGTATCGCCGGACTAAGTAGATAGCATCGACCCTTATCCTCGTATCTGAAGCTGTCACTAAATGTTTCTTATGTTGTCATCCGTTACCTTGTGCCGTCAGTAACTTTGATAACAAATGTGTTCCTGGGCACATTCATTCCAAGTTTATGGGTACGGATGAACATTAACGTAATGGCCAGTTCTAGAGACGTTATTTTTAAAAGCACGGACGTGAAGTCTCGGCAGCCAAAGTTTTTGAACCAACTAGAGTCATGTCTTGTGCACACATGAAGGCGCCCTTTCTTTGTTCAGTGTTTCGGGTTACAAGAAGGCATAGTCGATGGTATTACATAGAGTCACACTAGCCTGTGACTCTATCAGACGGAGACGCACGGGCTATTAGTGTTAAGGGTCACAGGCGCGAGCATAAAACGATCAAAGGCATGGTCGATGGTATTACAGACATGAACTCTTGTTAATAAAAGTTCACAAGATATGAACTCTCTACGAACACAGTTGCGTACTCAGTTGGGTCACGCTTTTTTCTTGATGTTACGTATATTATTTGATAGAAGCGCGAAGGTTTGGATACTAATGGTTACAATGTTAAGGTTCACAGGCACGGGCGTACAGTCCTCAAAGGCATGATATTGTATTATATAGAGTGACGCTCGCCTGTCTTTGTGTTCCGAATGATTTCGTCCACTCAATCAGATGAAGAAGCATGGTCGTTAAGCCCACTAAGGCAAAGCTTTGTCTTACGCACAGCCACGTTTACTTTGTGAGGCACGGAATGGCTTATTCGAGAGACGCTGGCCTGGTATATTGCTCGCACGGTCGTGAGTCCCAGAAAGTCACGGCTTGCCATTGTGTAGAATCATGTTAGTTTGTCTACGTGTTCCAAATGAATCCGTTGAACTGTCCGCAAGCACAGGCACCGCCATGAAGCCCAGACAGGCATGGGTTATGCTTTACATGGGATCACATTCGTGCGTTTATAGAGGAAACCCGCAACAGCCGCCTCATCCTTGATTCAGTGTTCTGGGTCACAGGCACGGGCATGAAGCACTCAAAGGCATGGCCGGTAGTATTACATAGAGTCACGCTAGACTGCGACTCTATCAGAGGAAGATGCACATGCGTTTAGCCCACGGAGATGAACCTTTGACGCACAACCACAGACGTTTACTCTGCGAGGCACAGATTGGCCTATAAGAGAGGCGCTGTTTTTAAAAGCTTATTTCCTTGTATTTAAGAGCACGGACGTGCAGTCCATACAGACACCGTTCCGAACTGAATTGTGTCATGCTTCTTTCTTGATAAAGGCATCGATGTTCATGGCTGTCTGTGTTTCAGTGTTAAGGGTCACAAGCACAAGCATACAACCCTCAAAGGCATGGCGTGCTATTATATAGAGTCACGCACAAGGGTTTTCTGATTGTATTCCGAATGAGTCGGTGGGCTCGGTCAAATGGAGAAGCATGGACATCAAGCCCTCAGAGGCGTAGTTTGTTCTTACTCGGAGTCACGTTTATGCATTTATTATAGAAACCTAATAGGTTCGGGCGACTGTCCTTGTTAGAATTGTTTTCGTTGCATGACATTCGTGCCTGTATTGGGGAAACCCAACGCTTCGACGGGCGTCTCCTCGGATTCAGCTGTGAACGCCACATGTCGTTGCTCAGTAAACCCAGTCGTCCGACGGGCGTCTCCTTAATAAATAGTGTTGGTACCCTAGCTAATAACAACATATATCAACATTGGTCCTAGTTGTAGCTTCACAGGACCACTTATGCCACACATGGAGCACAGCCTCGGTGCATGCTTTTTTTCATGTGTCTGTGTCTGGATAAATGTCTTAAGGAAATGCAAATTGGTTCGGCCGAACACACTGCATCAGTCGAATTGGTTTGAATACCCGTGAGGCAGTTGGAAATGCCAATTTTTTTTCTATGGGTACCAACACATAGGGTCCCCTCGTCATCCACACAAACGCGCCACCACTTGTACCACATTTGTCTAAGTGCACCTAGTACTCCACATCATTTTCAACTTCTTCCTCCCCTTCTCGACTAGCGCCGCCGCCGCCAGCTCCCGACGACGCATCTCTTCGCCGCCTGATCTGCGCGGCTGCCACCAACTCCGGCAAGTAGGTGAGATCTCCCCTCATCCCCCTCGCGGATCTTCTTCGCTTCCCAAACCGCATGCGTCTCCCTCCGGGCGCAGATCTAATCCAGAAATTTTATTTGATCCCTGCGATAGATGATTTGTTGATAGATATGATGGTTCTTTGTTAGATTGATGGATCTCGTAGTGTAGGATCTGAGCCGTAACAGGGAAAAGAGAGGAAGCACCGTTTATTGTACTATGGTAGCGTACAATTCAACTTAGAGTTCAATATGTTCTTTGTAGAATGGAGGAAGCACCGTGTCGACTGTGCAAGTCACGGTGCTGGACCAGCCTTTGTACTGCCACGCTGTTCGGCATCTACTTCCACCCTACTTTTGTTTTTGCAGCGGTAACAATTTATATGAACCTTCCGACAGTTCATTATTTTTGTTTTTTATTGCTATTTCCACTAATGCATTGTGTTTGTTATTTGTTTTTATCTTGCACAGATCGTCCCATGCAATGTGAGATTGGCATTCAATGAGCTCGTCGGAGACACCGTGACCTTCGACGCTCTTGGGGGGCCGTACACTATGCAGGTCGATAAGGGGCGAACGATAACCCAGATTCGAGGGGATGAATGGGATCGCTTCATCACCCGCTTGCGTCTTAGTGGGGGTGAATTGATCAGCTTCTCCTTCAGAGTAGAAAAGGCCCAGAATTTCTGTTATCTATCTGAATTTGATTTCCGATAGTGAGGATGAAGTTCATGAGGAGGACGATGGTGAGGATTCAGATGATGATGAGAACCCACTTGATGAAGCACTCTATGCCCAGAGACTGAGGCTGAGCGGCGATGAAACATGCAACCTCTGGGACATGCTTCCGCTACGTGAAGACTACATCGGGATGCCATTTGTGACACGCCTCACGAGGACGAATGTTAAACAGCATCTCATGGTATGTTACTTACTGTGGTAATTACATGATATGCATGCTTAATAAGTGTACTAGTTGATATGATATGCATGTTGTAGTACTATGATATATCCTTATGTAGTGTAGTAATATGCGATGACGTGGTTCGTGTATGTAGTAAACTAATGATATGCTTAATTACTGTAGTAATTTGATGATTAGCGTCTAGTGTAGTGATGTGATGATATATATGCCCAGTGTTGAATCCAATGATATATGTGTCTTCAAGTGTATGATTTGCTGATAATTGCACGTGACATGCTCATATATCATACCAACTGTTTTCAGAAATTACCTAAGAGGTTATCTGTTAGTTGTGGCATCGAGACGCATGAAGAAGGCATGTCTGCTGGACTACGCCTTACCAGAACGGGCTCCATCACCACATGTGCCTACGCAGTGGACACGGACGGTCGCACTGTCTTCAACCGGGCGGGGTGGAAGAAGTTCCTTCATGGCAAGAATCTTCGGGTAGGTCAGGGCATCCTACTCACTGTTGCAAACACCCGTCGCCCTGACTTGAGGATGATGATCACCATCAACCTCATTTAGAACTGGCTGGGCCATGTTTCAATGTGAAATGAACTTGGTATGTTAGCTCTTGTTTCCAAGTACTTGCTGTGTATTACCATACCTATCTATCTATATATATCTAGGTTCAATAAATATGCCGTGTATCGCTGTGAAATGAACTTGTTATGTTTCGGGCTTGTTTTGCTGTTGCCCCAGCGGTTATTTGAGACTTCCTTCAGCTTGAAACTATCTTGACTTGTTGTTGGATGCTTGGTGTTGTTGCTTTATTTGAGGCTTCCATCAATCCTATTGATGAGAAGGCGAAGGCGAAGCTCGCCCTTCAGTACGACACATACGTTATGACAAGCTCAAGCTGGACACAGGCACGGGCATGAAGCGCTCAAAGGCATGTCGGTAGTATTATTACATGGACTCACGCTAGCCCGTGACTCTATCAGACGGAGATGCACAGGCATTTGGCCCACAGAGTCGAACCTCTATCTTACGTAAAGGCATCGTGTGGTATTATATATAGTCATGTTCGCTTGTGTCTGTTTTCCAAATGATTCTGTCGACTCATTTAGACAGAGAGGCACGGGTGAGAAGCCCATCGAGGCATACTTTAGTATTAGAGAGAGTCACGTTCATGCGTTTGTTGCGCAAACCGAACAGAACTGGGTTCTCATATGAACACTCGCTGTTTACTTTGTGAGGCAATGAGTGGCAGATTAGGGAGACGCTGTTTTTGAACCTTTGTCTTACGCATAGCCACATGCGTTTTCTCTGTGAGGCACGGAATGGCCTATGCGAGGGGTGCTGTTTTTAAAATCTTATTTTCTTGTATTTAAAAGCACGGACGTGAACTCCCTACGGACACAGTTCCGTATTAAGTTGCGTCATCCTTCTTTCTTGATGTTACATATATTATTCGATATAAATGCCATAGACGTTTGTGGCTATCTATATTTCCTTGTATTTAAAAGATAGCGACGGCACATTTTTAAACAAAGCACAAGCACAGTGGTTCCACGACAAGCATGTCTCAATTTCCAGAAACGGCAGTGTCGTGATTCTACGAGACGCTATGTTCTAGGCTGTGCACCATGTTTCCACCCACACGTTCACCACAGGGTCATGGACATACACAGAGGAAGTGTCGTGTTGTGATAACAGACGCACAGTTTTACAGGTACAAGAGGCACGAGGAGGCATGTAGATTAACATCACCACAAATGAAACATGCGCACGCATACAGAGAGATGCATAAAAAGTGGACTACAAGAGATAAACTAAGTTGGTAATACTAAACAACCGATGGTATTAATTAATAATGGAAATTAACGACAGGCATACAATATTGGAGTCAAATTCATAGTAGAGCACACACAATAAATAGAAGTCCTGGTCATGATAGATCGACTGGGTCACTGGAAACTCAAAAGTAGTAGTATCTAGCACAAATATATAGAACTTGCCTCCAAGCATGTGGGATGTGGCTTGCAGCAAATGAACGGAGAGCCAAGGCAAGGACCTAATCAAGGCGCCCAGGCTTGTGCCTTTGATGGTCCAGAGGTTGGACGAGAAGTGGGGGCGGCGTCGGCGAGGTGGATGTGCTCCTGAACGAGCTTAACCAAAGTTTGCCTATGGTCGAAGTAGGCCGCCATGCTCGACTCATGGACAGTGCTGCAGCTGTCCTCGTAAACAATCTGTCCGTAGATCTGGCTGAACTTGTCGATGTCATCATGCATGATGAGGGACTGCACGGCGAGAGTGACCTCCAGGTGTTCCTCCGGCGGCGTCCCGACCGGGAGCTGCAGGGCCATCAGCGTGCGAAAGAGATCGTTCCCATGGAGGCCGGCGAGCCAGGTCGCGGAAGACGAGGCAGAGGCTCGATCTTTACGGAGGCGACGCATGGAATGGAGGCGAGCAGTCAGGTCCTTCACCTTGCTATTGGTGAAGCTGAACTTGTGAATGAAGTCTTCCAGTGCACCCTTGAGCCAGGCGGCGAAGCTGGCATCGAAGAAGGAACGCGCCATGGCGGACATAAGCAGCCCCTGGAGGCGCTGCAGCACGTTGGGCTACGGGTTGCTCTCCCTGACCACCTCGATAAGACGTACGGTGGTCGCCTGAATCGCCTCCATCGCCGATCTCTCACCGTCTCGCTCTTGCTCTGATGGCCAGATACTTGGATCGGAGTAGAAGAAGATGGATGGTGACGCTTTTAAGCAAAGCACAAGCACAGCGGTTCCACGACAAGCACGTCTCGATTCACAGAAACAACACTGTCATGTTTCTACAAGACACTATGTTCTAGAGTGGGAAGCGTGTTTCCACCCAAAATGTTCACCACAGAGTCACGGACATGCACAAAGGAAGTGCCGAGCAGTGATAACAGACGCACAGTCTTACAGGTACAAGAGGCACGCCCTCCTCTGTATTGTAAAATACCTCAGCTAACGAGTTATTTAGAGAGGCACGGCCGTAACATCACACGTGACTACGTATTCCAAATGATTTTAGTCGCTCGCTCTATTCACAAAAGTAAATCCAAACATACAAACGGTGCACAAAAACATGAAAACTTGATAGTTTTTTGAGCTTGTAAGTTGCTTCACGGCTGACGATCACAAAAACAAGTTCCTGACAACCTTACAGACAATGGATAAAGTACAAGCTCAAAGTCCAAACTGGAAAGCACGCAACAACACCTATCTCTGACATTCGGATAACCGTTTTCAACATCCACATGTCAATGGATCCGACAAATCCATGATTGGACACTGGTTTGTCTAGATGTGTACTTTTAAATCCAAGTTCATATGCCTACAATACCCTGACAATATAAGACGAGCACGTCTAGAAGCCTTCTTGCCCCATTGAAGCACCTCTTCTTGATGTTCATAAAATCCTTCAGTGATGTTGTCTGGGGGGGGGGAGAGAAACTTGAGCCTCATAGTCTCTAACTCCTTTGCGTTCCAAACAAAGAACTTTGCAAATTCAATGTTTTTGTTGCAGTGTACATATTTTTCCAACTTTACTGTCTTCAAGCGAATGTCATGCTGTTTCAGAAACACCCGGTGCTTGTGGCACCACTTATTTGTTACACCTTCCTCGCGGCATACTCCTCCCTGAAAATGCATGAAGAGTGAGAATACTCGAGGAGTACAAAAGGAGGTAGAGGCCTCGAATATAGTACGCTGTGCATTGTATGTGCTTTCAATGTGTCTAGAAATCGTTACCTCGATAAACAGGTTCTCTAGGCTAGGAAAGCATCACATCAAGGCAACAACCTTGTTCAGATTTAATGACATGTGGATAAGCAGGGTCTTCACAGATTGGACCGCCATTGATAGGCTGACTACAGACAAAGCCTACGACAAGCACATATGATAAAATTAGCTGGATAAAAGGTCGCGTGACATGAAACTTCGGCACTGCAAGGAATGCAAGTAAAGAGTATAGTGCAAAAGGTGAGCACCTCAATAACTGTAGAGCTAAAAACAATCTTGGGTTCAGGAAATCCTTCATAAAAATTACCCAAACACTCAAGCTTAGGTGCATGAAAGACAGTTATCTGCAAGTGCCGGCTCTGAATATCGTGAATCAATCGTTTAAGTGAGGGCGCATCCTCAACAACGAGTTCACCATTCTCACAAAGGATACAGATGACTTCAACTTTGCCTGAGTTTATTATGATGCAGTGGTCCAAGTTATTGCAAACAAGCAGGAGCCACTCGAGGGCAGGGCAACCATGGCTGATTATGCTTTGTAGTGAGACATCTGATATATCAACTTCCAAAAACGAAAGCCTCTTGAGGAGTGGAAGTTTAAATGATCGTGCATACTTGTCAGGTATCTGGCAAAGAGCAAATGTGACGGTGTGCAGTGAGGAGGAAAACAGCAGCATGGAAGTCGGCGGTGAGGGCGCAGACGAAGAGATTTCGTGTGGTAGTGTGATGGTTTTTCCAACAAAACCTGGGAACATGTAATAGAACTCGAGAACCTGGAGATTCTTCAATCTTGGGGATCGAAGCCAGGTGTTAACTGTAGAGGGTCTGCAGTGGAGGTAGCACGCTGGAATGCAGAGACGATGAACTGTGCCACCATGACCGGAGAGGATGGCTTCCGGAAGGCACGAACCATCAACGTTAGTTTGAAAACTACACCGAGTTCCAAAATATCTAATGCGAATGACATCCTTACTGGGGAGCATGGGTAATACGTCTATATGAACTGTTTCTAGGGGCTTAAAGAGACGTGGGACAGGGATCTCACTGCAGTTGAGATTCAAAGGAGCAGTGCGCCATAAAGGACGCCATCGACGTGCGAGGATTTGAGTGCGAACGCCTTCCTTAGTGGATAGACGGGAGATCACCTCACCGAGGATGGCGTCCGGGAGGTCGCTGATGCGGTCCGGACCAGACTGCTTTTCTTGATCCTCGGATCCAGTAGGCGCACCCTCGCCGCTTCCAGCCGCTACCGCCAAACCACCAGAGGAAGGCGTCGCCGGTGGCGCGAGCCTCGCCCTCTTGGTGCTCGGGGCACCGGAGTAGACCTCCATCTCCGTCTCCATTGCTGGGATCGCGCCGCCTGCGAGCGCCGCTATATGTGGCGTGGATCTGGACAGACGATGGATCTGGAGAAATGGACTAGCCTGTCAATCCACGAAACGACTTAAATACCCACGACGAGGAGCGGAGGGGTCCAGATTAATTACTTCTTCTATTTTTCTTTCTGACAGGAGGGCCCGGTTTAAGTACTACATGTAGCAAGTCAATGGTAGATGGGTGCTTGAAACATTAAATAAAACCACGACTTTCAAGGTACGAAATGCATTGTTGCACACGCAGACTAGGCATGGACGTGCCCCTCAGTGCTTTAATTATTTACGGCACACATTCACTAGAAGAATCTGTTCGACGCCGGAAGCACGGTGGACTATGTACGTTTGTGATTCTCTGTGTTTCAGTCACTAGGGTCACAGGCACAGGCGTCAAATCCACAAAGGCATCGTGTGCTATTATATAGAGTCATGTTCTCTTGTGTTTGTGTTCCGAATGATTCAGATGACTCGTTCAGACGGAGAGGCACGGACGAGAAGCCCATGGTAGCATACTTTAGTATTAGGCAGGGTCACAATCATGCGTTTATTGCGCATAGTCGATGATATTACATAGAGTCATGCTCACCTGTGAGACTCGACCAGACGGAGATGCACGACCGTCTAGCCCGCGGAAGTGAACCTTTGTCTTATGCACAGCCAGGGGCATTTACACTCTGAGGCACGGAATTGCCTATATGAGAGACGCTAATTTTAAAAGCTCATTTCCTTGAATTTAAAAGCATAGACGTTAAGTCCATACAGACACGGTTCAGTACTGAGTTGCATCATGCTTCTTTCTTGATAAAGACGTCGACGTTCGTGGCTATCTGTGTTTCAGTGACAAGGGTCACAAGCACAGGCATACATCCCTCGAAGGCATGGCGTGCTATTATATATAGTCACGCACAAAGGTTTTCTGATCGTGTTCCGAATGAGTCGGTGGACTCGGTCAAAAGGAGAGGCACGGACGTCCAACCAACTGAGGCATGGTTAGTTCCTACCCGGAGTGACGTTGGTGCGTTTATTACGGAAACCTAGTAGAATCGGGCGACTGTCCTTGTTACAATTGTTTTCGTTGTAAGATTTTTAACTCAAATGCATGAAAGTCGACTTTGTATGTTTAGTAGCGTCATGATCCTTTATGCACGAAGACGACTTTTTGTGTGTTAGTGTTTCAGGTCACAGGCATGGTTGTCAAACTAACAAATGCATGACCTATAATTATCCAGAGTCACCTTGGTGTCTCTTTGTGTTCCGAATGCATCCATTGACTATGTTACCAGGACAGGCACGGTCGGGATGGCGATGGAGGCATGCTTGTGTTCTGTGCGGGGCCACGTTCGTGCGTTGATTGCGGAAACACAACGTTTCGACGGGCGTCTCCACGTATTCGGGTGTGAACGCCACGTGGCGCCGCCACGAAAACCCAAGGGTCCGACGGACGTCTCCTCCGGTGACCCCGGTCTGGCTCGTCGCCCGAGGCCAGGCTCCGGCTATTTAAGGCGGACGGACGGTGTCTCGAAACCCTAGCCACACCCTCTTTCTTGGTCTGTCCAGATCCACGCCACATAAAGCGGCGCTCGTAGGCAGCGTGATCCCAGCAATGGAGACGGAGATGGAGGTCAACTCCGGTGCCCCGAGCACCAAGAGGCCGAGGCTCGCACCACCAGCGACGCCTTCCTCTCGTGGTTTGGCGGTAGCGGCTGGAAGCAGCGAGGGTGCGCCTACCAGATCCGACGATCAAGAAGAGCAGTCTGGTCCCGACCGCATCAGCGACCTACCGGACGGTGCCCTCGGTGAGATCATATCCCGTATGTCCACTAAGGAAGGCGCTCGCACTCAAATCCTCGCACGTCGGTGGCGCCCTGTTTGGCGCGCCACTCCTCTAAATCTGGACTGCAGTGAGATCCCTGTCCCACGTCTTTTTAACCCTCTAGATCAAGTACATTTCGAGTTGGTCACCGCGAACTCCGCCACACTGGAGGAACTCGTCCGCGTAACATACACTGGAACTTTTTTTAGAGGAGAACATGTTGGTGAAGATAATTCCTATGATGATTCGTACCTTCCAGATGCCATCCTCTCCGGGCGTCAGAGTGCAGTTCGCCGCCTCTGCATTCTGGCGTCCTACCTCGACTGCAGGCACTCCACGATCGACGACTGGCTTCGATCCCCAAGACTGAACAATCTCCAGGTGCTCGAGTTTTACTACCTGTTCCCACCATGCTTGAGACAACATGACATAGGGCCATTCTCATGCCCTTCGCTCATGCCATCACCACCAGCATTAAACCCTCAGATTTCCTCCTCTCTCCAAACCATCGCCTTTGCTCTTTGCAAGTTACCAGACAATTATGTACGGGTGCTTAAACTACCACTGCTCAGGAGACTCTCGCTAGTAGATGTTGATGTATCAGACGTCTCATTACAAAGCATCATCAGCTCTACTTCTCCTACACTTGAGTCTCTGCTGCTTGTTTGGACAGTCAGGCACCATTCCATCAGAATAAACTCACCTAACCTTATAAGCATCGGCATTTCTGGTTACTATGGTAAAATTGTTATAGAAGATGCCTCGTCACTTCAACGGTTGCTTTGTGATGGTGATTGCAAAAAGTTGCGGATAGTTATCACCTCTGCACCTAAACTGCAGGTCATGGGCAAATTATCTAATATTTTCTGTGAATCCGGCATCACAAATGACCGTATAATTATTCAGGTACTGACTTTCAACAATACTTTCACCTCCATTCATTGGTACGAACAAGTTCCATGCAATTCAACCTTTACTCTACTAATATTATGTTTTACTCTACATGAAGTGTTTGCCGACAGTCAGCACATCCACAGCGGTTCATTCTATCAAGACGTTGTCTATCAGCATGGATTATGACCTGCACGCAGTCTTTTCCTTGGTGGAACACTTCCGAAGCTTGGAAAACTTGTATATCGAGGTGATGCTTCTCACACAAATTGTAAAACACATACCATGCATGGTGCAGAACTCCATTCAACAAAAAAGTCACATACATTGTATGTAATGGACAAAGGTGTATATAGTCATGGACGAGTATTAGGACAAAACTAAAAAGAAAGCTTTTATTATAATAGAGGTTATAGACTTATTCCTTCACTTGCTCTCCCAGCAGAGTCACTCTTTATCGAGCTTAACCATTTCAAATATTCATGTTTATTCAGGAAATAGCCTCTAATGAAGAAAGTCTTGCGAACGACTGTTCTTGCAAGCACCATCATGACGTTCGTTTGAAGTCACTGACGCTGGAAAGCTATGTTCAATGCGACAAAAGCATTCGATTTGCAACATTCTTTATTCTCAACGCAGCACAGCTGCAGACTATGAGGATCAAGTTTCTTCTTCAGGAACACTTCACGGAAGAATTCTACAAACAGCAACAAGATGTGCTTTAGTGGGACAAAAAGGCTTCTAAACATGCTTGCCTTAGGTTGTCGCCAAGTTGCAACCACGGGAACTTGGATCTAAGGCACGCATGTGTTGAGCACCTGGATTTAAAGGATCCATTCATTTGTAAGTGCTAAAAATAGTGCTGGAGTTAGATGTTCCCGCCACTTTCCGGTTTTGGAATTTATGTAGGTGTGCTGAAACAATGCCCGTACCTTTTTTTGCTCAATCTGTAACCTTACCAACAGCGAACTCGGTATTTCGGTAGATGGCTAAACGGTCTTTTGCTCATGCCGTACATTTCATTAACTAAAAGGGCTTCAAGTCTCTGCATCCACGGCTATGTACATTTGTGACTTTCTGTGTTTCAGTGATAAGGGTCACAGGAAAGGGCGTCAAATCCGCAAAAGGCATCGTGTGGTATTATATATAGTCATGCTCGCTTGTGCTAGCGTTTGTGTTCCGAATGATTCAGTGAACCACGGTTTGTGAGCAAACACACAGACGATCATGACTTCGTAGAAAAGTGATTCGAGACACACTGTTCTACCTGTCACACAAGCACGACCATGGCAAACGCACGGTTTTCCACGAACCACACAACGACCGTGAAGTGATACGACGCGCACTGTTCTACATGCCACACAGGCACGCCCGTGATTCCACGTGCTTCAGTAGCACGTAAAGACGTAATTCTTTCACAGGAAACGCCGGAAACCTACTGCCAGGCACTATATGCATTTGTAAAACAGAAACACAAACACAACCGTGACCCGTTGTGTTTGAAATCTTTGCATCACAGAAGCACCGCGTGAAGGCACATGAAGTACGGTTGGACACGCATCGCAAGCACGGTTATGCACACGAGATACGGTTAGGCACAGTGCAGGGACATAATTGCAGATGTCACCACTGTTGCATGTTTTTTAAAAGCACAGTCTTGCACTCTTTGTGTTTCAATGTTTCAGTCATTAGGGTCACAGCCACGGGCGTCAAATCCACAAAGGCATTGTGTGTTATTAAATAGAGTCATGTTCACCTGTGTTTGTGTTCCGAATGATTCAGTCGACTCGTTCAGACGGAGAAGCACGGACGAGCAGCCCATGAAGGCATACTTTAGTAATAGGCAAGATCACAATCATGCGTTTATTACGCATGGTCGATGGTATTACACAGAGTCATGCTCGCCTTTGAGACTTGATCATACAAAGATGCACAGGCGTCTAGCCCACGGAACTGTACCTTTGTCTTATGCACAGCCACGCGCGTTTACTCTATGAAGCACAGAATTGCCTATATGAGAGACACTGATTTTAAAAGCTTATTTCCTTGTATTTAAAAGCACAGACGTGAAGTCCATACAGACACGGTTCCGTACTGAGTTGCGTCCCTTTTCTTGATAAAGTCTCTGCAGCCACGGTTATGTGCGTTTGTGACTTTCTGTATTTTAGTGATAAGGGTCGTAGACACGGGCATCAAATCCACAAAGGCATCATGTGGTATTATATAGAGTCATGTTCGCTTGTGTTTGTTTTCGGAATGATTCCGTCGACTCGTTTAGACGGAGAGGCACGGACGAGAAGCCCATGGAGGCATACTTGAGTATTAGGCAGACTCACGTTCGTGCGCTTACTACAGAAACATAACAGAATTGGATTCAGATGTAAACCCTCACTATTTCTTTGTGAGGCAATCAATGACCGATCCAAGAGACACTGTCCTTAAAAGCACGGGCAAGAAGTCTCTGCAACCACGGTTCTGTACCAAAGAGCCACTGTCGAACGCATGAAAGTCATGCAACGAGGGCCACACATCTAGTAGTAGAAAAAGCACTTTATCAGTTGGCGTTGCTCCTTTTCTATGCCATAGTAGGGTGGCTATGAAAGGCACGTTATTCAAGAAGAGAACAAAAATCACAATGCCAGGACAAGGTCAAAAGCATGGTTGTGAGTCTGCAGTGTCACGGCTAGAATCCTTGAGACGCATTTCGGTGTGGCATGTTGAGTAGAAACTCGGTTGTGTGATAACCAGAAGCACTACATAACGCCCCGCAAAACAGGTTTGGTTCACCATTGTGGTGGCTCTCTATGCTTTCAGCTCTTTTCATCTCTCCTGTGTCGCAGCAGAGACGCATGGTTGTATTGTTACACCATCCAACTTCATAAAGAAAGGGCTGCAAACATTTACAAACAAACCTATCACCCTTATAATATTTTCCCAGCTGAGTAATAAAAATACCTAAACAAGCAAAATCTGTTATGCTTACATTTGCTTTGTTTCTACAACTGCACCAAATAAACTTACAAGCCGTTTTTTATAACCACAGTACGAGGACCAGAAACAGTGCAGCGGCTCAAATGCAGCTCCATCAGTGCAAGGCTCAACTGCAGCTCCTCAGTGTGTATGGCAGGTACATCCGAGAAGCACCGCTCTACCTGCAACACAGGCACGGTTGTGCATGCATTGTGTGCATGACAGGTACATATATAAGACAGGCACCGTCGTACATACAACACAGCACGGTTACACATGCAGCGCGCATCTCTCCACTGAAACATTAAATCTACTTTATGTCTCTTAACCTTGGTGCCACAGCATTTTATGGTCCTTCGGCCCGTACAAAGCCGCAAAACCACACATTTCCTTCATGACTGCACGCAACACAAAAACAGACAAGCCTACACACGGTGCAAAGACTACAACGGTTGTCTGATAAAGTTTACATAAAACCCAAGCTCAAAAGAACGCAACAACAAATAACTCCATACACCTGGACAACTAACACAAGGCCTGATTTCAGCATCCACACCTGAACGGAACCGTCAAATCCAGGTATTCAACACTCCTCTTTCTTAAATGCGGACGCGCGTGGCTGCAACTTGATGATAATCTAAGACGTGCACGTTTAGAAGCCCTTCTATGCCACTCCAGAACCCTTTGTTGCTTTTCGTAAAATACTCCCGTGAACTCTGCGGGAGGGGAGGTAAACTTAATGGTCATGGTCTCCAGATCCTTTGCACTAAGAACAAAGAACATCGCAAATTCAGCGTAACTCCCAGAGCGAACATAATCTTCCAGCGATACTGTCTTCAGACAAACGTCGTGATGTTTGAGAAACTGCCGGTACTTACGACGCCATTTGTTTTTTTCACCATGAGAAATCAACGATCCCTAAAATATAAATGATAGGTTGAAAATACTTAGCGTCTATAAAAAGAGATACAGACCATCAAAAAACCAAATGCAACAATTAGTTCTACCACCTCCGTAACAAGAAGTTAGACATAGACTTGTCTATATATGGATGTATACAACAATAAATCATGTGTAGATACGGGTGCATCAATTTCAGTCAAAATTAAGACAAGCATTTCAAAAAGGAACGAGTACTACAGAATGCAAATTTCTGAAGATCATCACCTCGACAAACAAGTTCTCCAGTTTTGGAAAGCATTGCAGCAATTCAACGACAATGTCCACCTTATAATCATGTAGATAAGCAAGGTCTTGACAGATTGACGCATTGTTGTTAGACTGACTGCCTTCAAACCCTTGATGAAAATTAACAGAAGATGGATCACAAAACTAATAGCATAAAGGTTGGATGAAATAAAACTTGTTTCCTCACAAATAAAGTTAAGCTGGAAGTATCATAAAAACTCAATACCTCAAGACACGTGAGACGACATGGATACGGTTCAGACGCAGAGACAGCGGTTACCTCCAAGTCCTGACTCTGCATGAAGAATAGAACATAGACCATCAAATTAATAGAACAAACATCGGAACAAGTACAGCTCTGTTCCAGTATTAAGGAAAGTCAGTACCTCAAGACACTTCGAGGGAGACACAAACACGAATTCACCCAACGTCTCCAGTTTAGGTGCAGAGACAACGGTTATCGAACAGTCGTCAACCAGACAATCAACAATCAACCGTCGAAGCGAAGGGGCATCCTCAACAATGAGTTCCCCGTGTGGACAACAAATGCCAATGCTTACAAGGTTAGACGAGTTTATTGTGACACGACGACCTCCTCTATTGCAAACAAGCAGGAGAGACTCAAGTGCAGGGCAACTAGAGTGGATTATGCTTTGCAGCGACGCGTCTGATATATCAACAGCCACAAGCGAGAGTCTTTTCACCAGTGGTAGCTTAAGCGTCCCTACGTAATTGTATGGTATTTGGCAAAGAGCAAAGCCGAGGGTGTGGAGAGAGAGGAGGAAAACCGAAACACGGACTCCGGTGCCGAGGGCGTAGTTGAAGTGCATAGATCCAATAGAGTTACCTCTTGCGTCAGAAATTCTGGGAAGAGGTAGTAGAACTCAAGAACCTGGATATTGTTCAACTTCCAGGATCGGAGCCAGGCATCAACGGTGGAGGGCCTGCACTGTAGGTAGCACGCCGGAATAGAGAGGCGGCTAACCGAGCCAGCATGGCCGGACAGAATGGATTCCGGAAGACTGACAACAGGATTTCGACAGAGCCGCGTTCCGGAATAGCATTTGCGAACGGGCTCCTTGGTGAAGGCGCACAGATGAGATATGGTCTCGATATGAACTTTTTCACCATCGTTAAAAAGACGAGAGTCAGAGATCTCGCGGCAGTCGAGATTCAGAGGAGCGATGGGCCACAAAGGACGCCAGCGACGTGCGAGGATTCGAGTACGGATGCCATCCTTGATGGGAAGACGAGAGATGATCTCACCTAGGACGCCGTCGGCGAGATCGCTGATGCGGTCCGCACGACATCCCTCTTCTTCCTCATCGGATCGGGAGGGAGCACGGTCGCCGCTTCCATCCCCTCCGACGACCAGCACACCACCAGAAAGCGGCGTCGCCGGTGGCGCCACTCTCGACCTCTTGATGCTACGAGCAGCGCTTTCCATCTCCACCTCCGTTGCTGGGGTGGCGCCGCCCACGACCAGTGCTCACTGAGGTGGATCTGGAGAAATGGATTACAGCCTGTCAATCCACGAGACGCTTAAATACCCACGACGGGGAGCGGAGGGGTCCAGATTAATTACTTCTTCTATTTTCTTTCTGACAGGGGGGCCCGGGTTAAGTACTACTCGTAGCAAGTCAATGGTAGGTGACTGCTTGAAACATTAAATAGAACCACGGCTTTCAAGGTACGAGATGCACTGTTGCACACGCAGACCAGGCACGGGCGTGCCCGTCCGTGTTTTAATTATTTACGGCACACATTCAATAGAAGAATCTGTTTGACGCCGGAAGCACGGTTCTACAGTCATCTTGCCTCTACGAGCAACAAAATTTTCCACGGACACGTTCACATTTAAGTCAATAGAAGATTCAAGGCCGTGCCTCTGCTTTGCAAATGATTCTGCTGAAACGCTCCTGTCACGGCTTGTCACGTACCAGACACACGGTACGGCTTGGCATTGTCACGTACCAGACACACGGTCCTGCCTTTGGCATTGTGACGCACTGTTCTACATGCCACACAGGCATGTAGAACAGTTCGTGTCTACCTTCGTGTCTCTTTGTGTTCCAGATGATTCCGTTGACTCTAACACCAGGAGAGGCACGGTATGGAGGCCCAGAGAGGCATGCTTGCGTTTTACGCGGGATCAAAATTATCACAGGCACGGGCATGAAGCGCGTAAAGGCATGGTCGGTGGTATTACATAGAGTCACGCTAACCTTTGTCTTACGCACAGCCACGGGCGTTTACTCTGTGAGGCACGGAATGGCCTATACGAGAGACCCTGTTTTTAAAAGCGTATTTCCTTGTACGGGCATAAGCACGTGCATACAGCATAGAGGCACGGGCGTTTACTCTGTGTTTTAGTGTCAAGGGTCACAAGCACGGGCATACAGCCCTCAAAGGTCTTCTAATTACATAGAGTCACGCACAGAGGTTTTCTAATTGTATTCATAATGAGTCGGTGGAGAGGCATGGTTTATTCTTACCCGGAGTCACGATTGTGCGATTATTACGGAAACCTAATAGAATCGGACGACTGTCCGTGTTACAATTGTTTTCGTTGTAAGATTTTAACTCAAATGCACGAACCGTCAAGTGTGTCAGTGTTTCAAGTCAGAGGTCACCTTCGTGTCTCTTTGTGCTCCAAATGCATCCGTTGATCTATAACCAGGAGTGGCACGGTAAAGATGCTCAGGGAGGCATGCTTGTGTTTTACGTGGAGTCACGTTCGTGCGTTAATTGCGGAAACCCAACGTGCATGTTACAATTAAGTCACTAGAAGATTCAAGGCCGTGCCTCTGCTTTGCAGATGATTCTGCTAAAACGCGGACAAAACCAAGTGAATGAAGTGATGGCAGAACCACGGCTTTTCAAGAACGAGACACACGGTCCTGCCTTCGGCATTGTAAAGCACTGTTCTACATGCCACACACAGGCACGGCCGTGATTCCACGTGCCTTAGTAGCATGTAAAGACGTGATTCTCCACAGCAAACGCCGTGAACCTACTGCCAGGCACTATATCCATTTGTAAAACAGAAACGCAAACACAACCGTGACACGTTGTGTTTGAAATCTTTGCATCACAGAAGCACCGCGTGAAGGCACATGAGGCACGGTTGGACACGCATCGCAAGCACGGTTATGAATTACTTACAGTCATGCATTCATAACAGAAGAACATGCGTTAGAACAGGCGAGGCACAGTTACCACGAAAGCCACGGTTATGCAGCCCCAGAAGCATGACCCAGATTCTGTGCTTAAAAACGTTTTCGTTCCATAACGGCGGGCGTGACCATGCAACCGTGAGAGTCACGGTTGAACACTCACCGGTGGCATGGCCGTGGCTGCCTGTGCCCTTAGGTTATTTTTATCTCTCTATCATGCAGCAGAGAAGCATGCTTGTATGCTTACAACATCCACGTTCAGAAACCGACGCGGCTGCGGAAAATAACAAGGAAACCTGTGCCTCTGATATTTTTGTCCGCCGAGTAAAAAATACATAAAGAAGCAAAAGGCGTTCTTATTTAAATTTGTTTTGTTTCTATAACTGCAGCAAATTAACTTACAAGCCGTTCTTATAACCACAGCACAAGAAAATAAACAATCCCCACCAATTGCTTGCTATTTCATCGCTCCACGTGCGGCCTTGTTTTTGAATGTTCAGCGATCCATTCTTCCTTCTCGACCCTTGTGCAACCCCACCCTTCTGCGTAGCTATTCAACCTATTTACCTGTAAAATTAATATTCATACATAAAAACAAAGCGAAAGATTGCGGTCATCACTATTTTTTGCTTACGTCCTGTTTAAGCTGCATTATTACCTTTTAATTTTTCTATTCGTACTGTTCTCCGGTACCAAAAAGTCTCCACTCAGACCTTTCCTTTCTGAAAATGGACTGCGCAGATTCCGTGCCTTGTCCCGGGCTTCCCTGCACGCATTCTGTGTGCCTGGCTTGTGTGATGTTTGATTCTGGCGTAGATGCAAGACTTTGGTAAATGCTCCCTGCTGTCAGTGGGGTCGTTGGAGTTGCTGGCGTCTGACGTCTTCCTCCTGGGCTTGGAGTGCATTGTCCTGAGCCGTTTGATGTCCTCGATGGTGTTGTCGGTGTTGTCGGCCATTTCATTGACCTTGCCCTCTTCTCCTGCTGCGATTTCCTCTTTTCCTCTTCAATCCTCATCCTCTCCTGGACTTCTGGGTTATCCGGGCAGTTTGTTTTCCTGTGACCCTTTACTCCACAACGGCCGCACTTGGATGCGGCTTTGTTGCCTTTTCCTTTCTTCTCAGAACCAGCTTTGATTCGATCTCCTTTTTTCGTACCCTTTGAGCCACTCATGGGAGGGTTCTTGAGAGTTTCGGCAAGAATGCCTGTGTCTGGTTCCTCGGCAAGTGCCGCCATGACTTTTATTTTCATATCTACCGTACACTCACGCAGCACACGGTATGCCTTCTCTTTTCTGCAAGCATTTGAACAGATATCCGACAACTCAGCGTAAGCGAGGCCGAATCTCATAGTTTCATCGTCTTGTATGGTCATGCTATCACCTTGACTTGTAGACAGAACTTTCAGACTCTCTGATAGATTCCTGGTCCATCTGGGGATGACAAAGGATTTTGGAAGTTGATCGATCATGCCTGTTTGGTCCATCACCTTAAGCACATGGCAGCACTGAATGCCATCCCTACTCATTTTCTTGCAGCTGCAACTGTATATTTCTTTTTGCTCATCCACATCTACCCTGAACTCAGACCTGTCAAATTCCTCGCCGGGATATGGTTTCCACACTTTTTCTCCAGGATCAATAATCTTTTTTAAAAAATACTGCCTCCCCTTTGCCAGATCAGAGCACTTGAAGTAAGTCCGGTTCCGTAGCTCCAGCTGGAATTTCCTGAAAATTTCATTCGTGTATACTTGACTTGCTTGTCTTTCAATCGGAAAACCGTCTCTAGTGATGGCGCCTTCTCTTCTGTTCGGTATCTTTTCTTGTCAAGCGTGGCGAGGCAATTTTGCTGAATCGTGTGATACGCATTAACAAACCTTTTTATAGTGTCCTTGTGGTCGACGTAATTCTTCCACATCGAATTCGTGCTCTCACTGCGAGTGGTTGTTGACGAGAAAGGATAGAAACAGTCCTTGAAGTAGGCCGGCACCCAAAAATTTCGGAGTTCCCATAGCGTGTTCAGGTGTTTGTTGCCTTCCGCCTTGTGCAGAGAAATTGCTGCTTTCCAGGCACGCTCAAACTCGTCTTGATCTAGTGAGTTTTTGACGATTCGAAATATATCATCAGACATCCCTGGGTGCTGCGCAAACACTGCTGCGTTATTTTCCTTCAGGTTCTTCCTAATATGCCACCAGCAGAACCTGTGCCTCGTCCTCGGAAGAGCTTCCTTTATTGCAGTCTTCATCGCCTGGTCCTGGTCTGTTATTATGTATTTCGGCTCTTTACCTCCCATTGCCTCGACAAACGTGCTTAGGAGCCACTTGAATGACCCTATTTTCTCATCCTTCAAAAGGCCTACTCCAAACAGGACGGTCGACCCGTGGTTGTCGACACCTATAATTGGTGCAAATGGCAAGCCATATATATTCGTAGAGAATGTGGTGTCAAAAGACACGAAATCTCCATATAGATCATAATTCATCTTACACAAGGAGTCTGTCCAGAACAGGCTGCGCACTACATTGTTCTCTGTCTCTTCCACATGGTGGAATCCCGGCCTCCGCCTCTGCATATCAGCAAACAGTTTCATGGTGTCTGCGATATCAGTGCCGCGCTCTCCAGCCCTGTCCCGGCATGCAATGTTGCTTATGTCAATCGTGTCGAACATAATTTCTCGCCTCGATTTCCCCATGGCAGCAAAAATCTGCATAACCTTCCTTGGTTCTAACCTCGCCTTCTGCAGCACTTGTATAAAGAATTTCTCCTGAGGTGTCATCTTCTTATAGCATCTCATGAACTTCAGCATCCAATCAGATGGGTGAAGCTGGTGGTTGTGCTCTAGACGCACATTCTTCAGATACCATTTCCTCCTATCTGTATCCCTCTTGGCTGTTATTTGGACTGGGCAGCTTGTCCGGATCAAGCAGTTGCTCCTTCTCTCCTTAACATGTCTCTCAGTTGTTTTATTCTGCCCTTCCTTGGTGTAGTGAAAAACCTGCTTGTCAAGCTGCTGATCATATGTCGATCTTCTGCTCGTTGATCGCTTGGCAGCAAAGCCAACCTTTCTAGCATATCTGCAGAAAAAGAAAAAGCACTCATCCAATGATCCGAATACCATACCACCTTCTGGTTCGACCGCTTCGGTGACCTCCTGAATCGTTGGGTATATGACTTCTTTAAACATGTCATCCATTTCTTTCTCTACAATGGTCGGCGGCGCCATGATGATTCTGTCTACCGTGTCTTCGTTCGTCTGATCGCATTCACTTCTGACGACATCAGTCTCATCACCAGCCACAGGTCCACTTACAGCGGAGCTGCTGCTGCTCTGTTGTTTGTCACACGCAGCAGCATCGTTTCTGCATGCCACGGCCAAATCCATAAATGAGTCTGCCTCTCCAATGTTGCATTGTGCAATGCTGCTCCCTGTTTCTCCGGCACTCGAGCAACCAAGGGACTGTGCTGCTTCTACCATGCAATCCGTGCTGGCGCTGTACGCTACTTGCTGCTGTGAACGTTGCGTTTCCTTCGAAATGGATGGAGAACTATGATATTTCTTCCCCTCATCTGTTATCCCCTCCGCCAAATCCTGAACACATGGCAAGAAACAGAATTAGATGTCCAGAGCAGCATATGCATTTTTTTAATTTCTAAACAAAAGATTTATATGACTCATCAGGGCTCATCTGGTATACCAAAACCAGACCCGTGCCTCTTCACCGAGTATAAGCGGTACACCAGAGGCACTGTTCACATCACGAATGTGACCATGCTACACACACATCTGCACAAAGAGGCACAGATGTGCTTCTGTTTACACCATACAACCGGAGACGCACAACAACATCCTATATAAAAGAACAACTGCACATACAGCCGTACAAGACGGACAGCCGTCCTCCTGTTTTCCACTTTACCCTGTTCTCCCATAAAACTGTTTGTGTGTTGAATTGAAAAAGCATAGTTCCGACGTCACCTTTGTTTTCCCATGCCTCTCTTGTCCAGCAAATCTTGGCGACAACCTCCGTGCATTGGTGATTTCGCTGACGATTTTGAATGCCATCGGAGATCCTTTGGAAGGACCCCTCATGTTGAACGCCACAGGTGATCCTTTCAAAGGACCTTGCCTTATGTTTTCATCGATTCGTGGACTACCGCGATACTTGCTTCCTTCCTCGTACACCTGCGTGTGGAAGATACTGCAATTTAAATATACCAGACGAAAACAAAGAAAAAATTGCTCACAAAAAATATACATTTGCTTTAAATGTTGTTGCACGTTCGTATATGCTGTCACCTGTATTGCTTTCTGATGCTGCTGTATGGTAGAGCTTATTGCTCCTATGTTTGATTTTGTCGTTGGGCTCTTCTTGCTTGTGCAAACCGTACCGAATCCTTGAACACCAATGCTTTTGTTGCCAATGATCCTTCTGCTTGCATCAAAGGAAATTCTGTTACCCTGCACCTCTTCATTATGACCGCCTACAAACGCTGGGCCGTCACAACGCCCGCTCTGCGCCTTTGTGGGCATCTGTGTCTTCAAACCAAAAAATAATTAGAGGCACGTGCGACTAAAACTTCCACGTACGTTAAAACCAGCGTTTGAAGTTTTCGTCGTTACCTGCACAATCTGCTTAGTGGAGTCTCTGCTGCTTAGAATGCTCCTCTTGGCAGGTGTCTGTTGCACACCATGCTCCTGGTTGGGGCGTTTGCCAAGAACTTGTATCTCACTCTTGACTCCAATTATTCCAGCCCGCATGGCATGTGCGTGTTTGACAGCATCTGCATCCTTGATCTTCTTCTCGTTTTGTAGTAATTTTTTTCTTCCACCTCTCGATACTCAACTGCAGAGTAGATGCACATGATAAACAGATATTACAGCATTCATCCAGGATATATAAATCATTTTTGTTGTTGTTAATGATCTACTATTTGGTGTTCTCAGTGGTGACACCTTGACAGCAAACGTCCCAGAAATAAAAGACCAAACACTAATGTTCAACTGCCTTACTATTACCTGCCTCCCATAATCCTTGCCGATGTCGTTCAAAGACCGACCGTCCCTGTTGTCCTGACCAGATGACGCACTCCTGAACATCTGCCCCGAAAAAGAGACGTAATAAATATAAAGGTTATAAACCTGCAGTATCAGTGTTGAAACTTTTCGAAGTCGATATCAACAGAGATATATTTTTAGTTCTATATAATTAACATATATAAATATATACATATATTAATTTTTCATTAAACTATAGCCTCAACCAAAGTGAGATCCTCTCATGCTAATTTGCTTGTGCAACACTTAACACAAAGATAACCATGAAACCTAACAAAAGTAACAACCTCGTATTACAAGGACGAGAGGATACAAAACAAAAATCAAATTCAAATCAAAGCTACAGTGTAAAACTAAACAGTTTTATTCTATGAATCCCGACCACAACAAATTCATCAACGAATTGAATCTCGTGTATCAGGAATCGCCACGCAAAAGGTGCGTTGATAAATTTTTTACTAACCTTTGATTGCCGAATCTTATGCGCTGATTGTTCGGAAGTCACACCTTTCTAAATTGTGGGGGGATCTGCTTCCCTGCAGTTTGTCAGCGATCCCCTTCAATGATTTTGAATCTCGGAGAGAGAGAAAAGAGAAAGAGAGAGGGAGAGAGAGAGAAAGAAAGAGAGAGGCTACTTCGTTTTTTGCGTGCAGGAGAAGAATAACCTGATAGGTGGGGTGAGTTTTGCGACGCATGAGAGATGGGCATGTTTCTTGGGCGTGACGAGATGTGGTAGGTCGACTTCACTTGACCGTCCACGACACTGACAAGTGGGCTCTCAGTTACTAATTCCTCTAAGTCTCTCACTAACTTGTGGGGTCGGCCTTATATGAGTCCTACGAGGAGTACCTCCATCTGAGGTGAGAAAATGTGGTAGGTGGACTTCAAACTCATACTGACATGTGGGCTCTCAAATAGTTCCTCCAAGTATTTGACTAACTTGTGGGGTCGTCCGCAGATGAGTTCCAGATCTCTCTCCATCTAGCATCGGTGGCGACAGGCGAGCTCTCCAAAGGAAAGCCAATCCTGATCCCTCCGCAGAGTTCGCTCGTCACTGAAAAATTATCGGTCTCCTTCATCTCACTCGCCGTGGATCTCCTGTTCAGGTAATCCATTGCATCCTCACCATGATTATGCCACCGATTCAACGTTTGAACAAAAAAATTACCGGTGCTAGCAATTCCGCGGGCTGCGTACACACCGCATGTGCGCAACACAGCAGGTGGGGCGCGATTTGAATATCGGTTCCGCATCCAATTATCTTCAGCTGGTCCGTGCTCAAACTGTTGCGCGTCTTAACAGCAGAGGGGTTATGGATTTAAAATTAGGACTCAGCTAACCTCACTTTAACCATGCCAACTGCATGCTTGCGCCGTGGTTTTGCTAACTTGAGTTATATCTCCAGCCATGCAAAACTTAAGCACTCGTCTTAGCTAACCAACTAGAGACAGGTCAAATTATTTGTATAGATCCGCAATCTATAGCAGAGATCCAAAGGATTTACGTCCGTTTTTGCAAAGCAGTTACTAACTCAGAGTTAGAACCCGTCTTAGCTAACCAACCTGTTGATGATGGTCTCACATGGACTGCTAACAACTGTCTTACATAGCTGACCTGGTAACGATGACGTCTCATGACCTCTTATGTAGAGTTCAATGAGATGGATTCCACCCCACAGCTGTCGGAGACTCAGTCTCAGTCTGTCGATGGCACGGAGATTGTCACCCAAGATTTCATGGTTCATGACCAACTAGAGACAGAGAGACTAAGGATCGAGTTAAAACATGCAGCGCACAAAAAGCTTGTTGAGGAGTACAGGACAAAGAAGCAGCTTGCTGCCTCGAAGTAGGTGTTTTTTATCATGCATCTCGCGTGTGTCGTTGAAATTTCTTTGGAAATCAATGCCTCTCATTCTAGCTGCATTTTTAATCACGGCTTAAATATTTATCTCTGTTTTGCTGACTCGGCGTTTATATGTAAGCTTCTGCCAGAAAAGCATGTGGTTCAACAATACATTTGCTAAAGGTCATTTCTTATCTTTGTCCACAGAGCTGCTGCAATGGGTGAATACGAAGAAGAGTTCAGCACAAAACTTAGCTTCCAGAAATTCATTTCTGTCTGTGAAAAGCTAACAGAACCACAAAAACAGCTAGTCAGAGATATTGGTTTTGGGTACCTTCTAGATCTGTGTTGTCGCGAGCTTACAAGGTGTTTCGTTCGCTGGCTTGTCCGCTATTTTGATTGCCCTTCCAGGTGTTTCATACTGCCTAGTGGATACAGATTCCTTATCAACTCGTACACCGTGCACCGGATCTTAGGAATTCCACTGGGCGGGCACATTATCCCTAGAAAATGCTCAGAAGCTTTCAGATGTCAGGTTAAGTCTGAAACTCGGTGTGCTGGGCATGCTCCAAACATCAAAGAGTTAACTGATCTCATAACCCCAGAGCTGACAGGAGAAGTGTTTCAACGGGTTTTCGTGATGTTTGCAACAGCGGTATTTCTATGCCCAACGACATATGATTGCGTCAGCCCCGACTATTTAGCCGCTCTAGAAGGACCAGCAAGTAACATATCATCATATGATTGGTCCAATGCTATCACAGAGAAACTGGTGACATCACTCCAGACCTTCAAGGATAAAGGATTCGCAGGCGCCCTGTGTGGCTGCCTCCTGATACCAGTGGTTCGTTCACTAACTTGTACACTTCTTTATACCCACAAGCAGCTACAAGAACATGATTAAATTTTACCTCTTCCTCACTTGCAGATAACGTATTTTGAGTACCTGGATACGAAGATTATGGACCTGGAACCTAACACTCCTGCAAGACTTGTCATGTGGGATACAGAGGCCATTAAGAATTAGACAACCTGTCAATGGAGGACGGAATTTTTGGGAAACACACAGTGAGTCAACTTTTCATCATTTTCCTTTGGCAAACTTTTCGACTCAACATAATGACTTAGCTGCCATATATTAACTTGACTTGACTGTAATTTTTTCCTTCCACATGATAGCTGAAAGACATTAGGCGCACACCTTTCCAACCACTGCCTGGCTTTCAGGCGCCATTTTTTCAAATGAGTCCCAGACTAGAAGCATACATAGAAGAATTTGTGCCTCAAGAAAAACTTTGTTCCGTAAGTGATTTCCAGCTTCTACACATGATTTTATGTTTGAAATGATGTTCCCTAAGTTTTTACGAAACAAATACATGTCCTATTGTGTTCATCCAGACAGTTTCATATACTATGTTAGCTGTGCTTTTGTGTTAAAACCAGAAGTGCTTCCTATAGGACGTTAGCTGTGCTTCTATGTTAAAAACAAAAGTGCTTCCTATAGTACGTTAGCTGTGCTTTTGTGTTAAATATAAAAGTGCTTCCTATAGTACCTTAGTTGTGCCTTTATGTTAAAACCAGAAGTGCTTCCTATAGGACGTTAGCCGTACTTTTGTGTTAAATATAGAAGTGCTTCCTATAATACGTTAACTATGCTTTTGTGTTAAAAACAGAAGTGCTTCCTATAGTACGTTAGCTATGCTTTTTGTGTTAAATATAAAAGTGCTTCCTATACTACGTTAACTGCGCATTTGTGTTAAAACCAGAAGTGCTTCCTATAGGACGTTATCTGTGACTTTGTGTTAAAACCACAAGTGCTTCCCATAGGACGTTATCTGTGCTTTTGTGTTAAAACCAGAACTGCTTCCTATAATACATTAACCGTGCTTTTGTGTTAAATATAAAAGTGCTTCCTATACTACGTTAACTGCGCATTTGTGTTAGATATACAAGTGCCTCCTATAGTACATTAGTTGTGTTTTGGTGTTAAAACTAGAAGTGCTTCCTATAATACGTTAGCCGTGCCTTTGCGCTAAAACTAACAGTGCTTCGTATAGTACGTTAGCTGTGCTTTTGTGTTAAAACAAGAAATGCTTTCATATAATACGTTACCCGTGCTTTTGTGTTAAAACTAACAGTGCTTCCTATAGTAGTTAGCTGTAATTTTGTGTTAAAACTAGAAGTGCTTCCTATAATACGTTAGCCGTGCCTTTGCGTTAAAACTAACAGTGCTTCGTATAGTACGTTAGCTGTGCTTTTGTGTTAAAACAAGAAATTCTTTCATATAATACGTTACCCGTGCTTTTGCGTTAAAACTAACAGTGCTTCCTATAGTATGTTAGCTGTAATTTTGTGTTAAAACTAGAAGTGCTTCCTATAATACGTTAGCCATGCCTTTGCGTTAAAACTAACAGTGCTTCGTATAGTACGTTAGCTGTGCTTTTGTGTTAAAACAATAAATGCTTTCATATAATATGTTACCCGTGCTTTTGCATTAAAACTAACAGTGCTTCCTATAGTACGTTAGCTGTAATTTTGTGTTAAAACTAGAAGTGCTTCCTATAATACGTTAGCTGTGCCTTTGCGTTAAATATAGAAGTGCTCCCTATAGTACGTTACCTGTGCTTTTCTGTTAAAAATACAGGTACTTCCTATAGAATGTTAACTGTGCCTTTGTATTAAATATAGAAGTGCTCCCTATAGTACGTCATCCGTGCTTTTTCTGTTAAAACTACAAGTGCTTCCTATAGTACGTTAACTGTGCCTTTGTGTTAAACAAAGAAGTGCTTCCTATAGTACATCAGCTGTGCCTTTGTGTTAATTGTAACACTGCTTCCCTACGACGGGAGATCAACCATGCTTCGTAAGGTAGGTCGACTGCGCTCTTTCAAGGAATGTGTTCATCATGATTCATGGACTTTGTTAGCCGCGCTTCCCGCAACACACCATGTGTCCTTCTGCGCACATTATTCCATGCCCTTTCTGCAATTATTGACACAACGTACAGTAGTTCACAAGATATTTTTCATTTTCGGTATTAATAACTTCTTTTCATTCTCGGTGTTAATAATATCTGATGGTTTTTCTTTCAATTCCAGGCCAAGATGAAAATTGCCAAAGTTATCAATGAAATGTACACAGAACTTTTCTCGCGGTTTCAACCAGTTCTCGAGCAGAAATTGGAGAAGCTCCTTTCACTTGGTAGGGATCTTAGTGCAAAAGAAACCAAGACCAGAGACCAGGGCGTTTATTGTAACTTGCAACAGGACAACTCAAATGAAAAAGAAACTTTTTCATCGCTCCCTTCAACATATTCTACGCTTCCAAGTTCTAGCACGACAAGCAGTCAAAGTTCTTCCAGCAGTGGCTCAACCAGTGTCCTTCACGCCACATCATACTCCCTGGAAAATTTAAAGGGTTGCTGCGATACCCCTAACCCAGAATCCCAGAATCCGTATGAAAAAGAGCAGTCCCAAATTCGTCTATCTTCACACCTAAAATCATCAACCCAGATTAAGTTGCTACTGGAAGTGAACAGGATCGACCACAACAAAGAGGACATTGATGAACAAGCCAAGATTCATCTGGACAAAGTTCATAACCATCTGCACAACTGCCTTGATGGCTTGCCGGTCCATGAGCCCTTCATGTCAACAACCGAGATGCTCGAGAGCGGGGCAATTATAATGACAGGTGAAAATTCATCTGAGTGTTCTGTACCGATTGAAACCCAAAAATCTGCTGGAGGATCCGCAGACCACAACTCTCTGACAAACCCACTGGAAAAACTCTTGGAGGAAACAGCAAAACCTACTGCAACAGAAACATCAGCCTCGCACTCTGCGGTTGACAAACAATTACTGACTGATCCAATCCCAGCAGATACACTTGGAGCACCTGTTTATCACGTTGGGAAAACGTCACCAACTACTGCACGGTCCAGCGGTTCTGACAGCGCTCACAACAACTCTTCAACCAACACAAAAAGCCTCACTGTATCCCAGCCTGCACAAAAATCAAACAATGTCACTGGACAACGTTCTTCTTCGCTACAGGAAGATAAGGTCCATCTTGTTTCAACTTTGAGTGACGAGAAGAACATTGCTGAAACAGAACGCACAAGAGCTACTTCCTCCCTTCCTCCTACAGTAGAAGTCCCCAGTGATTCTGCCAGCGGTTCTGGCTCAGTACTGGACACGGGAAAAGCAATTCCATCCACTAGTGATGCTCCACTGGTTGCTGCACCATCTGTCAATGCAGAAGACAATAACATTGCAGAAGAACATGAACAGTGTACGAAGCAACCACCTATTGATCCCACAGACAGCGTCCCTATTACCACAAGCGCACATCCGCCAGAACCGGAACCACAAATGGCACCTCACAAGAGGTCCTTAAAGCAGTCAGAAGATCCAGGTAACAAGAGTACAGCGCCTCCTATGAAAAGAGTTAGGATACTGGAGCCTCCACATAATTCAACAGAAACTGCAAACAACCAGTCTCTACAAGCTGACAACCACAGAAGCCTCCTTAATTGTGGATTCATTGATGATGATCAAATATGGTCTGACCCATCTATCTATGAACAACTTGACAGAGTCATTGAACAAAAAAAGAAACAACCCTTTCATAACCAAGTAGCATCACAACAATGCCAACCTGATACTGTCTCACACTTGGCCAATAATTCAAGCTCGTCAGCTAGATCTTCCCTTTCTAACTATCCAGAGCCACCTATACCCAGCAGATCAGGATCAATGTCAGGCGGTAGCCACCCCACACAGGCCTTTGATACGTCATACTCTACAGATTTAACTCAAACTGTCTTGTCCCAAATTTTACCAGCAACTCCCTTGTCCCAACACTACAACCAACCAGCTCCTAGTATCAAAAACCACTTCTACCGACATCCTGGTGCTCAGAATAACAACGGTTCAAACAAAAGCCAGCGCTCACCATATGCGTGGAACAACCAAAGTCACAAGCAGTACCAGCAACAACCCACTGTCCGTGATGCCCACTACCCCAACACAATGATGCTCAGAATAACAGCACTACACGGTGCCAACAATGCCAACCTCAAGAGCAGAACAATCAGCAACCACACAGAGGCGGGTCTAATGGGCAAACTTACAGTGCCTTGCAACAACAGTTCAACAGCATGCAGTATTCCGGCCATACTCTCCATCATTTTCCAACAGATATTCCTTCAAGCTCAACCAGTAATCCAACAGTCAGAACATTAGAACTGCGCATGCAACACCAACCACAACGCCTAATGTTCCAAAGAAATAATAATATAATGAGGGTCGTCTGCAAATTAGTAATGGTCAATTGAACTCCGGTGGTCATGTCTTCCAGCCTCACCAACATCATCCTGAGCTAGAACAGACTCGATTCACTGACCAAGGGAATGACCATCAAGATCACTACCAACTTTTGGAAATAAGAGATTCCACAAACGAGGAGAAAGAAGTGTATGAAACAATCGTCGACAATACGCCAGGTGTCAAGCAAAATGAAAGGTAATGAATTCATTGTTCCTATTACAGTAAAGTTTTGGTCCCTTCGTTTAATAATGCTAATCCTTTCATCTTATCTTTAAAAAAAAATCTTACGATTTAAAATTCATTTGTTTTTTTAACAGCAAGAGGATATTCTCCGTTGATCGACGTTGGGCCGATCATCGAACTTTAGGTTTGTCAATGAAGGTATACGGATATATCCACTCATTCGTGGTCGATGCTTACTCAGCGTTGCTGATGAAAGAACAATTCTATGCAACGCCAGCATTTGTGCACAAACATATAATGTACATGGACGCTTCTGTATGTTCTTCCTTCTCATAAATAATAATAACAAACCACAGTTACTACTACTACCACACTGAGTGACACAGCTACAATTTTCTGCAGGATAAATTTAAAGTTCTAGGAGCAAGCACAGAACTACTCAAGGAACAGATTGTGGAAAAAACTATTGGGTACAGACTGCCCAACAAATGTAACATCGTGAGTTCACCCTACTCACTCTATCTGCCCAGTGTTCATCTTTGATTCTACAAGTTTTTCTTGTTACAATGATATTATTCCCTGTCAATTGTTTTAGGTCTTAATACCTGTGAGAAAGGATCCACATTTTATCTACCTCATCATCGTGAATCTTGCAATGCGTCGCTTTGAAATTCTATGTCCATATATCAATTGTGATGGTATAAAGGAACACTCGGACATTGTCATCGAAAACTTCAAGCGAGCTTACCATTCTGCTTACAACAACTATCCTCACACCATGGCCTCCTTTCATGTCAAACCTGTGCAGAGTGTATGTAACTCAGACAAAGAGTAAGTTTCTTTTATCTGTAGCTCTACCTCATTTAAACCATGCATCTTTTTGTTCCACTACACATCCCATAACTATTGTTCACCTTCTAATCACAGACATTAATGCTCTCAACTTTCAGGGATGACACTGCTATTTACACCATGCATTTGATGCCGCTCATTAATATGAATAATAATTCATTTTTTATCAATAATGTAAGTTCACTCTCATTGACAACACATCAACATATGTTCATCCAAGCCAGCTGAACATTAAGTTTTGCAATAAATTTTATTAATTTGCACGGTTATGTGTTTGTAGATCCATGTGAAACCGATGAGAGAACAACTAACTTACAAAATGATAACATCCAACCACAACACGGGCCATGTATTTGAGGCACTGAGCATCGTCCTCGACAAGTACAATATCCGGCGCGAAAGAAGAAGAGTTGGAAGAAGATGGCTACTGCTTAAATTAGCCTTAATTTAGCTGGAGCCATCCGAACATTGTTTCAGCCAGCCATATCGACTCATATGTAATCACAACAATGTTTCACCTATTTTTGTGTCCGTCCAAGATATCTGCTATGGATACTGTTAAACACAGTTGTGTGTTCAAATGGTCAAGTCTTAAATTCCTGAACAACAAACATTTACAAATAAGAAATCATATTTTTTTCCAAAAGTTCTAAACATGATATTCAACACATCACTTCCTTGCACTAGAACACCACTCACTTCAATAAGACATAATAAAAGAAACAATTGAAACACAGAGGAAAAACACTATCAATACATAAGCATCTGACGAAGGAGCTAAATGACTCACCTCCAGTAACCCGGATCACAGAGGCACTGTCGTGCCTCTTGTCCGCGTAGAACGTGCCTCTCTAACCACGGACAACTAAGCCGACACACACAAGTGCGCCACCAGTTAACATAGGACCATCCCCTCTCTACAGCTTAATATCGGTCCCTCCACAAGCCAAATGAGTCATGGAAACACGACCGTGACTCAAGTTAACGAAATAAGAACCATCCTCTGTGATAGACGACTAAACTAAAAAAATACCAAAATAGAAGAACGACTGTGACTTCAACTGTAAAAGGTCCGTGACCTCACAAGTTTCAACGACGAGTCTCTCTCAGCAAATAAGTGAAAGCAAACGTTTCGAAAGAAAGGCACGACCATGCCTTTGAGTAACATCGTAGACGTGCCTCTCCGAGCGAACGTGTAAGAGAAAGCATTTGCGAACAAAAGACAGAACTCTGACTCAACATAACATAGCACATGCCTCCACTAACTAAACAGACGTGACTTCACTAACAGAATAACTAGAAAATATTACAGAACATACAACCATGACAGTGACTCATACTAACATAACGCAGTGCCTCTCCGAATTTAATACCGAAAGGAAAGATAACGCCTCTACCAAACATACGACAATGCATCCAATGCCTTCATGGCCATGCCTTTCAAAATCAAAGTACCACCACAGTAATAGAAAGACAGAAACGCAACCGTCGATCACACAATACTCCCACAGCAAGTATCACACTGGATTACCGTGCCTAAAACAGAGAACATATACCGAAACAGACAACATATATTGAAACAGACAGCAAAGTGAGAAAATCTGAAGAATCTTAAACACACTCAAGCTCTGCATAAAACTATTTCAAACACACAACCACAAGCATATATTCAATATAAAAACAATCATGCCAAACACAATACAAACACAAAGGAAAAGTAAAGCCCCTACCTGTCAATGAAGAAGCCTTGCCTAAAACAAAAAACAATGCCTCCCTGAACAAACGACTGTGCGCTGCCTAGAATCACGAGAGTGCACATCTGAGTGCTCCTCTTAATACATCTTATCTTATACCAACTCATAGCAACAAATCATAGAGGAAAATATTCTTGAAGGCACCCAATCAAGGAAAACAAAATGGAACGAAAATAAACTTAAATTTCCAAACTAGTCAACTCCATCCGGTTCAAAATAAAACAACCACAATTACAAATTCATCAGTCCATGTAATACTACCACATACAATAACTACCAAATAACCAATTCATCACACAATCCATCATGCAAGCACTTCCACCTGGACTACTCCTCAGAAACGACCTCGCCATCTGAGATCAGGAAGACAACGATGATGCAGGATGTCCCTCATCGACAGAAACCGGCGGTATAGCTCATAGCTCACATACCCTTCCTAAAGGAAAATCAAATTAAAACATGAATATACAAAAAAACAAGTACTGTTCTAGCAACAAAGGCAGAAACTAATGAAAATGAAATCTTCACTTACAGTAGCTCCATATTTCAGGTGATCAAATCTAAGTGGCTTCCAATCCCAGTAGTGACGAAGAAATTCTGGAAAAGATGACTCCAGCTTCGAATAAGATTCGTCAATGATGGCTCCTGCTAAGTCCTCCATGGAGTCCCTTTCTTTGCCGCCTTTGATCATAAACTTCTCTTGGATGTCGATATGGTACCCTTCTGGAATTCTGATGAAATCTTGAAAAAGAGCATCTCTAATATTCCTGACGCCCACACTAGAGAAAGTTATACCTCTATTCTCAAGGAAATCCTTCAAGGCAGGGCACTCCGTCCTGGCCCTACAGAAGTGATAGAGCAAAACATGATTCCGCATAGCCAGATGCATGACTGCGACTTTTCTACGCCCGTAAAAATCCTTTCGCGTGAACTCCATGCCGAGACCAACAAACTTGTGCTTCTCCTCGCGCAACCAGTCCTCGTACAAGCGAATGATCTCCTCCACCTTACCAGGCTTGTTGGTGTACCACACGTCGAGCTTCGTGTTACCATCGGCAACTATAGAATGGTACTCGGTGGTGTTCAAAAAGTCGTCCATGGCAACGAGCAGCAAGGTGCCAATGGAGATTCCTAAGACCCCGCGACAAGGTTGGGGAGTGGCGAGGAGGCTGGGAACTGACTGATGTTCTGTGGCTACAATACGACGTGAAAACCTCACAAACACGGCTAGTATTTAACCTTGGCGAGGGACCTTTGAGTTACAATGTGCATTAACGTGTGAACTAGGAACAGCGAATAGACGGTTGTGCTTCCGAAGCTCATAAAACCATGCACTTCGTAAAGTCACGGCTGTGCACAAATATTTGATGCCGTGGAGAAATCGAGGAGCCTCTAACTTTATTTTACGGTAACTGACACACCGAATAGTCACATCAAACAGTCGGCACATCGGTCATCAATTCCTCTTTTGAAAAAAACCCACCAATGGAAGAATCCAATGAAGCAAACAAACAGCCAGTCGTACGCCTTAGATCCGAAGGCCAAAACTCATCTGTGCCTCATCTAGCTAGATTCACAACATCTATCCCTCGATAGTCAAGGCTGGTTTCAGGTGAGGCCCGGGTATGCAGGCACAACACGCACATGCGTGTCTATCAGGCATGGGTATGCAGGCGCACGACGCACATACGTGTCTATTCCACAGGCACGTAGAGATACAGGCAGCAACTCGCCATAAACACGTGAATGCAAGAAAGAAAGGCACGAAAACGAAACCTCTACATGCACGTGCTTTGGCTTGGTAACGCACGAATACAGCCTTGCAATTAATATTCTCGAGCCACGACTAGACACCCTCTGCATACAGACATGGAATTGCAGCTTCTTCGACACACAAGCACGGTTTTCGAATTGGCATTATCGAGGCACAGATACAAATCCTCTGCATACAAATCATCTGGATGCAAAAAAAGAGAGGTGGCAGAGGCATCGGTAAGAACACTCTGTTCGAGAGGCACGGTTGCAAACTCTCAAGAGGGACATCCATGTGACACCGCAGACACATAGACACGTGAAGTGTATCACATGAGGATACATCAAATACAAGAAGCGAATCAACGGTAGAAGTGAAAGAGCCACAGTTTTAAAGTGACTAGAGGCAAGGACGTGTAGAAGCATGGGCACGACGAGTCACAGCCACCGCATCCCCTCACGGACAGGCCTCTGGCACCACGGGCACGTAGAGTCACAGCCAGCGTGTCTCCTGAGACAATCGAATGCAGGTACAGGACGCACAGAACTGCAGCACATACAGGCACGGAATTACGACTTTTGTCGCACAGGTACGGCTATCGAATTGGCGTTCTCGAGGCACGGGTACAAACCACCTGAACGCACAAAAGAGTGATGGCAGAGGCACGGTTGTGTAGTCTGAAGAGAAACTGCCGTGTGACACCACCACATAGAGACATCGCGTGTGTCACGTGAGGTACGGTCCCGAAGAACACAAAGATAGGAAACCGTAAAATGTTGCCTCGTACATTACCAGACGTGCGTCTCTTGTGCGAATGTGTAAAACACAACAATACAAACACAAACAAACAGCGGTGAATATAAGCCAAACAAAAAACACGCTTCTCCAAACAATACATATGCGTCCCCTCACGGACTGGCACCAGAGGCACGTAGAGTCACAGCCAGCATGATGCCTGAGACACACAAATGCACGTACAGGAGACACCGAATTACAACATATACAGACATGGAATTGCGGCTTCTCATAGTTATCAAAGAACGGGTACAAACAACCTAGACGCACAAAAGAGTGGTGGCAAAGGCACGGATGCGTAGTGTCAAGAGGAACTGCCGTATGAAATCAGCACGTTACACACATGGCGTGTCTCACGGATGTACATGCATAGACGGAAAGAAGCCACGAAAGTGAAGCCTGAACATACACGGATGAATGGATTCTCAAGGCACGGTCCTAAAGCACACAAAGAAACGAAACTAAAATGTTGCATCATATGATTGCAAAAAAATGTTGCCTCGTATGTTAGCAGACGTGCCTCTCTTGTGCAAAGGTGTAAAAGACAACAATACAAACACAATCAAACGGCACTGAATAAAAGCCAAACACAAAACGCGCTTCTCCCAAACAATACTTATGCGCCACTTCAACAGGTTCTCTCAATATACATGAACTCGCGCAAACATCAACAATGAACTTGTAACATGAAAAAAACATAAGAAATTATATTCACATAACATGAGACGGTACTCCATAGGATTGAACTAAAAGTACTCATTAATTATACAAAAAAAGAAATGAAAGTCTTCCAGGAATCCATTCTGCTCACACCACCTGGATGATTATACTCAATTGGAGTTCTGCTCAAAAGCATCAATGGCGTCCGGGGTCGGGAAGACAACGAGGATGCATCATGTCCTTCATAGAAAGAACTCGGCGGTATAGCTCGTAGCTGACATACCCATCCTAAAATAAAAAGCGGATGAGAATGAAGATATACGGTAAGGGGAAAAAGTACTGTTGTTGCAATAAAACAAAAATATAAAGACGAAATTTTCACTTACAATTGCCGCATATTTCAGGTGTTCAAGGGAAAGCGGCTTCCATTCCCAGTAGTCATGCAGACCTTGTGGAAAAGACGACTTCATACTCAAGTAAGATTTGTTTATGACGGCTCCTGCCAAATCTACCATTGAATCCCTTAGGTTGCGTCGTTTGATCATGAGCTCCTCTTGAAGGTCGATGTGACACTCTCTTGGGATTTTGAGGTAACTATTTGCGAGAACATCCCTATCGTTCCTGACGTCGACACTAGCGAAAATTATACCTTTGTTCCGAAGGAAATCCTTCAGAGTAGCGCACTCCGTCCTGGCCTTGCACAAGTGATAAACAAGAACATGCTTGCGCATCGCTAGTTGCATAACGACAACTTTTCTACTACGATCAAAATAATCCTCTCGTGTGTACTCCAGATCAAGACCAACAAACTTGTACCTGTCCTCACGCAGCCATTCCTCATAGAGAGTAAGAATCTCCTCCACCTTGTGGGGCTCATTGGTGTACAACACATCGAGCTTAGTATTACCATCAGCAACTATAGAGAGACGCTCAGTAGTGTTCCTGAAGTCGTCCATGGAACCGAGGCTGAGACAACAATGGAGTTTGACTATGCTTCTCGTATGAGTCGAGGATGACGGGAGCTACCTGCACTTCTCTGGAGGGAATAAGACGCGATAACCTCCAGGAATAGACCACTACTTAACCTTTGGGGAGAGACGGCTGAGATACCATGCGCCCATTTAATTGTTAAGGAAATGGTGAATGGACGATTGTGCTTCTGCAGCTCGTGAAACCATGCACTTGAAAAGTCACGACTGCCACGCTGTAATCGAGGAGCACCTAGATTGACTCTAGCACGGTATCTGGCACAATGAATACTAACAATAAATAGCCATCCCATCGGTCACCAACACATCTTTTGACCGAGAGAACAATGAGAGGAAGCAAACAAGATGACCCTGTCGTACAAATACTACACGGGGACTGATGAAAAATAGAAGCACGGTTCGGCCAGCAAAAAAGCCACACGCGTGCCTCCACTTTGCTTTAAAGACAAACCTCAGTGATATCAACGGACCTGCATCTCTATGTCTGTCCATGCTTCTCACATACAAATAACTATGGGCTATCATAGATATTCCCGCCTGAACCCAACGCACATAAAAACAGTGGCTCCCTGGGTCAACAACTGCTTGAATTTTTTTTTGCAATAACAAAGTGATGAACCGTGACTCCATTCCAGATACAAAAGTGCCTCTCATTAGGAACCATCATGCCTCCCCTCAATTTGCCTCCCCCGATGTATCGACCATGCCTCTCCTGCTACAACGACCGTGCATCTAATAACATCATCACCGTTCCTCTCCTAAAGACACACCCAACCATATCTGATTAGACATGTGATTAAAAAAATTAAAACACAGAAGCAGGAGTATGCTTTTTAGCATGTATAACGATGCCTCGCAAAAAGTATGTGAGGCAGCATAGGCACGTAAAAAACTCCGCTCGGACGCAGCACAGCTGGACAACTATAATGGGAGGCAGCTGGACGAGTCAAACATCTCGTGTCCCCATAACACCTCAGAATACATGCACACCATCTACAACCAGCATTCATTCCATTTCGCGGAATAAAAAATAAAACAAAAAGCACTCATTACTACTCTTGCTCTCTCCCATCTCCTTTATATTTCAATAAGCTCCGACTCCCTCAGCCACAACACAACTCATTTGCCTTCTCCGTCGCTTGCTTCTAGGGTTCGTGCTTCTTCTCCGTCTCCTGCTTCCAGGGTTCGTGCTTCTAACCCGCACACAATCGATTAATTTCTAAGCCATACTTCTCTCATAGATTGCTGGTCGTGGGTGCTTGCCCTAAGCTTCCCATCACAAGCCATCTGCCTTATCCGTCCGCCTACTTTTAAGGTTTGTGCTTCTTCCTCGCACACAGTCTCATTTCAAACAAGTTATTGAAGAGTTTTTATTGGGTCTCTTGATTAACTTCCAAGCCGTGCTGTAGGATCGAAAGTATGTCTAGAGGGGGGTGATTAGACTACTTGACCAAATAAAAACTTAACCTTTTCCCAATTTTAGTTCTTGGCAGATTTTAGCTATTGTAGGACAAGTCAAGCAATCATCACACAATTCAAGCAAGCATGCAAAGAGTATATTGGCAGCGGAAAGTAAAGCATGCAACTTGCAAGAATGTAAAGGGAAGGGTTTGGAGAATTCAAACGCAATTGGAGACACGGATGTTTTTCCCGTGGTTCGGATAGATGGTGCTATCCTACATCCACGTTGATGGAGACTTCAACCCATGAAGGGTAACGGTTGCGCGAGTCCACGGAGGGCTCCACCCACGAAGGGTAATGGTTGCGCGATTCCACAGAGGGCTCCACCCACGAAGGGTCCACGAAGAAGCAACCACCCACGAAGGGTCCACGAAGAAGCAACCTTGTCTATCCCACCATGGCCATCGCCCACGAAGGACTTGCCTCACTAGCGGTAGATCTTCACGAAGTAGGTGATCTCCTTGCCCTTACAAACTCCTTGCTTCAACTCCACAATCTTGTCGGAGGCTCCCAAGTGACACCTAGCCAATCTAGGAGACACCACTCTCCAAGAAGTAACAAATGGTGTGTAGGTAATGAACTCCTTGCTCTTGTGCTTCAAATGATAGTCTCCCCAACACTCAACTCTCTCTCATAGGATTTGGATCTGGTGTGCCGGGGGCGATGCTGATTCCCGCCAACACCTATGGGGACAGGACCCCTTTCTCAGTTCGGTGGGGGGCGGAGAGCGCACAAAGAGCGGATCGAGGCAGTGCACGCGGGGGGATTTTTACCCAGCTTCGGGCCGCACGGATGCATAAAACCCTACTGCTGCTTGTTTGTGTATATTGAATTCTTGCTCAGGAGCGATGGACGCTGCCAGACTGAGCGTAAGAGTGTCTCCGGGGTTGAACGAGCCGAGCTAGCCGAGTCTCTGAACTCCCCGACCTGCGGCCTTCGGAACCCCTTCTACGTTGCGCTTGGGCCTCCTTTTATACTCAAGGGGTCACCGACAGGGGGCAACGTAGACAAGAAGGGTAAAAATGGAAAAGGATGTGGTAGGTATAGCTACCGCTACTGTGGATACAGTGCACCCTACCTAACTCTGACGGTAGGGGACACGGGCATTAAATGCGTGTCTGAGTCTCCTAAACAGTGCAAAAGGCGACCGTTAGGAGTGCCACCGTTTGCCACGATGGGCTTCTCTTCATCTCCGCTTGCCACCACGTACCCCTAGCTGCACGGCCTCCCGCCATGTGCGCTCTGGGAGAGTCCCAGAGCGACACGTTAGCAGGTGAGCTGGAGCGCGGGCACGCAGTGGGGGTTTCCCGCGGCAAGCTCCTTGCCGCGGCCGTCGTCTTGTCGCGTCCGGAAGCTTGTTGCTCGCTGGATCTTGCCGGGACGCAGGGTGCGTCGCAGCAAGCTTTCTTGGTATGTCTTGAGTGGCCTTCCCGGCAAGCTCCTCTTGCCGGGGTCTTGTCTCTTCCCGGCAAGCTCCTCTTGCCGGGGCCTTGGTTGGCCTTCCCGGCAAGCTCCTCTTGCCGGGGCCTCGGTTGTCCTTCCCGGCAAGCTCCTCTTGCCGGGGCCTCGACTTGAATAATTTGTTCTTGAATGGTCTTCAAGGGAACCACGGAGGGTCCTGGCGGTCACCCGGCAAGCCTTGCCGCGGGGCGCTGCAACTACCCGTGCACGAGTTCGGGGTAATAGGGTACCCCTACTCTAGTACACCGACAGGAGCCCCCGGGCCTGGGCCATACACGGTGCCGAGCGCTGTTGGGCCAGGCCCAAAACAGTGCACGGGCACGCGGGGCCTAGGTCACGCCGAATCTAACTCTGCTCCCACCGCGCATGCCCAGAACGGCACGCGTCAAATGCGGCGTCTTGGGGGAGATCGTGGATGGCGTGCGTGGGGCTAAGCCCCCCGAGCATGCGTCATGCCACGATGATGGGGACGATTCACGCCCTCCTCTTTAAACGGAGGTAGGTGTGAGGGCGTGGCGCATTTACTGGACGGGGCTGGTGCGTGGTTTTCGGGACGTCCACTCCCCGTGTTCACGGGGCGGAACGATGCTGCCTCATCTGTCGCCTCAGTTCTGCATCCCCGCCACGCGGCTCCCATGCGCTTGAGGTCACGGACGGTGGATTGGGAAATTGGGACATCGCGAGCGGGTTGGCTCCGACTCCCTGCCCTTCCTGTGCCTTGATTCACTGAGCGGGGCGGCCGAGCCCCCACCTCGCTCCTTTATAAAGAGTGGTATGGGAGCATGGAAAACCCGCACTCTCTCATCTTCTCCTTTCTTCAGCTCCTGCTCTCCTTTCTCTCATCTGCCATGGAGAAAAAGAACCCAGGCCTTTCCTCGGTGGCGGCGAGGGTCGCCGCCAGACAGCACCTCTCTTCCTCTTCTGCGCCCGCGGTGGCAGAGCCAGTCTTGAGGGGAAGAGGAAGGGGACGAGGTCACGGACGAGGTCGAGGACGAGGTCGAGGCGCTCGGGGAAGAGGCGGACGGGATGGAGCGTCAGCTTCACCTCCGCCAACGGCTCTTCCTCCCACGGCGGTCCACATAGGGGACGACCCTTGCGAGTTCTTCGTCAGGCTGCGCCGGGCGCCTCGTCGTCGCCTCCGGCTTCCAACTCCGTTTGCGCGCGTGATGGAAGTGGAGCCGCCCGAGACGCTGAGACTGCACATGAGGGGCTGTGGGATCAGCGGCACGCGAGTCCGCGTTGCATTCCCAGCCCCTAATGTGATGTATCTTGATCGAGGGTGGAAGACGTTCGCCCACATCCACAGCTTGACGGAGGGGTTTACCCTCCATTTTAAGTTGATGGAGGGCGATCTCCTCTCCGTCAAGGCCTTCGGGTGCTTCGGCACTCGGGCGAAGTGCTGCGTGGATAGCTCCTCCGACAGCGAAGGCTCCTCCTCGAGCGAGAGCGACAAGGAGGGGAGCGACAGCGACGACGAGGGTAGCGGGCGGTGGAGTAGCGGGTCCGACTAGGCGTCGAGCGCCGCCTTGCGCGGCACCGGCGACCCCATCATCCGCGTCGCCGGCTTCTTGAACTCCCCAGGGTCGTCTCCTTGGGCGGCTGGCGTAGGGAGGCTGCAGAAGGGGAAGGGGGCAGGCGACAAGGCCGTCAAGCCGGAGTACGAGGGCGTGGTGCCCTCGACAGCGTGCTGACGTCCTGTCGCCCCGTCTTCGAGCCCCGCTTCCAGCGCCACCGTCGCCGTCCAGCCTTCGGACGACCCCGGGGTGTTCCCTTGGTGTCTTCTGACACCCATAGCTCGCCTAGGCACCCCTTTTGCCCTTTTCGCCTCCTTGACCTGCCTCCTGAAAAGGGGGACAGGAAAGGGATTACGGGCATCTTATCTTTTTTATTTGTAAGCCTTCGGGCCTTAGCTGTATCTAAAATCTGTAATCCTCTCTTTCATGTTTTTCATCCTCTATGGACTGTACCTGAACGGGATGTTTTTTAATGAAAAAGGGGAATGCTTGCCGGGTTATTTGTCTCGCGAGTTAAACCCACGCCAAGGAACAAATCCTTGGTATCCCTCGGACAGACATTTCATCTCTCGGCAACAGGCCCTGCCACCTTCCCACGTCGCTCAACCTTTCTCATGCTTTTAACGGAGGCAGGAACGAGGTGGGTGCGGTCTCCTCGTTTCATCCCTTTGTTGCCGCGACTACGACCGAACTTGGCCCCGAGAACGATCCCCAGGGCCTAGAGTCGAGGGAGCACGACAGCTTCTGGGAAGAAACGTGGTTTCGCATTCCCCAGTCCATAAGAGGACGCATGATGAGGGATGAAAGACTTATCTGATAGCGCAGCCCTCGGCAACTCTGGTTTGCCGTGGACGATTCTTGGCACTCACAGCCCCCAGTGATACTGGCTTGTCGGGAAGGCTCTTATCTTCAGCAGAGAACTTTGTCGCTCTCGATGCCGGCTTCCGGCAAGCTGATTGCCAGGAAGGCTTTAATCTTCAGCAGAGAACCTTGACGTTCTCGATGCTGGCTTCCGGCAAGCTGGTTGCCAGGAAGGCTTTTATCTTCAGCAGAGAACCTTGACGTTCTCGATGCTGGCTTCCGGCAAGCTGGTTGCCAGGAAGGCTTTTATCTTCAGCAGAGAACCTTGACGTTCTCGATGCTGGCTTCCGGCAAGCTGGTTGCCAGGAAGGCTTTTATCTTCAGCAGAGAACCTTGACGTTCTCGATGCTGGCTTCCGGCAAGCTGGTTGCCAGGAAGGCTTTAATCTTCAGCAGAGAACCTTGACGTTCTCGATGCTGGCTTCCGGCAAGCTGGTTGCCAGGAAGGCTTTTATCTTCAGCAGAGAACCTTGACGTTCTCGATGCTGGCTTCCGGCAAGCTGGTTGCCAGGAAGGCTTTAATCTTCAGCAGAGAACCTTGACGTTCTCGATGCTGGCTTCCGGCAAGCTGGTTGCCAGGAAGGCTTTTATCTTCCGCAGAGAACCTTGACGTTCTCGATGCTGGCTTCCGGCAAGCTGGTTGCCAGGAAGGCTTTTACCTTCAGCAGAGAACCTTGACGTTCTCGATGCTGGCTTCCGGCAAGCTGGTTGCCAGGAAGGCTTTTATCTTCAGTAGAGAACCTTGACATTCTCGATGCTGGCTTCCGGCAAGCTAGTTGCCAGGAAGGCTCATGGCGAAGAACTTCGTTGTTCTTGACACCGGCTCCCGGCAAGATCGTTGCCGGAAAGGCTTATGGCGAAGAACTTCGTCGTTCTTAACGCCGGCTCCCGGCAAGATCGTTGCCGGAAAGGCTTATGGCGAAGAACTTCGTCGTTCTTGACGCCAAAAAGATTGGCCCTAAAGGCGTTGCCAGCCCCCGGGCCACAACTGCGTTCAAACATAGCAAGTGATTAGCATCCGAAGTGCACTTAACTCGTTTGCGAATTTTGACTTCTGCTACATATTCCCTATGCCTGCTGGAATGCTTCCCGGTGCGTGTGATCCAGCCAGCAGCGCTTGAGGGAACGGGCCCTTAGCGGCTATTCGGGAACATCGCCTCCCGGAAAGGTTTACCTTCTTGGTTCTAGCGCAACCGCACAAGTTGCCGAGCGGACTCGAGGCAACATGGAGCGCAACTAGCCCCGAGAAGGCTCCTCGGCATACAGGTCTATGCAGAAATCTCAAATAAATAGCACATGCTATCTTCCTGTTCGACCCCTCTTTGTACGTCCACCCTACGCTTTCTAGGGAAACTTGCTGGTGCAGGCACCCTTGCCGCGAGCGCCGAGTGCGGAACTTCAGCAGCCTGCTGGCGGGGTCGCTACCGACAAGTAATCTTGTCGCAACTAGTTGCAGCTTGCTTAAGTTGTTGAGCGGACTCGAAACAAAGTAAGGGCGCTAGCAGCTCTCTTAAGTTGCTGAGCGGACTCGAAGCAAAGTAAGGCCGCTAGCAGCTCACTTAAGTTGTTGAGCGGACTCGAAACAAAGTAAGGGCGCGACTAGCTACGAGTTGATTCCTCCGCACACAGGTTTTTCGTACAAAGAACAAGATCTCCGAGGCGGATAACCTTATATAGAAAGGAAATATCTAAAGTTTCGCACGACTTAGCTTTTCCCGTCGCCGCACTGGCGTCGTTCTTTTGCTCGCCCGCTCCTTAGGAGCCATGACGATGAAGATTTAGCTTGCGTGCACGCCGGATCGGGTTCGCACAATCTCGACGCCCCCTACCTGGCGCGCAAGAGATGCCGGGGGCGATGCTGATTCCCGCCAACACCTATGGGGACAGGGCCCCTTTCTCGGTTCGGTGGGGGGCGGAGAGCGCACAAAGAGCGGATCGAGGCAGTGCACGTGGGGGGGGGGATTTTTACCCAGCTTCGGGCCGCACGGATGCGTAAAACCCTACTGCTGCTTGTTTGTGTATATTGGATTCTTGCTCAGGAGCGATGGATGCTGCCAGACTGAGCATAAGAGTGTCTCTGGGGTTGAACGAGCTGAGCTAGCCGAGTCTCTGAACTCCCCGACCTACGGCCTTCGGAACCCCTTATACGTTGCGCTTGGGCCTCCTTTTATACTCAAGGGGTCACCGACAGGGGGCAACGTAGACAAGAAGGGTAAAAATGGAAAAGGATGTGGTAGGTATAGCTACCGCTACTGTGGATACAGTGCACCCTACCTAACTCTGACGGTAGGGGACAAGGGCATTAAATGCCTGTCTGAGTCTCCTAAACAGTGCAAAAGGCGACCGTTAGGAGTGCCACCGTTTGCCACGATGGGCTTCTCTTCATCTCTGCTTGCCACCACGTACCCCTAGCTGCACGGCCTCCCGCCACGTGCGCTCTGGGAGAGTCCCAGAGCGACACGTTAGCAGGTGAGCTGGAGCGCGGGCATGCAGTGGGGGTTTCCCGCGGCAAGCTCCTTGCCGCGGCCGTCGTCTTGTCGCGTCCGGAAGCTTGTCGCTCGCCGGATCTTGCCGGGACGGAGGGCGCGTCGCAGCAAGCTTTCTTGGTATGTCTTGAGTGGCCTTCCCGGCAAGCTCCTCTTGCCGGGGTCTTGTCTCTTCCCGGCAAGCTCCTCTTGCCAGGGCCTTGGTTGGCCTTCCCGGCAAGCTCCTCTTGCCGGGGCCTCGGTTGTCCTTCCCGGCAAGCTCCTCTTGACGGAGCCTCGACTTGAATACTTTGTTCTTGAATGGTCTTCAAGGGAACCACGGAGGGTCCTGGCGGTCACCCGGCAAGCCTTGCCGCGGGGCGCTGCAACTGCCCGTGCACGAGTTCGGGGTAATAGGGTACCCCTACTCTAGTACACTGACAGGTGGAAAGAAGGTTTGAGTGGAAAGCAACTTGGGGAAAGCTAGAGATCAAGATTCATATGGTAGGAATGGAATATCTTGGTCTCAACACATGAGTAGGTGGTTCTCTCTCAGAACATATGAGTTGGAATTGTGTATGTGTTTTGATGGCTCTCTCCATGAATGAAGAGGAGGTGGAGGGGTATATATAGCCTCCACACAAAATCCAACCGTTACACACAGTTTTCCAATCTCGGTGGGACCGAATCAACAAACTCGGTCGGACCAAAAAGGTAAACCTAGTGACCGTTAGAGATTTTCGGTGGGACTGACATGCAACTCGGTAGGACCGATATGGTTAGGGTTTGGGCATAACATAATCTCGGTGATACCGATTACACAAACTCGGTGAGACCAAGTTTGGTCATAAGCTAACTAGAGAGTTGGTCAAGCAAACTCGGTGGGACCGATTTGCTCTTTCGGTGAGACCAAAAAGTTACAAAAGGGAAACAAAGAGTTTACATTGCAATCTCGGTGGGACCGATTCGCTCTTTCGGTGAGACCGACAAGTTATGAAAGGGAAACAGAGAGTTTGCAATCCCATCTCGGTGAGACCGAGATCCCTATCGGTAGAACCGAATTGCTAGGGTTTGGCAGTGGCTTATGACAAGTGAAACTCGATGGCGCCGGATAGAAAGAATTGGTAGGACCGAGTTTGGCTTAGGGTTTAGGTCATATGTGGATATGGGAAAGTAGTTGAGGGTTTTGGGCATATCACTAAGCACATGAAGCAAGAGGCTCATTAAGCAACACCTCATCCCTCCTTGATAGTATTGGCTTTTCCTAAAGACTCAATGTGATCTTGGATCACTAAAATATAAAATGAAGAGTCTTGAGCTTTTGAGCTTGAGCCAATCCTTTGTCCTTAGCATTTTGAGGGTTCCACTTTCACATCCATGCCATGCCAATCATTGAGCTTTCCTGAAATAGTCATCTTGGAATAGCATTAGCTCAATGAGCTATATGTTGTTATGAATTACCAAAACTACCTAGGGATAGTTGCACTTTCAATCTCCCCCTTTTTGGTAATTGATGACAACATATAGATCAAAGCTTCGACAAATGATAATAAGCATGAAATATATCGTCGCTTTGAGAAGTATGTGACAAGTAAGAGCTCCCCCTAAATTTGTGCATATTTAAAAATTTGCTTTGGACTGCAAATGCACAAAGAGTTAGAGTCATGGGTTACTCTTCCATGTCACATATATCCTGGTGGAGCGCTTAAAATGATAAGAATGAAATACATGCACTCATCGCCAAGAATAGTGAATGATCACATAAGATAGATAAGATGATAATATTAAGCAAACATTAAGTGTAGCTTATGATCAAACACATGATCATCAATGTCTCACGAGAATGACATAGTATCTCACACAAAAGCAAACAAAGTTCGAAAAAACACCAAATAAAACAAGAGAGAATAAAAGCAACACTAAAAGCAACACTCTCTCTCGAAGCCTATGATCTATACATTTTCTCCCCCTTTGGCAACAAGTTACCAAAAAGTTCCTAGAAAATGCATAGTGCTAAGTCGACACTCAGGCTTGATCTTCAGGTGGTGGTGGAGTCCGGAGCACTCCAAGGACGAAGCCTTCTGTAGACGTGGTCGGAGTCGAGGCTGAAGTGGACACTGGAGCTGGTGGAACTGAGGCTGTAGCTGGTGCAGACGTGGTGGCTCTGGGGTCAGCAACTGGCACTGCAGACGACCTCGGACCTCGTGGCACTCTGGCAAAGGCATCAGTTGTAGTCTTGCCTCTCCTCTCCTGCATGTCATCCTGGAGCTGCTCCACTGCAGTCTGAATCTCTGTCACTTTGACATCCAAGTCATAGAACTTTTGTTCCATGATCCTCTCTAAGCTTGCCTGGTTCTGAGTTAGGGTGGCTAGTCCTTGCTCAATCCGCAGGGTGGATGCAATCAAGTAACCAAGCTGCTCTTGTTTGGTTTTCAAGAAATACTCAGATGCCTCCTCTTGAGTTGGCATCTTGGCAGCTTTCTCCTTCCTTGCCTTCTCCTTCTTTGCTTGTGCTTGTGCAGATGATGGTTCATTCTCATTCATGACAACTTGATTATCTTCAAAATCTGGACGGATGGGCAGGTGTTCCTTGTCCAATAAGTATATGCCCGTGCCCATCTTAGAGTTGATGAGCTCCTGAATCTGTGGGGCATATCCACAGCTCCTCTTCTGGTCTGCTGCTGTCCTCTTGATTGTTTCAATCATAAGGCTCATGACTTTGAATTTCTGTGGCACGTCAAAGATATGAAGCAAGTTGATCGCGTGGCCCCTGATCATCTTGTGATCTCCAGACTTGGGCAATAGGGTGTGCCTAAGAATCCAGTTGATGGTTGGCAGCCCTGACAGAAGATAGTGTACTGAGCCAAACTTGAACATATCAAGTGCTTCATTTGGAATCTCCTTGTACATGTTGGACATAGAGTTGTGGTCCATCTTCTTCTTGGCATATACATCCAAGTCATCTTCCTGCTCTTCTGGGGCATTGATCAGCTGAGCCCATTCAGCAACTGTAGATTGGTACCTCGTACCTTCAGACATCCAAGTTATCCTACCATCTGGATAGAAGTGTGCCGTGGAGTAGAATTGCATAATAAGTTCCTCGTTCCACTTTGTGAGCTTCTTCCCAACAAAGTCTGCTACTCCACAAGCATTGAAGCTGTCTTGCACTCCAGGATAGTGCTCTTCATTGTCCTTGATGTACTCCCAATCAACCCATCTCATGTCACAAACTATGGGCTTCTTGTCCAACAAAACTGTCTCATAGAAGTCCTGCTGCTCCTTGGTGTGAAACCTGTAGTCAATTGAAGTCCTTCTCCTTGAAGCATACGGGTCTGCTTCTCTCCACTTCCGGAGCCCTGAATCTCTCCTGAGTTTCATATCCTCAGCCACAGGATGAGCATCGTTGTGGTCTGGGATCTTGGGCTTGAGCTTTCTAAGAACATTCTCTTCTTCTTCTTCTGCAGCTTCAGGCACTGGGGTCTTGTTCTTCTCAGTTGCAGGTATGCTCCTCGTATTTCTCTTTGGTGCTATCTTGGGCTTGGAGGCAGCTTTGGGTGCTTCTTTGGGCTTGGATGCAGCAGCCCCTGATCTTATAGCATCACCCATAAGCTTAGGTGCCTTACGTGCTGGTGCAGCAACCTCTTCTTCTTCCTCTTCTTCCATGATGGAAGCCTTTCCAAGCACTCTGGCTACGGTCTTCTTGACCCTTTCCTTCCTTTTCTTTCCTTCAGCAGCAACTGGCTCTATGGTTGCAGGCTTTTCAGGAATCTGAGTTGAGGCTCTGGCCTTTGCCATAGGCTGCCTACCTGCTGGCCTTTTGATTTTCAATCCTGGCTTTATGCCTTGAGCTGAGCCATGTTCCTTCGTGAGCACTACTCTCTTTGAAGTTGCTTCCTCTTCTGCCACATAGTCCTCATCCTCTGATTCTGAGGTTCTCTTCTTCCTTTGTCTTGTGGCAGCTTTTGGCAGATTGCTAGGGGTGCTCCTGCTGCCTTCATCTGAAGAACTTGAGGGACTAGTGCCCTCACTCATCTACACTGGCTGTTCTGACACATTCTGGCTGTCACTCTGATCTGACATGATGAACAAGCTGACTGCTGACCCTGTGAATAGTTTATAGATGAGGTAGAGTGGATGAGCATCACAAAATGCAGAGATTTTTGCAAAAGAATAATTCAAAAACTTAGTTTTAGTTTCCCACTGAAAGCATCTCGGATCTACCGATTTCTAAACTCGGTGATACCGAAGCAGTTTTGGCACCTAAACTAGTGAACTCGGTCAGACCGAGTCACAGTTCGGTGGCACCGAGACTGCTAGGGTTTCACAAAGTTCCAAAATCGGTCACACCGATAAGTAATTCTCGGTCAGACCGAGTCTCGCTTGTGCAATGGCATAAGCCAAATCAGTGGGACCGAGTTTTTCAACTCGGTGGGTCCGAGATGGTTTCGGCGGAACCCTAACCCTAAAATTTTCGAATTAAACCTAATCTATGAGTTCATTGACTGGATAGAAGTTTAACAAATGTGGCAAGAATCATGATGATCACAATGTGCTAAGAATCGGATTGGGGAATAGCACAAAGATCGAGTCCATACCCTAGTTCGGCGGAGACTCGCTACGGCGGCAACGACGGGGTTGAATTTCCATTGACGGCGACGGAGACCAGCGACTGGAGGCGGCTGGCGGCGAGGAGACGATCCCGAGACCAAGTTGGCAGAGCAGGCTATTGCGCGGGCGAAGGGGTTCGGCGAAATTTCCAAATTTTTGCCCGTGACTATATATAGCCCGACCCTGTCGGTGTGACCGAGTGGAACAACTCGGTGGCACCGAGATGCAAAACTGTATATAGTTGTTGCAACTCGGTGTGACCGAATGGTTCAAATCGGTTGCACCGAAATCAAAAACCTAGATCAACTTAATGATCTCGGTAGGACCGAAAGTAGGGTATCGGTCAGACTGAGAATCATAAAGAGGTTTTGGAAGTTTAAGTCTATGACGAATCGGGGACTCCGAGCGCTCCTCACACAGAGTGGTTCGAATCTGACTTGATCAATTTTGTGATGTAGCATGAATAGAGTTTGAGACGAGAAAAGCATAGATAGCTAGAGGAGGTTCTTAGGCATTCTTGTCCATCCACTTGGCAAAAGGAAATAAAACCAAACAATCAAAACAACAAGTGGATGTCCTCGAATGAGTAAAATATGCAACCAGCATGCTCACACAATAAGATGGCAAATGAAATATGTGACAAGGCATGCACAACCAATTCTAGCATCTATCAAGCAATTTGCGATGACAAGGTCATCTATATATGAGTATATTGACTTAGGAGTCAAGTGAGAACACTTGATCATAGGTCATACTCATCGTTTAAGCTCAAGTGGGGTTACCACTTTTACATAAAGCATTGTTGTGTTCACATCTTTAGAGTTGCTTTAGCTCAAGTCTTAGAGTAAAGCTCCCCCTAGATGTGATATCCCCCCTTAGAGGGATGAACTAACCTCGGGTTTTGTCGATGATGACTTCATGTAGATGTTGAAGATGTGGATGCTCAATGTTTATGTAGATCACTTGGAGCTATCCATTTGAGTGAATTGCACTTTCAATACCTACATGGGTTAGTCCCACAAGGAACAAACAAGGATATCCATAGACATAGAGTGATGCACACACAAGATGATGTCCATGAAAACTTTTAGGTTACCTTGTCCCTTGTCTTACCAACAAGAGGGTTTGTGACTCCTTGAACTAGTGCAAGATGTGGAAGTTTATTGCACTTGTTCTTGCCAAAATGATAAGAGTGAAGTATGTTGGCGGAGTCACCCTCAAGAACTCTCTAGTTCTTCTTCTTTTGGATCCACACCATCTTGATGGGAATCCTTGGAGTTGTAGTCGTACTTGATAAAGTGGAACTTGAAGTAGTCTTGGGAATCCACTTGACTAAGGTCTTAGGAGCTTCTTCAAATGCATCAATTTCCTCTTGAAGCTTGTCCTTGCCTTTTTGATTGTAGTCTTGTGGTGGAAGATCATCTTGAGCTTGTGTCCCCTTGAAAGAAGTATCATACTTCTCTTGTTGAGGAACAAACTTTGTCTTGGGGTATTGATCTTCTTCCCACTCAACTCCATTGGCATTGAACTTTCGTTCAAAACCAACACTTTGATTCTTCTGGTGCATTCCTTGCTTGCGCACAATTTCCTCGAATTGCTTACTCCCGACAAGGCTTTTGTACACTCCTTTCTCTATAATTCCCTTCAATAAGCTATTTTCTTGCTCAAGTGTAACTTGGCTAAGAGAATCATTAGTGGAATCAAGAGAACTACTAGAAGCAACAATGTTGGATTTAGCATGATCATTGTTACTGCTAGAGGAAGAATCTTTCTTGTTCTTGTTACTAGACTTGACTTGAGGCATGTAAGTGGATAAGAGTAAACGCTTGGCAATGTAAGAAGAACTTTTCTTGCGGAGATCATCATTGATTGCTTTTAAGATCTCATGCTCTTGCTCAAGATTGAGCTTTTCAAAGCATAATTTCTCATGAGCTCTTAAAAGTTCTCGATGATCTTCGAAGATAGTTTCATGAGCTAACTTAAGAGTGTTTAGTTCTTTAGTTAGAGCCTCAATCTTCTCCTTATCATTGTCATTCGTTTTATCTTGATTAGCATGATTAATTGACGTTTCATCATAGTATTCATCACTAGAGTTGTCAACAAGCAAATCATCACCTAACAAGTCATCTTCATCACTATTGAAATCAACATACTCGGGGTGTGTTACCTTAGGACCTTTGGCCATGAAGCATCTTCCAATTCCTTCATTTGGTGAGTCAAATATGTCATAGGAGTTGGTTGACACAAGTGCTAGACGGCAACACCTTCATCTTGAGTATCTTCGGAGTCGGAGTGATAACTTCTCTCGGAGTGGCTGTCGGAGTCGGAACCGGATACCCATTCACCAACATGAGCTTGATGTCTTCGTTTTGTGTAGCTCCTTGATGATTTTTCCTTCCTTTCCGAATCCTTGCTTCTCCGTGAGTATCTTCGTTCATAATGATCATCTTTACTCCTTCTCTCTCTTGGTGGTGATTCTTTGCTTCTTCATTTTGGAGAATCTTCTCTTCTCTTGTAGGGAGCCGTACACTCATTGGAATAGTGTCCGGGTCTTCCACAACTGTAGCAGTTTCGCTCTTGACTAGAAGATCTTTTGTCATTGTAGGACCTTGACTTGAAGCTTCTATCTTTGCTTCTACTCTTGTAGAACTTGTTGAAGTTCTTCACCATTAAGCTCAATTCTTCATTGAAGTTTTGTTTCTCACTTGATGATGTAGGGGCTTCACATGAGGCTTTGTAGGCACTACTTGATTTGTTGTGAATTTCCTCTTTATCCTTAAGTGACATCTCATGAGCAACAATTCTTCCAATCACCTCCGTTGGCTTGAGATCTTTGTAATTGGGCATCATTTGGATCAATGTGCACACGGTATCATATTTTCCATCCAAGGCTCTTAGAATCTTCTTGATGATGAATCTATCGGTCATCTCTTCACTTCCTAAGCCGGCAATCTCATTTGTGATGAGAGCAAGCCTAGAGTACATTTCAGCGACACCTTCACCATCCTTCATTTTGAACTTGTCAAGTTGACTTTGAAGCACATCCAACTTGGATTCCTTGACGGAGTCGGTACCTTCGTGCATATCAATCAAAGTGTCCCAAATTTCCTTTGCATTCTCAAGACGGCTGATTTTGTTGAATTCTTCGGGGCACAATCCGTTGAAGAGAATATCACAAGCTTGAGCATTGTATTGCAACATATTCAACTCATCCGCGGTAGCTTCACGGTTTGGTTCTTTCCCATCAAAGAAGTCACCTTGCAAACCAACACACACAATAGCCCAAACGGCGGGGTTATGTCCAAGAATATGCATTTTCATTTTATGCTTCCAACTAGCAAAATTAGTACCATCAAAGTAAGGACCTCTACGGTGATAATTTCCCTCGCTAGACGCCATACTCTCCTAGGTTGTGAAACCAAGGCTATGACCACCAAAAGCTATGGAGATCAAAGCAAATGGAGACCAAAGCTCTGATACCACTTGTAGGATCGAAAGTATGTCTAGAGGGGGGGTGATTAGACTACTTGACCAAATAAAAACTTAACCTTTTCCCAATTTTAGTTCTTGGCAGATTTTAGCTATTGTAGGACAAGTCAAGCAATCATCACACAATTCAAGAAAGCATGCAAAGAGTATATTGGCAGAGGAAAGTAAAGCATGCAACTTGCAAGAATGTAAAGGGAAGGGTTTGGAGAATTCAAACGCAATTGGAGACACGGATGTTTTTCCCGTGGTTCGGATAGGTGGTGCTATCCTACATCCACGTTGATGGAGACTTCAACCCACGAAGGGTAACGGTTGCGCGAGTCCATGGAGGGCTCCACCCACGAAGGGTAATGGTTGCGCGATTCCACGGAGGGCTCCACCCACGAAGGGTCCACGAAGAAGCAACCTTGTCTATCCCACCATGGCCATCGCCCACGAAGGACTTGCCTCACTAGCGGTAGATCTTCACGAAGTAGGCGATCTCCTTGCCCTTACAAACTCCTTGGTTCAACTCCACAATCTTGTCGGAGGTTCCCAAGTGACACCTAGCCAATCTAGGAGACACCACTCTCCAAGAAGTAACAAATGGTGTGTAGGTAATGAACTCCTTGCTCTTGTGCTTCAAATGATAGTCTCCCCAACACTCAACTCTCTCTCATAGGATTTGGATCTGGTGGAAAGAAGGTTTGAGTGGAAAGCAACTTGGGGAAAGCTAGAGATCAAGATTCATATGGTAGGAATGGAATATCTTGGTCTCAACACATGAGTAGGTGGTTCTCTCTCAGAACATATGAGTTGGAATTGTGTATGTGTTATGATGGCTCTCTCCACGAATGAAGAGGAGGTGGAGGGGTATATATAGCCTCCACACAAAATCCAACCGTTACACACAGTTTTCCAATCTCGGTGGGACCGAATCAACAAACTCGGTCGGACCGAAAAGGTAAACCTAGTGACCGTTAGAGATTTTCGGTGGGACTGACATGCAACTCGGTAGGACCGATATGGTTAGGGTTTGGGCATAACGTAATCTCGATGAGACCGCTTACACAAACTCGGTGAGACCGAGTTTGGTAATAAGCTAACCAGAGAGTTGGTCAGGCAAACTCGGTGGGACCGATTTGCTCTTTCGGTGAGACGGAAAAGTTACAAAAGGGAAACAAAGAGTTTACATTGCAATCTCGGTGGGACCGATTCGCTCTTTCAGTGAGACCGAAAAGTTATGAAAGGGAAACAGAGAGTTTGCAATCCCATCTCGGTGAGACCGAGATCCCTATCGGTAGAACCGAATTGCTAGGGTTTGGCAGTGGCTTATGACAAGTGAAACTCGGTGGCGCCGGATAGAAAGAATCAGTAGGACCGAGTTTGGCTTAGGGTTTAGGTCATATGTGGATATGGAAAAGTATTTGAGGGTTTTGGAGCATATCACTAAGCACATGAAGCAAGAGGCTCATTAAGCAACACCTCATCCCTCCTTGATAGTATTGGCTTTTCCAAAAGACTCAATGTGATCTTGGATCACTAAAATATAAAATGAAGAGTCTTGAGCTTTTGAGCTTGAGCCAATCCTTTGTCCTTAGCATTTTGAGGGTTCCACTTTCACATCCATGCCATGCCAATCATTGAGCTTTCCTGAAATAGTCATCTTGGAATAGCATTAGCTCAATGAGCTATATGTTGTTATGAATTACCAAAACCACCTAGGGATAGTTGCACTTTCACGTGCTTCTCTCGTAGATTTTGCTAGCCATGTGCGCTTTCCCTAAGCTTCCCCTACCCAAATCTCCGTTCGTCAACCCTCGTTCTTCTTCTGTCACAGGTAAAAAGCATATGCGTAAGCAGCATGCTCCGATCCGTATTTACGTTTTACGTTTAGGTTTTTCATTTGATAGTTATTGAAGCATCAGTTCCGGTACAATGACTTCATTCTCTAACAGAATATAAAAACCATTTGAAAATCTAAACAAGTGTTATAAACTCTGTCATACTGCTTTTCTCGCAGGAGTAGATGAGAAGATTTATGGTAAATTTGTAGTTGTTGCCTGCCTTCAATATAGCTACCATATTTGAAGCTAGCCATTGTCTACCTTCCACGTTGAAGCTTGTTTTTGAATTGTTATGATATTCTTGTTTTCTTAACATAGCTTTTCTGAAATATTTAGGTATGAATTGCCCTGCCTGCCGCCAACCAGGCGGCCCTTGCGAACCACACCCTGAAGTTATCCAGGAGTTTGAGGTTATTCTTGATGAAAATTGCTGGAGCCGCATGGTTAGTTAGCATCACTAACAAATTAGTTGCTTACAACACAGTAAAAATCGTCACTGTCACTCATACCCCCTTGCACCTACACTAGGCCCCCCTGCTGCCACTTCTTCGCACCTGCCTTGTGTTTTCAATTTCCATTAGTTTGCTTGCCTATGCCCTGATTAATATAGTCCATTAATTTATAATATAATTATGTTGTTATCTGTAATTCTTATCAAAAATTCATATCAAATTTAAGAAAACTTTTAACATTAACAGCATGCAAGTTCAAATTTATACTTACAGGTTGTTATTTGCACTGTTTTTTCCAGTATGTACCCTGTAATGTCAGAGCTTTTCTCACTGAATACATTGAAGAAGAGAAGAAAGAAGCAAGAAAATTGCGTAAACAACAGGTAGAGCCAGCCCTTCTTACACATGAAGGAAGGTCTTACAATGCTTTGTTCAAGCATAGGGCAAACTACACAAAGTTCTGCGGTGGTAAGTGGAACATCTTTGCGGCTGATTATGAACTTCGTGCTGGAGACCGCATAGAATTTGAACTACCAGACGAGGGTCTCAATCTCGAAATACAAACATATCGAGATAACAAAAGGCTGCTTCCATTACCCCATGTTGGTAGGTATTTAATATTACAAACATTACAGACTTATCTTCTTTCGCTGTAATTTTATATGCATGAATCGAACTGAATAATATTAACCCCGTGTTGGATGTAACTTTATCTAACTTTAAAAGCCTTTTATTTTTCTAGCTCTCGACGATTCTTCTTCTAACGAATTCGGCCATGTTCACTGCTGTGTCTACTCTAACGATATTGAGCTCACCTACGACCAGACACGATTCTTTCTACAACGCCTTTTCGGAGATACTTTCATCTGTTGTCGTCCATTTGTCCATGTCCTGACTCACACTAATACCAAAGACTACGTCATGGTTGGTTACAACTGTCCTTGTTAAAATACCAAAAGTATTTTGCTCATATGTAATATAAACAATACCGACGTAATATTGCTTATATGTAAAATTATAAAAAACCTATTTATTCAAACCTAAAACAACAAAACTTTCGTTGTTCTCTTAATATGTTGTTTTATCTGTTTACACACAAACCTGATCATGCCAGGAACTATATTACTTCGAATATGGAATTTCTTAATGTTTGTGCACTCACCATATTCAGACATCCTTTTATTTATTGCCCAAGTGACAAATCAACGGTTTTAATTTCTATTTAATTTCGATTTTCTTCTAGAAAATTTCAAGGAGCGTTGTCTCAACACTGAAGAGATGGGTGGACATGTCAACCAATGGCAGGGTAACCCTTGAAGCTCCTAATGAACATACACATGTCATCACACCTTCATCGTACTACATCTCCAAAAACGACGGCAGGATGGTAATACAAAAGTCTTATTTCAGAGACTTCATATCAGCTGCATCCTTCGTTGAAAAGAACGTTGTTTTAATCACTTTCAAAGAGCGAAATGACCATTCTGTGTCCATCATCATTCAGCGCATCATGTAGATTCCGTCGGAACCAGCACCTAAAATGGAAGCAAACAGTGCATCTCCTAGAATGTTCAACACTCGTTTCATCATGATGCCTCCAGGAGAAAAACACTGATTACTATAAGTTTGCTAGATAGGATGGTAGAGTAATTTAACTATTATGGACCATGTGCTTGCTCGAACTATAGGAATATTCTTTTGCAACTTATGTAGCTCTTACAGACACTCAACTTGCTGTTTCAACCATCGGAATGATCCTTTAAAATAAATGCTATTTGAACCATTGAAATGATTCAATCAAAAAAATGTAGTTCTTATCCTTTGAAAAGTTCACAATTCAAAAAACCAAAAAACAAAAAGTTCCATTTTCAAAAATGAAACGAAACTAGAATCGGTTTGTGATTCAAAACCTCTAGCAATACGATGTTGTCAAACTTATTCAAACCATCTAGTGAAACATATCTCAATTGAAAACCAAACAGGACTACGTTTTCAAGTCCAAACTATATTTAGTTCAACTTTTCTTAAACACACTTGTACACCGAATAACATAAAAACCGTGCCTCCCTAACCAAGGAAGATTATTAACTGAAAAAACGTTTCACAACAAAGGCACGACCATGCATCTGCTGAATGTTCTAACGTTTACACGACTACTATCACAGCCAAAGATGCATCACGCAGGCAGCACACAACGAATAAAAAAATTCAATGAATAAAGACAAGTGAAAATCTAAAAAAACAGATAAAAAAACCTTGTTTCTGAAATTCTACGCCTGGAACCGCCGCGTGACTAGCAACTACTCTTTGGCGGTTTCCTTTTTTGCACGAGAAAACAACGCTTTCACTTTTCCGACTCCATTTCATCCTCTTCCTCGAAAGTTTCTCGCCGGCCGCAGTTCACCATCACACACCTCCAGCCATGGACGACGGGAAACTAACAACATTCACCGAACACATCACTACCCATGGTACAACCGTGCTTGAGGTGGTGTACACCAACGACCCAAGGACCATGGAGCGGATCATCAACAAGTACGAAGAATGGCTAAAGAAGGAGAAGAACAAGTTCGTCAGCCTCGACCTCGAGTACACACATAAGAGCAGTTACATACGAAAAGGGTTCGTCGTCGTCCAACTTTCCATGCGCGAGCATGTCCTTGTATACCACTACAGCAGGTCCGAGCGCTCCCAGGCGTTAGTTGACTTCCTGCAAAGGAAAGCGGTAACTTTCACTAGCGTCGACACCAGGAACGACAAGACCATGCTCTCCCGTGCATGCATCAGAATTCCAGATGAGCACCATGTCGACATCCAGAGGCTATTCTGCATCAAGGGTGGTGGAGAAAGGGACTCCATGGCTGACCTTGCAATGGCCATCATCGACCCCTCATACAAGAACATGAAGAAATCATTCCCAAAGGAGAAGCACCAGTTCTGGGAGTGGAAGCCACTTTCCTCGATACATCTTGAGTACGCGGCAAAGGACGGGTATGTTAGCTACGAGTTGTACCGTAGAATCCTAATCATCAAGAACGGGCTACGTCATCTCCACCAACAACCAATGAAAGAAAGACTCCGCCCACGTAAGAGCAATGATGAGGGATCTTCCAGCGGCTGGAAGCGCCGAAAGGGAAACAGTGGTTGGTAAATTGCGAGAAAATGGATGTCTACATTAAACTAGTAGGAACTACTATTATCATAATTTGGATTGCATGAACCTATGTTGTAAATATGTTTGTTGTTGCTCAAAGATGATGTGTGTATTGTATTACTAGTTTACGTTTGAACTTTGAACACAGTGGTGTGCTCATGTACTAATTTGGATTGTATGAACCTATGTTGTAAATATGTTTGTTGTTGCTCAAAGGTGTTGTGTGTATTGCATTACTATTTTACGTTTGAACTTTGAACATAGTGGTGTGCTCATGTACAAATGGATACTATGTTTTGCATGTCTAAATGCAATTAGTAACTTATGTCCCAGTACTGAGCAAGCATATATTGTATCCATGATTATAGCACGAGAGATATCTCGCACGATATTGTATTATAATTGTCATAGTCAACCTTTACAGGATGCATCGTGCATTTACAAGAATATGTGATGATATCATTGTAAACTCTCAGTACAATGCTTATTAAACATTGGCGTGAGCAATTCATAAATATTGCAGAAGATCATTCGGTACACTGTCACAAGCGACGAGTACTTTGTTACCTTAACCACATTGAAAAAAAATCCTTGCCTCCATTTCACATCAAAACCGCTCCGTCCATTCAGAACATCCTAGCTATTGTACACAGGTTCCTCTCCGTACACCAGTTCTGCACGATGCCACAAAACTACACTACTGTGTGCAACTAGCCTATTTATAAGCATGACTCACTAAGTGTCTACTCAATCCGTGCCTGTGGTGCCACGCACCCATGACCCTAGAGACTACACACCTGTGCATCATTAACCAAGCCCCTCTAACCAGATATTCAGATCGATGCCTCTACTGTCGTACATCCGTGCCTCTAGAATCTTGACACCAGCAAGTGGGTTCAAAACCGTGCCTCCAGACAATCGTGCTTGTACTGACTGCAGTGCCTCTGTTTGCTTGATCAACGTGCCTCACTTGAAACCCAAAGTAACTCTACGTGCTCCGCACGCGTGATCGCCAATGCAAGTTTGGTGCTGCACAGATGCGTCTCTCACTATACTCGTACCTCCACAACCGTGCTTGTACTGACTATAATTCCATGCCTCCGTTTTGCTCAATCCACGTGCCTCACATAAAACCAACAGTAACACTACGTCCTACACACACACGTGCCTCTCGCATGAAACCCATAGTATCTCACCCGTACAACTTTGGAGCTGCACACACGTAGCTCTCAGTATACCTCAGGACGCCGCATAGAATTTGAACTACCATACGAGGGTCTCAATCTCGAAATACAAACATATCGAGATAAAAAAAGGCTGCTTCCATTACCCGACGTTGGTAGGTATTTAATATTACAAACATTACAGACTTATCTTCTTTCGCTGTAATTTTATATGCATGAATCGAACTGAATAATATTAACCCCGTGTTGGGCGTAACTTTATCTAACTTTAAAAGCTTTTTCTTTTTCTAACTCTCGACGATCTTTCTTCAGACGATTTCGACCATGTTCACTGTTGTGTCTACTCTAAGGATATTGAGCTCACCTATGACCAGACACGATTCTTTCTACAGCGCCTTTTCGGAGATACTTTAATCTGTTGCCGTCCATTTGTCCATGTCCTGACTCACACTAATACCGAAGACCACGTCATGGTTGGTTACAACTGTCCTTGTTAAAATACCAAATGTATTTTGCTCATATGTAATATAAACAATACCGACGTAATATTGCTTATAAGTAAAATTATAAAAAAACCTATTTATTCAAACCTAAAACAACAAAACTTCCGTTGTTCTCTTAATATGTTGTTTTATCTGTTTACACACAAACCTGAACATACCAGGAACTATATTACTTCGAATATGGAATTTCTTAATGTTTGTGCACTCACCATATTCAGACATCCTTTTATTTATTGCCCAAGTGACGAATCAACGGTTTTAATTTCTATTTAATTTTGATTTTCTTCTAGAAAATTCCGAGGAGCGTTGTCTCAACACTGAAGAGATGGGTGGACATGCCAACCAATAGCAGGGTAACCCTTGAAGCTCCTGATGAACATACACATGTCATCACTCCTTCATCGTACTTGTGACACCCTCAATTTGACCGTACACTAATCATACACGCAAACGTGTACGATCAAGATCAGGGACTCACGGGAAGATATCACAACACAACTCTACAAATAAAATAAGTCATGCAAGCATCATATTACAAGCCAGGGGCCTCGAGGGCTCGAATAAAAGAGCTCGATCATAGACGAGTCAGCAGAAGCAACAATATCTGAGTACAGACATAAGTTAAACAAGTTTGCCTTAAGAAGGCTAGCACAAACTGGGTTACAGATCGAAAGAGGTGCAGGCCTCTTGCCTGGGATCCTCCTAAACTACTCCTGGTCGTCGTCAGCAGGCTGCACGTAGTAGTAGGCACCTCCCGAGTAGTAGTAGTCGTCATCGACAGTGGCGTCTAGCTCCTGGGCTCCAACGTCTAGTCACAGCAATCGAGTATAGAAAGGGGGAAAAGAGGGAGCAAAGCAACCGCGAGTACTCATCCAAAGTACTCGCAAGCAAGGAGCTACACTACATATGTATGCATTGGTATCAAATGGATTAAGGGTATCATATGTGGACTGAACTGCAGAATGCCGGAATAAGAGGGGGATAGCTAGTCCTATCGTAGACTACGCTTCTGGCCACCTCCATCTTGCAGCAGGAGAAGAGAGTAGATGGTAAGTTCACAAAGTAGCATCATGTAGCATAATCCTAACCGATGATCCTCTACTTGTCGCCCTGTGAGAGAGCGATCACCGGTTGTATCTGGCACTTGGAAGGGTGTGTTTTATTAAGTATCCGGTTCTAGTTGTCATAAGGTCAAGGTACAACTCCAAGTCGTCCTGTTACCGAAGATCACGGCTATTCGAATAGATTAACTCCCCTGCAGGGGTGCACCACATAACCCAACACGCTCGATCCCATTTGGCCGAACACACTTTTCTGGGTCTTGCCCGACCTCGGAAGATCAACACGTCGCAGCCCTACCTAGGCACAACAGAGAGGTCAGCACGCCGGTCTAAATCCTATGGTGCAGGGGTCTGGGCCCATCGCCTTTTGCACACCTGCACGTTGCAAACGCGGCCGAAAGCAGACCTAGCCTAGCAGGCGTTCCAGTCCAATCCGGCACGCGCCACTCAGTCGCTGACGTCACAAAGGCTTCGGCTGATACCACAACGTCGAGTGACCATAACTGTCCCCGCATAGATGGTTAGTGCGTATAAGCCAGTGGCCAGACTCAGATCAAGTACCAAGATCTCGTTAAACGTGTTAAGTATCCGCGAACGCTGACCAGGGCCAGGCCCACCTCTCTCCTAGGTGGTCTCAACCTGCCCTGTCGCTCCACCACAAAGTAACAGTCGAGGGCCGTCGGGAACCCAGGCCCACCTCTACCGGGATGGAGCCACCTGCCCCTTCAGCCCCCATCTCCGAACAATATCATAAGTAATGTACAGTATAAAGTATATAGCATATGCCCGTGATCACCTCCCGAAGTGATCACGGCCCAGTAGTATAGCATGGCAGATGGACAAGAGTGTAGGGCCACTGATGGAACACTAGCATCCTATACTAAGCATTAGGATAGCAGGTAAAGGTAACAATAGTAGTAGCAAGGACATGCTATGCATCGGGATAGGAATAACGGAAAGCAGTAACATGCTACACTACTCTAATGTAAGTAGTATAGAGAAGAGTAGGCGATATCTGGTGATCAAGGGGGGGGGCTTGCCTGGTTGCTCTGGCAAGAGAGAGGGTTCGTCAACACCGTAGTCGAACTGGGGGGTCGCCGGCAGTCTCGGGGTCTACCGGAAAGAAGTAATGGATGCGAACACAATAAATAACAGAGCAATCAATGTATAACATGGCAATACGCGGTGCTAGGTATGCCCTAACGCGGTAGGAGGTGATACCGGCGAAGGGGGGAAACATCCGGGAAAGTATTCCCGGTGTTTCGCATTTTCGGACAGATGAACCGGAGGAGAAAAATTGTGTGTTCGCTGTGCTAGGGACATGTGGCAGACGAACGGACTACATATTCGGATTTGTCTTGTCGTTCTAAGCAACTTTGATGTACAAAGTTTTTCCATTCGAGTTACGGATTATTTTATATTAATTTTCAAAGTTTTATTCATTTTCTAAATTTAATTTAGTTTGAAATAATGTGAATTGCTAGGTGCACCCGGCTCCGGGTACACGTAAGTGTACCAGAGGGGCTGACATGTGGGTCCAAGGGGTCCCAGTTGACCAGTCAAACTTTGACTGGTCAACAGGGGGTGGAGCCCCCTTGTCATACACTGTTTTACTAACCTAACAGATTAAAAAGACTAATTAGGTTATTAGGTTAACTAACACAGGTTAATTAAGTTAATTAGCTAACTAAACAGGATTACTTAAGTTAATTATTTAGTTAATTAATTAATTGATTTTATTATTAATTTATTATTATTATTATTTTTATTTTTTATTCATTTTTGTTCTGGGCGTGGGCCCCGTTCGTCATAGGCCCCAGGGGGCCAAACCGGGGCGGGCGCTACTGGTAACGGTTGTGGGGGCGCCCGACAGGGGCCAACCCGGGCGCTGGCCTCGGGCGAGACCAGCGGCGCAGCGGGGCCAGTCCGGCCGCCGGCGGCGAGGCAGCAGCAACGCCGGCGAGGCGGGGCAGCGCTCGCGGGGCGAGCGGTGGTGGTTACGGGTGTCGGGCACGGTGAACGGGACAGCGCGGGAGGCGGCTTGGCGCGACGCGGCGGCTCCAACGAGCGGTGGCGAGGGAATGAGGTCCAGCACGACAGCAACATCTAGGAGCACGGGGGCACGGCGAGGCGCCGGCAGGCTGTGGGTGCGCGTGAGCGGGCACAGGGGAGGAGGGCGCGCGCGGGTGGCGCGTCCGGTCACAGAGATGGCTGGCGCGAGGAGGGCGCGGCGCAGGGGAGGCGTTCGGGGTGCGGTGAGTTTGGCCCAGCGCGGTGGACGGCCAACGGGCGCACACAGCATCGGGGTGACCGCAGGCGCGGACGCGGGACAACTACGGTGGGGCGGTGAGCGTGCGTGCGTGGCGAAGAGAGGAGGGAGTGGAGGTCGAAGGTGGCCTCACCGGCGGGCAGTAGGGTCCAGGGCAGCGGGCTCGATGGAGGTTGAGGCGGCGAAGTCCAGCGACGGCGGGGACGAGGTCGAGGATGGAGAGGACGGCGAGTGATCCGGGCGGCGACGATGGTGCTGCAGGTGCGGCGCGAGGACGGTGAAGAAGTTGCGGGGCGAAGGTGGCAGCCCTTGGGCGCAGGCGTGCTCGTCGGCGCCGCGAGGAGCAGCGGCGGACCCAGTCGGGTCAGCGGGGCACCAATGGGGGAGGGTGTCGCCGCGGCAGTGGTGGCGGAGGCGGGCGCAGCGGTGGGTAAGTCCGGCGATGGGGTTGGGGTACTGGCGATGTGGGGAGATGGGGTCGGGGCAGTTGCCCGATCCAGATTGGGTCGTGGGGGGGAGGAGAGGAACCGAGCGAGAGAGAGAGAGAGAGGGGATCGGGGTAGCGGGGTGTGGGCTAAGGTTTGGTGGGGGGAGGCCTAAGTAGGCCAAAGAGGGGGCGGCTGGGCCGGCCGGGTCGCTAGGCCAACTGGGCCGTGGCCCAGGGGATGGGGGGTTCTTTGTTTTCTTTTCTTTTTATTTATTCTTTTCTGTTTTTCAAAAAAAATGTTTAGCACCTAATTGATTTTTTTATAAAATATGGGAGCCAGCTCATAAATTGTAGTGCATTAGATCCTAGCACCAAAAACTAGTTTGGGTGAAATACTATTTCATATTAGATATAGATTAATTGAAAGGTTATTAAATAATGTATTCAACCACTGTTTGAGGTTGTTTAAATGACTTATCAAATTTCAATAATGTTGTTTACAATTTTATCCTAGCCTCTGATTTATCTACTATTTATTGAACATTTTAGTTTTAATATCGGAAAGCTTCTATTGTTTGCTTGATTTTGAATTTTTAATTTGAACCGGTTTTGAACTAACGCGAGATCAACAACAGTAATTGTGGTGACATGGCATCATTAACAGGGATTAATGTAGCGTAATTATCCGGGCGTCACAATTCTCCTCCACTACAAGAAATCTCGTCCCGAGATTTAAGAGGAAAGTAAAGGGGGAAGGTTCGGGTTACGAAATTCTAGGGAGTGTTCTTGGTCTTGGTTGTTCTTCTTGAAGAGGTTGTTCCATTACATTGACGTCTTCATTTTGCTGTTTCAGGTCATCATGATGAAGTTGTCCTCCTTTCTTCAGGAACTCCATCGTACTTACGAATAGGCAAGGGGCAGCTTTACAACAATTGAATCTTATAAGGGAAAATCATCTGGGGGGGTATCCCAAGAATGATCATAAGAGTATCTCTCAAGTTGAACAAATGAAACACACCGAGAGCAAAGTAAGAAGGTACCTTAAGAAGTTTGGAGTGGACAGGCAAGCATTCGATGCCTGAAACAGGGCGTGAAAGGGGCTCAAAGCAACGAGAATAAATATTGCGCCTGATACCAGAATAGATTACTGGGAAAGTGGCCCCGTGAATTACAAACGAAGTCAAGCGCGAGGAATTACTTTGGGAACAGTGGGTGTACAGGAGAGTCAGGTTTCGATCCTGTGGAACTGTGGGTTATGGGCCCACCATGTGGACTAAAGGTAGGAAGGGTGATGACGTCTTGCACGATCATGTAAGTAAGGCCTATCAGAGGGTAGCCTGTCAGTTATGTTGGCAACAACGTCGGTACCAAGGGCGAGGGACAAAGAGAACCATTTTCCTGCTCATTGAACGAGGCGGACCAATAGGCAAAGTTCTCATCCATCGGGGGCTACCGGAATGTCATCAACAATGGTAACAGGCAAGGTTGTCAGAATCGTGATTTTGAATCGGATCGGAGCTTCGATGGTTGGATCGCAAATCATAGGATCTTCACTATCAGGATCGTAAAGTCGTAGATTCTAAGAACTAAAATCGTAGAATCATAGGGGTTAGTTTGGACCGTAAAGTCGTAGAATCGTATAACAGAATTGCGATTCTGACAACCTTGGTAACAGGGTCTTGCTGACAGAATTGTACACCGGGGTGTTTACATAAGCAGGAGAATATTACTGCCTAGATCATATAGATCACAAAAAAGGTTAAACCAAACAATGGAAAGAAAAACATGATTATCAGTTTAAATAGAACAATGGAAAGGAAAATGTGTTTAAACACATATTCAAGGATATATCCTTCCCAAGGACAAGCAGATCATGATATCCATGACAGGATATAATGTAGAAAACTCTTTAGGTAAGGGGAGAGAAATTTCATGACATTACCCATACAGTGGTGTTTGGATAATTGAGCAGGAAACATTTAACATTGGGCTTCAAATGTTCTTATTGAACATCGAAGTACCATAGACATGCTTCGAGATAGCTTTGACATGGCCAACAGGTAAAGGTCAGGCTATGGATAAACAAAGGATCCATCAGGAACAACTTATAGAATAAGTCTTACAATTTCCTCATGGAAGAATGGTTAACCTTACTAAATAGGAAACTGATAACAATATGTCCTCCGGCCAGGTGTCCTAGGAATGACATCACCTTACTGGGTCATATAAGGACCAATGTTATAAGTCTTTGGAAATATGTTGCAACCATCATATCTGACCGAGATTCAGATCTGATTGGTGCCAGGATGCCTCAGACTCAGGATGCCTGAGAAGAAAAGGTGCAACACAATTGACGAGACGACAATGTAAGATTCTCGGAAATGTACTATGGAAGCGAGTTCCAAAACAAGAGTTCATCATTAAAACCAAGGGGAGGATGAAGAGGTGGCTGATGAACTCAGCGACAATTCATTGAGATTTTCAAAGGATGGATTTCCACACTTATGTGAACAAGGAGTCAACATTTGTCGAATCAAATGATATAAGGATGTATGCTCGAGGAAAGCATACACAATTAAGCATTGGTTGAAAAGTGCACCCAAAATATGGTCTTAGGTAGCATGATCAATGTTAGAAAGGTGATTCAACAACCAATAGTCTAAGAATGAAATATCGACCATTAACTTGAAAGCAATAGGGTGCTAGAGACACAAACAAGTTTGTGTTGGACAGAAGGCAATAAAGTGGTCGATGATAACACAAATCATCGAGGGCAAGGAGGGTACTTCTCATCATGAATTCTATTAATATCTTGGAAGGGGTCAAAATGTTGATGATGATCACGACAAATCTTGTCGAGAGGCTCCATGAAGATGCAATCACTCGGCGATGACATCAAGCCAAGGGAATGGTGAAGCAAAAGGTTATTATAACCATAGATAAGATGCCATCTCAGAATTCAGAGTTGTCTCTCAAGACAAACAATATGATGGTGAAGGTTCGATGTAAGCTTAGAGCACTGTCGGGATTGTGTCCCGAGGATGAAGGACATAGGTAGAATGGTCAAGCAGTCAGCCTGACGATGATGATGTAGTCAATCAGCTGGGAATGACACTATCGAGTACAAACTCGTAAGCATCAAAGATTACTAAGAGTTGTTGAATCGCAGTGCGGACTCGATTCAGTTATCGATGTCTTTGACTGTTAAATAACTCAGAGCGCACGAAAAATTGGAATCAATGAGAATGTAGAACTTGATGAAGAACTCATAAGAAGTTATGCAGTTCCATGATAATCTTGAGATACCAGGGGTAATACTCGATGACAAATCAAAGTAGAGGTTGGACTGGGGTATTACTCCGCAGAAGACAAGTGCTTAAACTTGCACGAGAAATGGTATTTAAAGGAGAACATGGTCGGAACCACGATTGCAAAAGGCCAGATCCCAGATATAAATGAACTTATATCAAAGGAATAATTAATTTAAGAGAAGCTTTAATGATAAGATCTACATCGTGTCCATGGGCATGAACGCAAGGTTCAAGGTCGACTCCCACTTCTTCAATGCAATAACTTTCATTCACTGCTCTAGTTAAAAATGATTTCCAGTGTCAAAACCTACCTGGTGAATTACCAAAGGAGTATGACCCGTGAAAACTTTCGGGTTCACACAGATTAAGAAAGGCATAGGTTCAACCCGTCAGGGTATCGTGGAATCATATACCACAAGCTTCAATCATAAATACCACCAGCTCGAAAATAGAGCATGGTTGAGAAAACAGAGGATACAATTCACCAAAAGCATTATGTATTCGAGGAAAGGCTCACAAGGTTATTAAATAAGGAGGACACTGTCGAATAATAATCCAATAAAGGATCTGACGGTCCATAGCGGAGCTGATGTGAGCATCGACACACAATCAGTTGAAGATAGGATGCAAGGGCATCAGGTTATAGAACACCTGAATGATTCGATGCTTAGTTATCAAAGGAATTATGATTTCCAAATAGAAGGATCAGAAGCAGATGCTCTGATCAAGGGTGGATAAGTTCAATAGACCTAAGGGTACAATTGTCGGCAAACAGATTGGTCGAGAACAAGCTCATGTTCAAAAATGACGTCTGAGCCAGAAAGATAATTTAAAAGGATCAACTAATAATTGCGTGCATTCGCACTCATGTTGAATCATTAGGATCAAAATTACGGTGTCTAAGGATACTAACGAATATTGCCAGACATATGGAAAGCATCCAAAATGCAAGCAGACGAGTATTGCAGAGCAATAAGCTACTAAGGATTCTTGGAGGATCGAATAGTATTTTGAAGACCATTGTGAAACACATGAACAACTGGGGGTGAGCGGATACTCGATAAGTGCAAGAATTATCCATAGGGTTATTCAGGTGACAAAGAACAGCAAGGCAGTAAGCTCAAAGGATTACCGAAACAACGACGAGTATTTCGGGGTATCTTGTAATAACAAGACCAACTGGGGATGAAGGTAAGAATAACAACTGCAAGTAGTTATCCATAAGGGTTGACGGTGGAAGGGGAATTGCAAACGCGATGAACACAAGTTCTCAGGTTAACAGCGGAGCGTATCTTCAGGGTCTTCACGTGCAGCAGACGATCATCAGTAATAAGGGGCTCTCCGGGTGAAAGTGATAACGAGCTCCTAATGTTAGATTTATCAAAATTCATTTAACCCGAATATAAGAGAGATCAGAGTCCCAGAGTATAGACAAGGAGTAAAAGATCCTAATACCACCAATGGCGACGTGGGCCCATGGGGCGCACAGCCATGTTAGTAAAACAGTTTTCATTGACTAGACTCAACTTCGGCCAAGGAGTGTGGAAGGGGGATTCCTACAGGCAGTCGGCTCTGATACCAACTTGTGACACCCCCGATTCAATCATACACTAATCATACACGCAAACGTGTACGATCAAGATCAGGGACTCACGGGAAGATATCACAACACAACTCTACAAATAAAATAAGTCATACAAGCATCATATTACAAGCCAAGGGCCTCGAGGGCTCGAATACAAGATCTCGATCATAGACGAGTCACCAGAAGCAACAATACCTGAGTACAGACATAAGTTAAACAAGTTTTCCTTAAGAAGGCTAGCACAAACTGGGATACAGATCGAAAGAGGCGCATGCCTCCTGCCTGGGATCCTCCTAAACTACTCCTGGTCGTCGTCAGCGGGTTGCACGTAGTAGTAGGCACCTCCCGAGTAGTAGTAGTCGTCATCGACAGTGGCGTCTGGCTCCGGGGCTCCAACGTCTGGTCACAGCAATCGAGTATAGAAAGGGGGGAAAGAGGGAGAAAAGCAACCGTGAGTACTCATCCAAAGTACTCGCAAGCAAGGAGCTACACTACATATGTATGCATTGGTATCAAATGGATTAAGGGTATCATATGTGGACTGAACTGCAGAATGCCGGAATAAGAGGGGGATAGCTAGTCTTATCGTAGACTACGCTTCTGGCCACCTCCATCTTGCAGCGGGAGAAGAGAGTAGATGGTAAGTTCACCAAGTAGCATCATGTAGCATAATCCTAACCGATGATCCTCCCCTCGTCGCCCTGTGAGAGAGCGATCACCGGTTGTATCTGGCACTTGGAAGGGTGTGTTTTATTAAGTATCCAGTTCTAGTTGTCATAAGGTCAAGGTACAACTCCAAGTCGTCCTGTTACTGAAGATCACGGCTATTCGAATAGATTAACTTCCCTGCAGGGGTGCACCACATAACCCAACACGCTCGATCCCATTTGGCCGGACACACTTTTCTGGGTCATGCCCGGCCTCGGAAGATCAACACGTCGCAGCCCTACCTAGGCACAACAGACAGGTCAGCACGCCGGTCTAAATCCTATGGCGCAGGGGTCTGGGCCCATCGACCTTTGCACACCTTCATGTTGTGAATGCGGCCGGAAGCAGACCTAGCCTAGCAGGCGTTCCAGTCCAATCCGGCGCGCGCCGCTCAGTTGCTGACATCACGAAGACTTCGGCTGATACCACAACATCGAGTGCCCATAACTGTCCCCGCGTAGATGGTTAGTGCGTATAAGCCAGTGGCCAGACTCAGATCAATTACCAAGATCTCGTTAAACATGTTAAGTATCCGCGAACGCCGACCAGGGCCAGGCCCACCTCTCTCCTAGGTGGTCTCAACCTTCCCTGTCGCTCCGCCACAAAGTAACAGTCGGGGGCCGTCGGGAACCCAGGCCCACCTCTACCGGGATGGAGCCACCTGCCCCTTCAGCCCCCAACTCCGAACAGTATCATAAGTAATGTACAGTACAAAAGTATATAGCATATGCTCGTGATCACCTCCCGAAGTGATCACGGCCCAGTAGTATAGCATGGCAGACGGACAAGAGTGTAGGGCCACTGATGGAACACTAGCATCATATACTAAGCATTAGGATAGCAGGTAAAGGTAACAACAGTAGTAGCAAGGACAGACTATGCATTAGGATAGGAATAACGGAAAGCAGTAACATGCTACACTACTCTAGTGTAAGCAGTATAGAGAAGAGTAGGCGATATCTGGTGATCAAGGGGGGGGGCTTGCCTTGTTGCTCTGGCAAGAGAGAGGGGTCGTCGACACTGTAGTCGAACTGGGGGGTCGTCGGCAGTCTCGGGGTCTACCAGAAAGAAGTAACGAAGGGGAACACAATAAATAACATAGCAATCAAAGTATAACATGGCAATACACGGTGCTAGGTATGCCCTAACGCGGTAGGAGGTGATACCGGCGAAGGGGGGAAACATCCGGGAAAGTATTCCCGATGTTTCGCATTTTCGGACAGATGAACCGGAGGGGAAAAGTTGCGTGTTCACTGTGCTAGGGACATGTGGCAGATGAACGGACCGCGTATTCGGATTCGTCTCGTCGTTCTGAGCAACTTTGATGTACAAAGTTTTTCCATCCGAGCTACAAATTATTCTATATTAATTTTCAAAGTTTTATTTGTTTTCTAAATTTAATTTAGTTTGAAATAATGTGAATTGCTAGGTGCACCCGGCTCTGGGTACACATAAGTGTACCAGAGAAGCTGACATGTGGGTCCAAGGGGTCCCAGTTGACCAGTCAAACTTTGATTGGTCAACAGGGGGTGGGCCCCCTTGTTATACACTGTTTTACTAACCTAACAGATTAAAAAGACTAATTAGGTTATTAGGTTAACTAACACAGGTTAATTAAGTTAATTAGCTAACTAAACAGGATTACTGAAGTTAATTATTTAGTTAATTAATTAATTAATTTTATTATTAATTTATTATTTTTTTAATTTTTTTAATTTTTTTATTCATTTTCGTTCTGGGCGTGGGCCCCGTTCGTCATAGGTCCCAGGGGGCCAAACCGGGGCGGGCGCTACTGGTAACGGGCGCGGGGGCGCCCGACAGGGGCCAATCTCGGGCGTTGGCCTCGGGCGAGACCAGCGGCGCGGCGGGGCTAGTCCGGCCGCCGGCGGCGAGGCGGGGCAGCGCTCGCGGGGCGAGCGGTGGTGGTTACGGGCGCCGGCCGCGGTGAACGAGACAGTGCGTGAGGCGGCTTGGCGCGATGCGGTGGCTCCAATGAGCGGTGGCGAGGGAACGAGGTCCAGCACGACAGCAGCAGCTAGGAGCAGGGGGCACGGCGGGGCGCCGGCCGGCTATGGGAGCGCGTGAGCAGGCACAGGGGAGGAGGGTACGCGCGGGTGGCGCGTCCGGTCAAGGAGATGGCCGGCGCGAGCAGGGCGCGGCGCAGGGTAGGCGTTCGGGGTGCGGTGAGTTTGGCCCGGCGCGGTGGACAGCCAACGGGCGCGCACGGCATCGGGACTGACCGCAGGTGCGGACGCGGGACAGCTACGGTGGGGCGGTGAGCGTGCGTGCGCGGCAAAGAGAGGAGGGAGTGGAGGCCGAAGGTGGCTTCACCGGCGGGGAGTAGGGTCCAGGGCAGCGGGCTCGATGGAGGTTGAGGCGGCGGAGTCCAGCGATGGCGGGGACGAGGTCGAGGATGGAGAGGACGGCGAGTGATCCGGGCGGCGACGGTGGTGCTGCAGGTGCGGCGCGAGGACGGTGAAGAAGTTGCGGGGCAAAGTTGGCAGCCTTTGGGCGCAGGCGTGCTCGTCGGCGCCGCGAGGAGCAGCCGCAGACCCAGTCGGGTCAGCGGGGCACCGATGGGGGAGGGTGTCGCTGCGGCAGTGGTGGCGGAGGCGGGTGCAGCGGTGGGGAAGTCCGGCGACGGGGTCGGGGCGCTAGCGATGTGGGGAGATGGGGTCGGGGCAGTTGCCCGATCCAGATCGGGTCGTGAGGGGGGAGGAGAGGAACCGAGCGAGAGAGAGAGAGGGGATCGGGGTAGTGGGGTGTGGGCTAGGGTTTGGTGGGGGGAGGCCTAAGTAGGCCAGAGAGGGGGCGGCTGGGCCGGCCGGGTCGCTAGGCCAACTGGGCCGTGGCCCAGGGGGTGGGGGGTTCTTTGTTTTCTTTTCTTTTTATTTATCCTTTTCTGTTTTTTCCAAAAAAATGTTTAGCACCTAATTGATTTTTTTGTAAAATATGGGAGCTAGCTCATAAATTGCAGTGCATTAGATCCTAGCACCAAAAACTAGTTTGGGTGAAATACTATTTCATATTCGATATAGATTAATTAAAAGGTTATTAAATAATGTATTCAACCACTGTTTGAGGTTGTTTAAATGACTTATCAAATTTCAATAATGTTGTTTACAATTTTATCCTAGCCTCTGATTTATCTACTATTTATTGAACATTTTAGTTTTAATATTGGAAAGCTTCTATTGTTTGCTTGATTTTGAATTTTTAATTTGAACCGGTGTTGAACTAACGCGAGATCAACAACAGTAATTGTGGTGACATGGCATCGTTAACAGGGATTACTGTAGCGTAATTATGTAGGCGTCACAGTACTACATCTCCAAAAACGACGGCGGGATGGTAATACAAAAGTCTTCTTTCAGAGACTTCATATCAGCTGCATCCTTCGTTGAAAAGAACGTTGTTCTAATCACTTTCAAAGAGTGAAATGACCATTCTGTGTCCATCATCATTCAACGCATCATGTAGATTCCGTCGGAACCAGCACCTAAAATGGAAGCAAATAGTGCATCTCCTAGAATGTTCAACGCTTGTTTCATCATGATGCCTCCAGGAGCAAAACACTGATTACTATAAGTTTGCTAGATAGGATGGTAGAGTAATTTAATTATTATGGGCCATGTGCTTGCTTGAACTATAGGAATATTCTTCTGCAACTTATGTAGCTCTTACAGACACTCAACTTGCTGTTTCAACCATCGGAATGATCCTTTAGAACAAATGTTGTTTGAACCATCGAAATGATTCAATCGAAAAAATGTAGTTCTTATCCTTTGAAAAGTTCACAATTCAAAAAACCAAAAAACAAAAAGTTTCATTTTCAAAAATGAAACGAAACAGGAATCAGTTTGTGATTCAAAACCTGTAGCAATACGATGTTATCAAACTTATTCAAACCATCTAGTGAAACATATCTCAATTAAAAACCAAACAGGACTACATTTTCAAGTCCAAACTATATTTAGTTCAACTTTTCCTAAACACACTTGTACACCGAATAACATAAAAACCGTGCCTCCCTAACCAAGGAAGATTATTAACTGGAAAAAACGTTTCACAACAAAGGCACGACCATGCATCTGCTGAATGTTCTAACGTTTACACGACTACTATCACAGCCAAAGATGCATCACGAAGGCAGCACGCAACGAATAAAAAAATTTAATGGACAAAGACAAGTGAAAATCTTAAAAAATAGATAAAAAAACCCCTGTTTCCGAAATTCTACGCCTGGAACCGCCGCGTGACTAGCAACTGCTCTTTGGCGGTTTCCTTTTTTGGACAACAAAACAACCCTTTCACTTTTCCGACTCCATTTCATCCTCTTCCTCGAAAGTTTCTCGCCGGCCGCAGTTCACCACCGCACACCTCCAGCCATGGATGACGGGAAAGTAACAACATTCACCAAACACATCACTACCCACGGTACAACCATGCTCGAGGTGGTGTACACCAACGACTCAAGGACCGTGGAGCGGATCATCAACAAGTACGAAGAATGGCTAAAGGAGGAGAAGAACAAGTTCGTCGACCTCGACCTCGAGTACACACATAAGAGCAGTTACATACGACAAGGGATCGCTGTCATCCAACTTTCCATGCGCGAGTATGTCCTTGTATACCACTACTGCAGGTCCCAGCGCTCCCAGACGTTAGTTGACTTCCTGCAACGGAAAGCGGTAACTTTCACTAGCGTCGACACCAGGAACGACAAGACCATGCTTGCCCGTGCATGCATCAGAATTCCAAACGAGCACCATGTCGACATCCAGAGGCTATTCTGCATCAAGGGTGGTGGAGAAAGGGACTCCATGGCTGACCTTGCAGCGGCCATCATCGACCCCTCATACAAGAACATGAATAAATCATTCCCAAAGGAGAAGCACCAGTTCTGGGAGTGGAAGCCACTTTCCTCGATACACCTTGAGTACGCGGCAAAGGACGGGTATGTTAGCTACGAGTTGTACCGTAGAATCCTAATCATCAAGAACGGGCTACGTCATCTCCACCAACAACCAATGAAAGAAAGACTCCGCCCACGTAAGAGCAATGATGAGGGATCTTCCAGCGGCTGGAAGCGCCGGAAGGGAAACAGTGGTTAGTAAATTGCGAGAAAATGGATGTCTACATTAAACTAGTAGGAACTACTATTATCATAATTTGGATTGCATGAACCTATGTTGTAAATATGTTTGTTGTTGCTCAAAGATGCTGTGTGTATTGTATTACTAGTTTACCTTTGAACTTTGAACATAGTGGTGTGCTCATGTACTAATTTGGATTGTATGAACCTATGTTCTAAATATGTTTGTTGTTGCTCAAAGATGTTGTGTGTATTGTATTACTATTTTACGTTTGAACTTTGAACACAGTGGTGTGCTCATGTACAAATGGATACTACGTTTTGCATGTCTAAATGCAATTAGTAAGTTATGTCTAAATGCAATTAGTAACTTATGTCCCAGTACTGAGCAAGCATATATTGTATCCATGATTATAGAACGAGAGATATCTCGCACGATATTGTATTATAATTGTCATAGTCAACCTTTACAGGATGCATCGTGCATTTACAAGAATATGTGATGATATCATTGTAAACTCTCAGTACAATGCTTATTAAACATTGGCGTGAGCAATTCATAAATATTGCAGAAGATCATTCGGTACACAGTCACAAGCGACGAGAACTTTGTTACCTTAACCACATTGAAAAAAATCCTTGCCTCCATTTCACATCAAGCACCGCTCCGTCCATTCAGAACATCCTAGCTATTGTACACAGGTTCCTCTCCGTACACCAGTTCTGCACGATGCCACAAAACTACACTACTGTGTGCAACTGACCTATTTACAAGCGTGACTCACTAAGTGTCTACTCAATCCATGCATGTGGTGCCACGCACCCGTGACCCTAGAGACTACACACCTGTGCATTATTAACCAAGTCCCTCTAACCAGATATTCGGACCGATGCCTCTACTGTCGTACATCCGTGCCTCTAGAATCTTGACACCAGCAAGTTGGTTCAAAACTGTGCCTCCAAACAACCGTGCTTGTACTGACTGCAGTGCCTCTGTTTGCTTGATCAACATGCCTCACTTGAAACCCAAAGTAACTCTACGTGCTCCGCACGCGTGATCGCCAATGCAACTTTGGTGCTGCACAGATGCATCTCTCACTATACCCGTACCTCCACAACCGTGCTTGTACTGACTATAATTCCATGCCTCTGTTTTGCTCAATCCACGTGCCTCACATAAAACCAACAGCAACTCTAAGTCCTACACACGCACGTGCCTCTCGCATAAAACCCATAGTATCTCGCCCGTACAACTTTGGCGCTGCACACACGTAGCTCTGAGTATACCCGTGCCTCCTCACGACCATGCCTGCACTGACTTCAATTACGCGCCTTCATTTACTTAATCCACGTGCCTCACATAAAAGAGATACACATCCGTGCCTCAGAGTAAACAACACACGTGCCTCTACTGTATTCAAAACTATAACCCCAATTAAATAACATCTGTCCAAAAGAACATTGTCGGTGTCAAAACCGGCGGATCTTGGGTAGGGGGTCCCGAACTATGCGTCTAGGCCGGATGGTAACAGGAGGCAAGGGACACGAAGTTTTACCCAGGTTCGGGCCCTCTCGATGGAGGTAAAACCCTACGTCCTGCTTGATTAATATTGATGATATGGGTAGTACAAGAGTAGATCTACCACGAGATCGGAGAGGCTAAACCCTAGAAGCTAACCTATGGTATGATTGTTGTTGTGTATGTTGTCCTACGGACTAAAACCCTCCAGTTTATATAGACACCATAGAGGGTTAGGGTTACACAAAGTCGGTTACAATGGTAGGAGATCCACATATCCGTATCGCCAAGCTTGCCTTCGACGCCAAGGAAAGTCCCTTCCGGACACGGGACGAAGTCTTCAATCTTGTATCTTCATAGTCCAGGAGTCCGGCTGAAGGTATAGTCCGGCTATCCGAACACCCCCTAATCCAGGACTCCCTCAGTAGCCCCTGAACCAGGCTTCAATGACGACGAGTCCGGCGCGCAGATTGTCTTCGGCATTGCAAGGCGGGTTCCTCCTCCAAGTACTTCATAGAAGATTTTGAACACAAAGATAGTGTCCGGCTCTGCAAAATAAGTTTCCACATATTGCCATAGAGAGAATAATATTTACACAAATCTAATCTGCTGACGTATTCCGTAGTGTGACACACCACGGCCAAGCCTTTATCCGAGTCGTTTCATTATCCCACCTCAGCGCGTCATGCGAGGCGGTTTCCTTGGCACGTCTTGTTAAAGCAGAGATCGTGTCCCCTTATTCCGGGATTCTCATCAATACGGGCGTGGGTAACCCAACCGCGCCATTGATTACGGCGCTTGGAGATAAGCGAGTTTTACCAGGCTGGTGGGGACACGTAGTTGCGTCCACCCATATAAGGGGATAAGGATCCACCTTTTCACCTACGCCTTCTTCCTCCTTGCCTATCCATTCTCGCGCACTCGAGCTCCAGCGCCCAAGTCCGCACTCCCCACCTCAACCTTCTCCATCCATGTCCGGAGCGGGGAGGGGGGGCAAGTGGATGGTCTCCTCCGTCACGGAGGGACACATCAAAAAACTGAGGAAGGCCGGATACTTGTCTAATGACATCGCGTACCGGCATCCCGAAAAGGGGCAGCTCCTCCCCACCCCAAGGCCCCATGAGAGGGTAGTGTTCCTTCCCCACTTCCTCCGTGGACTGGGCTTTCCGATCCACCCATTCGTCCGGGGACTCATGTTTTACTACGGCCTGGATTTCCATGATCTGGCCCCAAACTTCATCCTCAACATCTCGGCGTTTATCGTCGTGTGCGAGGCTTTCCTCTGCATCCGCCCCCATTTCGGCCTTTGGCTCAAGACTTTCAATGTCAAGCCAAAGGTGGTGCGCGGCAACCAGGCGGAGTGCGGAGGCGCCATGGTGGGCAAGATGCCCAACGTCTTATGGCTCGAGGGCTCCTTTGTGGAGACCCTGAAGGGGTGGCAATCGGGGTGGTTTTACATCACCGAGCCGTGCGACCCTGAGTGGGTCGCAGCTCTCGAGTTCCGGTCCGAACCCCAACGCGGCTCATGTCCTGGAAAGAGACGGGCCTGTCGTGGGGCAACAAAGGAGAGGTGACTGGACTACAAACATGCATCCAAACCCTGGTGGACAAGTAGCTCAAGCTTGTCAATGTAGTCCAGGTTATGCTCATCCGCCTGATCCTCCCGTGTCAACAACGGGCCTTCAATCTATGGGAGTTCAACCCGGCGCAGCACCGAACTCTGAGCAGGCTCTTCGACACGACATACGAAGATGCATGGAAGGTGCTTTTCAAGGGCACCGAGGCTCCCGCATCGACCACCGAGGATTGCGGATTCAGCGCGCAACGTCATGCTAGCACGGTAAGTAGTTTGTACCTTTTACAGGGTATTAGTTTTCCATAGTTTAACTCAATGTGGGATCTAAGCCCCCTTACCTTTGACAGAGTTGGAAGGCGAAGTCCGGACAGATCGACTGTCCGGCTCCCTTGCCCGAAGATCCAGCTGATGCCCGCTTGGCGAAGCTATTGGTTCCGGCACCCTATGTGGTGCCGGAGAAGAAGGCCACGAAGAAGGCCACAGGGACTCGAAAGAGTGCCCGGCGCCAGGAGGTGTCGGATCCATCATCCGACGGCTCCGAGGCGCATTCCTCCTGTGAAGACGAGGAGGAAGAAGAAGAGACCTCTCCCCCTCTAGCGTGAGGAGAGAAGAAAAGGAAGGCCGCCCTCACTGGGGAGGCCGGAGGGTCCAAGAAGGGGAGAACCCTTCCCCCGGACTACTCCACCGACGCCGATGACGACGGAGAAGAGTGGCCGCTCAGGGCCAAGCCCCTGGCGAAATCGTAAGTATCCGGAGACCAAAGTAATTCATAGTATTCCTTTATTGCACAACTTTCCCTTATGTCAAATATGATTATGCAGCCCACCCAAAGACCGGCTCGATGCATCGTCGAGCGGTTCACTGGACTCGTCAGATGTGAATTCGCTTCCGACGGCTTCCTCCCCCCACCCTACGGACGACGCCGAAGTGTTGTCTCAACAAGTTCCAAGCCGGGAGGAGGTGGTCCCGGAGGCGCCGCAAGGCGACCTCCCGGACTCCAGGAGTAAAGGGGATAAAACCCCCCAGGGCTCCAAGTCCGGCTCTAAGCCGGACACCGCTCCGGAACCTTCAAAGGTTCCAGAGTCCGGCGGGGGACCTCCTTCCAAGAGGAGCAAGCCCACCGTGCCGGTGACCCCCGTCCAACCGGAGGCGCCGGACAATCTGTTGGAGGCGCTCCAAGGCGCCTCCATCGACGAGGAGCACCGCACCATTATGAGTGCGGTGGTCCAGAAGGTTCAGTCCGCCAAGAGCGGACTGACTGAAGCTTGTACTAGCCTTTTAACAGGCTTTGAGGTAAGTAAAGAATGTGTAAATAATATTACCGCATAGACAGTAGCCCCTGATGCTCTGTTTGGCGTTCGGGAAGAAAAGCCGAATAGAGGATCAAATAAAATTCGCAGGAGTTTAACAAAAAGGAGTCAATATGCGTATGCAGGCTTCTCTGCTTGCGTCCGCCACACTGACTGTGGAAGTGGACATGCTGAAGCAGAACCTCGAGCGGTCCGAGCAAGAGCTCGGGCGTGCCAAGAAGCAGCTCGAGGACAATGAAGGTAAGAAATACCTTGCTTAAATATATATAAAAAGGTGCAATTGCAAAAAATGACAGGATTATCTTGGCTATTGTAGGGGCCACGTCAGAGGTGGCGACCCTTAAGCAAGCGCTGCTCGAGGCCGAGAAGAGGGCGGCCACGGAGCGCACCGAGCGGCAGAAGTATGAGGCCCAGGTTGGCAAGGTGCGACAAGAGCTCCAGGTTCTCATGAAAAAACATGAGAGTTTGGAGCTTGACTCAAAGACGCGAGCGTCCGAGCTCACGGCGGCTATTGAAAATGCCAAGTTTGCCAAGGCCGAATCCCAGAAGACCCTGCAGGAGTTGGATGAGGTGAAGAAGATAGCGGCGGGTAAGGCATTCTTTATGCAAAGCAAACACATAAACGTGAGTTACTTGTTACTTACCCGAATCCGGAGCTCTCCAGGAGCGTTCGCAGATCTTCCATGGAGTGTATCCGATGCCGCCGCATTCTATCGAGCCGAGGAGGGCAGCTCGACAGAGAAGGTGTTCTGGTCTCAGTATGCTGAGGCCGGACACCCCGTGCCCCTGAGCGACCAGCTGAAGCAACTGGTCGAGCTCCACAAGGCGGCCGAACAGGCCATGAAGGGCCTCATAGTTCGGCTGTGGCCTGGAGAGGCTCTGCCTGGGAGCTATTTCGGGCTGGTGCGGCGGCTGGTGGAGGCCTGTCCAAGGCTCGAAGTCATCAAGCGCTCCGTCTGCATTGAAGGTGCCTGTAGGGCCCTTGCCCGTGCTAAGGTGCACTGGGGCAAGCTGGATGCTGAGAAGCTTGTGAAGGACGGGCCACCGCCGGGGAAAGAGCATCGCAAGCCCGAGAATTACTATAAGGATGTTCTGAAGGGTGCCTGCCTTGTGGCGGATGAATGTTCCAAGGATGTATTTTTTGAGTAAAACTCGCTCGTTTTGTCCTGTGCGCTGAAAACTTGTTCATATGCGCTAAGCAATGCTGTTGGAATTTAAAATATTACCTTCTATGTGGCTGTTTATCAATTCTGAGAGATGGCGAGTCGTCGGCTTCTGCCCCCGTGCCGCTAGTGCTGGGGTGTTCGGGGATAAACCTGAGTGCTCTTTTTCCCATGTTTGGGTCCTTCGAGGGAGGCGCTCAGCCCAACGAACAAGGCAATCGGACTATAATGCGTGAACACTCTCACTTAGCCATAGAATTCTATAATTTTAAATTTCGGCGAAGCCCCTGGTATTCGGAAGACCGAGTTCGGGGCGCTATCCACGCCTTGGCCGGACAGAGCCGACTCCTCGCTCTAAGCGGCATAAGTCTTTAGGGACTCGAAAAACCTCTCGAACAGCGACCAGCTCTCGCTTCATCATGACAGTCAGTTTTAGCTTTCTCCACTGAGGTGCTCGACCCAGCTCAACTGGGGCACAATCGCAGTGGTTCTCCTAGTGCTACCTTAGCCGATATAGCGGAACGTAAGGCACCAAAACATAGGAGCCAGGCAAACCCAACTATTGACCCAAGACATGATTCGGAGCCGATGCATATAATGCTATAAGTTCGGGGTGCCGCACTTGTTAAAGCGTTCGGACTTCTCACACCATATTGAGGGGTACTAAAGCCCCTGGCGTATTTTGGTCGTACCAACGTGTACGGGTGCAACATGTCGTTAAGGAACATATATATATAGAAAAAAAGAGTAATGCAAAAATAGACAAAAGCTATGCATTGTTTATTAAAAAGGGCTGCGATCAAAGCAGAACGATACAAATAATGCGATAAGCAAAAGGTTGGACTATTTAACATGTCTGCTCCAGGGGCAGGCTGTGGAATGATATGCAAAACAGGTATACTACTCGTGATAGAGACCACCTGGGAGTTCCGTAATGCGGTGTGGCTTGTCTGCTTCCCTGGTTATTGCATCGTTTGTGCGGCAATTGAACTGCCGAACAGGCCTTCCGAAGAATGGAGTCCTGAAAGTAAGAGAAAATTAAAAAAATCGGCAGCCCCTGGTGCGGTTTAAGCTGTATTTCGGGCGTGCTGTGATGGTGCCCCTCCCCCTGTACCCATGGTATTTCTAGAGCGTAGTTATGTACGCGAAGCACTGGCGTCGCCTTTTTGCGAGGGCTGGGGTTGGGGCCGCATTACTACGCCTGCTCGGATCGTGCCAGGCGGTCTTGTTGTAGGTTACTCCGGGCGCACTTGACGGTGTCCGGTCGTTTAATGGCCGGACTGGAGAACTGCCTGGAGAGGCTGCTTTGTACTTCCGCTGCAAGGGCCGCCGTGTGCTCCTCCGTTCGGAGGGAGCATTTGGTGTTTCCATTGACCGTAATTACTCCTTGAGGTCCTGGCATTTTGAGCTTAAGGTATGCGTAGTGTGGTACCGCGTTGAAGTTGGCGAATGCGGTTCGCCCGAGCAGTGCGTGATAGCCACTGCAGAATGGGACTATGTCGAAGATTAACTCCTCGCTTCGGAAATTATCCGGAGATCCGAAGACCACTTCAAGTGTGAGTGAGCCTGTACAGCTGGCCTCTACACCTGGTATTACGCCTTTAAAGGTCATTTTGGTGGGCTTAATCCTCGTGGGATCTATGCCCATTTTCCACACTATATCCTGGTAAAGCAGGTTCAGGCTGCTGCCGCCGTCCATAAGGACTCTAGTGAGATGAAATCCGTCAATAATTGGGTCTAGAACCAATGCGGTAAATCTGCCATGACGGATGCTAGTGGGATGGTCCCTTCGATCAAAGGTGATCGGGTAGGAGGACCATGGGTTGAACTTTGGGGCGACTGGCTCTACCGCATATACGTCCCTTAACGCGCGCTTCCGCTCCCTTTTGGGGACATGGGTTGCGTATATCATGTTCACTGTCCGCACTTGTGGGGGAAAACCCTTCTGTCCACTGTTGTTCGGCGGCCGGGGCTCCTCGTCGTCATCTCTATGCAACCCCTTCTCTTCATTTTTGGCATTTAACTTGCCTGCCTGCTTGAACACCCAACAATCCCTGTTGGTGTGATTGGCCGGCTTTTCGAGGGTGCCATGTATCTGGCACAAGCGGTCGAGTATTCGATCCAACTGGACGTATCCTCAGCATTGTCGCTGTTAATGCGGCGCTTCTGCTTGTTGCGACGCGACCTGCCACTACTGTCCCTGGTATCCGAATTACCAGGGTTCTTGGTCATGTTGTTGCTACGAGCAAGCCAACTGTCTTCTCCCGCGCAAAAGCAGGTCATGAGTGTCGTGAGTGCTGCCATAGATTTCGGCTTTTCCTGTCCAAGGTGCCGGGCAAGCCACTCGTCACGGATATTGTGCTTGAAGGCTGCTAGGGCTTCAGCGTTCGGACAGTCGACTATTTGATTTTTCTTTGTTAGGAACCGTGTCCAGAATTGCCTGGCCGATTCCTCTGGCTGCTGAATTACGTGACTTAGATCATCGACGTCTGGGGGTCGCACATAAGTGCCCTGAAAATTGTCGAGGAATGCGGCTTCCAGGTCCTCCCTACAACTGATTGATCCTGTTGGCAAGCTGTTAAGCCAATGCCGAGCTGGTCCTTTAAACTTGAGTGGGAGGTATTTGATGGCGTGGAAATCATCGCCGCGGGCCATGTGGATATGAAGGAGATAATCCTCGATCCATACCGAAGGATCTGTTGTGCCATCATATGATTCGATTTTTACGGGTTTGAAACCCTCGGGGATTTGATGATCCATTATTTCGTCTGTGAAGCATAGTGGGTGTGCGGCGCCTTTGTACTGGGCTATATCACGACGTAGCTCCAATGAGCTTTGTCTACTGTGTTCGGCCCTGCCAAATTTGTGGCCGGCGTGACGGTTACCGTCTCGAGTCGTGGGGCGCCCACGCGATCCGTAGATCGATCTTGTTTGCCTTGCCTTGTCCTCCAACATATCTCGCAGGTCCGGCGCATTTTCCCGTGCCTTGGTATGGGGTGCGGCTTGAGTGGAGGGCCGAGAGGCCTCTCTGTCGTGGCCACGAGGTGGCCGATCGGCCGTATCGAGTGCGGGTGATGTAGGTTTAAGTGCTTCCTCCTCTAATCGGGGTAGCAACCTGCGCTTTGGGTAGCTCTTGGGGGGGCGTTCAAGTTTATGCTCTTCGGCCGCAAGGACTTCAGTCCATCTGTCGACTAGCAAATCTTGATCAGCTCTAAGCGGTTGTTGTTTTTTCTTGAGGCTTCTTGCCGTGGCCATAAGTCTGCGTTGAAAATGCTCTTGCTCGACAGGATCCTCTGGCATGACGAATTCGTCGTCGTCGAGGCTTGCCTCGTCTTCGGAGGGAGGCATATAATTATCGTCCTCGACCTCTCTGTCCGCCGCTCTCTCATGAGGGCTGGTTTCTCCATCCTCCTGTGCTAAATCTTGCTGGAGGGGGTTCTCTTCGGCACTTTCCGGAGTATTATTAGCTCCCGTGCTGGAGTTACCGTATTTGTTTTGGCGAGATTTTGAGCGGCGCCGCTGACGCCGGCACTTAGGCTGTTTCCTGGAGGGGTCATCCTCCGCTGTTCCATCGCCATCTCCTTCTTTTAGCGTGTCCACCATGTATATGTCATATGACGAGGTGGCTTTCCAGGGCCTAATAGGCGCTGGTTCTTCATCGTCTCCTTCATCGGCGTCCATACCGTCAATGTCTTCGGAGTCGAAGTCAAGCATGTCGGTTAAATCTCGCGGAGTGCGGGGCTGGTGTTCGGCTCGATCGCCGTTGGGATCGCAGCCCCCGAGGCGGCGTCCAACCACCCATCCTCGATCGGCGCAGTTGGCTCCGAATTAAGGGTCGAAGCCGATGCGGGTGCAGCCTCCAGGGCACTATTCGGCGGCAGAGCTAGATCATGCTCGTCGTGACAGTGCGGCGCGCTAGGCAGTGGATCGAATCCGTCGAAGATCAAGTCCCCGCGGATGTCAGCCGTGTAGTTTAAGCTTCCAAATCTGACCTGACGGCCAGGGGCATAGCTTTCGATATGCTCCAGATGGCCTCACTTGGCCCGCAGTGCGAAGCCGCCGAAGACGAAGATTTGTCCGGGGAGGAAGGTCTCACCCTGGACTGCATCGCTATTGATGATCGTAGGAGCCATCAAGCCTAACAGCGACGACACAGAGGAACTCTCAATGAAAGCACCAATGTCGGTGTCAAAACCGGCGGATCTCGGGTAGGGGGTCCCGAACTATGCGTCTAGGCCGGATGGTAACAGGAGGCAAGGGACACGAAGTTTTACCCAGGTTCGGGGCCTCTCGATGGAGGTAAAACCCTACGTCCTGCTTGATTAATATTGATGATATGGGTAGTACAAGAGTAGATCTACCACGAGACCGGAGAGGCTAAACCCTAGAAGCTAGCCTATGGTATGATTGTTGTTGTGTATGTTGTCCTACAGACTAAAACCCTCTAGTTTATATAGACACCGGAGAGGGTTAGGGTTACACAAAGTCGGTTACAATGGTAGGAGATCCACATATCCGTATTGCCAAGCTTGCCTTCCACGTCAAGGAAAGTCCCTTCCGGACACGGGACGAAGTCTTCAATCTTGTATCTTCATAGTCCGAGAGCCCGGCCGAAGGTATAGTTCGGCTATCCGAACACCCCCTAATCCAGGACTCCCTCAAACATCTTTAAAAGAGATGCACAGCCATACCTCTTTTACAAACATACAACAACAATGAACACTTAGGTTCTTAGGTTCATATCGTTTCATATATCAAGACAACATTAACCCGTAGAATAGATTTTTAAACAAAATCCATTTATGTTCAAAGGCTATAACTAACATCACCGCGGCAGAAGATTGAAGATAACAACAAGCCTCCCATCACGCTCTTTGAAAGTTATCAGCACCAAGCTGTTTACTTCAATAGACGATGCTTGGAGAAAATCACTGAAACCTTCATGTTTGAACACCATTCTACTACCCAAGCCAATGAAGTAGGAGCAAGGAGTGCTCACATATACATCATCATCACCAGATTCCAAAGTAACTTCAAGGGTTAAAACGCCAGTCCTAGGAAAAGTCACAAACTCCTTCAAACTCCTCACAACAATATCAGGAATAACCTGACAAAAACATCAAGCTATCAGAAAATAGAACAAAAATTTAAAACTATAAATAGAAGAGATAATAAAAATAAATAAATAAACAGAAACAAAGAAAAAACAGTGGAACAAAATCTGACCATATGATAACCATTAACATTCATGGAATCAATCATGTGAACAAAAGGACAACACGGTATGTAGACATCATCAAAGAGTTGACACCTCATGAAATACATCTGCTGATAATTAAGAAAAACACCACGGGTGTAATAACAACTCCCAATAAGTTCCATCTCGGAGTCGCTCAAACCATCAAGAGCTACAAAATATAATTACACAGTCTCAAGGGAACAGACAAATCATCATGTGCAATAAAACAAGCTAAAAAGTTCCTTAAAAATAAACCTTACCAACAGAAGGTAAAGGAGACAACGCATCTCCACGACCAACACGATTAAAATCAATACCAATCCATGTTCCATAGTGTTCAAGCCTAATGGTCATTATATCACGAGGACGAACACCATAATCACTGACCAATCGTTCCCAGGAAGGACCATGGAATTTACTCCTCAACCGACCATGACTAAACAAAACACCATACAAATAACCCTCATTGCACTGAAAAGCAAGATCAGTATCTTCGTCACCCCTCCTTATGACTAAAGCCCTGCACTCCTCGATGTAACGAGCAAGATGAGCTCTAACACTGCACGGAACATACTGCAGAACAAATCAAAACAAGGATCATAATCAAAACCTAGACCACATGAGCAGCACCAAAAGAAATAAACGTGTGTGCCAAAAATTGAACAATTATAAATGGTATTCTTACAACACGCCTCCAACAACGCCGATCAAGGACCACACTGAACCCATCTACAGAAGAATCAACAGAAGAACACGGGCCACCAGGCATATGGCAAAAAGGACAAGCCATAACTGCAAGGAACACAATGATTATCAAGAACTAATCACACAAAACTCAGTTGAAACTTGACATCTGATAGTGTTGGTAGTCCCTACCCGTAACTACCCCGTAAATCTCCATATCCCGGAAATATAATGGGAACAAAAAGAGAAACGTTAAAGGGAAACAAGGAACCCACGAAGGCAACCGGTAGGGAACGGCGATCACGCGAACGGGGAAGCGCGGTCGACGCTAAAGAAGGACCGCCGTAAAACCAGGCAACAAGCGCGGCGGCCGGGACAGGGGCCGCCGTAACCACGCGACAAGAGCGGCGGCCGCGACGGACGAAGACGACGGCAAAGAAAGAACAGTGCTCCACGACGGTTCGCCCACACCAGAGAGAAAACATATCTCAAAACAGATCAAAAGATTTTATAAAACATTAAAAGTATAAGGACTAAAGTGAAAAAAAACAGAAAAGGAAACCAGAAACCGAAAAACACGGGAGACGCCGTACGCGCGACAAGTGTCGCGCGCGGAGCGCCTCGGAAAAGTCTCCCGACCGCTCCTTACGTGACACTTGGCGCGTGCGGAGCGCTCCCCAACTAATCGTTGCGAGGAGCGCTCCTGAATTAGTGATTTCAAGGCTATCACGCCTGCAGTGCAAGAGAGCTGCCTGTGGGCCGTCGGCCTTGTAACGAGGGACCGAGAGTGGCCCAATGTGGGATCGGCCTAGTGGCTATTTAAGTGTGTGGCTGTGTTCTTCTTACAAAAAAAAGGAAGAAGAAAGAAGTGTAAACCTTGGGGTTTAAAAAGAAATGAGAAGCGTGTGCTCTCCTCTCACCTCCGCCGTCTCCTTTCTCAGCTGCTCTCCTCTCCTGACTCCTCTCACCTACCCTCCAGATCGGGTCGTAACAGGGAGTGGCGATGGCTCTGGTGAAGCTGTACGGCATGACCATGTCGTGGAACGTGACGAGGTGCGTGGCGGCCCTGGAGGAGGCCGGCGTCGAGTACGACGTCGTGCCCATCGACTTCGGCGCCGGCGAGCACAAGACCCCCGACCACCTCGCCAGGAACGTACGCATGCTTACCGCCTTCAGTTTGCAATGCCCTCCATATATGCTTCTAGTCTAGTCTCAAAAGGGGTCTCCGGTGCACCTGCAACCCATGCCTGTTTGCTGTCCTTGTATGAAGCCCTGACTAAAATCTCAGAAACGAACACATGAAACATACTATGACCTCAGCGGGGGACCTAATCAATTACTGTAGTTATCAAAACAAGCCGAGTTAATTGCACAAAACCATCACATTTAAGGCATCGTTTGCAGAAAACCACGAGGTCAATAATTTTTTGCAAAAAGCACCGCACATTCAGTAAACTTTTTGCAAAAAACACTGATCAAGTGATTTAGGTCGTTTAATTACTTTCTGACAAGTGGGACCGAATTGTCGGGAGCTGACTTGGCAAAACATTTACATATACACCCTCAGATCTTAAAACTAAAAGCAATCAACCCCCTCCCCCGTCGTGTGTAGGCTATGGAGGAGAGTCTCACCGCTGCTCGCCGCCGGCCGCTCCCTCAACACCCACGACCAGGGCACCCGCTGCTGCATCGCCCGGCGAGCAACAGCCGCCGCGCTCCTGGCACAAGTGGCCTCGCGAGCCCGAGCCTCTACACGGTGGCCTCGCTCCCTCCAACACTCCCTCTGTTTTGCGGCCTCGCTGGGCGCGTCGTGCCGTCGGCGGCGGAGACTGCTACGGCCGCGGCGGAGGACGCGGCCGGCGTGCACGGCTGTACCGCGACGTGTTGAAGGGCGTGCTCGCGCGCGAGGTCAGGGGCACGTGCTCACCGGATCTCAGGGCGCATGCTCGCGGGGAGGAGGGACGCCGCCTCGTCGGAAGGAAGGGGCGCATGCTCGGGCTGGAGGAGGGAGTACGCCTCGCCGGGGCGCGTGCTCGCGCGGGAGAAGGGTGGCCGCCTCACCGGAGCCGTCAGGCCGTCCTTCTCTTCGCCGGGGCGCGTGCTCGCACGGGAGAAGGGTGGCCGCCTCACCGGGGCCGTCAGGCAGTCCTTCTCTTCGTCGGGGCGCGTGCTCGCGGGACGAGGGTCCTTCTGCACCACGCACACGAGCGGCGGCTGCTCGCCGGCCGACGGCTCCGCTTTCCCGTCCCAGCCGATGGCGTCGGGCCCTGCCCCTCCCAGTTCACGCACACAACCTGTTTGTTGTAATGTGTGTGAGAGTGGAAGAGAGGAGAAGGAAGAAGACTTGGTCAAGACTCACACGTGGCAATATTTTTCAAGTCAGCTCCTGACTAGCGGGCCCCACCTGTCGGAAACGTGATCAAACGCAGCAAAGCATGTGATCAGTGCTTTCTGCAAAAAGTTTACTAAAAACGCGGTGGCTTTTGCAAAAAATTAGTGACCTCATGGTTTTTTGCAAATGATGCCCTAAATGTGGTGGTTTCTTGCAATTAACTCAAACAAGCCTTTTCTGTAAGGGCCCAGAGTGCCCAACAGACGACTGCTACTAACTACATGAATAATCTAAGCCATTAGGATTTAAGAGCACTACTTTTTTCACCACCACCAATGTTGAGCAAAAGAATTGGGTCTGCACTCTGCAAGTAGCACCAAGCCACCAAGAACCTGATCAACTGTCTCCGCACAAACCATCCATTCTACTATTCGAAATTCAGACTTGGCTTCTAAACATTTATTCGGCCTTTGAGCAGATCTTTCCACACTCTGCTTTATCCAGCCTTATAGTCGCTAAATTTGTTGAATGGCAATTAGTATCTATACATACAATTAGCCTGCTACTGCAGGGTACGTTTAGCAACTTGTTTGTACGAAGACAATGGAAATCTATGCATGTTATCTTATTCACATTGGTTTGACCAACCGATCTTAGTGTTAGAGTAACTGTGGCATTTGATGAATCCTGTTTTTAGAGGTGTGACATCTGATTGACAAAAACCTCACTGTCTTCATATGGTCCTCTGCAGCCCTTTGGTCAGATGCCAGTTCTGCAGGATGGTGACTTCTACGTCTGGGGTATGATGCTAACACTTGGAGATGTGCCTCTTTTCCATCCCTCGTGAATATAAACTTAAAAGGGACAAGATGCTCTGACATTATTGTTGCTTTGCTGTTGATGTTGCTGCCTTATTTCCCAAAAGTGTGTCTAAGCTGGCATTTCCAGTTTTCCACCTTTGTTGAAACGGTGCCTAAGCTGTCCGTATAAGATGACGTGATGCAGAAAAATATCAATTATGTATAATTGTCAGCTGTTATTATATTAGGATCCCCCCTCCCTCCCTTTGCCAGCTCTTGTTTTCCTTATCAATTATGTAGTCACTTTGGCAGCAGGCTCCCATTGTTTCGTCAAAAGGAAAAAAAGGAGTACAGATTTTGGGACTTGGTTGCTATGTGAAACAATGATTCCACTAGGCAAATAATTAAATGTTTTTCTCATTATAGAAACCAAAGTAATCGCAGAGTTCCAAATCATAGGGAAGTACAACGCAACATCATTTCTTGGATAAATGATGACACACAATCTTATTAGAATGAAATGGCATTTGCTAAGTACTGAATTGTCATATTAGGATCCCCCCCTCCTTCACTTTGCCAGCTCTTGTTTTCTTTTTCGATTTTATTATTTGTATGTTTTCCTTGATGTTGTAGTCACTTTGGCAGTAAGCTCCCATTGTTTCATCAAAAGAGAAAAAGGAGTACAGATTTTGGGACTTGGTTTCTATGTGAAACAATGTTTCCACTAGGCAAATAATGAAATGTTTTTCTCATTATAGAAACCAAAGTAATCACAGAGGACCAAATTAATCATAGGGAAGTACAGCACAACATCATTTCTATGAAAGGGATGTGGTCGTTCTTGGATAAACGATGACCCACAATCTTATGAGAATGAAATGGCATTTGGTACGTACTGAATTGTCATCAACCTATTCTAGTATGCTCAAAACATCAGCTTAACCAGAAAAGAGAAGAAAAATCACATGTCTTAGTTATCCAGGATTCGAGGCAAATGCATATACGTTATGTTTGCTTTAGAACAATTTATGTTAGAACCGCGTTACTACCGTTGCTGATTATCACAACTCTGGTTATGTTTCTTTTTTCTTGTTAGAATCGCATGCTATTTGCAAGTACACATGCCGCAAGAACAAACCGGAGCTGTTGAAGGAGGGCAACCTCAAGGAATCAGCAATGGTAGATGTGTGGCTCGAGGTGGAGGCCCATCAGTACACGGCCACACTGGAGCCCATTATCCTTGAGTGCCTCGTCCGTCCTATGTTCGGGCGAGCCACTGACCAGAAAACTGTCGAGGATAACCTTGTGAAACTGAAGAAGGTGCTGGAGGTGTACGAGGCGCGCCTGACCAAGTGCAAGTACCTGGCTGGAGACTTCCTCAGCCTCGCGGACCTTAACCATGTGTCTGCTACCGCATGCCTGGCGGCTACACCCTACGCTTCTTTGTTCGACGCGTATCCGCATGTGAAAGCTTGGTGGTCTGGTCTGATGGCGAGGCCATCCGTCCAGATGATCGCTGCACTGAAGAAGCCGTATTTTCATAATAGTGTCTAGCACAGTTTTCATCGGGATCCACGAAAGAAGCCGGGTTGTCTCTGTGCGATAGCGGAAAACGTCTTGCCTCTCTCGAGGGACGTGATTCACGTTATAAGGAGAGGGGGGACGTGACCCCAACGATCGATACAAGGAGATCAGGACGATCGGTACAGAGAGGGAATCTCAGGAGAGATTACTTGGAGAGGAGATAAGGAGATAGAGATAGTTACAATTGTAATATGTTTAAACTCTAACAACCAAATCTATCTCTATGCCTAACACCTAACACCAGCCGAACACCACCTCCTGGTTGGGATCGTGACATGTATGTAAAGTTGTCTAACACCCTCCCTTAATCACAACTTCATTAAGTTGAGATTATGCTTGAAGTCTTCAAAGCTTCTTGTGGGCAAGGGCTTTGTGAATCCATATGCAAGTTGATCTCTGGAATGCACAAAGAGAATGTCAAGTTGTTTCTGAGCAACTCTTTCTCTGACAAAGTGAAAATCAATCTCTATGTGCTTTGTCCTGACATGAAACACCGGATTTGTAGAGAGATATGTAGCACCAAGATTGTCACACCATAAGCAAGGAGCTTGCTTACTTTGTACACCAAGTTCCTTCAACATAGACTGAACCCATATTATTTTAGGTGTAGCATTAGCCAATGCCTTATATTCTGCCTCTGTACTCGACCTGGATACAGTGGCCTATTTACGTGCACACCATGATATCAAATTTGGTCCAAAGAATACTGCAAAGCCACCAGTGGAGCGTCTGTCATCAAGATAGCCTGCCCAATCTGAGTTAGAGAATGCACTGACAAGTGACAAGAGTGAAGGGTGATTTGCTAAACTTCAGTCCCAAGTTCAGAGTATCCTTCACATACCGAACTATACGTTTTGCAGCTGTCAAATGAACATTGGTAGGTGCATGAAGAAACTGACAGACTTTGTTAACAGCAAAAGACAGATCCGGTCTGGTAAGCGTAAGGTACTGAAGAGCTCCTACCAAACTCCTGTATTTCGTGTTGTCCTCTTGATTCAAGGGCTCACCTTCTACAAGAGACAGTTTTTCTGAACTAGACAATGGAGTGGGGGAAGGCTTGCATCCCTGTAACCCAGCCTTCTTAACCAAATCAGTGGCATATTTTTCTTGAGAGAGCAGAAGTCCATCTTTGTGCTTCTTCACCTCAATCCCAAGAAAATAGTGCAAATCACCAAGATCCTTTAGAGCAAATTCTGCACTTAGATCCTTAAGAAGTCCTCTGATAGCTTCATCAGATGAGCTGGTTACAATAATATCATCAACATATATGAGAACAAATATGCATGTGTTGGACTTGTTGTAGATGAACAATGATGTGTCAGATTTAGAGGGAACAAAACCAAGTGCTTGCATTTTGTGACAGAGACGAGCATACCATGCCCTTGGAGCCTGTTTCAACCCATATAGTGCCTTATCAAGCTTGCATACATATGAAGGAGCATTCTTACTCCCAAACCCAGGAGGTTGTTTCATGTACACTTCCTCTTCCAGAACACCATGGAGAAACGCGTTCTGAACATCAAGCTGTCTGAGACTCCATCCTCTGGAAACAGTAATATATAGGACAAGATGAATGGTGGCAGCCTTTACCACTGGACTAAATGTGTCTTCATAGTCTATACCATATCTCTGTTTAAAACCTTTTGCTACTAGCCTAGCCTTATAACGATCAATAGTTCCATCAACTTTTGTTTTAATCCTGAAAACCCACTTGCAATCAATTAAATTTTAAACTTGCTGTGGGGGAACCAAATGCCATGTTTTGTTTTTCTTTAATGCCATATACTCTTCATTCATGGCTTTCTTCCACCTATCATCACACAATGCTGCGTCAAGGGTGTTAGGTTCATCTGGTTCACCTGTGAAACAAACCATACCATACTTGGATATATGCTTGTAGTTGATAGGTTGAATTTTCCCTTGTTGAAGGCGTGTGCGACGTGGCTGCTGAGCACTCGTATCTGCTGCCACAGAGGATCCCGTAGTTCCCAAATCATTGGTTGGACCAGAACCCAAGAGGGATTCGGCAGCAGTAGCAGCAGCGCCACCCAGCAGCGTCGGATCTTCTGCGGTTGAAACATGAGGCGGGACGCCTGAAGCAGCCACAGAAGATCCCGGAGCTGCCAGATCCACTTGAATTTCCGTGCCGGTCGGATCTGCGCCTGGATCCGCGCGAGTTTCCGCGCCAGGGGCCATGTCAGGGGCTGGATCCGTGCGAGTTTTTGTGCCAGGGGTGGTCGGGCCCGTGTCAGGCCCCGCGCCCTCCCTGGACCGTGTACCTTTACACTTCTTGTACGTCACCGGTTGGATGGGGTGACGCGCAGCTTCTGGGCCACCTGGGGCCGGCCAAGTGGAGGGCGGCGATTGGCGCGAGCAGGGGAGCCAGCGCAGCCAGCGGACGAGGCCCGCGTGTCGCTCGTGGGACCGGCGCTACGGGAATCGGGGAAGACTGCACGCTCGCCTGCGCCTGCGTTGGGCTGCGATCCCGGAGCAGATCTAATTTGCTGCCCCTGGACGGATCCCGAGGAGGATCTGTCTCCTCTGGTAGGACACATAAAATATGGTCCATCTGAATTTTTTTCAACAACAATTTCTTCATGGATTTCTCCTGTATCATCAACACAAAGCTCATCCAGATCATTAGATGAGTTAGTCAATAATTGATCATCAATATTTTGCCCCCCTTGATCAAAACTAGTGAGATGGGAAGGCAGAAGAAGGATTTCTTTTCGAAGAAGAGCGCCAGCATTGGGGTGAAGATCAGCAAATGGGAATTTGGTTTCATCGAATATGACGTCACGTGAGATGTAAACGCGACCAGTGGAGACATCGAGACATTTTACACCTTTATGCTAGGCGCTGTATCCTAGAAAGACACACTGTTTTGATCGAAACATGAGTTTGCGATTGTTGTAGGGACGAAGGTTTGGCCAACATGCACACCCAAAGACTCGAAGAGATTTGTAATCTGGTTTTGTGTGAAGGAGGCGTTCTACCGGAGTTTCATTATTAATGACACGACTGGGTAGCATGTTGATAATGTGAACATCAGTGAGGAATGCTTCATCCCAAAACCTGATCAGAGGCATGGAGGCTCCTGCCAAAAGGGCAAGACCTACCTCTACGATGTGTCTATGCTTGCGTTCAGCTGAGCCATTTTGCTGGTGAGCATGTGGGCATGATACTTGGTGAGAGATACCAAGGTTTTGGAAGAAGGAGTTCAACTTTTCGTACTCCCCCCTAGTCTGATTGGACAGCGATGATTTTGCTATCAAACTTGCGTTCAACAAGAGCTTGAAAGTTTTGGAAAACTTGAAACACATCTGGTCTTCGTTTGAGAAGATAGATCCAATCGAATTTACTGTAGTCATCAATAAAACTGACATAATACGTGTGTCTACCAATAGAGTGTGGGGCTAGACCCCAAACATCAGAAAAATTAAGTTGGAGAGGTTTGATAGAAACACTAGTAGAAACGGGGTATGGTAATTGATGACTTTTTGCTCGTTGACATGAATCACAAATTGTTTCAACATGACGCTCACCAACAAACGGGAGCTTATTTTTCCTAAGCAACTTTTCAACTAAAGAAAAAAAGGCATGTCCTAAACGATCGTGCCATCGTGTGGACGTAAGCTTGATAGCACCACAAGCTTGTTTATTGAATCTTCTAAACTCTGGAATCAACGGATAGAGCCCTCGAACACATCTACTGCGATAGAGTATTTCCCTCGTTGCCTGATTCTTGATCAAAAAGAAAAAAGGGTGAAACTCGAGAAAAACATGATTATCGATGGCAATGCGATGAACAGAAAGAAGATTTTTATGTGCTAGGGACATGCAAAAAATTTCTAAGGTGTAGTTTACGTCTAGGGGTACGAAATATTGAGTGACCAACATGACATATACTCATACCTTCTCCGCTAGCAGTGTGGATTTGATCCTTGCCACGATATTTTTCCTTCATGGTCACCTTCTCGAGTTCATTGGTGATGTGGTTTGTGGCCCCACTGTCGACGTACCAATTTGTGTCGACGCCGTAGGACCCATCAGCCGCCGCAACAACCTTGTCATCATCCTGGGAATCATCATCATCCTCTTCGTACCTGTACCAGCAATCCCTTGCTGTGTGTCCAGGTTTCCTGCAGATTTGGCATCGTGGAGTGTCGGGGCGCGTCCTGTTGCCGCTGCCACGACCGCGACAGCCACGGCCTCTGCCGCCCGCGCGCTGAGGAGAGGAGCCACGGTCACTGCCGCCGCCGCCACCAGATCGCCCTTTGTTGTGAGGAGGGCCACGTGAACGGGAGCCACCACCCCGCCCACGCGACGCCATGTTGGCTGAAGATTTGAAGCCGTCGCCGCCGGACCCGTGGTAATGAGCCATGCGCTGGTCGAAGTTGGAGAGCATGGCGTAGAGTTCATCGAGTGTGACGGGGGTGACACGAGCATCGAGAGCAGATACCAGAGGCTGGTAATCGGTGTCTAGCCCGTGGATGATGTAGGAGACTAGTTCGTCATCCTGGATGGCCTTGCCCGCCGCGGCTAGTTCATCTGCATATCCGCGCATAGCAGCAAAGTAAGAGGCAACCGAGAGATTACCCTTCTGCGCGTTGATGAGGGAGGTGCGGATGTTGTTGATGCGGCTCACCGAGTGCGACGAGAACATGGTAGCGAGCGTCGTCCAGAGCGCGCTCGCCGTGGTGACTGTGGTCACCGTCACCAGAACCTCCTTTGTGAGGTTGGCCAGCAGGAAGCTAAGGACCTGCTGGTCCTCCCGGACCCATACAGGGTGGAGAGGGTTGGGTGATGAAGTCTCCTTGCCGTCTTTGGTGGTGATGAGGAGTTTCGCCGGCTCCGGTGTGGTGCCGTCGACGTAGCCGTAGACGCCGGCGCCACGCAGTTGGGGGGTGATCTGTGTTCGCCATAGCACGTAGTTCGTGCGGGACAGCTTCTCCGTGACCTGGCTATTGAGGTTTGAGGAGGAGGCACCGGAGGCGGAGGAGGAAGACATGGCTAGGCTTAGATGGATTCGACAGAAGCTTCAGATGGGAAAAGGAAGGCTCTGACTACCATGTGCGATAGCGGGAAACGTCTTGCCTCTCTCGAGGGACGTGATTCACGTTATAAGGAGAGGGGGGACGCGACCCCAACGATCGATACAAGGAGATCAGGACGATCGGTACAGAGAGGGAATCTCAGGAGAGATTACTTGGAGAGGAGATAAGGAGATAGAGATAGTTACAATTGTAATATGTTTAAACTCTAACAACCAAATCTATCTCTATGCCTAACACCTAACACCAGCCGAACACCACCTCCTGGTTGGGATCGTGACATGTATGTAACATTGTCTAACAGTCACCCGATGTTTGTATGTCTAGACGCGTGTTGTTATAATAATTAGATAACACCCCGTGCGTTGCTGTGAGATTTTTAGCAATAAACTGTGAAATGGAAATGATATGTTGCTAAAAGGTAAAAGGTAAAAGAATCTATTGACATGGAGGGTTTGCTTGTGTTTGATGATGGAGAGGGTTTTTCATGTGTTAGAAAAGATTCAATGTGATGGACTTGCATGCGATTGATGATGTGGAGGCTTGCAATGTGCTAGAATGAAAACCACAACAACAGCGCAAGCGCCCCCACCCCCCAAGGGAATCTTCAGTATGTTCCACATGATATACATCGCAACAATAGTCGTGCATTTTCCCTCCTTGCATTTTGCCATTATCTTGTTAGATCATTCCACCAGCCTCCTAATAGACGGAGCCTGTTCGTCAATGGAATGAATGTTCAGGTAATGCCTCTTGTCTTCACCCTAGGATAAAACATCATGGTAAAATTACGATTCACCGAGTATGTGCAAGATATATTGTCCCTTTCTCTTCTTCATAAAATAATCTATCAACCATACAATCCTACAATTGACATATCTTCACCATCGACCTTCCCACACTTGACATCGAGTAAATGCGCGGCGAAGAGGCTTGACACCATAACAAGGCATGGGCTTTTTTTTGCAATTAACAAGGCATAGCCTCTTTGGCATGAGGTTTGACACCATAGCAAGGCATGAGGTTTGACACCATAACAAGGCACGAGGTTTGGCGTCCAGTTGATGCGCGATGAAGAGAGGTTTGACGTCCAGTTGCTGCGCGATGAAGAGAGGTTCGAGACCATAACAAGGCATGGGCTCTTTGTTGTGTCGACTTGTTGAGGTGGCATAGCAAGGAATGAGCTTGAGGTGGGACGATGTGTGAGGTGTAGATCAGGGCGATGTGCAAGCTCAATGGCCGGACCATGTGGGGGGAGGGGGAGTCTCTGCCCTCTGATAATAAAGTATTAGGGGTATAAAGTGAGACCTACCAAGTATGTGCAAGAAATGTTGTCCCCCCCCCCCCCCCCCGCCACAAAATAATCTACCAAGTACTACCTCCGTCCTGGTTTATTGGTACCCATTGTATTTTGTGCAATATGTTCATGCATGTCACCAAAAATTATATCATTGAAAACTATGTTCAAATACGAATCCAATGATATAACTTTTGTTGACATGCATTAACATTCCATTAGTTAAATCTTTAGTTAAAATTTGACATAAATTACAAAGAGGACCAATAAACCAGGATGGAGGTAGTACCAACCATACCACCGTATGATTGATATAGCTTTGCATGGACATCCCTACACTTACATTGAGTTGACACACAATGAAGAGATTTGACACCGTAACAAGACATAGACTATTTGTTGCGTCGAGGTGTTGACATGGCATACCAAGGAATGCTTGAGGTTGGGACGAGGTGTGACTTGTGAGCTCTAAACCAGGGCGATGCGTGAGCTGAATCAACTTGTGCCCTCTGTCCGCGCCCTCTAATAATAAACATTGGAGGTAAAAAGTCATGTCCGCGCCCTCTAATAATAAACATTGGAGGTAAAAAGTCATATGTAAGAGTATATGCAAGATATATTGTCTCCCTTCTTTTCAACAAAAGAACCTATCAACCATACCATCATTAGCTTGATATACAACTTTAATTTGCCATTTCTTCTTTTCCCTCGGAAAAGAATACAAGGGCCCTCTGGGTCTGGTAAGCACTACCACTACGAAAAAAGAACAGCACCGCACATGCCACAGAGCTCACACACAACTTTGCAACCTTCCTTGGCTTTTACTTTGGCCGACGGTGGCTCGCATACCCGACCTAGCTAGCTAGAGCAGCCCGCCGAAACCACCAGGTGTCCCGTGGGACATGGCGCTCGCGATCGAGCGCAAAACTTCGCGCCTAAGAAACATGCATGGCAGCTCGGCCCAAAGTCGACACGCAGCGGAATGGTCGGAAAGAGCGGAAAGGAGAGGGGAGAGGAAAAAGACGTGGCCGGCCGGCTGCCGATATAAAGCATATAGCCGGAGGAAAGCTCACGCCGCACTACTTCTCTGGCGTACCCACACATCAGCAGCTCTCGACGTCGGACACTCAACTCGAGCCAGCTAGCTGAAGAGAGCGCGCACTAGCTCGAACCCTCCACGAACACTTGGCCGTGACGCGCGCGGGGTCGTTATGATGCGGAGTCCGGTGTTCTTGCTGCTGCTCTTGCTGGCCGTGTCCATCAGGGGATCAGGTGAGCGAGATATACTTACGTGGATTTCGCTGTTGTGGCGCGGTGGTGAGTGGCTCTGAAGCTGTATGTGACGCCGGTTGTGTGCGTGCGCGTGTTTCGGGCGCATGCAGAGGCGGAGTGGTGCGTGTGCAGGTCGGACGCGAACGAGACGGCGCTGCAGGAGACGCTGGACTACGCGTGCGGGCAGGGCGCGGACTGCGCGCCGGTGGGCACGGGAGGGAGCTGCCACAGCCCCGACTCGGTGGCGGCGCACTGCTCCTACGCCGTCAACAGCTACTACCAGCGGAACAGCCAGACCAAGGGCGCCACCTGCGACTTCGGCGGCACCGCCACCCTCTCCTCCGCCGACCCCAGTACGTGCCGTGCCTTCTCACCGCCCCTTGTAACTCCATCAGCATGTTTTTTTGGCAAAGGGACGATCAGCATGTTTTTTTAGTTTTATCGACCTCACCTCACCATGCATATGTGTTTGTAACTGCTGCAGGCTCGGGGACCTGCAAATACCCTGCAACCGCAAGGTAATATAATCCCTTGTTCCCGGGCAAATCATAACGAGTACTTACCAAACATTTATCATTGCATGATGAGCTGACGTATTTTCCCTATGTAAATTGCGCAGTGCTGCAGGGACTAGCACAGGGAACGGCACGGCGACAGGCACGGGCACCGGCACCAACTCTTCTTCCCCGGGCTCGACGAACCCAGCTACGCCCGGCATGGGAGGGAGCTTCACCACGCCGATCGGCAGCGCGTCCGGCCCTACGGCGAGCATCATAGGCCCGGAGAGCAGCGGTTTTGCCGCCGCTGCGGCCGCTTTTGCTGGCGTCCGCGGCCTCGTCGGCGTCGCCGTGGCCTCCGTCCTCGCTTTCTAGGTGCGGTGTTGATCATGAAGCAGCGAGAAACGTAGTGCATTCTTTTTAATCATCTTCAATCAGTGCGTTGTTGCTTTGGTGGAGATGTGGCTGTCGTTCTGCTTTACTAGTGTTTGTCTGTGTACGTCTTTCATGCCCTTTTAGTCCATGTATATGGAGTTTAATTTCTTTGCCTCATGTCGATGTCGTACCTGTGTCCCGTGAAACAATTTGCATCATGCATGTGATGTTACTGCATTTTTTGCCTGGCGGATGATGTTATTGTGCCATTTTTAAAAAACCAAGCTCACTTTATATACTCTCTCCTTCCATCTATATAAGACCTAATCCGTCTTTCAAGACCGCCTTTGACTATTCACAAAATTAATACTACATGAAATATATAATGTAAAAATTATATCATTGAAAGCTCCTTTTACATACAAATTTAACGATATGCTTTGTGTAAGTTACATGTCATATATTATTGCTCTAACATTTAGTCAAAGTTAGCCTTGAAAAACATATTAAGCCCTATATAGATGGAAGAAGAGAGTATCCAAAACGGGATTGCTAAGATTGAAACTTAATTAAGTTTCAGTCGAGGTGGTGCACGAACCAGACATGATGTCCAAAATTACTCAGAGCATCTCCATTGAGAGGCCTTGTGTAGGCGCTTAAAGAGGAAAAGATATTTAAAGAAAAAACTGTGAAGCGCCTATCAGAACATCTATAGTCGGATATGTCAAATAGGTTCCCTAAACGTCCGTGGGCACGCCCGTGCGCGTCCACATACATGCAGTGATCAGACACGCCTCAAATTTTAATAGTTGCATCCGGACATCTCATATTACATCCTCAAATCCATACAAAGACATGCAAACTAAATAAACATATGTACTACGTTGATCACCTATCTACTCGTCATCGGAGATGTCGACGATCTCCGTGCCCGGCTCCGGCAGCATGGGCAGCAGCTGCAGCTCTGGTTCCCCCGGCTGCTCCTCTCCGGCCTCCTCCGCCTCTATCTCCGCGTCGACTTCGGCGAAGAGCGCGTCGGACGCCGCCTGCTCCTGCCGGAGGAACGCCCGGTTGGCCTAGATGGACTCTAGGATGGTCTGCTGCTCCGCCATCTTCTCCGATTGGGCGATGACGAACTCCGCCTCCGCCTGCTTCATGTTGAAGCCCAGCAGCTCCGACTCCGGCTGCTCCGCCTCCTCCACCTTCATCGGAGCCAGTTCCTCCCCCTCCTCTTTTCCCAGCTGCTGATCCTCCTCCTCTAGCTCCGGCGAGTCCGGAGGCAGCCCGACAACGATGCAGGCGGCGCGCGCAGCCTATCTCGCCCGGATCTTCCGCGCTCCGGTGTGAGCATTGCGTAGTAGGTGATCTTCCTCCAGACCATGGCCAACTATGGTTTCGTGCGGCGAGCCGGAGCGGCGCCATGCGGTGTTCACACCACGGCGACGGACGCGGCGTCCATTGGACCGCCGGGTTTCCGGGCATTATCGCGTGGACACCGTCGTCAGACCGACGTGGCAGACGCGCCCGGATGCCTCATATCCGCCCCATATTTGGGCTGAATATGAGAGGTGCCGGTCAGCCCGGGCATTTAAGACCCGTTTGAGGGGTCCGTCTGGATAAAAAAATGATGACCGGTCAGTGACCGGACGGACCGCCGAAGCGTTTGAAGCCAGTTTATAGCGCATGGCTGTAGATGCTCTTAACCCGACGCCGAGGGTTAGCGATAGGCGCTAAACTAGCCATCGATCAATCACTGCACACACACGGTTTCTATAGGCACGAAGAAAAAAAATGTTAAGAGCATCTCCACTCGTTCGCTCCCCAGAAGCCACTTTTTCAGCCGGTTGGGTTCATGCCAGCAAAAATTTTGGCGGGGGGGGGGGGGGGGGGGTTCAACCGTGCCCCCACCCAACACTAGAAGACAAGAGAGATGAGAGGAAAAAGAGATGAAGTGGGTGAGAGGCATGCACGTGAGTGGGCTTGTTGCATGCAAGAGAGAGAGAGAGAGGAAGGAGAGAGAGGGAATGGGAGGCTGATAGTGGGCCTGTTGCATGCAAATAGTAGCGCCGGCGCCTACGACGACCCCCGGCTCCCTGGGTGTGGCCTGGGGTCGCCGGGGCTAGTTTTGCCTAAATCCGACGCAAAACAACGTCTTGAGGGCATGGATGAGACCTTTTTTACCAACGATGCTAAAAAAAGGTGCTTGGGGGGCGTCTTGGGGTCCCGAGTGGAGATGCTCTAAGCGGCCGTTGGTGGGGAACGTAGTAATAATTCAAAATTTTCCTACGTGTCACCAAGATCAATCTAGGAGATGCTAGCAACGAGAGAAAGAAGTGCATCTTCATACCCTTGAAGATCGCTAAGCGGAAGCATTACAAGAACACGACTGATGGAGTCGTACTCGTGGCGATTCAAATTGCGGAAGATCCGATCCAAACGCCGAATGGACGGCGCCTCCGTGTTCAACACACGTACAACCCGAGAACGTCTCCTCCTTATTGATCCAGCAAGGCGAGAGGAGAAGTTGAGGGAGAACTTCGGCAGCACGACGGCATGGTGGCGGTCGAGCTCGTGGCTCTCCGGCAGAGCTTCGCTAAGCACTACGGAGGAGGAGGAGGTGCTGGAGGAAGGAGGGGCTGCGCCAGGGAAGGGGTGCGGCTGCCCTCTCTCTCCCTCACTATATGTAGGGGGAAGGGGGGAGGAGGAGGCGCCCTAGGGTTTCCCTAGGGGAGGGGCGGCGGCCACAGGGGAAACCCTAGATGGGTTTGGGCGCCCCCACCCCTAGGAAACTTGCCCCCAAGCCGGGAGGGGCGGCTGCCCTAGGGGAGGCGCCCCCACCTCTCCAGATTATGTGAGATGGGGTGGGAGGGGCACACAACCCCTTAGTGGGCTGGTGTTCCCCCTCCCCTTGGCCAATAAGGCCCCCCAACTCTTGTCGGGGCCTCCGGAACTCCTTTCGGTCACGTTGGTCGTCACCCGGTACTCCCAGAACAATCCTGGACTCCAATACCCTTCGTCCAATATATCAATCTTCACCTCCGGACCATTCCGGAGTTCCTCGTCATGTCCGGGATCTCATCCGGGACTCCGAACAACCTTCGGTAACCACATACTATTCCCATTACAACTCTAGCATCACCAAACCTTAAGTGTGTAGACCCTACGGGTTCGGGAACCATGCATGTTGGGGAACGCAGTATTTCAAACATTTACCTACGATCACGCAAGATCTATCTAGGAGATGCATAGCAACGAGAGTGGAGAGTGTGTCTATGTACCCTTGTAGACCGAAAGCGGAAGCGTTTAGTAACGCGGTTGATGTAGTCGAACGTCTTCGTGATCCAACTGATCCAAGTACCGAACGTACGGCACCTCCGCTGTTCAGCACGCGTTCAGCTCGATGATGTCCCTCGGGCTCTTGATCCAGTTGAGGCCAAAGGAGATTTCCGTTAGCACGACAGCGTGGTGACGGTGATGATGAAGTTATCGGTGCAGGGCTTCGCCTAAGCACTACGACGATATGACCGAGGTGTGTAACTGTGGAGGGGGGCACCGCACACGACTAAGACAAATCTTGGAGTGCTTTTGGGGTGCCCCTGCCCACGTATATAAAGGAGGGAGGAGGAGGAGGCCGGCCTAGGAGGGGCGCGCCTATAGGAGGAGTCCAACTAGGATTCCCAATCCTAGTTGGAGTCCCCTTCCTTTTCCAAGAGGGGAGAGAGGGAAGGAGTAGGAGAGGGAGAAGGAAAGAGAGGGGGGCGCTGCCCCCTCCCTAGTCCAATTCGGACTTGCCATGGGGGGGGGACCCTTGAGGCCCTTCTCTCCTTTCCCGTATGGCCCATTAAGGCCCACTAATTCCCCCGACGAATTACTGTAACTCTCTGGTACTCCGAAAAATACCCGAGTCACTCGGAACATTTTCGATGTCCGAATATAGCCTTCTAATATATCAATCTTTATGTCTCGACCATTTCGAGACTCCTCGTCATGTTCGTGATCTCATCAGGGACTCCGAACAACCTTCGATACATAAAATCACATAACTCATAATACAAATCGTCATCGAACGTTAAGAGTGCGGACCCTACGGGTTCGAGAACTATGTAGACATGACCGAGACACATCTCCAGTCAATAACCAATAGCGGAACCTGGATGCTCATATTGTCTCCTACATATTCTACGAAGATCTTTATCGGTCAAACCGCATAACAACATACGTTGTTCCCTTTGTCATCGGTATGTTACTTGCCCGAGATTCGATCGTCGGTATCACCATACCTAGTTCAATCTCGTTACCGCCAAGTATCTTTACTCGTTCTGTAATGCAACATACCGTAACTAACTCATTAGTCACATTGCTTGCAAGGCTTATAGTGATGTGCATTACCGAGAGGGCCTAGAGATACCTCTCCGACAATTGGAGTGACAAATCCTAATCTCGATCTATGCCAACTCAACAAACACCATTGGAGACACCTGTAGAGCATCTTTATAATCACCCAGTTACGTTGTGACGTTTGATTGCACACAAGGTGTTCCTTCGATATTCGGGAATTGTCTAATCTCATAGTCAAAGGAACATGTATAAGTCATGATGAAAGCAATAGAAATAAAACTAAATGATCATTTATGCTAAGCTAACGGATGGGTCTTGTACATCACATCATTCTCTAATGATGTGATCCCGTTCATCAAATGACAACACATGTCCATGGTCCGGAAATTTAGCCATCTTTGATTAACGAGCTAGTCAAGTAGAGGCATACTAGGGACACTCTGTTTTGTCTATGTATTCACACATGTACTAAGTTTCCTGTTAATACAATTCTAGCATGAATAATAAACATTTATCATGATATAAGGAAATGTAAATAACAACTTTATTATTGCCTCTAGGGCATATTTCCTTCAATGCATACATGACCGAGACATCTCTCCAGCCAATAACCAACAGCGGGGTCTGGATACCCATGTTGGCTCCCACCTGTTACACGATGATCTCATCGGATGAACCACGACGTCGAGGATTCAGTCAATCCCGTATACAATTCCCTTTGTCCATCAGTATGTTACTTGCCCGAGATTCGATCGCCGGTATCCCCATACCTCGTTCAATCTCGTTACCGGCAAGTCTCTTTACTCGTTACGTAACGCATGATCCCATGGCTAACTCCTTAGTCACATTGAGCTCATTATGATGATGCATTACCGAGTGGGCCCGGAGATACCTCTCCAGCGCCCAAGTCCGCACTTCCCACCACAACCCTCTCCAACCATGTCCGGAGTGGGAGGCAGGTGGATGGTCTCCTCCGTTATGGAGGAACACATCAAGAAGCTGAGGAGAGCCGGATACCTATCCGACGACATCATGCACCAGCTCCCAGATGAGGGGCAGCTCATCCCCACCCCTAGGCCCCATGAGAGGGTAGTGTTCCTTACCCATTTCCTCCGCGGACTGGGATTCCCTCTCCACCCATTCGTCCGGGGGCTCATTTCTACTACGGCCTTGATTTCCACGATCTGGCCCCGAACTTCATCCTCAATATCTCGGTGTTTATCGTTGTGTGCGAGGCCTTCCTCCGCATCCAGCCCCACTTCGGCTTATGGCTGAAGACCTTTAATGTCAAGCCGAAGGTAGTGAGCGGCCGCCAGGCGGAGTGCGGAGGCACCATGTTGGGGTCTCCAGACAGCCGGACTATATCCATTGGCCGGACTGTTGGACTATGAAGATACAAGATTGAAGACTTCGTCTCATGTCCGGATGGGACTCTACTTGGCGTGGAAGGCAAGCTTAGGGAATACGGATATGTATATCTCCTCCTTTGTAACCGACCTTGTGTAACCCTAGCCCCCTCCGGTGTCTATATAAACCGGAGGGTTTTAGTCCGTAGGACAACAGACAGTCATACCATAGGCTAGCTTCTAGGGTTTAGCCTCTCCGATCTCGTGGTAGATCAAATCTTGTAATACTCATATCATCAAGAATAAGTCAAGCAGGAGGTAGGGTTTTACCTCCATCAAGAGGGCCTGAACCTGGGTAAAACATCGTGTCCCCTGCCTCCTGTTACCATCCGCCTTAGACGCACAGTTCAGGACCCCCTACCCGAGATCCGCCGGTTTTGACACCGACATTGGTGCTTTTATTGAGAGTTCCTCTCTGCCGTCGCCAGAAGGAAGGATGTCCCGTCTCGTCTTTAAAGATGATACTACTGTTGGGGGAGCTTTGGCTGTCGGCCAAACTCTCCGGCTAGGCGGTTTCGTCATGACCGCCTGTTCGGCCGCCGCGCCGACGATGACTTGTTGGGTCATCGAAAACAGCCTCCACGTCAAATCGGCACTCGCCGAACAGATGGATCCAATGGAGCTCGCCTCCTTGAACGAGCTCTTGGATCGCATTGCCGCCTTGGGAGTCGCTACGGACTATGATCGGATTGGGCTTAAACCCGATCTAAGGGAGATTAACTCTCCACCGGTCACCCATCATATTGCAGTGGTGGAGGAACAATGTGGTGACCTCTCCTCTATCTTGAGAACCAACTATGTCCGGATTCCCGAGCTCTCCGAGCCAGACGCCCGTTTGCGGGAGGACAACATCCAATCCCTGAACTTAGAGTCAGGCAGCGGGCCAGGATTATCGGGTAACACCCCGGAACCGGAACTTCCAAAATTGGAAACCCCTCGACCCCTGGATCCCAGATCGGGTAAGGGTTCGGATTCAATTCCACCCACCCACCCAAACATAAGCGATCTTTCCCACATCAGGCAAGAGCCCCAGGAAACAGTACATCACTATTGGGCCAGATTCCTCCTTGCGATGAACAAGGTTAAGGACTGTCGTGAGGAAGACGCAATCCTATTTTTCTGCAATAATTGCACGGACAAGGGAATCCTTAACGCCATAAATCGCCGTGAGATAACACGCTTCGCTGACTTGGCATCCATAGTATGAAAGTACTGTGCGATGGAAAGTGCCTGGAAAACCGAAACAAACTTTTGGGATAATCCGGCCCCGAATACAAACCCAGTCCAAAATAAAAGGGTGCATTATCACAATACACTCGGGTCAACTACCAAAAAGCAAAAACCCTCTACAGGGCATGGAACCGTACTGGAGGGATGGTTCAAAGGACCCTGCAAAATTCATAGTACAGCGGATACAATACCAACGCACAGCCTTAGAGCATGTTGGATACTCCGGTAGGTGGCCAAAAGTGGTGAGGATCTTCTTCTCCCAAATACCAAAGAGCACCATCCCGTGGATAACAATACGGTGTTAACAGTGTTTGAGACCTTCACGTCAAATAATAGGCGCAAGCGAACACTCCGCAGCATGGCCGAAATCTGCCACGTAGCAGCGATAAATCCATGGAGTGACACGGTTATTACCTTCAATGCCAGTGATGAACCTCAGTCCAATCGTGGACGCTTTCGACTCACCAAAGTACTCATGGACGGCGGCAGCGGATTAAACCTCATCTATGAGGAAACTCTTCAAAAGATGGAAATAAACTGGAACCGCATTGAGCAAAGTAGCACAACCTTTAGAGGAATCATCCCCAGTCGGGAAGCACGTTGTGCTGGGAAAATCACACTAGATGTGGTATTCGGCACGCCGGATAATTACAGGTCCAAAGAAATTACATTCCAAGTGGCCCCGTTCAGCAGTGGTTATCACGCTCTTTTAGGACGGGAGGCGTTCACAATCTTCCAAGCCGTACCCCATTACAGGTACATGAAGCTCAAAATGCCCGGGCCCAACGGAATCATCACTCTCGCCAGCGATCCGGACATAGCACTCCGCACCGAAAACAAAACAGCCGCATTGGCCCTCGAGGCATTATCCGAAGCCCTCTCGGCCGAGGAATTAACCACGCTACGCTCCACAGTGGACAGGGACGACGTGATATTCGACAAGAGATCCAAGTCCACCTCTTTTAAACCAGCGGATGAAATAGTCAAATTCCAAGTCCACCCAACGGACCCTACAAAAACAGCCTCCATCGGGGCACAATTAAACCCCGCTGTGGACGCCGCACTATGAGAGTTCCTGTGCGAGAACTGGGACATATTCGCCTGGCATCCCTCAGACATGCCAGGAATCCCACGCAGGCTGGCCGAGCATAGCCTCAATATCCTAAAGGGATTCAAGCTGGTCAAGCAAGCTCTTTGGCGTTTCTCCGAACCTAAGAGACAGGCCATGGGAGAGGAACTAGCCAAGTTATTGGAGGCCGGATTCATCAGAGAAATAAAACACCCGGACTGGCTAGCAAACCTGGTGATGGTACCAACGAAGGACAAATCCTTGCGCCTTTGTGTCGATTTCAAAGACCTCAATAAAGCTTGCCCAAAGGATCCCTTCCCCCTCCCACGCATCGATCAAATCATTGATGCTACCGCAGGACATGAGTCATTGTGTTTCCTCGACACATACTCCGGTTACCACCAAATCAAGATGGCGGAGTCTGACCAAGACGCAACAGCATTCATCACACCATATGGTCCCTTCTGTTTTAACACAATGCCTTTTGGGCCCAAAAACGTCGGCACAACATATCAGCGCATGATTCAAACATGTCTGGAGAAACAAATCGGCAAAACAGTAGAGGCATACGTAGACGATGTGGTCGTCAAAACCAAACACGTCGACTCTTTGATAGACGACTTGAGGCTCACATTCGACAACCTCCGAACATACGACATCAAGCTCAATCCAGAAAAATGCGTTTTTGGCATACCAGCCGGAAAGCTCCTGGGTTTCATTGTCTCCAGTAGAGGTATTGAAGCTAATCCGGCCAAAATCTGAGCTTTGTCACAGTTGGCTACCCCAACGGACCTCAAACAAATCCAGAAGTTAACTAGATGTGTGGCGGCTCTAAGCCGCTTTATCTCCCGCTTAGGAGAAAAGGCTTTACCCCTTTATCGCCTCCTTCGGCGCACCAAACACTTCGAGTGGACGGATGTGGCCACAGCCGGATTGGAAGAAATAAAGTCCATTTTGGCAACCAACCCAATCCTGGCCGCGCCAAACATCGGCGAACCAATGCTGCTATACATTGCGGCAACTCATCAAGTTGTAAGCGCGGTGCTCGTTGTCGAATGGGAAGCAGACGGACATAAATTCCCTCTTCAAAAGCCAGTATACTATGTATCCACTGTCCTCACTCCATGCAAATCACGGTACCCACATTATCAAAAGATAGCATATGCGATATTCATGGCATCGCGGAAGCTGCGATACTACTTTCAAGAGTGTTCGATTACGGTAGCCTCGGAAGTACCACTTAATGATATTATAAACAACTGCGACGCTACGGGCCAGATTGCCAAATGGGCCATTGAGCTCCTCCCATTCGATGTAACATACAAACCTCGACGAGCCATCAAGTCGCAAGTATTGGCCGACTTCGTCGCCGAATGGACGGAGGCCGAACTCCCTAAAGAGTACGGCGCATACTCCAATTGGATCATGCACTTTGACGGTTCTAAAATGCTAGCTGGTCTAGGGGTTGGCGTCATCCTGACGTCCCCAACCGGAGATACCGTTCAGTATGTACTGCAAATATTGTATACAGACTCCAACAATGCAGCCGAATACGAAGCTCTGTTGCATGGTCTTCGGATGGCAGTCTCCATGGGCATTCAACGCCTGGAGGTGCGTGGGGATTCAAACCTCGCAATATCCCAAATAAATGGAGACTTTGATGCCAAGGATCTGAAAATGGTGGCCTATCGAAACGCCGTCCTAAAAATGTCAGCTCGGTTCGAGGGGCTCGAATTTCAGCATGTGGCTCGAGAAAACAATCAGGCGGCGGATATCCTCGCCCACATCAGCGCAAAACGCGATGCGGTCCCCCCCCCAACATATTTTTGGAAAGGCTGTTCAAACCATCCGTAGTATGGGAAGGGGACACCGGTAACAACAGTCCAGACCCGGCCAAAATACCCGATACTGAACTCTCTGACACAATCGGAGGCTCCGCCACCGGAATAACACCTTCAGCCCACGAAATAATGGCCATTATTGCCCCGTGGACATAACCATTCCTGGCCTACCTAACTAGATAGGAACTTCCGGAGGACCAAAATGAGGCATGCTGCATAGTGCGGCGATCCAAGGCCTACAGGGTCCATGAGGGAGAATTGTACAAAAAAAGCACTACCGGAGTCCTTCAAAGGTGCATCTCCGAAGAGGAAGGGCGGAATCTTTTGGCAGAAATTCACGCCGGACTCGACGGTCATCACGCTGCAGCCCGGGCTCTTGTAAGCAAGGCCTTCCGTACAGGATTCTATTGGCTAACGGCTCGGGCAGATGCACAGGACTTGGTACAACATTGCGCCGGTTGCCAGCTCTTTGCAAATCAAAGCCACATGCCACCCACCACCCTCCAAACAATCCCCATTACATGGCCCTTTGCGGTCTGGGGGCTTGACATGTTGGACCCCTTAAAGGGGGAACCCACAAGAAAAAAATACTTATTGGTCATGGTGGATAAATTCACCAAATGGATAGAGGCCAAACCTGTTAAAACAGTCGAATTCGGACCGGTGATAGACTTCATATCCAGGGTTGTACACCGTTATGGCGTCCCCCACAACATCATCACTGATAATGGCATGAACTTCACGGCCGACGAGGTAAAACTCTGGTGCAGCAAAATGGGCATCAAGCTCGATTATGCTCTAGTCTATCACCCACAAACCAACAGTCAAGTCGAGCGAGCAAACGGTCTTATAATGAGCGGCATTAAACCCAGATTGGTGCGTTCCTTAACGGAGTCTAACACGCACTGGGTAGAGGAGCTCGACTCCATACCCTGGGGGTTGCGGACCACGCCGAATCGTAGTACCAGATATACACCCTTCTTTATGGTGTACGGCACAGAGGCAGTCTTGCCCTGTGACATAATTCATGACTCACCTTGAGTGTGCATGTACGAAGAAAGAGAAGCCAAGCTCGATCGGCAGGACAGTCTGGACACCTTGGAGGAGGAGCGCGATGTAGCCAAAGCCCGTCCCGCATTTTATCAGCAACAGGCTCGCAGATACCAAAGCAGAGAAGTACGGGCCAAAACTTATAATGTTGGCGAACTAGTTCTACGCCTGCCGGATAAGAAAAAGAACAAGCTCGAGCCCAAATGGGAAGGTCCCTTCATTATTGACCAAGTTCTGACCGGTGGAGCGTACCGACTGCGGGATGCATCGACTAGTCGACTCGAGCCGAACCCATGGAACGCGGCCAGGCTCCGAAGATTCTACGCCTAGCACCGGACTCTATGTTAGTCCCCTCCCTTTGTCCATTTTTTTGCATATGAATTATCTGTCTTGTTTCTCTTTCTTTCTTTCTTTTATTATTTCTCTAGGCCTTCAAGGGTCACCTTGTGCCTCACTTGCACATTACAGATGCGCTAGCCGCACTCTTCATACCTGGGGGCTTCTTTCACAGAAGCTTAAATTATTTATCTGGGCCTCATGCCCAACACATGTGTTATACTTCCGCATGTACCTTTTTTCACCATTATATGCATCGATATGACTTAAGTTTTGGCAAAGCTGGGTTGCCTGGCTCTTGTATTTATGCCCTACATTCCCATTAATTCGGCTAGGGCATAAGGGGAGCACCTATGCGATTGTTACTGTCGGGTCAGCCGGATGTGTACCTCAGACTGGGTGAAGCTGAAAGCTAGCGTTCTTAAGGGAATATTCGGTCGGTGAACAAAAGATGATTTTTATTTATTGTCCATATCTGCCCCTAGATGTTTTTCCTGCGTTTCCTATCGCAGTCCGGACATGCATTTTAGGGCATGCTTACCCAGGGAAAGGAACCCTTAACGGAACTATTCTCCCTGGAAGATGTTTCTTACTACCCATGTAATATAACATAACTAGTTGGGCACTTGTCTGATAAAGCACTAATGACCCCTACGCCTGGTCTCCACGCATACCCCAGTTCTTATATAACTGAGCGGGTATTCGGATACACTCCGGACTATTGGGCCCAGAGGTTGAAGCGAAAAGGTCCGCAACGACAAATGATCTACAATCCGGCTAGAAGGCATTATACATCTCACTTTAATTACATAGTCATGCAGACTGACTAAATTCCTCTTCTATACCATCCAACAGGCGGTCTAGCTTATAATCCTGTTGGGAATACTTTGCGGCTAATTCTACTTGCCCATAAACTAAGCTAACGGGGACCTCTTTTCCGTCAGGCCCCACAGGTCCGACCTCGGCCATGTGATTTGGGTCTGCCTTGGTATACCGCGTCTTCACCATGGCCCAGGCTTCTCCGGCACCCTGTCGGCAGGCTGATATCTTCCATAATCGAAAGCACCGTCGTGCTCCCTTGAGCTTCTCCGCAAGCTCTGCAACACCCTCTAGCAGGGAGACGGACGGACACAAGGCCTGGGCAACACCCTACATCACCTGCTGAACTTGTTCGTGCAGATGTGACAGCTCGGACAGAAGATCACCCACAGACCCGGGCATCTCCTCAGCGGGACGACCCATCAGCATACCTACAGACATAACGCTGTTAGTCGGCTTCTTCGCCGAACTCCTTTAAAAGGATTCGTTCAAGCACTTACTGAAAATGCCGCGCCGAAGCCGCTTATTCTCCTTCTCGGAGTCTGCAAGATGGCCCCGAACGTCTTTTAGTTCCATGCTCAGCTTAATATTGGCATCTTGGAGATTGTTTTTCTCCCGCCTAACCTCAGTCAGCATGCGTTTGCCAGCCTCTAGCTGTCACATAACATGCTGGTCCTCCGGATTCTCTCCGGATTCATCTGCAACATCTGTTGTTAGATCTGGAGTCATGCCGCACGTTATATGGTAACCATCATTCTTTAAAGTAAATGTTACTAGCAGGTGACTTTTTTGGTTCCTGCAATGCGGCCACAGCAGCCCGCAGTTGGGTCTTGCATTCCTCCAGCTCCTGTGACAGCCTAGTATTCTTCTCTGTAAGAACCTGCATAATAAAGATGATCCTTAAATCAGTTCTGCTAACTGTTTCAAGTCTCAGGGGCTACTGATACATATAAATCACCAGATTTACTCACCCGTACATCCTTTACATACTGATCCGTGGCTCTGGCTAGACCATCTTGAGCGGCACGGAGGTACGCCTCTCCAGAATTAAAGGCATCAAACGCCTCTGGTGAGAAACAAGCGTCACGGAGTACGGTCCGGCGGCGCCTATGATTCATGGCGCTTTCCACTTCTGAGTTTGTAGCGGATAATCTATCCGCATCCTCTGTAGGGGGATTATCCGGCGCCTGCCCCATATCGGCTTCTGCCTCCATGTCCGGTCCTGGCGCCCGACTGGTGGACGCGTGATTGGCAACATCGTCGGACATATTCTGGTGAGCGTTTTTTCTGTTAAAGAAACACGGGCGTCATTACATTTCGAGAAAGATGACAACCATGGAGCATGGTTTGTTATACCTTTGCGCCGGCGTCTCCGTCCTGACCGCCTTCCTTTTTGGCCTACCCGGCCTCGGTGCCTCCTGTTGGCACGTTGTTGCGGGTTCGGCAGGGCGTCCCGAATGCCTTCCCTATAAAAATGCCATGTGTATATGGTGGGTGAAGTGCCTAAAAGGGGATCCTAGTTTTGGAGTTGGGATTTTTGGCTTTTCTTACTTGCGATGCAGGGAGCAGTCCAGGATAGTCGGCCGTAATGGCCACCATGGCATCGTCGCAGCTTAATTGATAGAACTGCCAGTCTATCAGCTCCACGAATATAACCGAATCTTCTTGAAGTCCAGAGTCGAGGGCCCGGTTGGGGTCCTCTGGTTGTGGAGAAGGGCTGCTGACCTCCTTTATGGCTTTTCACAGTTCCTGCCGCAAAGTGGCAAGATGAATACTTACGACAAAGAATGCGGGAAAATTGGGAGCAGGGAGATATAACTTACCCAGCTTGGAGGATTGTACATGGAGAATCCATCCCGTGGCTTGATGCGGGTGAACTCCTCTTCCTCACCCTTGAACAGTTCGGACAAAATTTTTGCTAGAGCGGCAGCATTGTCCGGACCCTTACGTCCGCAGCGGGTGGCGTCATCCGCCCCGTTATAACACCACAAGGGGTACCCATGATATTGAAGTGGCTGCACTCCCCGCATTATGCAAATTGACATAACTTTGATTACTGTCAATCCTGATTGAGCCAGTGCTTTGATCCGGTTCATCAGATAGAGGACTTCTCTGTTGTCTTCCGCCTGGGGGCTCTCTGGATGCCAACTTCGGCGCTTCTTCAGAGGAGCATTATTGAACTCAGAAAGACCCTGCCGAACAGGGTCCGGAAGGGGAATGTCCTCCATATAAAACCATTCTGAAGGCCAGTCTTCGGACGAGTTCTTCGGGGTACCGGACAGGTATCCGGTATCGGCGATGCGCCATATTTCGGCTCCGCCCACTTGATAAAGTGATCTCCTCTGTATGCGAGGGACGAGGCAAAATAGCCTTTTCCACAGCTCGAAGTGAGCCTCGCAACCCAGGAACAACTCGCAGAGAGCAACATAGCCGGCGATATGTAGAATGGAGGCAGGGGTGAGATTGTGTAATTGGAGGCCGTAGAACTCCAGGAGCCCGCGGAGGAACGGATGAATTGGAAATCCGAGTCCCCTTAGTAAATAAGGAACAAGGCAGACCCGTTCCCCCATGGAGGGACAGAGAAAGCTCTCCGTTGCTCCCCGCCATTGTAGGTGGCAAGCCCGGCTCGAACGGGCACCATATACGCCGGAGGGAGAAATCCCTTAGTCTGCAGTTCGACCAATCGACTGTGCGGGACTGAACACCTCTCCCAATCACCAGACTTAGGGCTACGGGGGCAGGAGGAGGAGCTGCGGAGGTCGTCCATGCTGGAATGGATCTTTCCGAAACGCGCTCTGATGGATTCTCGCTGGGGGAGGATGGTATGGATCGGATCTAAGAATCCACATCCCTTTAATAGACAATTTATTTATCTAGCTAGGGGGGCGAATGTAAAAACGCCCTGGCGCCTCGTATTCATTCGACGCGCGGGAGATAGCCCTTATTGGGCACAAAAGCCAAGAGGTCCGAACATTTATGGGATCGGACACTGCTTTACAAACGCTCGAAATATGGAGAAGAACCCGCCTTGCAATGCCGAAGACAACACTGCACGTCGGACTCATCGTCATTGAAGCCTGGTTCGGGGGCTACTGAGGGATTCCTGGATTAGGGGGTCTCCGGACAGCCGGACTATATCCTTTGGACGGACTGTTGCACTATGAAGATACAAGATTGAAGACTTCGTCTCGTGTCCGGATGGGACTCTACTTGGCATGGAAGGCAAGATTAGGCAATACAGATATGTATATCTCCTCCTTTGTAACCGACCTTGTGTAACCCTAGCCCCCTCCGGTGTCTATATAAACCGGAGGGTTTTAGTCCGTAGGACAACATACAATCATACCATAGGCTAGCTTCTAGGCTTTAGCCTCTTCGATCTCGTGGTAGATCAACTCTTGTAATACCCATATCATCAAGAATAAATCAAGCAGGACGTAGGGTTTTACCTCCATCAAGAGGGCCCGAACCTGGGTAAAACATCGTGTCCCCTGCCTCCTATTACCATCCGCCTTAGACGCACAGTTCGGGACCACCTACCCGAGATCCGCCGGTTTTGACACCGACACGGAGTGACAAATCCCAGTCTCGATTCGTGCCAACCCAACAGACACTTTCGGAGATACCTGTAGTGCACCTTTATAGCCACCCAGTTACGTTGTGATGTTTGATACACCCAAAGCACTCCTACAGTATCCTGGAGTTGCACAATCTCATGGTCTAAGGAAATGATACTTGACATTAGAAAAGCTCTAGCAAACGAACTACATGATCTTGTGCTATGCTTAGGATTGGGTCTTGTCCATCACATCATTCTCCTAATGATATGATCCCGTTATCAACGACATCCAATGTCCATGGTCAGGAAACCGTAACCATCTATTGATCAACGAGCTAGTAAACTAGAGGCTTACTAGGGACATGTTGTGGTCTATGTATTCACACATGTATTACGGTTTCCGGTTAATACAATTATAGCATGAACAGTAGAAAATTATCGTGAACAAGGAAATATAAGAATAACCATTTTATTATTGCCTCTAGGGCATATTTCCAGCAGTCTCCCACTTGCACTAGAGTCAATAATCTAGTTCACATCGCCATGTGATCAACACTCATAGTTCACATCGCCATGTGACTAACACCCAAAGAGTTTACTAGAGTCAATAATCTAGTTCACATCACCATGTGATTAACACTCAATGAGTTCTAGGGTTTGATCATGTTATGCTTACGAGAGAGGTTTCAGTCAATGGGTCTATAACATTCAGATCCGTGTGTTCTTCGCAAATCTCTATTTCATATTGTAGATGTTGCTACTATGCTCCACTTGGACCTATTCCAAATGGTTGCTCCACTATACGTATGTGATTTACTACCCAGAGTCATCCGGATAGGTGTTAAAGCTTGCATCGACGTAACCCTTTACGCCGAACTCTTCATCACCTCCATAATCAAGAAACATTTCCTTATTCCTAAGGAGAATTTTTGACCGCTATCCAATGATCCACTCCTAGATCACTCTTATACCCCCTTGCCAGACACGAGGCGAGGCACATTGCGGTACACAACATGGCATATCGTATAGAGCCTATGGCTAAGGCATAGGGGACGACTTTCGTCCTTTCTCTTTCTTCTGCCGTGGTCGAGCTTCAAATCTTAACTTCACACCTTACAACTCAGGAAAGAACTCCTTATCTGACTGGTCCATCTTGAACTCCTTCAAGATCATGTCAAGGTATGTGCTGTGTGAAAGTCTTATCAGGCGTCTTGATCTATCTCAATAGATCTTGATACCCAACATGTAAGCAGTTTTACATAGGTCTTCCTTTGAAAAACTCCATTCAAACAACCCTTTATGCTTTCTATAAATTCTACATCATTTCCGATCAACAATATGTCATCCACATATACTTATCTAAAATGTTGTAGTGCTCCCACTCACTTTCTTGCAAATACAAGTTTCTTGCAAACTTCGTATAAACCCAAATGCTTTGATCATCTCATCAAAGTGTATGTTCCAACTGCTTTAGAAGGATCACTGGAGTTTGCATACCTTTTAGCATCCTTAGGATCGGCAAAACTTTATGGTTGTATCACATACAACCTTTCCTCACGGAAACCGTCAAGGAATCTTTGTTTTGACATCCATCTGCCAGATTTCATAAATGAAAATGCAGCCACTGCTAACATAATTCTGACAGACTTTAGCATCGCTATGATTGAGAAAGTCTCATCACAGTCAACTCCTTGAACTTGTCGGAAACCTCTTTGAGACAAGTCGAGCTCCATAAATGGTGACAATACCATCAGTGTCTGTCTTCTTCTTAAAGATCCATTTATTCTCAATGGCTTGCCGATCATCGGGCAAGCCCACCAAAGCCCATACTTTGTTCTCATACATGGATCCTATCTCGGATTTCATGGCTTCCAACCATTTGTTGGAATCCGGGCCCACCATCACTTCTTCATAGCTCATAGGTTCATCGTTGTCCAACAACATGACCTTTAAGATAGGGTTACCACTCAGAAGTTGTACACACCCTTGTCGACCTACGAGGTTTGATAGTAATTTGATCTCAAGCTTCATGAACATCATCATTAGCTTTCTCTTCAACTGACGTAAGTGCCATAGAAACATCTTTCTGTGATGCGCTACTTTCTGGTTGAAGTGAAGGTTCAACAACCTCATCAAGTTCTATCTTCCTCCCACTCAATTCTTTTAAGAGAAACTCTTTCTCGAGAAAGGATCTGGTCCTAGCGACAATCACTTTGCCCTCAGATCTGAGATAGAAGGTATACCTGATACGTCTCCAACGTATCTATAATTTTTTATTGTTCCATGCTATTATACTATTTGTTTTGGATGTTTAATGGGCTTTAATATGCAATTTTACATTATTTTTGGGACTAACCTACTAACCGAAGGACTAGTGCAAATTGTTGTTTTTTTGCCTCTTTCAGTGTTTCGTAGAAAAGGAATATCAAACGGAATCGAAATGGAACGAAACCTTCGTGAGGATCTTTCTTGGAACAAACGCAACCTAGGAGACTTGGAGTACAAGTCTGGAAGTCCGCGAAGCTTCCACGAGGCAGGGGGCATGCCCAAGGGGGTAGGCGCGCCCCCACCCTCGTGGGCCCAATGGACCTCCACCGATGTACTTCTTTCGCCTATATATACCCATGTACCCTAAAAACATCCAGGAGAGCCACGAAACCACTTTTCCACCGCCGCAACCTTCTGTACCCGTGAGAACCCATCTGGGGGCCTTTTCCGGTGATCTGTCGGAGGGGCATTCGATCACGGAGGGCTTCTACATCAACACACTAGCCTCTCCGATGATGTGTGAGTAGTTTACCACAGACCTTCGGGTCCATAGTTATTAGCTAGATGGCTTCTTCTCTCTCTTTGGTTCTCAATACAAAGTTCTCCTCGATGTTCTTGGAGATCTATTCAATGTAATACTCCTTTGCGGTATGTCTGCCGAGATCGGATGAATTGTGGGTTTATGAATTTGATTATCTATGAATATTATTTGGTTCTTCTCTGAATTCTTATATGCATGATTTGATATCTTTGCAAGTCTCTTCGAATTATCGGTTTAGTTTGGCCTACTAGATTGATCTTTCTTGCAATGGGAGAAGTGCTTAGCTTTGGGTTCAATCTTGCGGTGTCCTTCCCCAGTGACAGCAGGGGCAGCAAGGCATGTATTGTATTGTTGCCATCGTGGATAAAAAGATGGGGTTTATATCATGTTGCTTGAGTTTATCCCTCTACATCATGTCATCTTCCCTAATGCGTTACTCTGTTCTTATGAACTTAATACTCTAGATGCATGCTGGATAGCGGTCGGTGTGTGGAGTAATAGTAGTAGATGCAGAATCGTTTCGGTCTACTTGACACGGACATGATGCCTATATTCATGATCATTGCCTTAGATATCATCATAACTATGCGCTTTTCTATCAATTGCTCGGCAGTAATTTGTTCACCCACCGTAATATATGCTATCTTGAGAGAAGCCACTAGTGAAACCTATGGCCCCTGGGTCTACTTTACATCATATAAGTTTCCGATCTATAATTCTAGTTTACTATTTATTTTGCAATCTTTATTTTCCAATCTATACAACAAAAATACCAAAAATATTTATCTTATTATCTTTATCAGATCTCATTTTTGCAAGTGGCCGTGAAGGGATTGACAACCCCTTTATCGCGTTGGTTGCAAGGTTCTTGATTGTTTATGCTGGTAGTGGGCAACTTTCGTGTAGTCTCCTACTGGATTGATACCTTGATTCTCAAAAACCGAGGGAAATACTTACACTACTTTGCTGCATCACCCTTTCCTCTTCAAGGGAAAACCAACACATGCTCAAGAGGTAGCAAGAAGGATTTCTGGCGCCGTTGCCGGGGAGATCTACGCTCAAGTCAAGACATACCAAGTACCCATCACAAACTCTTATCCCTCGCATTACATTATTTGCCATTTGCCTCTTGTTTTCCTCTCCCCCACTTCACCTTTGCTTTCTCTCGTCATCCTCTTGTTTGCTTAAGTTTGCCTTTCTTGCTATGGCCGAACCAAAAGGGGTTAAGGGTTTCCCGGGTTTTAATACCTTGGATAATCCCTCTATCATTTCTAAGCTCATAAATAATGATGCTATGGAAAGACCTACCGGGGTTATCAATGAGGGTTTAGACAATTTTAGTGAAGATGACCCCGGAATCTTCCATTATTTGCTTGATGAATCTTTGAAAGATGCTTCGGATAGACTGTTAATGATCCAAGCCAGCTATGTACCCCAATATCAAATTGAGATATACCTAAAAAGATTTTATGTTGGCTTGCCCTCTTCTTTCAAGCAAGTTTTAGATTCTATCTTTTAAGAAGGTTTTCTTGAGGGGGATGCCGTTGATACATACGAAAAGATGAAAGCTATATTTGGGCACCCCAAGAGTGAAAAAGTTGAATCCGCCTCTCTTTTGTGTTTTTATCAAAATGAAATTATCAAAGAGATGAAGGCTAGCTTAGATGCAAATTTTCGTAGTATGCTTAATTTTTCTTCTACCATTAATGGCCACGTGCTTTCACAAAATAGGAAGATAAGTGCTCTGGATAAGAAAGTCTCCCTTTATCATCAAAAGGGAAAAGATGGCAATACCTAGATCTATTCTTGTTTTTATGCCTAGCTAGGGGCGTTAAACGATAGCGCTTGTTGGGAGGCAACCCAATTTTATTTTTGTTCCTTGCTTTTTGTTCCTGTTTAGTAATAAATAATTCATATATCCTCTGTTATGATTGTGTTTTATGTTTTAATTAGTGTTTGTGCCAAGTAAAGCCTTTAGGATCTTCTTGGGTGATTGTTGTTTGATCTTGCTGAAACAAACAGAAAGTATGCGCACACGAGAATAATTTTCATTTTTACCAGAGAGCGATAAAATACCAATTCCAACTGCAGTAGATCAATATACCAATTATTTAGGCAGTCCTAATTTTCAGAATTTTTGGAGTTACAGAAGTATTCGAAACCTCCAGATTAATACAGACTGTTCTGTTTTTGACAGATTCTGTTTTTCGTGTGTTGTTTGCTTATTTTGATGAATCTATGGCTAGTATAGGGGGGTATGAACCATAGAGAAGTTGGAATACAGTAGGTTTAACACCAATATAAATAAAGAATTAGTTCATTACAGTACCTTAAAGTGGTGATTTATTTTCTTATACTAACGGAGCTCATGAGATTTTCTGTTTAAGTTTTGTGTTGTGAAGTTTTCAAGTTTTTGGGTAAAGATTTGATGGATTTTAGAATAAGGAGTGGGAAGAGCCTAGGCTTGGGGATTCCCAAGGCACCCCAAGGTAAAATTCAAGGACAACCAAAAGCCTAAGCTTGGGGATGCCCCGGAAGGCATCCCCTCTTTCGTCTTCGTCTATCAGTAACTTTACTTGAGGCTATATTTTTATTCACCACATGGTATGTGTTTTGCTTGGAGCGTCTTGTATGATTTGAGTCTTTGTTTTTTAGTTTATAACAATCATCCTTGCTGTACACTCCTTTTTGGAGAGACACACATGAATCGTAATTTATTAGAATACTCTATGTCTTCACTTATATCTTTTGAGCTAGATAATTTTGCTCTAGTGCTTCACTTATATCTTTTTAGAGCACGATGGTGGTTTTATTTTATAGAAATTATTGATCTCTCATGCTTCACTTATATTATTTTGAGAGTCTTTTAGAACATCACGGTAATTTTCTTTGGCTATAAAATTAGTCCTAATATGATAGGCATCCAAGATGGGTATAATAAAAACTTCCATATAGAGTGCATTTGAATACTATGAGAATTGATACTTAATGATTTTTTTGAGATATGAAGATGGTGATATTAGAGTCATGCTAGTTAAGTAATTGTGAAATTGAGAAATACTTGTGTTGAGGTTTGCAAGTCCCGTAGCATGCACGTATGCTAACCGTTCTGTGACAAATTTGAAGCATGAGGTGTTCTTTGATTGCCTTCCTTATGAATGGCGATCGGGGACGAGCGATGGTCTTTTCCTACCAACCTACCCCCCTAGGAGCATGCATGTAGTGCTTGGTTTTGATGACTTGTAGATTTTTGCAATAAGTATTGAGTTCATTATGACTAATGGTGAGTCCTTGGATTATACGCACTCTCACCCTTCCATCATTGCTAGCTTCTTCGGTACCGTGCATTGCCCTTTCTCACCTCGATAGTTGGTGCAAACTTCGCCGGTGCATCCAAACCCCGTGACATGATACGCTCTTTGACACATAAACCTTCTTTTATCTTCCTCAAAACAGCCACCATACCTACCTATTATGGCATTTCCATAGCCATTCCGAGATATATTTCCATGCAACTTTCCACCGTTCCATTTATTATGACACGCTCCATCATTGTCATATTGCCTTGCATGATCATGTAGTTGACATCGTATTTGTGGCAAAGCCACCGCTCATAATTTCTATACATGTCACTCTTGAATCATTGCACATCCCGGTACACCGCCGGAGGCATTCATATAGAGTCATATTTTGTTCTGTATCGAGTTGTAATTTTTGAGTTGTAAATAAATAGAAGTGTGATGATCATCATTATTAGAGCATTGTGAAGGAAATATGCCCTAGAGGCAATAATAAAGTTGTTATTTATATTTCCTTATATCATGATAAATGTTTATTATTCATGCTAGAATTGTATTAACCGGAAACTTAGTACATGTGTGAATACATAGACAAACAGAGTGTCACTAGTATGCCTCTACTTGACTAGCTCGTTGATCAAAGATGGTTAAGTTCCTATCCATGGACAAAGAGTTGTCATTTGATGAACGGGATCACATCATTAGAGAATGATGTGATTGACTTGACCCATTCGTTAGCTTAGCACGATGATCGTTTAGTTTACTTCTATTGCTTTCTCCATAACTTATACATGTTCCTATGACTATGAGATTATCCAACTCCCGAATATCGGAGGAACACTTAGTGTGCTATCAAACGTCACAACGTAACTGGGTGACTATAAAGATGCTCTATAGGTGTCTCCGATGGTGTTCGTTGAGTTGGCATAGATCGAGATTAGGATTTGTCACTCCGTGTATCGGAGAGGTATCTCTGGGCTCTCTCGGAAATGCACATCACTATAAGCCTTGCAAGCAATGTAACTAATGAGTTATTTATGGGATGTAGCATTACGGAACGAGTAAAGACACTTGCTGGTAACGAGATTGAACTAGGTATGATGATACCGACTATCGAGTCTCAGGCAAGTAACATACCGATGATAAAGGGAACAAGGTATGTTGTCATGCGGTTTGACAGATAAAGATCTTTGTAGAATATGTAGGAACCAATATGAGCATTCAGGTTCCGCTATTGGTTATTGACCGGAGATGAGTCTCGGCCATGTCTACATAGTTCTCGAACCCATAGGGTCCGCACGCTTAATGTTCGGTGACGATCGGTATTATGAGTTTATGTGTTTTGATGTACTGAAGGTTGTTAGGAGTCCTGGATGTGATCATGGGCATGACGAGTAGTCTCTAGATGGTCGGGACCTAAAGATCAATATATTGGATGACTATGTTTGGACATCGGAATGGTTCCGGATGAGTTCGGGCATTTACCGGAGTACCGGGAGGTTACCGGAACCCCCTGGGAACTATATGGGACTTATTGGGCCATAGTGGGAGAGAGGAGAAGGAAGCCTAGGAGGGGCGCGCCCCCCAAGCCCAATCCAAATTGGGTGGGGGGCCGCCCCCCTTCCCTTCCTCCTTCCTTCCCCTTCCTTCCTCTCCTAGTCCAACTAGGAAAGGGGGGGGGAATCCTACTCCCGGTGGGAGTAGGACTCCTCCAGGGCGCGCCATAGAGGGATGTCCCTCCCCCTCCTCCACTCCTTTATATACGCGGGAGGGGCACCCCATAGACACACAAGTTGACAATTTTCTTAGCCGTGTGCGGTGCCCCCCTCCACCATAATCCACCTCGGTCAAATCGTAGCGGTGCTTAGGCGAAGCCCTGTTCCAGTAGCTTCATCATCACCATCGTCACACCGTCGTGCTGACGAAACTCTCCCTCGACACTCAGCTGGATCCAGAGTTCATGGGACATCACCGAGCTAAGCGTGTGCAGATCGCGGATGAGGGAGTCCTGGATTAGGGGTCTCCGGACAGCCGGACTATATCCTTTGGCCGGACTGTTAGACTATGAAGATACAAGATTGAAGACTTCGTCTCGTGTCCGGATGGGACTCTACTTGGCGTGGAAGGCAAGCTAGGCAGTACGGATATGGATATCTCCTCCTTTGTAACCGACCTTGTGTAACCCTAGCCCCCTCCGGTGTCTGTATAAACTGGAGGGTTTTAGTCCGTAGGACAACATACAATCATACCATAGCCTAGCTTCTAGGGTTTAGCCTCTCCGATCTCGTGGTAGATCAACTCTTGTAATACCCATATCATCAAGAATAAATCAAGCAGGACGTAGGGTTTTACCTCCATCAAGAGGGCCCGAACCTGGGTAAAACATCGTGTACCCTGCCTCCTGTTACCATCCGCCTAGACGCACAGTTCGGGACCCCCTACCCGAGATCCGTCGGTTTTGACACCGACATTGGTGCTTTCATTGAGAGTTCCTCTGTGTTGTTGCCATTAGGCTTGATGGCTCCTTCTATCATTGATAGCGATGCAGTCCAAGGTGAGACTTTTCTCCCCGGACAGATCTTTGTGTTCGGCGGCTTCGCACTGCGGGCCAACTCGCTTGGCCATCAGGAGCAGATCGAAAGCTACGCCCCTGGCCATCAGGTCAGGTTTGGAAGCTTAAATTACACGGCCGATATCCGCGGAGACTTGATCTTCGACGGATTCGAGCCCCTGCCTTGTGCGCCACACGGTCACGATGAGTACGATTTAGCTCTACCGTCGGACCGCATTCAGAATATCGCACCGGCAGGCACTCCGAGCCTCAATTCGGAGCCAGTTGCGCCATCCATGGACGGGAGGATAGACCCCGTCACGGAGGCCGTATCCTCAGCGGCGATCGAGCCGAATATCGACCTTACCCTTCACGAGAGCCGTGTTGCCAAACTGCCGGATCCTCCTCCGGCCACGGACTCCGAACCGCCTGCGCCCGTGCCTATCAAATCCGACTGGGCGCCAATCATGGAGTTCACCTTCACGGATATCTTTCAGCACTTGCCCTTCGGTGACATACTGAATTCATTAAAGTCTCTCTCCTTGTCAGGAGAGTCCTAGCCGAACTATGTTTGGCATGATTGGGATGCGGATGACGAAGAAATTCGCCGCCCACCCACCACCCACTTAGTAGCCACTATCGATGACTTAACCGACATGCTCGACTTTGACTCCGAAGACATCGACGGTATGGACGACGATGCAGGAGATGAACAGGAACCACTGCCCACAGGGCACTGGACGCCCACTTCATCACATGATGTATACATGGTGGACACACCAAAAGAAAACGACGACGAGGAACGGAAGGACGCAACAAAGGGTTGTCCCATCGAGAAGCAGTCAAAGAGGCGGCGTAAGCGCCGCTCCAAATCCCGCCTCGGCAGAAACAACAATCATATAGACCCAGCGTTAGAGCAGGGTGAACCATCGCCGGACCACGGCAACACGGAGAATCAAACCGAACAACCCAACTCTGTCAAAGATAATAGTCCGGACGACATCACACCGGACAGACACCCGGAGCAACAGAATGCCCGTCAAAGGCTTGTTGCCACCGCGAGGAGTCTAAAAAGCAGAAGCAAAGGCTCAAGGCTACGCAAGACACACTCAGAATCAGATGGAGTAAAGTACTCAACACAACAGCGAAGTACGGTGGTAATCGCCCCACCAAGAGCTACCCGAAGCGGAAGTTGCTACCTGAATTTGATGAGGAGGCCTTAGATCCCCCGCAAACAAAAATTAAAATGGCCATCTGGCTGGATAGACGACCTCACAGCCAACATAGAGCGGCAAAAAACGCCGCACATAAGCCAATACGCGATCCACGCGAAGGCTCGCATCAAAAGGACGGCACAACCAGATCCATCTATGGACTACGCAAGCGCGCTCTAGCATACGACGCAACACAACAAACATCCGAACAACGCGGATACAGGGGTGCTGTACACCCCCTATGTTTCACCGACGACGTGCTGGACCATGAATTTCCAGAGGGATTCAAACCCGTAAACATAGAGGCATACGATGGAACAACAGACCCTGGGGTCTGGATTGAGGACTATATCCTCCATATCCATATGGCTCGAGGAGATGATCTCCATGCCATTAAGTATTTACCCCTCAAACTCAAAGGGCCAGCTCGGCACTAGCTTAAAAGCCTCCCCGAAAGCTCCATTGGAAGCTGGGAAGAGCTCGAAGACGCTTTTCGGGCAAATTTTCAAGGGACTTATGTCTGACCTCCGGATGCGGATGATTTAAGTCATATAACTCAACAGCCCGGAGAGTCATCCCGAAAGCTTTGGAACATGTTTCTTACTAAAAGAACCAAATAGTCGACTGTCCGGACGCTGAAGCTTGGCAGCTTTTAAACACAGCGTCCGAGACGAATGGCTTGCCAGACACCTCGGCCAAGAAAAGCCGAGAACAATGGCAGCATTAACAAGCCTCATGACCCTCTTTTACGCGGGCGAGGACAGCTGGATAGCCCGATGCAGCACCAGCGACCCAAGTACATCTAAAGTTAGAGATGGAAACGGGAAATAACGATGCAGCAAAAATAATAAGCGCCGGAATAAAGAAGACAGCCCGAAGAGCACGACGGTAAACGCCGGATTCAGAAGCTCTCGGCCAGGTCAGCAAAAGCCGCCCTCTAAAGGCGCCAGAGATGAACTGTCCAACCTAAACAAAATTCTGGACCAAATATGTCAGATCCATAGCACCCCTGATAAACCTGCAAATCATACCCACAGAGAATGTTGGGTCTTCAAGCAGTCCGGCAAGCTCAACGCCAAACATAAGGGGCAGGATACACCAAGCGAAGACGAGGATGAGCCTCGCAAGCAAAGCACTGGGGAACAGAAGAAATTTCCACCTGAAGTCAAAACAGTAAACGTGTTACACGTGATAAAGGGGAGAAACAAAGCGGCACTCCCAGATAAATATGCCCAAGGGCCTATCACCGCGGAGTTCTGCCACTGGCCGTCTCAACCGATCACCTTCGACCATCAGGATTACTCGGCAAGTATCCGGCGCAGGATGGGCTGCCTTGGTATTAGATCCAATAATTGACGGATACCACTTCACACGAGTCCTGATGGACGGTGGCAGCAGTCTAAACCTGATATATCAGGACACAATCCGCAAAATGGGGATAGACCCAACGAAAATTTGCCACAACAATACTACCTTTAAAGGAGTAACGCCAGGCCCAGGGGCTCATTGCACGGGGTCCCTACTACTAGAGGTTATATTTGGCTTCCCCGATAACTTCCGTAGTGAAAATTTAACCTTCCACATTGCTCCGTTCCAAAGTGGCTATCAAGCACTACTTGGACGCGAAGCTTTCGCTCGCTTTAATGCAATACCGCATTACGCTTCCCTCACGCTTAAGATGCCCGGTCCACGTGTCATCATTACAGTAAATGGAAATATTGAGCGATCCCTGCGCGCCGAAGAGAGTGCGGCTGCCTTGGCAGTCGCACACTAAAACGGCCTCACCAACTAAAGCATTCGATAGGTCATCAAGACTACGGACACAGTTAGACGAGTCCGACGCAGCTATATGTAATTCATACAGGTTTGATGGCCACACCCCTATTACAAATACAAGGGGCTCAACGCGTGCAGACAAGTGGCAATTTTTACTCATCTTGAATTGTACATGGTTCTTTAAACCTACCTTTTTGCATGAGAACTTTTCGCCTAAGTTCCTCTCTTTTACAGATGACCATCGTGCTACACCCGTCCATGATACGACACAACGGAGACACAGGCGCAGACGTGCAGCAGGGACCCGTTCCAAGGATTATTTTTAGATTAAGACCCTGCGTCAACCTTTTTTACTGTCTCTTGTTGATACACATCCCTCGGATTCTCAGTACAATTGAGAAGGATGCTGACGTCTTGGCATGTGGCCACGTCAGAGTAATGCACGTACCTGGACACCAGGGGCTTCTTACAAAGGGCACTGTTCGGGCCCACAATAAAGACCGAATACCTTAGGGAGTGTTCGGCGTCGTGAGTTTGGCCTTATATGCATCAGCTTTGAATCATGTCTTTGGTCAAATGTTGGGTTTGCCCGGCTCCTGTGTTTTGCTGCCTTACGTTCCGCTCTATCGGCTAAGGCGGCACTAGGAGAACTACTGCGATTGTGCCCTGGTTCATCCGGACGAGCACCTCAGTAGAGAAAGCCGAAAACTGACTGTCATGATATAGCGTGAGACTGGTCAACCACTCGATGACCTATCCGGACGAACACCCCCGCATTATATGTGTGGGGGCTGAAGCCGACGACTGCAATCTATCAGGATATACATATATATACGTAAACGGCCGCATAGGAGGCATCATATTACTTTCGGGCAAAAGTATAAATACAGCCTTGATAAATTTAATAAAAACATTGTTTTTACAATGGGAATACATGTCACTCAAACATAATATTCTTCGAGCACTGGGCCTCTATCAAACGAGCACCCTCAAGAACTTCCTCAAAAGAGTGCTCAGCAGCCACTCGGCCTATGGCCGAACCCTGCGCCGCAACAGTGGTAGCATCCATCTCCGCCCAGTATGCTTTGACATGGGCAAGGGCCATCCACGAGCCTTCTATGCATGCCGACCTCTTCATCGCATTGATGCGTGGCACCGCACCAAGGAACTGCTACACCAGGCTAAAATAGCTGTTCAGCTTTGGCCTTTCCGGCCACAGCTGATCCATGACAGACCTCATGGCGCGTCCAGACAACCTATTGAGTTCGGCCCATTCGGCTAGCTAATCAGTCAATGGAAGCGGACGCTCTGGAACGTTAAACTGTGACCAGAACAACTTGTCCACTTCACGATCTGTTTGATCTCGAAAGTATTCGGCTGCATCGACCGCGCTCGCCGCCAAGTCCAGATATGCGTCTGCCGAACTCCACAGCCGATCCAGAGGGGCATACCGCGGATCTCCGAACTTCCTCCGCAGCATAAAGGGCTTCCCAGCCACAATATCACTGGCTTCACGCAGCTCCTCCTTATTCGCTCTCATAGCAGAGCGGGTGTCTTTGGTCGCCATCGTGGCCTTTTCAAGGTCCGTCGCCTTCGCTCGGTTTTCTTCTTCAAGGAACTGGCAACGGTCGGTAGTGTCTTTTTAACTTTACATCCATTTCGGCCATCTTCTCTTTGGTCTCTCCATGCGCGGCCTTTTCGGCTATTAAGTCTTCGGCCACCTTTAAAGCGACCGCATTACTAATTCTTGTTTGTTCTTTGGCTCGGGCAAGTTCCGCCCGAAGGGTCTCCACGGTGGCAGCTCCATCTGCAGTCACAACATATTAAAGATACTGGCATCACGCTGCTCTTACTATGTGACATTCACCAAAAAATATCACTTACCCTGTGCCTCATCAAGCCGCTTATTAACAAGCTCGATGTCGGCATCCGCCGCATCCAGTTGCCGCTTTAGTTTGGCAATCTCATGAGTCCGGCCAGCCACCGGAGCTCCAGCCACCTGCACATAAAGGCGGTTTGGTTATTACCTGGGACTATGATCCTCTGTTCGCCACCATTCTCGACGACAACCAGAGTCTCAGGGGCTACTATCTACACAGGGCACACCTAAAAATGTGCGGTACTATCAAAAAGTATATCATTTCACGTACCTCAAATCCCGTCAGTAGACTCATAAAGGCCTCATGCAATCCGCTTTCGGCTGACGAAATTCTTTCCGTCACCGTACCCATCAACATACAGTGTTCTTCTGAGATGGCCGCTTGCTCCAACAGCTCCCTCAGTACGTACGACCGCATACCAGACGGTGCCGGACTCTTCTGTTTGCTCTCTTCAAGAGCCGGATACTGGGGACTACGGGTGACCATAGGATTATCTTCTGGCCCTCCGAGACGACACTTCAAGGTCGCCCGCTTCTTGAGCGGAGGAGTCCGGGGGAGGCGTTTTGCTCTCCATCATCTCTGGAAGAAGATCCCCCGAAGAGGAGCTTTGCTGAGAAGGGCTGAGATTCAAACTGCAAGAGAAATGCTTCGGTTATTTTGCTTGGAAGAAAGGTAGAATATCTTTACTATCAAGTATTTTTCGATAACTTACAGCTCGTTAGAGGGCTGATCTCCGCACGAACTTTGTGTGGCAAGAGCATCCTCCGGGGCCGGACCCTCTGGTGGAGATTTCTTCTCCCGTTTGGAAGCCTTGGCTTTCGGATCTTCAGAGGCGGTCCTCTTCCTTCCCCGGGGCAAGAGAATGTCGGATTCTTCCCCTTTGTTATCCTCCCTCGCGGAGGCGCTCATTCCCTCGGATGGAATTGGTAGCGGTGGGGGCCCGCTTTCGCCCTCATTATTCCCCCCTTTATCTTCCTTTGAGGGCTCCGGGCAAGGTGCTAGCTCGAGCATCTTTTCCAGTACCGGATTGTCCAAACCCTCAAGAAGGGGGGCCAAACATCGAATCATCTTCGCCTTTGTTAGCCAGTCCTGGTCAAAGAGCGATTTCTCAGAATGACGTCATGATAAATGAAAGACGGTGTGTTCGGCTAGAGGATTACTTACTTGGTCGGCGGTGCGGTTGCTGCTTAGGCCCATGTCCTCGGTAGTATCTGGACACCCTATTTGGGGTCCGAAGAATGATTTATACATCTCCTCGTGCGTCAGGCCGAGGAAATTCTGAATAGTGCATGGTCCTTCTGGGTTGAACTCCCACATGCGGAGGGGCCGGCGTTTGCAAGGCTGGACTCGACGAACCAACATGACTTGCACCACCGTAACCAGACTGAAATCTCCTTCAAAGAGATCTTGAATGTAGCTCTGCAGTATAGGCACGTCCTTGGCTGGACCCTAGCTCAGCCCTCTGCTAATCCATGACATCAGTTGTGGTGGAGGGCCCGAGCGGAAAGCAGGGGCAGCCACCCACTTGGCACTTCTGGGAGCTGTGATGTAAAACCACTCCCGTTGCCATAATCCGGACACCTCTAGAAAGGAACCCTTTGGCCATGGAGCTCCAGCGATCTTGCTTATTAATGCGCCTTCACACGCTACATGCTGCCCCTCGACCATCTTTGGCTTCACGTCAAAGGTCTTGAGCCACAGGCCGAAGTGAGGGGTAATGCGGAGGAAGGCCTCACATATGACAATAAATGCCGAGATGTGGAGAAAGGTGTTCGGGGCTAGATCATGGAAATCTAGCCCGTAATAGAACATCAAACCCCTAACGAAGGGATCCAGAGTGAGGCCTAGACCTCGGAGGAAGTGGGAGATGAACACAACGTTCTCGTTGGGTTCGGGAGTAGGGACGACCTGCCCTCGGGCAGGCAGCCGATGCGAAACCTCGGCGGTCAGGTATCTGGCCTCCCTCAACTTCTTGATATCCTGTTCCGTAACGGAGGAGGGCATCCACCGGCCATGAAGGCTAGATCCGGACATGATTGAAGGTCCGAAGCACCTGACCTGGGCTTTGGGTGTTAGAACTCGAGGCGGGGGAAGGATTCGATTGAGCACGAGAGGGAAAAAGTAAAAGCCTTGTCCCTTTATAAAGAGGGTGAATATCAAGCGTCCTCCTAGTGGCCGTTTGGGACTTGCCTAAAATCTAGGAGTCCTAGGCCCGGTTGGGTTACCCACGACCGTATTGATGAGAATCCCGTAATTAGGGGAACATGATCTCTGCTTTGACAAGACGTGTCAAGAAACCGCCTCACGTTATGTGTGGAGCTGGTTGAAGAAAAACGATTCAAATGATCACCGAGCCATGGCCTGATGTCATGTTGCCAAAGCGTGTCAGCAGATTAAGATTTGTGGAAATATTATTCTCTCTACGGTGGTATGTGGAATTTATTTTGCAGGGTCGGACACTATCCTGGTATTCAAACTCTTCTGTGATGTGTTCAGAGGAGGAACCCGCCTTGCAATGCCGAAGACAACACTGCGCGCCGGACTCATCGTCATTGAAGCCTGGTTCAGGGGCTACTAAGGGAGTCCTGGATTAGGGGTCTCCGGACAGCCGGACTATATCCTTTGGCCAGACTGTTAGACTATGAAGATACAAGATTGAAGACTTCATCTCGTGTCCGGATGGGACTCTACTTGGTGTGGAAGGCAAGCTTAGGAAGTACGGATATGGATATCTCCTCCTTTGTAACCGACCTTGTGTAACCCTAGCCCCTCCAGTGTCTATATAATCCGGAGGGTTTTAGTCCGTAGGACAACATACAATCATACCATAGGCTAGATTCTAGGCTTTAGCCTCTTCGATCTCGTGGTAGATCAACTCTTGTAATACCCATATCATCAAGAATAAATCAAGCAGGACGTAGGGTTTTACCTCCATCAAGAGGGCCCGAACCTGGGTAAAACATCGTGTCCCCTGCCTCCTGTTACCATCCGCCTAGACGCACAGTTTGGGACCCCCTACCCGAGATCCGCCGGTTTTGACACCGACAGCGGAGGTGCCTGATACGCCTCCAATGTATCTATAATTTTTGATTGCTCCATGCTATATTATCTTCTGTTTTGGATGTTTATGGGCTTTATTATACACTTTTATATTATTTTTGGGACTAACCTATTAACCCAGAGCCCAGTGCCAGTTGCTATTTTTTCCTTGTTTTAGAGTGTCGCAGAAAAGGAAAATCAAACGGAGTCCAATTGACCTGAAACTTCACGGAACTTATTCTTGGAAGGAAAGCAACCTGGGAGACTTGGAGTCCACGTAAGGGAAGCCACGAGGAAGCCACGAGGCAGGGGGCGCGCCCACCCCCCTGGGCGCCCTCCACCCTCGTGGGCCCCTCGTGGCCCCCCTGACGTACTTCTTCCGCCTATATATCTCCGTATACCCTAAAACGATCGGGGAGCACAATAGATTGGGAGTTCCGCCGCCAGAAGCCTTTGTAGCCACCGAAATCCAATCTAGACCCGTTCCGGCACCCTGCCGGAGGGGGCAATCCTTCTCCGGTGGCCATCTTCATCATCCCGGTGCTCTCCATGACGAGGAGGGAGTAGTTCTCCCTCGGGGCTGAGGGTATGTACCAGTAGCTATGTGTTTGATCTCTCTCTCTCTCTCTCTCATGTTCTTGATTTGGCACGATCTTGATGTATCGCGATCTTTGCTATTATAGTTGGATCTTATGATGTTTTCTCCCCCCTCTACTCTCTTGTAATGGATTGAGTTTCCCCTTTGAAGTTATCTTACGGGTTGAGTCTTTAAAGATTTGAGAACACTTGATGTATGTCTTGCTATTCGTATCTGTGGTGACAATGGGATACCACATGATTCACTTGATGTATGTTTTGGTGATCAACTTGCGGGTTCCGCCCATGAACCTATGCATAGGGGTTGGCACACGTTTTCATCGTGATTCTTCGGTAGAAACTTTGGGGCACTCTTTGAGGTTCTATGTGTTGGTTGAATAGATGAATCTGAGATTGTGTGATGCATATCGTATAATCATACCCACGGATACTTGAGGTGACATTGGAGTATCTAGGTGACATTAGGGTTTTGGTTGATTTGTATCTTAAGGTGTTATTCTAGTACGAACTCTAGGGTTGTTTGTGACACTTATAGGAATAGCCCAATGGATTGATTGGAAAGAATAACTTTGAGGTGGTTTCGTACCCTACCATAATCTCTTCGTTTGTTTTCCGCTATTAATGACTTTGGAGTGACTCTTTGTTGCATGTTGAGGGATAGTTATGTGATCCAATTATGTTATTATTGTTGAGAGGACTTGCACTAGTGAAAGTATGAACCCTAGGCCTTGTTACAACGCATTGCAATACCGTTTACGCTCACTTTTATCATTAGCTACCTTGTTGTTTTTATATTTTCAGATTACAAAAACCATTATCTACTATCCATATACCACTTGTATCATCATCTCTTAGCCGAACTAGTGCACCTATACAATTTACCATTGTATTGGGTGTGTTGGGGACACAAGAGACTCTTTGTTATTTGGTTGCAGGGTTGCTTGAGAGAGACCATCTTCATCCTACGCCTCCTGCGGAATGATAAACCTTAGGTCATCCACTTGAGGGAAATTTGCTACTGTCCTACAAACCTCTGCACTTGGAGGCCCAACAACGTCTACAGGAAGAAGGTTGTGTAGTAGACATCAAGCTCTTTTCTGGCGCCGTTGCCGGGGAGGTGAGTGCTTGAAGGTATATCTTTAGATCTTGCAATCGAGTCTTTTAGTTTCTTGTTATATCACTAGTTTAGTTTATAAAAGAAAATTACAAAAAATGGAATTGAGTTTGTCTCATACGCTTCATCTTTTTAATATCTTTCTTGAGTATGATGGAAAGGAAAATTGTGCTAAAGTGTTAGAAGAAGAATGCATTAAAATATTTGGCACTAAATCTTTGAATGATGAGCATGATTGCAATGTTGTTAGTATGAATTCTTTGAATATCTATGATGCTAATGATATTCAAAGCCACAAGCTTGGGGAAGCTATGTTTGATGAAGATGATATTTTTTGTCCCCCAAGTTTTGATGAGAAAATTTATTATGATGAAAGCATGCCTCCTATCTATGATGATTATTATGATGACACGTATGCTTTAAAGAACAATGATAACCATAAAACTTGTCATCTTGATCTTAATTTTCAATCACATGATAGTTATTTTGTTGAGTTTGCTCCCACTATTATTCATGAGAAGAAATTTGCTTATGTGGAGAGTAGTAAATTTTCTATGCTTGTAGATCATGAAAAGAATGCTTTAGATGCTGGTTATATTGTTGAATTCATTCATGATGCTACTGAAAATTATTATGAGGGAGTAACATATGCTTGTAGGAATTGCAATAATATCAAGTTTCCTCTCTATGTGCTTAATGTTTTGAAGTTATGCTTGTTTTGCCTTCCTATGCTAGTTGATTATTGTTCCCATAAGTTGTTTGCTCACAAAATCCCTATGCATAGGAAGTGGGTTAGGATTAAATGTGCAAGTTATATTCTTCATGATGCTCTCTTTATGTTTCAAATCTTATCTTTTATGTGAGCATCATTGAAATCATCATGCCTAGCTAGGGGCGTTAAACGATAGCGCTTGTTGGGAGGCAACCCAATTTTATTTTTGTTCCTTACTTTTTGCTCCTGTTTAGTAATAAATAATTCATATAGCCTCTGTTTAGATGTGGTTTTATGTTTTAATTAGTGTTTGTGCCAAGTAGAACCTTTGGGAAGACTTGGGTGAAGTCTTTATGATCATGCTGTAAAAAAACAGAAACTTTAGCGCTCACGAGAATTGCTGCCATTTTTATTTGGAGAGTGACATTTAGTTAATTATTTTTTCCGATGGTTAATAGATAAATTCCTCAGGTCCAGAAATTTATTTTATAATTTTTGGGGTTCCAGAAGTATATGTTTGATCCAGATTACTACAGACTGTTCTGTTTTTGACAGATTCTGTTTTCGATGTGTTGTTCGCTTATTTTGATGAATCTATGAGTAGTATCGGAGGGTATGAACCATAGATAAGTTGGAATAAATTAGATATTACACCAATATGAATTTAGAATGAGTTAATTACAGTACCTAAGTGGTGATTTATTTTCTTATACTAACGGAGCTTACGAGTTTTCCGTTAAGTTTTGTGTTCTGAAGTTTTCAAGTTTTGGGTGAAGATTCGATGGACTATGGAATAAGGAGTGGAAAGAGCCTAAGCTTGGGTATTCCCAAGGCACCCCAAGGTAATATTCAAGGGCAACCAAGAGCCAAAGCTTGGGTTGCCCCGGAAGGCATCCCCTCTTTCGTCTTCATTCATCGGTAACTTTACTTGGAGCTATATTTTTATTCGCCACATGATATGTGTTTTGCTTAGAGCGTCATTTTATTTACTTTTGTTTTGCTTGCTGTTTGAATAAAATACCAAGATCTTAAATTCTTAAATGTTAGAGAGTCTTCACATAGTTGCATAATTATTTGACTACTCATTGATCTTCACTTATATCTTTCGGAGTAGTTTGTTATTTGTTCTAGTGCTTCACTTATATATTTTTAGAGCACGGTGGTGGTTTTATTTTATAGAAATAGATGAACTCTCATGATTCACTTATATTATTTTGAGAGTCTTAAATAGCATGGTAATTTTCTTAAATAATCCTAATATGCTAGGTATTCAAGATTAGTAAAATTTTTATGAGTGTTTTGAATACTAAGAGAAGTTTGATGCTTGATGTTTGTTTTGAGATATGGAGGTAATAATATCAAAGTCGTGCTAGTTGAGTAGTTGTGAATTTGAGAAGTGCTTGTGTTGAAGTTTGCAAGTCCCGTAGCACGCACGTATGGTAAACATTGTGTAACAAATTTGAAACATGACGTGTTCTTTGATTGTCCTCCTTATGAGTGGCGGTCGCGGATGAGCGATGGTCTTTTCCTACCAATCTATACCCTAGGAGCATGCGCGTAGTGCCGAGGTTTTTGATGACTTGTAGATTTTTGCAATAAGTATGTGAGTTCTTTATGACTAATGTTGAGTCCATGGATTATACGCACTCTCACCCTTCCATCATTGCTAGCCTCTTCGGTACCGTGCATTGCCCTTTCTCACATTGAGAGTTGGTGCAAACTTCGCCGGTGCATCCAAACCCCGTGATATGATACACTCTTTCACACATAAACCTCCTTATATCTTCCTCAAAACAGCCACCATACCTTCCTATTATGGCATTTCGATAGCCATTCCGAGATATATTGCCATGCAACTTTCCACCACTCCGTTTATTATGACACGCATCATCATTGTCATATTGCTTTACATGATCATGTAGTTGACATCGTATTTGTGGCAAAGCCACCATTCATAATTTTTCATACATGTCACTCTTGATTCATCGCAATCCCGGTACACCACCGAAGGCATTCATATAAAGTCATCTTTTGTTCTAGCATCGAGTTGTAATCATTGAGTTGTAAATAAATAGAAGTGTGATGATCATCATTTTCTAGAGCATTGTCCCAAGTGAGGAAAAAAAGAGAAAGGCCATATAAAAAAATAAAAAGAAAAAGGCCTAAAAAATGAGAGAAAAAGAGAGAAGGGACAATGTTACTATCCTTTTCCACAGTTGTGCTTCAAAGTAGCACCATAACCTTCATGATAGAGAGTCTCTTGTGTTGTCACTTTCATATACTAGTGGGAATTTTCATTATAGAACTTGGCTTGTATATTCCAACAACGGGCCTCCTCAAGTGCCCTAGGTCTTCATGGGCAAGCAAGTTGTATGCACACCCACTTAGTTTCTTTTGTTGAGCTTTCATACATTTATAGCTCTAGTGCATCCGTTGCATGGCAATCCCTACTCCTTGCATTAACATCAATCGATGGGCATCTCCATAGCCCATTGATTAGCCTCGTTGATGTGAGACTTTCTCCTTTTTTGTCTTCGCCACATAACCCCCATCATCATATTCTATTCCACCCATAGTGCTATGTCCATGGCTCGCGCTCATATATTGCGTGAAAGTTTGTAGGTTTGAGATTACTAAAGTATGAAACAATTGCTTGGCTTGTCATCGGGGTTGTGCATGATGAGAGCATTCTTGTGTGACGAAAATGGAGCATGACTAAACTATATGATTTTGTAGGGATGAACTTTCTTTGGCCATGTTATTTTGAGAAGACATGATTGCTTAGTTAGTATGCTTGAAGTATTATTGTTTCTATGTCAATATGAACTTTTATCTTGAATCTTTCGGATCTGAATATTCATACCACAATTAAGAAGAATTACATTGAAATTATGCCAAGTAGCACTCTGCATCAAAAATTCCATTTTTATCATTTACCTACTCGAGGATGAGCAGGAATTAAGCTTTGGGATGCTGATACGTCTCTAACGTATCTATCATTTTTGATTGCTCCATGCTATATTATCTTCTGTTTTGGATGTTTATGGGCTTTATTATACACTTCTATATTATTTTTGGGGACTAACCTATTAACCCAGAGCCCAGTGCCAGTTGCTATTTTTTCCTTGTTTTAGAGTATCGCAGAAAAGGAAAATCAAACAGAGTCCAATTGACCTGAAACTTCATGGAACTTATTTTTGGAAGGAAAGCAACCCCGGAGACTTGGAGTCCACGTAAGGGAAGCCACGAGGAAGCCACAAGGCAGGGGGCGCGCCCTCCACCCTCGTGGGTCCCTTGTGGCCCCCTTGACGTACTTCTTCCGCCTATATATCTCCATATACCCTAAAACGGTCGGGGAGCACAATAGATCGGGAGTTCCGCCGCCAGAAGCCTCCGTAGCCACCGAAAGCCAATCTAGACCCGTTCCGGCACCCTGCCGGAGGGGGCAATCCTTCTACGGTCGCCATCTTAATCATCCCGGTGCTCTCCATGACGAGGAGGGAGTAGTCCCCCCCTCGGGGCTGAGGGTATGTACCAGTAGCTATGTGTTTGATCTCTCTCTCTCTCTCGTGTTCTTGATTTGGCACGATCTTGATGTATCGCGAGCTTTGCTATTATAGTTGGATCTTATGATGTTTTCTCCCCCCTCTACTCTCTTGTAATGGATTGAGTTTCCCCTTTGAAGTTATCTTATCGGATTGAGTCTTTGAAGATTTGAGAACACTTGATGTATGTCTTGCCGTGCGTATCCGTGGTGACAATGGGATACCACGTGATTCACTTGATGTATGTTTTGGTGATCAACTTGCGGGTTCCACCCATGAACCTATGCATAGGGGTTGGCACATGTTTTGATCGTGATTCTCCGGTAGAAACTTTGGGGCACTCTTTGAGGTTCTATGTGTTGGTTGAATAGAGGAATCTGAGATTGTGTGATGCATATCGTATAAGCATACCCGTGGATACTTGAGGTGACATTGGAGTATCTAGGTGACATTAGAGTTTTGGTTGATTTGTGTCTTAAGGTGTTATTCTAGTACGAACTCTAGGGCTGTTTGTGACACTTATTGGAATAGCCCAACGGATTGATTGGAAAGAATAACTTTGAGGTGGTTTCGTACCCTACCATAATCTCTTCGTTTGTTTTCCGCTATTAGTGACTTTGGAGTGACTCTTTGTTGCATGTTGAGGTATAGTTATGTGGTCCAATTATGTTATTATTGTTGAGAGGACTTGCACTAGTGAAATTATGAACCCTAGGCCTTATTTCAACGCATTGCAATACCGTTTATGCTCACTTTTATCATTAGTTACCTTGCTGTTTTTATATTACCAGATTACAAAAACCATTATCTACTATCCATATACCACTTGTATCATCATCTCTTCGACGAACTAGTTCACCTATACAATTTACCATTGTATTGGGTGTGTTGGGGACACAAGAGACTCTTTGTTATTTGGTTGCAGGGTTGCTTGAGAGTGACCATCTTCATCCGACGCGTCCTACGAATTGATAAACCTTAGGTCATCCACTTAAGGGAAATTTGCTACTGTCCTACAAACCTCTGCACTTGGAGGCCCAACAACGTCTACAAGAAGAAGGTTGTGTAGTAGACATTAGTGCCGTACCTTCGGTGCTAGGATCGGTCGGATCAAGAAGACGTTCGACTACATCAACCGCTTTGTCATAACGCTTCTGCTTACGGTCTACGAGGGTACGTGGACAACACTCTTCCCCTCTCATTGCTATGCATCACCATGATAGATCTTGCATGTTCATAGGATTTTTTTGAAATTACTATGTTCCCCAACAGTGGCATCCGAGCTTGGTCTATGCGTAGATGTTATGTGCACGAGTAGAACACAAAGGAGTTGTGGGCGTGGGTATATACATACTGCTTGCCATCACTAGTGGACTCTTGATTCGGCGGTATTGTTGGATGAAGCAGCCCAGACCGACATTACGCGTACGCTTACGCGAGACTGGTTCTGCCGACGTGTTTCGCACACAGGTGGCTTGTGGGTGTCTATTTCTCCAACTTTAGTTGAATCGGATTCAATGAACATGGTTCTTTCTAAAGATCAAAAAGCAATCACTATACCGCGTTGTGGTTTTTGATTTGTAGGTAAGAACGGTTCTTGCTCAGCCCGTAGCAGCCACGTAAAACATGCAACAACAAAGTAGAGGACGTCTAACTTGTTTTGAAGGGCATGTTGTGATGTGATATGGTCAAGACATGATGCTAAATTTTATTGTATGAGATGATCATGTTTTGTAACGGAGTTATCGGTAACTGGTAGGAGCCATATGGTTGTCACTTTATTGTATGAAATGCAATCGCCATGTAATTGCTTTAATTTATCACTAAGCGGTAGCGATAGTCATAGAAGCAATAGTTTGCGAGACGACAACGATGCTTCGATGGAGATCAAGGTGCCAAGCCGGTGACAATGGTGACCATGACGGTGCTTTGGAGGTGGAGATCAAAGGCACAAGATGATGATGGCCATATCGTATCACTTATATTGATTACATGTGATGTTTATCCTTTATGCATCTTATTTTGCTTAGTTTGGCGGTAGCATTATAAGATGATCTCTCACTAAATTTCAAGATATAAGTGTTCTCCCTGAGTATGCACTGTTGCTACAGTTCGTCGTGCCGAGACACCACGTGATGATCGGGTGTGATAAGCTCTACGTTCACATACAACGGGTGCAAGCTAGTTTTTACACACACAGAATACTCGGGTTAAACTTGATGAGCCTAGCATATGCAGATACGGCCTTGGAACACTGAGACCGAAAGGTCGAGTGTGAATCATATAGTAGATATGATCAACATAGTGATGTTCACCATTGAAAACTACTCCATCTCACGTGATGATCGGACATGGTTTAGTTGATATGGATCACGTGATCACTTAGATGATTAGAGGGATGTCTATCTAAGTGGGAGTTCTTAAGTAATTTGATTAATTGAACTTTAATTTATCATGAACTTAGTACCTAATAGTATTTTGCATGTCTATGTTGTTGTAGATAGATGCCCCGTGCTGTTGTTCAGTTGAAGTTTAATGTGTTCCTAGAGAAAGCTAAGTTGAAAGATGATGGTAGCAACTACACGGACTGGGTCCGTAACTTGAGGATTATCCTCATTGCTGCACAGAAGAATTACGTCCTGGAAGCACCGCTAGGTGACAAACCCGCTGCAGGAGCAACGCCAGATGTTATGAATACCTGGCAAAGCAAAGCTGATGACTACTCGATAGTTCAGTGTGTCATGCTTTACGGCTTAGAATCGGGACTTCAACGACGTTTTGAACGTCATGGAGCATATGAGATGTTCCAGGAGTTGAAGTTAATATTTCAAGCAAATGCCCGGACTGAGAGATATGAAGTCTCCAATAAGTTCTACAACTGCAAAATGGAGGCGAATAGTTCTGTCAGTGAACATATACTCAGAATGTCCGGGTACCACAACCACTTGACTCAGCTGGGAGTTAATCTTCCTGATGATAGTGTCATTGACAGAGTTCTTCAATCACTGCCACCAAGCTACAAGAGCTTCGTGATGAACTATAATATGCAAGGGATGGATAAGACGATTCCCGAGCTCTTCACAATGCTAAAGGCTGTGGAGCTAGAAATCAAGAAGGAGCATCAAGTGTTGATGGTCAACAAGACCACCAGTTTAAAGAAAAATGGTAATGGAAGAAGGGGAACTTCAAGAAGAACATCAAGCAAGTTGCTTCTCAAGTGAAGGAGCCCAAGTCTGGACATAAGCCTGAGACTGAGTGCTTCTACTGCAAAGGGACTGGTCACTGGAAGCGGAACTGCCCCAAGTATTTGGCGGAGAAGAAGGATGGCAAAGTGAAAGGCATATTTGATATACATGTTATTGATGTGTACCTTACTAATGCTCGCAGTAGTGCCTGGGTATTTGATACTGGTTCTGTTGCTAATATTTGCAACTCGAAATAGGGTCTACGGATTAAGCGAAGATTGGCTAAGGACGAGGTGACGATGCGTGTGGGAAATGGTTCCAAAGTTGATGTGATAGCCGTCGGCACGCTACCTCTACATCTACCTTCGGGGTTAGTTTTAGACCTAAACAATTGTTATTTGGTGCCAGCATTGAGCATGAACAATATATCTGGATCTTGTTTGATGCGAGACGGTTATTCATTCAAATGAGAGAAAAATGGTTATTCTATTTATATAAATAATATCTTTTATGGTCATGCACCCTTGATGAGTGGTCTGTTTTTACTAAATCTTGATAGTAGTGATACACATATTCATAGTATTGTAGCCAAAAGATATAAGTTTAATAATGATAGTGCAACTTATTTGTGGCACTGCCGTTTAGGTCATATTGGTGCAAAGCGCATGAAGAAACTCCATGCTGATGGGCTTTTGGAATCACTTGATTATGAATCACTTGATGCTTGCGAACCATGCCTCATGGGCAAGATGACTAAGAATCTGTTCTCCGGAACAATGGAGCGAGCAACAAACTTATTGGAAAATAATACATACTGATGTATGCGGTCTGATGAGTGTTGATGCTCGCGGCGGGTATCGTTATTTTCTTACCTTCACAGATGATTTGAGCATATATGGGTATATCTACTTGATGAAAAATAAGTCTGAAACATTTGAAAAGTTCAAAGAATTTCAGAGTGAAGTGCAAAATCATCGTAACAAGAAAATTAAGTTTCTACGATCTAATCGTGGAAGTGAATATTTGAGTTATGAGTTTGGTCTTCATTTGAAACAATGCGGAATAGTTTATGGTGTGTACGAACATCGCAACCGCACTTTATTAGATATGGTGTGATCTATGATGTCTCTCACTGATTTACCGCTATCGTTTTGGGGTTATGCTTTAGAGACAGCTGCATTCACGTTAAATAGGGCACCATCAAAATCCATTGAGATGACACCTTATGAACCGTGGTTTGGCAAGAAACCCAAGTTGTCGTTTCTTAAAGTTTGGGGTTGCGATGCTTATGTCAAAAAGCTTCAACCTGATAAGCTCGAACCCAAATCATAGAAATGTGTCTGTAGCGACCAGACCTCAAACGGTCCAATCTCTGTGCTCAGGTGTCATCCCTAGATCAGTAATGCTGACACCACACAGTACTTGAAGGATTTATAATAGAGTAGCAATCACACACTTATTACATCGAGTGTCTCAAAAGAGAACTTATTACAATAAATATGGCTTAAGGCCATCTAATAACTATAACAGCGGAAGGCTTAGAAGATAAGTGAGTCCATCAACTCCAACGGCATCACTGTGTATAGAACTACGACCAAAAAACTCCTTAATCATCGTCTGAAAAGTCTGCAACATTAATGTTGCAGCCCGAAACGAGTCAGCACATGGAATATGCTGGCAAAATAACACATAGAGAGTAATGGAATGAAATAGGCTATTCTATATGCATATTTGGCTGGTGGAAAGCTCTATGGTTACAGTTTTGCGTAAAGCCAATTTTTCCCTACTGCAAAGGAATAAATTTTATTTAACTATCATGGTAGTTGTTAAACATTGAGAATGGTTGACAGCATTCTCAATCCCAATTAAGCATCATCATTAAACAAAACCCAACAAAATTAATTTTAGAGTAACATGTTGAGATTCACATGATAATCCAGGTACTAGATACTCAAGATGTCCATAACCGGGGACACGGCTAATCATGATTAGTTTATACACTCTGCAGAGGTTTGCGCACTTTTCCCCACAAGACTCGATCGCCTCCGTTTGGTTTCTCGCACTACATGGTGTTTGAGAAGACGGATGACCGAGACATAGTCTTTCAGAAGCGCTAGCACCTTACGATCGGGTAGACCGTTACACCTACTTTCCCCTACATCTGCTAGTCTACCACTGTAAGAGTTCGCACAACTTAATCAACTATGCTAGAGCCCATAATAGCTTGTGGCTGCACACGGAAGTTTCTAGCATGAATAATCTCATGATCCCTTTGAGCCTGGGTGGCGGTCCAAAAGAAAAACAGGCAATCGCTGGAATACCCAGGTGCCTCAATCCACCCAGATGTGTGTTTAAGTTGCCACCTTAAATAAACCATTAATTAACAATCTCACCTCTGTCATGGATACACTCACCCAATCCACGTCTACTAGCATAGCATGGCATAATAAGCAAACGTAGAAGTAACTCCCAAGGGTTTGATTATAACAGGTAATAGGTACTACCTCAACTACTTCCCAAACCCACAATTTAATTAGATCCTAATCATGCAATGTGTGAGGATTGATCTAATGCAATAAAACTGGGTAGTGGGAAAGTATGATCAAAGTGTTACTTGCCTTGCTGATGATCCGAGAAACCTAGCGATTCGAAGTAGCAAGCGGCGCACTCCGGGTACTCTATCGCAAACAAACAAGCACACAATAAGTACTCAACTAATGCATAGGTAAAACTCAAATAAGTGATCTAACCAGAAAGTTCAACTTAAGAACTCCGGTTGGTAAAAAGAATCAAACCGAACGAAGCAAGGAAAGACAAACGGCAAAAAACAGGCTTCGTTTACTATTCTGGATCTAGGGCAATTTTTATAGTGGCAAAAACTTGTTTGAGTTGGTTAAACAGAAAGAGGGTTTCGAGACGAAACTCCGGGCGCTTGAATCGCCTGATTCCGATAAACGAGCGAAAAGTTAGACTAAAACGAAAATCGGATCAGAAATCACGGTCAGAAAAATCACGGATTTAATCCGAGAAAAAGAAAAACGACGAACGTTCGTTAAAATGAATGAACGGGCGAACGCTCGCTAATTAAATAAACTGGAAAAACTGATCTATTTAAAAAACCAAAACTAAAAAAACGAGCAAAACCGTCGGAAAACCAAACGGTTTTTCGAGAAAAACCGGAGGCGAAAAAAAAACTACCTCCGGCGACTCCGAAAACGGCGGCGGTCCGGCGTGGCGGCGCGGCGGGGCGGTGGCGGCGGGGCCCGGCTAGGGTTAGGGTTTTCGGGTGGGGCGGCTTGGGCTTCGGCCGGGGCCTCGGGGCGCTATAAAAAGGCCCGGCCAGGAGGAGTCCTGGCCGGTTATGGCCCAAGGTCGGTTCGGATTTTTTTAAATAATTACGCTTGGAAAAAAACAAAAGAAATACTAAACCGACTCCAAAAATCCCGAAATAAATTTTCCCGGGCTTCTAAAATCAAGCCGCACATGATGAACATTTATTTGGTGCCTAAATGCAATTTTGAAAAACGCGCATTTTTTCCTAAATTCAAATAAAATAGCAAATAAAACCAAAATAAAATCTTATTTGATTTTTTTATTAAATCCTCAATATATCTTTATTTTGGGAAAGTCATTTTATTCCCTCTCTCATATTTTTGTAATAGAAATAATTGAAGATAAAATAAATAAAATCAAATGGTCATATTTTCAAATTTTGAAACAACTCAAATATGAAAATAACGAAATCCCCAACTCTCTCCGAGGGTCCTTGAGTTGCGTAAAATTTCTAGGATCAACCAAAATGCAATAAATATCATATGCAATGATCATCTAGTGTATAACATTCCAAATTGAAAATTTGGGATGTTACAAACCTGCCCCCTTAAGATGAATCTCGCCCTCGAGATTCGGGTTGGCTAGAAAATAGGTGAGGGTGGTCCTTCAGCAAATCTTCCTCTCGTTCCCAGGTGGCTTCGTCCTCCGTGTGGTGGCTCCACTGAACCTTGCAAAACTTGATAACCTTGATGCGGGTGACTCGACTGGCATACTCTAGAATCTTAACTGGTTTCTCCTCATAGGTCAAATCACTGTCCAACTGAATTGCTTCCAGTGGTACCATATCTCTCAGCGGTATGTCAGCCATCTCTGCGTGGCACTTCTTCAACTGGGAGACATGGAACATGTCGTGAACTCTCGACAATCCTTCGGGCAATTCCAACCTGTAGGCTACTTCTCCCATACGCTCCAAAACTTTGTATGGGCCTACAAAACATGGCGCTAACTTTCCCTTAACTCCAAAGCGCTTAACTCCTCGAAGTGGTGATACTCGAAGATAAACTCGTCTCCGACTTCGTAAACTGTCTCCTTGCATTTAGAATCTGCATAGCTCTTCTGCCTGGATTGGGCTACCTTGAGCCTATCGCGAATCAATTTCACTTTTTGTTCAGACTCCCTTATCAGATCCGGTCCAAACAACTGGCGGTCTCCAACTTCATCCCAAGACAATGGGGTCCTGCACCTTCTTCCATACAAGGCTTCAAAAGGGGCCATCTTCAAACTGGATTGATAGCTGTTGTTGTAACAGAACTCTACATACGACAAATTCTCGTCCCAACTAGATCCGTAATCTAGCGCACAAGCTCTTAGCATATCCTCCAAAATCTGATTGACTCTCTCGGTCTGTCCATATGTCTGCGGGTGGAAAGTTGTGCTAAACTCTAGTCTGGTACCCAAAGTTTCATGCAATTGATTCCAGAACTTTGAGGTAAATTGGGTTCCTCTATCTGATACTATGCTCCTTGGAACTCCATGCAGACAAACGATTCTAGTCATGTATATCTTTGCCAACTTTGCACTGGTATAGGTAGTCTTCACTGGAATGAAATGAGCTACCTTTGTCAAACGATCGACTACAACCCGTATCGAGTCATAGCCTGAACATGTTCTGGGAAATCCTGTAATAAAATCCATGCCTAACTTATCCCACTTCCATTCGGGTATCGGCAATGGCTGTAGCAATCCTGCTGGCTTCTGATGCTCTGCCTTTACTCTCTGACATACATCACAAACTGCTACATACTCCGCAATATCCTTCTTCATTCCGGTCCACCAGAAAGTATCCTTCAAATCCAAATACATCTTGGTATTTCCTGGGTGAATCGAATACGGTGAATCATGGGCCTCTTGTAAAATTAACTTCCTGATCTCCAAATCATTAGGCACATAAACACGGTCTTCAAACCATAAGGTATCGTGCTCATCTTCACGAAATCCCTTAGCTTTTCCTTTGCTCATTTTATCTTTTATAGCGGCAATCTCCTTATCAGTCTTTTGAGCTTCTCTGATCTTATCCATCAAAGTAGACTGAATCTCCAATGCTGCTACATAGCCTCTTGGAACTATTTCCAAACATAGGTCTCGAAGATTTTCGGCAAACTCCCTTGGTAAATCTCCCGTCATTAGGGTGTTCACATGGCTCTTATGGCTTAATGCGTCAGCTACTACGTTAGCCTTTCCGGGGTGATAATGCAATTTCATATCATAATCCTTGATGAGCTCCAACCATCTTCTTTGTCTGAGGTTCAACTCCTCCTGTGTGAAAATATACTTCAAACTCTTATGATCCGTGTACACCTCGCAATGGTTTCCAATCAGAAAATGTCTCCAAGTCTTCAATGCATGCACTATGGCTGCTAACTCCAAATCATGCGTAGCATAATTCAACTCATGAGGCTTAAGCTGTCGTGAGGCATATGAAACAACTCTTCCTTCCTGCATAAGAACTGCTCCAAGTCCTCGACATGAAGCGTCACAGTACACCTCATAATCTTTGGTCTGATCTGGTAAAATCAACATGGGTAAGGTAACCAAACGTTTCTTCAACTCCTGGAAACTAGCCTCACATTCCTCAGTCCATTTGAACTTGGTATCCTTCTTCAACAACTCCGTCATAGGCTTCGCAATCTTTGAGAAATTCTCAATAAACCTTCGGTAGTATCCTGCAAGTCCAAGAAAACTCCGGATCTCTCCAACTATTGTTGGCGCTTCCCACTTGGTCACAGTATCAACTTTAGTGGGATCTACTGCTATACCTTCTCCGGATATAACGTGTCCGAGAAATCCAACTTCCTTCAACCAAAACTCACATTTGCTAAATTTGGCATATAATTGATGTTCTCTGAGCTTTCCAAGAACCAAACGCAAATGCTCCTTATGCTCCTCTTCATTCTTCGAGTAAACCAGGATATCATCAATGAACACTATGACGAACTTATCCAAGAACTACATAAACACTTTGTTCATCATGTTCATAAAATATGCAGGTGCGTTAGTCAGACCAAATGACATAACGGTATACTCATACAGTCCATACCTGGTGGTAAAAGTCGTCTTAGGTATATCCTGTTCTCGAATCTTCAACTGGTGGTATCCTGATCGTAGATCGATCTTGGAAAATACCTTAGCTCCTTGCAATCGATCAAACATATCATTGATCATCGGTAGTGGGTACTTGTTCTTGATGGTTACTTCATTCAATCCTCGATAATCAACAACCATCCTTAACGATCCATCCTTCTTTTCCACTAGAAGTACTGGTGATCCCCAAGGCGATGAACTTGGGCGAATATATCCCTTATCCAGTAACTCCTTAATCTGCTTTTTGATTTCCACCAAATCCTTTGCGGCCATCCTATATGGTCTCTTTGATATTGGCCCTGTGCCTGGCAAAAGCTCAATCAAAAACTCAATATCTCTATCCGGTGGCATGCCTGGCAATTCTTTTGGAAATACATCGGGGAAATCCTTCACTACTGGTACTTCCTCCTGCACAACTCCTGTTAGACAATTTACTTGAGTCCTCTTCGGCACATGCCGGGATACATACTTGATCCTTCTCCTTTCTGGGGTGGTAAGCAAGATCGACTTACTGGCGCAATCGATGTTTCCTCCATACATCGACAACCAATCCATACCCAGAATTACATCCAAACCTTGTGATTCCAATATTATCAAATCCGAGGGAAATACATGCCTACCTATACTTAATGGCACTTGAAAACATCCTTGGCTAGCCATATACTCCGCTCCTGGTGAGCTTACTAACATAGGTGTTCTAAGAACTTTGGTGGGCAGGTTATACTTATCCACAAATCCCCTTGATATGTATGAATGCGATGCACCAGTATAAAAAAGAACAAGTGCAGTAAATGACTTAACCAAAAACTTACCGATTACTGCATCCGGCTGCTCTTCAACCTCCTCCATGTTAACGTGGTTCACCCATCCCCTGTTGAAAGGGTTCGGCTTCTTCCCAAAGCTTCCATTGCCATTTCCATTCTAGGATTCAGGACATTCATTGGCATAATGTCCGGTCTTCTGGCACTTAAAGCAAGTGACTTGGCTCAGGTCTCTCTTGGCTGGGGTCGATGGGTTGGTGCGGTTCTGGCCGTTGCTTCCTCCATTACCATTACCATTCTTGGTGCCATTGTGATTGTGCGAACTACCTCCTCCATGGGTATGCTGAAAATTTCCTCCCGGTCTAGGGGTAAAACATGGCTTCTGCTGTGCTCCTGAATTGTGCTTCCCTTGTCCATACTTCCTCTTGGGATTCTCAATCTGCTGTTGCTTCCCTTCAATCATGAGAGCATGATCTACCAACTCCTGGTAGTTGTTGAAGGTTTCTACCATCAACTACATGCTCAACTAATCATTCAGTCCTTCCAGAAACTTCTCCTGCTTAGCTGCATCCGTAGCAACGTCATCTGGGGCATAACGTGCTAGTTTACTAAAGTCCTCCACATACTGGCCAACTGTCTGTCCTCCTTGGCGCAAATTGCGAAACTCTCGCTTCTTTATGGCCATAGCTCCTGCTGAAACATGGGCAGTTCGAAAAGCCTGCTGAAACTGGTCCCATGTGACAGTGTCGACATGGAAAGTGGCTGTGAAATTCTCCCACCATGATGATGCGGGTCCTTCAAGCTGATGTGCGGCAAACTTCACCTTTTCCGCATCCTTGCATCCTGCTGTGGTCAACTCTAGCTGTCTTGCAGAGCCAATCATCTGCTACTATCGGCTCGGTGCTACTAGAAAACACCGGCAGATTCAGCCTAAGAAAATGGGCTAAGTGATCAACAGGTGGTGGGTTGTTGTTGTTGTTCCCCTGATTCTGATTCTGGACTAACAACTGCATCAATGTGTTCTGCTGCTGGATCAACTGGGTGAGCTCCGGTGGGAAGGTAAATCCGGGGTCACGTCTCGGAGGCATCTGAGGTTTTAGAAAAGATGAGATTTAAGAATAGAGAGGGGTCTAAAGAGAAAACACTACCCATATGCACATGAGGCAAAAGCAAACAATTCACTTCATTCAATCAATCAAACAAAGGCATACAATTGATCTAACTATCGTAAAAGTGCTCGGACTACTATATTTACATGGTGGACTACTACTACTAATGAGGTGATCTACTAAAAATATTCTTCGGTTGCAGACTCCATGATATCTGCTCCAGCTTCATCCACATAGTCATCATCGCTATCATATGGATCCGAGTCGGTGTCGTCGATGATGATGTAGTCTTCCGGACGAATCTCCTTGGGTTCTTCATCTTATTCTACTGGTGTAGGGCCACCCATGAATATTCCAATCTTCTTGATCAGATCGTCATTCTTCTCCACTAATACTTCAATTTCCTCTTGATAATCTTCACGAGTAGCCTTGAGTTCTTCCTCCAGTTCCTTGATTCTTGTCCTCGCCTTCTTCAGATCTATCATGTCAGTGCACATCTGGTTCTCCTGACGTCGAATGTGTTGGTTTAACTCCTGGATCAAAGCTGCACCTGATCTATCCTTCCTGGTGCTGATCATCTCCCAGTGCTCATCTCGGCGCCCACAAATCTGGTAGATAGTATCCTTAAGATCATTGCGGTAGACTTCTCCAATACGTCCCATGGCGATGTGAGCTACCATGCTCTTTCCTAGACTCCAAGTTGGTGCATCAAAAGAAAACTCTATGGGCTCAGTGACTGGCATGAACGTCCTTCCTGGAACTTGAACTTGAATCATCCAGCGCTCCTCTTCAGGTAATGTGGCATTGTAGGTTCCGGTGAATCTTGGTACTCCTATGTTTAGGTATCTAGTGACTTCCTTCGGGTGACGTCCAAAGGGTGTATCTTCATCCGGTTGCGTGAACTTGTTCCTTGCATCCGTCATCCTAAAAGAGTAGAAAAGATGAGAAGTCAGAAAGAGAAGAGAGTGAGTAGTGATCTAGGTCTTTAGCTTAGTGGTCGGGTCCTATAGTCAGCATGTGCTCTGATACCATCTTGTAGCGACCAGACCTCAAACGGTCCAATCTCTATGCTCAGGTGTCATCCCTGGATCAGTAATGCTGACACCACACAGTACTTGAAGGATTTATAACAGAGTAGCAATCACACACTTATTACATCGAGTGTCTCAAAAGAGAACTTATTACAATAAATATGGCTTAAGGCCATCTAATAACGGTAACAACGGAAGGCTTGGAAGATAAGTGAGTCTATCAACTCCAACGGCATCACTGAGTATAGAACCACGACCTAAGGCACCTTAATCGTCGTCTGAAAAGTCTGCAACATTAACGTTGCAGCCCGAAATGGGTCAGCACATGGAATATGCTGGCAATGTAACACATAGAGAGTAATAAAAGAATATGGCTATTCTATATGCATATATGGCTGGTGGAAAGCTCTATGGTTACAATTTTGCGTAAAGCCAATTTTTCCCTACTGCAAAGGAATAAATTTTATTTAACTATCATGGCAGTTGTTAAACATTGAGAATGGTTGGCAGCATTCTCAATCCCAATTAAGCAACACCATTAAAAACCCAACAAAATTAATTAGAGTAACATGATGAGATTCACATGATAATCCAGGTACTAGATACTCAAGATGTCCATAACCGGGGACACGGCTAACCATGATTAGTTTATACACTCTGTAGAGGTTTGCGCACTTTTCTCGCACTACAAGGTGTTTGAGAAACGGATGACCGAGACATAGTCTTTCAGAAGCGCTAGCACCTTACGAACGGGTAGACCGTACCAAACTACATCCCCTACATCTGCTAGTCTACCACTTTAAGAGTTCGCATGACTTAGTCAACTATGCTAGAGCCCATAGTAGCTTGTGGCTGCACACGGAAGTTTCTAGCATGAATAATCTCATGATCCCTTTTAGCCTGGGTGGCGGTCCAAAAGAAAACAGGCAATCGCTGGAATACCAAGGTGCCTCAATCCACCCAGATGTGTGTTTAAGTTGCCACCTTAAATCAAGCATTAATTAACAAATCTCACATCTGTCATGGATACACTCACCCAATCCACGTCTACTAGCATAGCATAGCAATAATAAGCAAACATAGAGTAACTCCCAAAGGTTTGATAAAAAAACAGGTAATAGGTTCTACCTCAACTACTCCCCAAACCAATAATTTAATTAGATCCTAATCATGCAATGTGTGAGGATTGATCTAATGCAATAAAACTGGGTAGTAGGAGATATGATCAAAGTGTTACTTGCCTTGCTGATGATCCAGGAAACCTAGCGATTCGAAGTAGCAAGCGGCGGTCCAGCGTGGCGGCGGGGGCCGGCTAGGGTTAGGGTTTTTGGGTGGGGCGGCTTGGGCTTCGGCCGGGGCCTCGGGGCGCTATGAAAAAGCCCGGCCAGGAGGAGTCCTGGCCGGTTACGACCCAAGGTCGGTTCGGATTTTTTTTAAAATAATTACGCTCGAAAAAAACAAAAGAAATACTAAACAGACTCCAAAAATCCCGAAATAAATTTTTCCCGGCTTCTAAAATCAAGCCACACAGGATGAACATTTATTTGGGGCCTAAATGCAATTTTGAAAAAAGCGCATTTTTTCCTAAATTCAAATAAAATAGCAAATAAAATCTTATTTAATTTTTTTATTAAATCCTCATTATTCTTTATTTTGGGAAAGTCATTTTATTCCCTCTCTCATATTTTTGTAATATAAATAATTGAAGATAGTATAAATAAAATCGAATGATCCTATTTTCAAAATTTGAGACAACTCAAATATGAAAATAACGAAATCCCCAACTCTCTCCGAGGGTCCTTGAGTTGCGTAAAATTCTAGGATCAACCAAAATGCAATAAATATGATATGCAATGATGATCTAGTGTATAACATTCCAAATTGAAAATTTGGGATGTTACAGTGTCTTCATAGGATACCCAAAGGAGACTGTCGGGTACACCTTCTATCACAAATCTGAAGGCAAGATATTCTTTTCTAAGAATGGATCCTTTCTAGGGAAGGAGTTTCTCTCGAAAGAAGTGAGTGGGAGGAAAGTAGAACTTGATGAGGTAATTGTACCTACTCCCTTATTGGAAAGTAGTTCATCACTGAAATCAGTTCCAGTGATTCCTACACCAGTAAGTGAGGAAGCTAATGGTGATGATCATGAAACTTCTGATCAAGTTACTACTGAACCTCGTAGGTCAACCAGAGTAAGATCCGCACCAGAGTGGTACGGTAATCCTGTTCTGGAGGTCATGTTACTTGACCATGATGAACCTACAAACTATGAGGAAGCGATGATGAGCCCAGATTCCGCAAAATGGCTTGAGGCCATGAAATTTGAGATGGGATCCATGTATGAGAACAAAGTGTGGACTTTGGTTGACTTGCCCGATGATCAGCAGGCCATAGAGAATAAATGGATCTTCAAGAAGAAGACTGACACTGACGGTAATGTTACTGTCTACAAAGCTCAACTTGTTGCAAAAGGTTTTCGACAAGTTCAAGGAGTTGACTACGATGAGACTTTCTCACCCATAGCGATGCTTAAGTCCCTCCGAATCATGTTAGCAATTGCCCCATTTTATGATTATGAAATTTGGCAAATGGATGTCAAAACTGCATACCTTAATGGATATCTTAAAGAAGAGTTGTATATGATGCAACCAGAAGGTTTTGTCGATCCAAAAGGCGCTAACAAAGTGTGCAAGCTCCAGCGATCCATTTATGGACTGGTGCAAGCCTCTCGGAGTTGGAATATATGCTTTGATAGTGTGATCAAAGCATATGGTTTTATACAGACTTTTGGAGAAGCCTGTATTTACAAAAAAGTGAGTGGGAGCTCTGTAGCGTTTCTGATATTATATGTGGATAACATATTGCTGATCGGAAATGATACTGAATTTTTGAATAGCATAAAAGGATACTTGAGTAAGATTTTTTCAGTGAAAGACCTTGGTGAAGCTGCTTATATATTGGGCCTCAAGATCTATAGAGATAGATCAAGAAGCTTAATTGGACTTTCACAAAGCACATACCTTGATAAAGTTTTGAAGAAGTTCAAAATGGATCAAGCAAAGAAAGGGTTCTTGCCTGTGTTACAAGGTGTGAAGTTGAGTCAGACTCAATGCTCGACCACTACAGAAGATATAGAGAAAATGAAAGTCATTCCCTATGCTTCAGCCATAGGATCTATCATGTATGTAATGTTGTGTACCAGACCTGATGTGTGCCTTGCAATTAGTTTAGCAGGGAGGTACCAAAGTAATCTAGGAGTGGATCACTGACAGCGGTCAAGAACATCCTGAAATACCTGAAAAGGACTAAGGATATGTTTCTCATTTATGGAGGTGACAAAGAGCTCGTCGTAAACAGTTACGTCGATGCAAGCTTTGACACTGATCCAGATGACTCTAAGTCACAAACCGGACACATGATTTTTTTAAATGGTGGAGCTGTCAGTTGGTGCAGTTCCAAGCAGAGCGTCGTGGCGGGATCTACATGTGAAGTGGAGTACATAGATGTTTCGAAAGCAACAAATGAAGGAGTCTAGATGAAGGAGTTCATATCTAATCTAGGTGTCATACCTAGTGCATCGGGTCCAATGAAAATCTTTTGTGACAATACTGGAGAAACTGCCTTGGCAAAAGAATCCAGATTTCACATGAGAACCAATCACATCAAGAGACGCTTCAATTCCATCCACGATCAAGTCAAGGAGGGAGACATAGAGATTTGCAAGATCCATACGGATCTGAATGTTGCAGACCCGTTGACAAAGCCCCTCTCACGAGCAAAACATGATCAGCACCAAGACTCCATGGGTGTTAGAATCAATACAATGTAAACTAGATTATTGACTCTAGTGCAAGTGGGAGCCTGAAGGAAATATGCCCAGAGGCAATAATAAAGTTGTTATTTATATTTCCTTATATCATGATAAATGTTTATTTTCCTGCTAGAATTTTATTAACCGGAAACTTAGTACATGTGTGAATACATAGACAAACAGAGTGTCACTAGTATGCCTCTACTTGACTAGCTCGTTGATCAAAGATGGTTAAGTTTCCAAGCCATGGACAAAGAGTTGTCATTTGATGAACGGGATCATGTCATTAGAGAATGATGTGATTGACTTGACCCATCCATTAGCTTAGCACGATGATCGTTTAGTTTACTGCTATTGCTTTCTCCATAACTTATACATGTTCCTATGACTATGAGATTATGCAACTCCCGAATACCGTAGGAACACTTAGTGTGCTATCAAACATCACAACGTAACTGGATGACTATAAAGATGCTCTATAGGTGTCTCCAATGGTGTTTGTTGAGTTGGCATAGATCGAGATTAGGATTTGTCACTCCGTGTATCGGAGAGGTATCTCTGGGCCCTCTCGGTAATGCACATCACTATAAGCCTTGCAAGGAATGTAACTAATGATTTAGTTATGGGATGTAGCATTACGGAATGAGTAAAGAGATTTTCTGGTAATGAGATTGAACTAGGTATGATGATACCGACGATCAAATCTCGGGCAAGTAACATAATGATGACAATGGGAACAACGTATGTTGTTATGCGGTTTGAATGATAAAGATCTTTGTAGAATATGTAGGAACCAATATGAGCATCCAGGTTCCTCTATTGGTTATTGACCGGAGATGAGTCTCGGTCATGTCTACATAGTTCTCGAACCCGTAGGGTCCGCATGCTTAACGTTCGGTGACGATCGGTATTATGAGTTTATGTGTTTTGATGTACTGAAGGTTGTTCGGAGTCCCGGATGTGATCACGGGCATGACGAGGAGTCTCGAAATGGTCGAGACGTAAATATCTATATATTGGATGACTATGTTTGGACATCGGAATGGTTCCGGGCGAGTTCGGGCATTTACCAGAGTACCGGGAGGTCACCGGAACCCCCCGGGAAGTATATGTGCCTTATTGGGCCATAGTGGGAGAGAGGAGAAGGAAGCCTAGGAGGGGGCGTGCCCCCAAGCCCAATCCGAATTGGGTGGGGGGCGGCCCCCGTTTCGTTCCTCCTTCCTTCCCCTTCCTTCCTCTCCTAGCCTAACTAGGGAGGGGGGGAATCCTACACCCGGTGGGAGTAGGACTCCTCCAGGGCGCTCCATAGAGGGCCGGCCCTCCTCCCTCCTCCACTCCTTTATATACGGGGGAGGGGGCACCCCATAGACACACAAATTGACAATTGTCTTAGCCGTGTGCGGTGCCCCCCTCCACCATAATCCACCTCGGTCATATCGTAGCGGTGCTTAGGCGAAGCCCTGTTCCGGTACCCCATCGTGATGACAAAATTCGCCCCCGACACTCAGATGGATCTAGAGTTCGTGGGACGTCACTGAGCTGAACGTGTTTAGATCGCGGAGGTGTCGGACCTTAGGTGCTAGGATCAGTCGGATCGTGAAGACGTTCGACTACATCAACCACGTTGTCATAACGCTTCCACTTACGGTCTACAAGGGTATGTGGACAACACTCTTCCCATCTCATTGCTATGCATCACCATGATAGATCTTGCGTGTGCATAGATTTTTTTTTGAAATTACTGTGTTCCCCAACACATTGTCCCGTGAGGAAATAAAAAAAGAGAGAAGGCCAAAAAAAGAGAAGGCCCAAAAAATGAGAGAAAAACAAAGAAGGGGCAATGTTACTATCCTTTTTCCACACTTGTGCTTCAAAGTAGCACCATGATCTTCATGATAGAGAGTCTCTTATTTTGTCACTTTCATATACTAGTTGGAATTTTCAATATAGAACTTGGCTTGTATATTCCAGCAATGGGCTTCCTCAAAATGCCCTAGGTCTTCGTGAGCAAGAAAGTTGGATGCACACCCACTTAGTTTCTTTTGTTGAGCTTTCATACATTTATAGCTCTAGTGCATCCGTTGCATGGCAATCCCTACTCCTCGCATTGACATCAATTGATGGGAATCTCCATAGCCCGTTGATTAGCCGCATCAATGTGAGACTTTCTCCTTTTTTGTCTTCTCCACATAACCTCCATCATCATATTCTATTCCACCCATAGTGCTATGTCCATGGCTTGCGCTCATGTATTGCGTGAAAGTTGAAAAAGTTTGAGAATACTAAAGTACGAAACAATTGCTTGGCTTGACATCAGGGTTGTGCATGATGGGAGCATTTTGTGTGATGAAAATGAAGCATGGCCAAACTATATGATTTGTAGGGATGAGCTTTCTTTGGCTATGTTATTTTGAGAAGACATAATTGCTTGGTTAGTATGCTTGAAGTATTATTGTTTTTATGTCAATATTAAACTTTTGTCTTGAATCTTTCAGATCTGAATATTCATGCCACAATAAAGAAAATTACATTGAAAATTATGTTAGGTAGCATTCCACATCAAAAATTCTGTTTTTATCATTTACCTACTCGAGGACGAGCAGGAATTAAGCTTGGGGAGGCTTGATGTGTCTACAACGTATCTATAATTTTTGATTGTTCCATGCTATTATATTATCTGTTTTGGATGTTTAATGGGCTTTAATATGCACTTTTATATTATTTTTGGGACTAACCTATTAGCCGAAGGCCCAGTGCAAATTGCTGTTTTTTTTTCCTATTTCAGTGTTTCGCAGAAAAGGAATATCAAACGGAATCCAAACGGAACAAAACCTTCGCGAGGATCTTTCTTGGAACAAACGCAACCCAGGAGACTTGGAGTACAAGTTTGGAAGTCCGTGAACCTTCCACAAGGCAGGGGGCACGCCCAGGGGGTAGGCGCGCCCCCACCCTCGTGGGCCCCATGGAGCTCCACCAACGTACTTATTTCGCCTATATATACCCATGTACCCTAAAAACATCTAGGATAGCCACGAAATCACTTTTCCACCGCCGCAACCTTTTGTACCCGTGAGATCCCATCTGGGGGCCTTTTCTGGTGATCTGCCGGAGGGGGATTCGATCACGGAGGGCTTCTACATCAACACCATAGCTTCTTCGATGATGTGTGAGTAGTTTACCACAGACCTTCGGGTCCATAGTTATTAGCTAGATGGCTTCTTCTCTCTCTTTGGTTCTCAATACAAAGTTCTCCTCGATGTTCTTGGAGATCTATTCGATGTAATACTCTTTTGCGGTGTGTTTGCTGAGATCCGATGAATTGTGGGTTTATGAATTTGATTATCTATGAATATTATGTGGTTCTTCTATGAATTCTTATATGCATGATTTGACATCTTTGCAAGTCTCTTCGAATTAGCGGTTTAGTTTGTCCTACTAGATTGATCTTTCTTGCAATGGGAGAAGTGCTTAGCTTTGGGTTTAATCTTGCGGTGTCCTTTCCCAGTGACAGCAGGGGAAACAAGGCACGTATTGTATTGTTGCCATCGAGGATAAAAAGATGGGTTTTATATCATATTGCTTGAGTTTATCCCTCTACATCATGTCATCTTTCCTAATGCGTTACTCTATTCTTATGAACTTAATACTCTAGATGCATGCTAGATAGCGGTCGATGTGTGGAGTAATAGTAGTAGATGCAGAATCGTTTCGGTCTACTTGACATGGACGTGATGTCTATATTCATGATCATTGCCTTAGATATCATCATAACTATGCACTTTTCTATCAATTGCTCGGCAGTAATTTGTTCACCCACCGTAATATATGCTATCTTGAGAGAAGCCACTAGTGAAACCTATGGCCCCGGGTCTACTTTACATCATATAAGTTTCTGATATATAATTCTAGTTTACTATTTATTTTGCAATATTTATTTTCCAATCTATACAAAAGAATACAAAAATATTTATCTTATTATCTTTATCATATCTCACTTTTGCAAGTGGCCATGAAGGGATTGACAACCCCTTTATCACGTTGGTTGCAAGGTTCTTGATTGTTTGTGCAGGTACTAGGTGACTTGCGTGTAGTCTCCTACTGGATTGATACCTTGGTTCTCAAAAACTGAGGGAAATACTTACGCTACTTTGCTGCATCACCCTTTCCTCTTCAAGGGAAAACCAACGCATGCTCAAGAGGTAGCAATACCCAATCGTCTTGTTTGGGTATTCTATGAAGACATAATTTTCCGGTTTGGGTTCGTGCTTTTCTGGCCGAAGCCTATCGACATAAGCATCGTAGCCCCAAACCTTAAGAAACAACAACTTAGGTTTCTTGCCAAACCATTGTTCATACGGTGTCATCTCCACGGACTTAGACGGTGCCCTATTTAAAGTGAATGTAATTTTCTCTAATGCATAACTCCAAATGATAGCGGTAGATCGGTAAGAGGCATCATAGATCACACCATATCCAATTCGGTGTGATTACGACGTTCGAACACACCATTACGCTATGGTGTTCCAGGTGGCGTCAACTGTGAAACGACTCCACTTTGTCTTTAGTGATTGCCAAACTCATAACTCAGATACTCTCCCCTTGATCAGATCGTAAGAACTTGATCTTCTTGTTATGATGATTCTCAACTTCACTCTGAAATTGCTTGAACTTTTCAAACGTTTCAGACTTATGCTTCATTAAGTAAATATACCCGTATCTACTCAATTCATCAGTGAAGGTGAGAAAATAATGATATCCACCGTGTGCATCAACACTCATCGGACCGCACACATCAGCATGTGTGATTTCCAACAAGTCACTTGCTCATTCCATTGTTCTAGAAAACGGGGTTTTAGTCATCTTTCCTATGAGGCATGGTTCGCATGTGTCAGGTGATTCAAAATCAAGTGACTCCAAAAGTCCATTAGTATGGAGGTCCTTCATGCGCTTTACACCAATATGACCTAAGCGGCAGTGCCACAAGAAAGTGGTACTATCATTATCAACTCTACATCTTTTGGCATCAATGTTATGACCATGTGTATCACTACAATCGAGATTCAATAAACCATTCACATTGGGTGCATGACCATAGAAGGTATTATTCATGTAAACAGAATAACCACTATTCTTTGACTTCAATGAATAACCGTATTGCAATACACATGATCTAATCATGTTCATGCTCAATGAGACACCAATACAAACAACATTTATCTGGGTTCAACACTAATCCGGAAGGAAGAGGGAGCGTGCGATGGTGATCATATCATCCTTGGAAACACTTCCAACACACATCGTGACCTCGCCCTTAGCTAGTCTCAGTTTATTCCGTAGCTTTTGTTTCGAATTACCAATATTAGCAACTGTACCGGTATCTGATACCCATGTGCTACTAGGAGTAGTAGTAAGGTAAACATCAATAACACATATATCAAATATACTTTTGTTGAAGTTGCCAGCCTTCTTATCTACCAAGTATTTGAGGCAGTTCCGCTACCAGTGACCGTTCCCCTAATAGAAGCACTTCGTCTCGGGTTTGGGTTCTTGGGTTTCTTCATCGGAGCGGCAACTGGCTTGCCATTCATGAAGTTTCCCTTATTGCCCTTGCCCTTCTTTGAAACCAGTGGTCTTGTTAACCAACAATACTTGATGCTCCTTCTTAATTTCTACCTTTACGGCCTTAAGCACGACGAACAGCTCTGGGATCATCTTCCCTTGCATGTTATAGTTCATCATGAAACTCTAGCAGCTTGGTGATAGTGACTGGAGAACTTTTGTCAATCACTCTCTTATCTGGAAGATTAACTCTCACTTGATTCAAGTGATTGAAGTACCCAGACATTCTGAGCACATGATCACTGGCTGAGCTATTCTCCTCCATCTTGTAGGCAAAGATCTTGTCAGAGGTCTCAAACCTCTCAACACGGGCATGAGCCTGAAATACCAACTTCAGCTCTTGGAACATCTCATATGTTCCATGGCATTCAAAACGCTTTTGGAGCCCCGGCTCTAAGCCGTAAATCATGGCGCACTAAACTATCAGGTAGTCATCAGAACATGTCTGCCAGATGTTCACAACATCCACAGACGACGCTAGAGGGGTTGGCACACCGAGCGGTGCATCAAGGCCAGAAGCCTGCTGTGTAGCAGTGAGGACAATCCTCAGACTACGGCCCTAGTCCGCACAATTGCTTGCAATATCTTTCAACTTAGTCTTTCTCTAGGAGCGTATTAAAACAAGGAGCTAAATCGCAAGCTATTAATCCACAACATAATTTGCAAAGACAATTTAACTATGTTCATGATAATTAAGTTCATCTAATCAAATTATTTAATGAACTCCCACTCAGATAGACATCCCTCTAGTCATCTAAGTGATACATGATACGAATCGACTAGGCCGTTGTCGGTGTCAAACCCGGCGGATCTCGGGTAGGGTGTCCCGAACTGTGCGTCTAGGATCGATGGTAACAGGAGACGGGGGACACAATGTTTACTTAGGTTTGGGCCCTCTCTATGGAGGTAATACTCTACTTCCTACTTGATTGATCTTGATGAATATGGGTATTACAAGAGTTGATCTACCATGAGATCGTAATGGCTAAACCCTAAAAGTCTAGCCTGACTATGATTATGAGGATCTATCTACGGACCTAGCCCTCCGGTTTGTATAGACATAGGAGGGATCTAGGGTTACACAAGGTCGGTTATAGAGAAATGAATCTTCATAGTTGGTCGCCAAGCTTGCCTTCCACGCCACGGAGAGTCCCATCCGGAAACGGGTAGAGTCTTCGGTCTATGTATCTTTACGGCCCATCAGTCCGGCACATATCCAATAGGTCGGACACCCGAGGACCCCTTAGTCCAGGACTCCCTCAGTATCCCCTTAACCAGGCTTCAATGACGAGGTGTCCGGCGCGCAGATTGTCTTCTGCATTGTAAGGAGGGTTCCCCTTTCTGAATACTCCAAGATAGTCTTCGGATAAAATGAATGTGTCCGGATTTGCAATGCAAATACCACACACGACTACAGAGAATATAATATTTCATGAGTCCCATATGCTGACAACTTTTGTAACGTGACATCACGTTTGCCCGGTCGTTATTTCGAACCGTTTCCTGTTCCATGTTTCGAGGCGTGGTTTTTATTGGCACGTTCTGTCGAAGCAGAGATCGTATCCCCTTATTGCGGGATCCTCATTAATACGAGCATGGGTAACCCAACTGTTCTACTAGAAAGATTCCTTAGGAACAGGCAGGTTTTCAGGCTTAGGAGGAGGCGTTCAATACACGCTGCCTTTATAAAGGAACCAAGGGTCGTCCTTTTACGCCAAATCTCTCCTCAACCTCTCCAACCTCGAGTTCTAGCACCCAAGGTTCGACTTCATTGCTTCAAGCTTCCCCATCATGTCCGGACCCAGCCCTCAAGGCCGATGGGTGGCTTCCTCCATCACAGGAGAGGAACGGGGTATGTGTAAAACACCCTTGTTCGCTTACGGTTTAGGGTTGGCCTCACTTGAGTACTACGCGATAATGTCGTCCTTCAAGCTCGAGCTGCCCGACAGGGGCAACATCTAAAATGTATGTTTTTTGCAGCTCGACGCACAATCCTTCTCAACAATCATCTTCCTCGAGAGATCTTCTCCCAGAGATGATGGAAAGCGAGACGCCTCCACCAGTCTCCTCGCCCAATAAGGCGGATGACTTCGAGGTGTCGCCCCAGAGGGTCTCTCCTGATCCGCAAGTGATGCGAGGGGTGACGAAAACACAAACCGAAGATGAGACTTCGGTAGCCCAAGGTCCAGGGACCGACAATAAAGGCCCCAGATTGCCTGGCTTTCAGCCGGAGACAAATCTAGGGGCGAATGAACGGATCCCCTTGAAGGGGGGTCGTGCTACGACAACTGCTTCCGAAGATACAGAAACGCCGGATATATTGACGAACATGCTGCGACAGGCGTCCGTCTCCGAAGACCATCATACCTTGATGGATACGGTGGTTAAAAAGGTCCTGTCCACGAAAAGCGGATTGAATGAGACCTTCATGAGCCTGTTAAGAGGTTTTGAGGTTTGTGCTGTAATGCTTTAAATTGTGTTTTATTCACAAAATACTCCTATGTATGGATAGTAGCCCCTGAGACTCTGATAGGCTTCCCAAGGGAGGCAATCAGAGGATCAAAAATATTTATCCAGGAAATAATCTGACTACTTGGAACATAGGCTGTGACCTCCCCTGCAACTGCCCGATCCGCGGAGGTTGCGGATCTGCAGCGGAAGATTGATGAGGCGGATGATGATATCACGCTGATCAACAAGCGTCTTGAGGAGGCGCAAGGTATATTTTTGGGTCAGCTAGCGTATTTGTGCATGATAACCTGAGCATGAAGCTGGAATTGTATACTGAGACATGCATAACTACAAATGGTGCTACTGTGGTGGAGGCCCTTCGAGCTGAGCTTGTCCTTGCCAAGGAGCAAACCCGGATGAGTAATTTGGCTGCCCATAAGGCGGCTGAAGAGTTAGAAACTGAACAGTCTGTTCGGCGCCAGTGTGAGGAAAGAATTACTACCATGGCGTGCAAGCTGGAGGAGACCGCCGTCCAGTGCGAATTCCTCGAGAAGGATAACAAGGCCAAAGCGGCCGATCTCGACAAGGCCTTACAAGAGGCGCAAGAAGCACGATCTGAGTCTAGAGTGGCTCGGGAAGAGATCCGGCAAGTTGGGGAGATAGCGGCTGGTAAGCCTTTCTTATTACAGACGAAGTTCAGCGATCTGAAGTATTCCCCACGTGACCAAATGTGGAGTTCTCCAGACACCTTTTTGGACCTGCCAAAGAGTGCCTCCGACGCGGCGCAGTTTTACCAAGTGCAGGAAGGGTGTGCCACGGAGAAGCTTCTTTGGTCATAGTTCAGCGCGCCAAAGCGTCAGTTATTACTAAATGAGCAGATGGCCCAGTGGACCGAGCTCCACAGGATATCGGGTTCCGCCATGAAGGACATCATAGTCCGGCTGTGGCCTACTGAGCCCATTCCGAATAGCTACTTAGGTTTGGTACAAAGGCTTGTGGATGCGGTGCCGCGTATCGACGCCGTTAAGCATTCAACGTGCATTGAAGGTGCACGGATGGCCTTTGCCCGTGTCAAAACATATTGGGCCAAGATGAAGGCCACTGACGTTGCAGCGAGGAGTCCCCTCAAGGGTAATGACCATCACGCACCCGAACACTATTTCGAGGACGTCTTAGAGGGTGCCCGCTTGATAGAGGGTCAATGCTCGAAAGATATGATATTTGAGTGAAATGTATTGAATTGTAAAAGACAATATGATGATAATGTTATGATTTTTGCTTGAAAGCTTTTGGCTCCTCCTGTGCGGCCGTTTTCACATAATCTAAAAGTTTTCCAGTCGTCGGCTTCAGCCCCCACGTGGAAAATACAGGGGTGTTCGGAAAAGCACATGATCACTCTTAACCCAACGTCTTGGTCCATGAAGGAGGTGTCAATGCGGTGAACGAGGCAATCGGACTATAGGGCGTTAACAATTTCACTTAGCCATAGGAGTTTTATGGTGGGTCTACGATATAAACCCTGGTATGTACGCCGTTATCCCAATGTGGTGCCTTTACATGTATGACCTGAATAAAGGTCCTTCGTGTAATACAGAGGGAATCGCGAAAGATTCCGATAAGTCGTCGAGTGGTTGACCATCTCTCGCCGCATCATGACAGTCAGTTTTCGGCTTTCTCTACTGAGGTGCTCGTCTGGGTAAACCAGGGCACAATCGCAGTAGTTCTCCCTTTACTACCTTAGCCGATAGAGCGGAACGTAAGGTAGCAAGCACAGGAGCCGGGCAACCCAAGTATTGACCCAAGACATGATTCGGAGCTAATGCATATAAGGCCAAACTCGCGACGCCGAAGTATGCTATAAAGCTGTTCAGACTTATTGGAAATTTAGTTTGTTCCCATATCGAGCCCCTAGCGGGGCGTGTGAAATAACACAAGGAGCAAAATACAATTTTTTTAGCGAAAAGTGAATACGGGATATAGATTATATTCACTAGAACTTGAGTGACATGCCAATCATTGTTTCGTATATAATAATGCCACGACCCTGGCTATTTGACATGCCAAGGGTCGATGGCTGAGGTGGAAGGCACCTTTCAGGCTCGCAAAATAGAGAGTACTGTCTAAAAGAAGTAGTTTTGGACCTCCTGTCGCATGTCTGCGCCGCCTTTCCTTGATGAAGGGGCTCCTTAAAGGGAGTAACTTTTGGATGAATGTACAAACCGGAACTCCGATGGAGTCGGTGAGATGACCAGCCTGCAATTCACCTATTATAAAGGATAATAAAAAAGAAAAAGTGGTCACAAAAGAATTGAAAAAGAAGGGGGTTATAGAAGTACTTGTAGGCCCGTACGTATTGTGCCTCCGCCGATGCCCATGGTATTTTAAGTGCATAGTTATGTATGCGCGGTATGGATTTCACAGGTGTATAAGGCGGACGGCGGAGGCCGAACTGCTAGTCCAGCTCCATAATTGGTCGGTCCTGCTGAATGGAGACCGGCGGCTTAATGACCGACAAGGTATGCGGTTTAATAAGGCCAACTTGTACTCCGGCTGGAGGGAACGTAGTATGATACTCAGTCCGGAGGGCGTACGTCTCATCCTCCTCTGTAGGGGCGTGTGTTATGTATACCATGTTCACTATTTTTACCTCAGGGGGAAATTGCTTCTAACCCCCGGTATTTGGGTGGTGAATCTCTTCGTCATCGCTATCACTGGGCGGTCTTTTCCCCTTGTGTTCGGCGTTGAGCTTGCCGGCCTGCTTGAAGACCCAACAACTTTTGTTGGTGTGATTAGCTGGTTTATCGGGGTTGCCATGAATCTGGCAGGGTCGATCCAATATCTTGTCTAAGGTGGATTGTTCGTCTTTGTTTGCCTTGAATGGCTTTTTCCGTTGACCGGGTTTGGGGCCACTGAATCCGGCATTGACCGCTGTGTCGCGCGTTCTTTCATTATCATTGCGATGTTTGTGTTTGCTACATCGAGGTTTGCCATTGCCGTTTCGGTCTTCGGAAGTGCCCGGATCGTTGGCGTTGTTGCTTCTACGAGCGCGCCAGCTGTCTTGTCCCGCGCAAAAGCGGGTCATCAGAGTGGTAAGGGCTGACATGGATTTTGGTTTTTCTTGACCGATGTGGCGGGCGAGCCACTTGTCCCATACGCTGTGTTTGAAGGCTGCTAGAGCTTCCGCGTCCGGACAATCGACGATTTGGTTCTTTTTAATTAAGAACCTAGTCCAGAGCTTCCTGGCTGATACTCCGGGCTGTTGAACTATGTGGCTTAAGTCATCGGCATCTAGTGGCCGGACATATGTTCCTTGGAAGTTGTCGCGGAAGGCGTCTTCCAAATCCTTCCAGCTGCTAATGGAATTTTCGGGCAGACTATTTAACTAGTGTCGAGCTGGACCTTTGAGTTTTAACGGGAGGCATTTGATGGCATGAAGGTCATCACCGCGGGCCATATGGATATGGAGAAGGAAATCCTCAACCATACCGCAGGGTCAGTTGTTCCATCATATGATTCGATATTTATGGGTTTAAACCCATCTGGGAATTCGTGTTCCATTACTTCATCTATGAAGCAAAGGGTGTGCGGCGCCTCTATGTTGGGCCACATTGCGACGTAGCTCCGATGGAGTTAGTCTACGGTTTTTGGCCCGGGAGTGACCAGGCTTCTTACGTCCGACTAGATAGCCGTCGTCGCATGTCGGGGCACGTCTTCGCGATCCGTAGATCGATTTGGTATGTCCTATTTTGTTGTCCAGGTCTTGTCGAAGGTCATATGTATGACCTCGAGCTATTTTGCCTCTGCCTTTATGATGAGGCGGGGGTGGCTGGTGTTCGGCTTGAGTTGCCGCTTTATCCTGACCACGCGGTGGTCTGTCAGCCGCATTGTGCGATGATGGTATGTGCTCCAGCGCCTCATCGTCGAACTGAGGCAGTAATTTGCGCTTCGGGTAGCTTTTGGCTGCGTGCTTGAGGCCGTGTTCTTTGGCTGCCAGGACATCAGTCCATCTATCGTTGAGCAGATATTGGTCAGCTTGAAACTGATGCTGCTTCTTTTTCAGGCTCCTTGCAGTGACTATTGGCCGGCGTTTAAAGCGCTCCTGCTCCTGAGGTTCCTTAGGCATGATGAAATCCTCGCTGCCGAGGCTCGCCTCATCCTCAGAGAGTGCAAGATAATTACGGTTCTCCGAGTCTTCGTACATGGCCTGTCCATCAGGGCTAACTTTCACGTCTTCCCGTTCTTTTTGTACAGCAGTTGCATCGACGGGGTCTTTGTTGTCTTCGGCACCTTCCGGAGTGTTATTTTCCTCTGTGCCAGTATCGCCGTCTATTCCATGACGTGACTTAGAGCGGCGCCGCTGACGTTGGCATTTTGGTTGTATCACAGGAGGTTCGTCCTCAACTAGATCTTCTTTCTCATTGTCGTTAGTTCTTTTAGGTGTATCCACCATGCATGTACACGTCATAGGAAGAGGTAGCCATCCAGCGTTTGGTAAACGGCGGGTCTTAGCCTGGCTCCTCATCGGCATCATCGTCCATACCGTCGATGTCTTCACAGCCGTAGTCGAGCATGTCGCTTAAGTCTTCGACAGTGTGTATGAAGTGGGCGGTGGGTGGGAAGCAAAGTTCTCCATTATCAATCTCCAGTTCGAACCGGATACAGTTCGGCTGCGAGCCCCCCCACTAAGGATAGTGCTCTTAACGAGTTTAGCACATCGCCCAAGGGCGAGTGTTGGAAGATGTCTGCGGAGCTGAATTTGACGATCGATGACCGATCAAGCTCGACGTACGCGGATGCACAAGGTTCGGAACCTGTAGCCTGAGACGAGTCCGTGGCTCTGGTGACATAGATGTCACTTGAAGTTAAGTCTGTGTGTGGCTCCAACGCCGCTGAGTCTCCGGCTTCCGCGGCAGGGTTGAGCTTCCCGTCTTCGGATGGCACGATCTGCTCCGGATCTATGGCTAGAGAAGCTACAGGTACTATCTCCTGCATATGGACCGATAACAGATTTATGTCATGTTCATCGTGGTGGCAGGGAGCGGCTGCCGTGGTCTCGAATCCATCGAAGATCAAGTCTCCACGGATATCTGCGACGTAGTTCAAGCTTCCAAATCTGACCTGGTGGCCAGGGGCATAGCTTTCAATCTGCTCCAGATGGCCAAGCGAGTTGGCCCGCAGTGCGAAGTTGCCGAACACGAAGATCTGTCCGGGAAGGAAGACTTCCCCTTGGACAGCATCATTCTAGATTATTGAAGGAGCCATCAAACCTTTTGAGGATGACATAATGGAACTCTCAATGAAAGCACCAATGTTGGTGTCAAAACCGGCGGATCTCGGGTAGGGGGTCCCGAACTGTGCGTCTAGGATCAATGGTAATAGGAGATGGGGGACACAATGTTTACCCAGGTTCGGGCCCTCTCTATGGAGGTAATACTCTACTTCCTGCTTGATTGATCTTAAGGCCTTGTTCGGCACTGGTGCTTTTACACCCCCCCCCACGGGCTAGGGGATTAGAGGGGATTTGGTGATCCCCTCCCCTCCACCAAATCCCCTTAATTCCCCAATAATCCCCACCCCCATAATTCTCTGCGTTTGGTACAACATCCTGATAAGATGATGAAAATTAAAAATCTAATCTTTTTGCATCCGTTGGCTGGGATAAGATGGTGCAAAATAAAATCCAACTTTTATAGCTTAAACATAGCAAGAAAAACTTGCTAAAACCCATACACAATCCATCACAACTAGCATCTTGCTATCAAATGGACAATAATGAGGAATACAAATATTACAAAATAGTGCAAATATATCAGGAATTGCACAATTCATGAACAGAATAGCAGGTCCTTAAATAATTCCATCACAACTAGCTTCTGGGGTGGCAGCTCTTTCCTTTCCTACTATCTGGTTCTTGGAGGTGGCAGACAAGACTCAAAATAACTCTGCAAAAAAGCAACGATCTTGAGCCCACATGAAAAAAGAGGCAACAAATACTACTACAAGTGTTATGGACCATAGGAACTTCAGTGTACATGCAAAGATCAGTCAACTATGTGAGATATATTCCAGAGAAGTTTCTGAGAAAAAGGGGCAGAAGCATTATTTAGTTCTACTTTGCAGTGCTTGAAGTTGCAACAAGATATCAAATTGAACACTAGCTTACCAACTAACTCAACCAAAGTGGGAACAACTAAGAGCTCAAATCTTGAACATACCTCATGGGAACATTTGACTCCGGAGCCACATAATAGCGTTCTCTTTATCATCATCAGCGGCATTTATGAAAATTTCACGGTTTGCAGCATCCTTGAAGACATTGAACGCCTTGATATTCTCTGTGCGGGTGACAACCTCCATTGTTTTGAGCACATCCATGCACTTGGTGATAGAGAAGTCGTCTAATTTTGTTGCCTCTGCCCTTTCATTGGCCAAGTATGCAGCTTCATCATCTACTTGCCTTTTCTTCAGCTCTATGTACTTCTCCAATGCTCCGGCAATCACATCTCCACTGTTCTTGGGCTTCTCCTTCTTGGGCTTCTTTTGGGGCATCTTTCCTGAACCAGCCATGGTACGACCCCCTTCTTCGATTGGATCGACATCCTCCTTCCTATGAGCAGCATCCATTTGATCTAGAATTTGCAATTCGTCATCATCATTTTGCAATTGATTCATCATCTCCAAGTCATCGGTTTCTTTTACTTCCTCGACCTCTCTTTCATCTTCAAAGCCTTCACCAATTTGTCATGGTTTTCCAATGGATGTGAAATTATAGGTACCCTCGGCTGTATGCCCTGCAAAATGCATGTAAGTAACCAAGCAAGAGGCAACCGAGTGAGAGGTAGCAACAGAAGTTGGTAAACTTACCATTGTACAGTTCTCCTAGCAAGTCAAAGTGAGGAAAAGATTTCTTTTGCGAATTTCCCAATATTTGGATATGACTACAAAGAACCAGAGTAATAGATGAGTATTAACATGGTACAAATTGTAGCCATATCAAAAGGTGGAATTAAATAACTTACAATAAGCAGATTGTCCCAAAGGTCGGTTGATGTCTACCAGACAACCTTCTTCTTGTAGACGTTGTTGGGCCTCCAAGTGCAGAGGTTTGTAGGACAGTAGCAAATTTCCCTGTAGTGGATGACCTAAGGTTTATCAATCCATAGGAGGCGTAGGATGAAGATGGTCTCTCTCAAGCAACCCTGCAACCAAATAACAAAGAGTCTCTTGTGTCCCCAACACACCCAATACAATGGTAAATTGTATAGGTGCACTAGTTTGGCGAAGAGATGGTGATACAAGTGGTATATGGATGGTAGATAAAGGTTCTTGTAATCTGAAAATATAAAAACAGCAAGGTAACTAATGATAAAAGTGAGCGTAAACGGTATTGAGATGCGTTGAAACAAGGCCTAGGGTTCATACTTTCACTAGTGCAAGTTCCCTCAACAATAATAACATAATTGGATCACATAACTATCCCTCAACATGCAACAAAGAGTCACTCCAAAGTCACTAATAGCGGAGAACAAACGAAGAGATTATGGTAGGGTACGAAACCACCTCAAAGTTATTCTTTCCAATCAATCCGTTGGACTATTCCTATAAGTGTCACGAACAACCCTAGAGTTCGTACTAAAATAACACCTTAAGACACAAATCAACCAAAACCCTAATGTCATCTAGATACTCCAATGTCACCTCAAGTATCCGTGGGTATGATTATACGATATGCGTCACACAATCTCAGATTCATCTATTCAACCAACACATAGAACCTCAAAGAGTGCCCCAAAGATTCTACCGAAGAGTCAAGACGAAAACGTGTGTCAACCCCTATGCATAGGTTCATGGGCGAAACCCGCAAGTTGATCACTAAAACATACATCATGTGGATTAATAGAATAACCCATTGTCACCATGGTTATCCCACGCAAGACATACATCAAGTGTTCTCAAATCCTTAAAAACTCAATCCGATAAGATAACTTCAAAGGGAAAACTCAATCCATTACAAGAGAGTAGAGGGGGAGAAACATCATAGGATCCAAATATAATAGCAAAGCTCGCGATACATCAAGATCATAACACCTTAAGAACACGAGAGACAGAGAGAGATCAAACACATAGCTACTGGTACATACCCTCAGCCCCGAGGGAGAACTACTCCCTCCTCGTCATGGAGAGCATCGGGATGATGAAGATGGCCCCCGGAGAAGGATTCCCCCTCCAACAAGGTGTCGGAACGGGTCTAGATTGGTTTTCGGTGGCTACGAAGGCTTCTAGCGGCAGAACTCCTGATCTATTGTGCTCCTCGAAGTTTTTAGGGTATATGGGTATATATATAGGAGGAAGAAATACGTCAGGGGAGCCACGAGGGTGGAGGGCGCGCCCCCTGCCTCGTGCCTTCCTCGTTGCTTCCCTTACGTACACCCCAAGTCTTCTGGGTTGCTTCCGTTCCAAAAATAACTCTCCCGAAGGTTTCATTCCGTTTGGACTCCGTTTGATATTCCTTTTCTGCGAAACACTGAAACAAGGAAAAAACAGAAACTGGCACTGGGCTCTGGGTTAATAGGTTAGTCCCAAAAATAATATAAAAGTGTTTAATAAGGCCCATAAACATCCAAAAGAGATAATATAATAGCACGGAACAATAAAAAATTATAGATACGTTGGAGACGTATAATCAGTGTCGGCTTCTATCATGCATCTTTTGTCGTCCCAGCCAACACTGCTTTGCTTTGTCCCAGCCAACACCGCTTTGCTTTTGAGCTTCTTTTAGCATCCTATATTCCCTTTTGAGCTCCTTCTCCTTATCCTGAATTTGAAGCTTCGAGAACTTCGCTTGTTTATGTTTGGCATGGAATTTTGTCACCATCAAGTTCCAAGTTTCCTTGCTCCATCCATTTTGTCCTCGGTGGTAAGGAGTATCGTGCTCCTGAAGTATCTCCACCAAACATTTTTCAAGTCCTAAACTCCATTGTGCTCTTTGTTTCACAACTACACAAGCCAATTAAAGTACAAGGCTAAGAATGGTGTTTGACAAATTCAGATTCAGATCAAATGGCTACATGCATGAAAATACTTGTGACATGAAACATGCTAGTACAACAATGCTACTGTTCTTGTAGTGAAAAACAAGTCGAAGATGAGAAACAAGAATACCTTTTGGTGAACTCCTTTTGGTAACCTTTGGTGAATCCTTTTTAGCACCAAGAACACCTTTCTTTTTTAGTATGGCAGCAACTTGCACCAAGTTGAATTTGGGAGATCCTTTTGCATACATATCTGTTTAGATAAAACAAATTAACACACAAAATAAAGACAATTAATCGGTTGAATTAGAAAGAGTCAATCACATCCACAAACTTAAAAAGAGTTAGTTATGCTAGAAATGATTCCACTTTTGCATTGCAATTTCATCTCTCAAAGCGTTGCCTTGGGTGTTGTTCCCTTGGTAGTTATCATTGCCATTAGGTACATTGACAAAATCAGCCAAAGGTATGTTATCTTGTTGGTTGTCAAGCCATTCCTCATCACCGGCATGCTTTTTGATGATGTTATGGAAGATAGCGGGAGCTGCTGGAATCCTCGCTTGGTTCCTAATTGAATGTAGTGTCCCAACATTGAGAATCGGGAATCGCTTCTTAAGAACTCCTAGGGTCCTTTCTACATGATTTTGCAACACGGCGTGCCGAAGATTGTATAATTCTTTGTGGTTCTGTGGACGATGGTGGCCATGTCCAAATTCATTCAAGTGATACCTCACACCCCGATACGGTGCAAGGAAGGATATGGTGTTTGCGTAACCACCATTAACGAGGTAAAACTTCCCATTAGGTACTTTAAATCCAGAGTTAATGGCAGACCGAAGAACCCTAGCATATGTTGCTGACCCCTCCCAGCCACATGATATAAATGTGATCTTCAAGTCAAAGTCACATGCAATCATTATGTTTTGGCTCAGGGTGCCCTTTCTATTCCGAAATGGGCGGCACTCTTAGGTGTAATGGTAATAGGAACATGGGATCCATCAATAGCACCTATACAATTCTGAAAAAATAGACTGCAAATTAATTTTTGAAATTTTAATGAAGAAAGATAAGGGATTCTTTTTAAGTGTCAAGATAAGAACCTTGAAGTATGGATATAATCGTTCATCGGTAGCAATTATTGGATGAGGTTCGTCAATGGGCGGAGGCTCCACAAAGTGAGTACATAGGGCAGGGATGATATCAAAGAACTCGTTGATGTACTCATGAAAGGTGGATCCACTATGTCTGAATTCTAGTTGAAAATCTTCATATGATGAATTATGTGAGAACATGTACATGAAGAATGCTAACTTCTCCTCCACCTTGAGCCTTGTGTCTTTTATCAATTCTTTCCTTCTAAGATATGATGCTAAAGACTTAAAGATGTATGGTTCCATCCTAAAAGCTACCAAGCAATTCTTCACGTGTCCTTCAAGAAGTTCATCAACACGCTCCTTGCCATAAAGGATTGAGCTATGCCTTTGTCTTTTTTCACCCTATCCTCTACTGTCCACTAAGTACGAGTGCAATAATGGAAGAATGAAAAGGACCATCTCATCATCATCTTCCTCTCTTCTCTTCCTAATACGATCTAGACCCCGTGACTTCATTTCAAAACTAACACCGAGCAATCAAGGAACAATGCCAAGAATTAGAGAGCAAACAAGAATTAGAGAGCTAACAAGTCATAGTAAATACAAGTCATACCAAACTTTGGCGTCTTAACGGGATCCCACGAAGGCGGCGGCTCGTCCACTCCCACTATAAACCAAGGCTCAAGTACCTATAGAAAACAAATCAGTTGGTCTAAGGGTTAGATAACCCAAGGACAGCTATCCAAGGACAGCTACAAATTGGAAAATGTAAATTCAAAATAAATCAAAGTAACTCTTTTCTAAAACAGTATAACACTCTTTTGCAATATCAAATAATTACAGTTTCATGGACATGACTAAACTTGCGAACAGATCAGTTTTTCCTCTGTTGTAAAGATGTCACTTAGCAGTATGGACAAAAAGCAAGCAGCTGAATCTATTCTATGTACTGAAGCAACAGATAATAATGATGATCTTGATGTAAGTACTTACAGTTAGAGATTAGTTTCTGGATTTCTATACACATTGATTGACAATGATTGATGTTTCGAAAAGAAAACTACACACATTTCTATACATGACCGAAAGCAATAAAATCATTCAGTGATCGATGTTTCGCAACGTTGGACAGTGCCAGAAAATGGTATGAACAGATTACTAGATGCAAACATCATCTTCATTTACATATTGATTGACTTGGATAGTACTACATCAATCTGAACTATATTCACATTTTACTCAAAATTATTCAGACTACTTGGTAAAAGTGTGAAAGACACGCTTCCCCAACAGGAAAAGGAGCGAGCTGCATGTACGGAAAACTATATTCACATTTTAGTCTAAATTACACAGACTACTTGGTAAGATAAAAACCATATCCACATCGGGAAAAAAATAGTACATCTTAGAATAGATGCTGCAGATCAGAGCTAGCACCAAGCAAGCATATTAACCTTACAACCTACACTTTCACATCCAGTGCACAACTATCTTAGCCTACAAGCTGCAGATCAAATCTTGTAATCTTGTAAGCTGTCCAGTAAACAAACCACATCTTCATAGCACCAAGCAACCCTAGAGAAAGGGGATGAGAGGGGAGGGATGAGGAGGAACCAGTCCTTACCGGCGAAAACGCCAGGTTACCGGAAGGATATGGAGTTCTGGACGTCGGAGGCGACAGGGGCTGAGGCGCGCGTGTACGGCGGCGGCAATGACATGGACGAAGACAGCAGCAATGAAGTGGACGAAGACGGCGGCAGGACCGGCGGATGGTTTTGCTCGGCTTGGACGGAGTCGACGAAGGGCGGAGGGCCGAGGGGCCGGACGGCGGACAGATGAGGGGGCGGAGGGCGGAGGGTGTGGCGTCGTCACGGTCGGGGAAGAATTTCTCGAGGGGAGGCTCGTGTCTGCTCTCACACCGGTATTGAGGGTTTCCCCGTGTAATTTTGGGGATGGGCCGGCCCAATACCGGGGTACCGAACGGTCTGTGGTGAATTTTAGGGATTTCTATATCGGGACGGGAAAATACCCTTTAAAATGTGGAGATACTCTAGTGCCGAACGAGGCCTGATGAATATGAGTATTACAAGAGTTGATCTACCACGAGATCGTAATGGCTAAACCCTAAAAGTCTAGCCTGACTATGATTATGAGGATCTATCTACGAACCTAGCCCTTCGGTTTATATAGACACAAGAGGGATCTAGGGTTACACAAGGTCGGTTATAGAAAAACGAATCTTCATAGTTGGTCGCCAAGCTTTCCTTCCACGCCAAGGAGAGTCCCATCTGGACACGGGTAGAGTTTTTGGTCTTTGTATCTTTACAGCCCATCAGTCCGGCCCATATCCAATAGGTCGGACACCCGAGGACCCCTTAGTCCAGGACTCCCTCAGCCGTGTCCGATCATCACGTGAGACAGACTAGTCATCAACGGTGAACATCTCCATGTTGATCGTATCTACTATACGACTCATGTTCGACCTTTCTGTCTCTTGTGTTCCGAGGCCATGTCTGTACATGCTAGGCTCGTCAAGTCAACCTAAATGTTTCGCATGTGTAAATCTGGCTTACACCTGTTGTATGCGAATGTTAGAATCTATCATACCTGATCATCATTTGGTGCTTCGAAACAACGAACCTTCACAACGGTGCATAGTTAGGGGGAACACATTTCTTGAAATTTTTAGTGAGGGATCATCTTATTTATGCTACCGTCGTTCTAAGCAAATAAGATGTAACCATGAAAAACATCACATGAAAATCATAAAGTGGCATGAAATGGCCAATATCATCTTGCGCCCTTGATCTCCATCTTCAAGGCGCGGCATGATCACCTACATCACCGGCATGACACCATGATCTCCATCATCGTGTCTTCATGAAGCTGTCTCGTCAACTATTACTTCTACTACTATGGCTAACAGTTAGCAATGAATTAAAGTAATTACATGGCGTTTTTCATTGACACGCAGGTCATACAATAAATTAAGAAAACTCCTATGGCTCCTGTCAGTTGTCATACTCATCGACATGCAAGTCATGATTCCTGTTACAAGAACATGATCAATCTCATACATAACATATATATAATTCATCACATCCTTTTGGCCATATCACATCACATAGCATACCCTATAAAAATAAGTTAGACGTCCTCTAATTGTTGTTGCATGTTTTACGTGGTTGCTATGGGTTTCTAGCAAGAACGTTTCTTACCTACGCAAAAGCCACAACGATGATATGCCAATTGCTATTTACCCTTCATAAGGCCCTCTTCATCGAATCTGATCCGACTAAAGTGGGAGAGACAGACACCTGCTAGCCACCTTATGCATCAAGTGCATGTCTGTCGGTGGAACCAGTCTCACGTAAGAGTACGTGTAAGGTCGGTCCGGGCCACTTCATCCCACAATGCCGCTGAATCAAGATAAGACTAGTAACAGTAAGCAAATTGACCAAATCATCGCCCACAACTACTTTGTGTTCTACTCGTGCATAGAATCTACGCATAGACCTAGCTCATGGTGCCACTGTTGGGGAACATAGTAATGATTCAAAATTTTCCTACATGTCACCAAGATCAATCTAGGAGATGATAGCAACGAGAGAGAAGGAGTGCATCTTCATACCCTTGAAGATCGATAAGCGGAAGCGTTATAAGAATACGGTTGATGGAGTTGTACTCGCGGCGATTCAAATCACGGAAGATCCGATCCAAGCGTCGAACGGACGGCTCCTCCGCATTCAGCACACATAAAGCCCGGGGATGTCTCTTCCTTCTTGATCCAGCAAGGGGAGAGGAGAAGTTGAGGGAGAACTCCGGCAACATGACGGCGTGGTGGCGGTGGAGCTCGTGGTTCTCCGCAGAGCTTCGCTAAGCACCACGGAGGAGGAGGAGGTGTTGGAGGAGGAAGGGGCTGCGACAGGGAAGGGGTGTGGCTGCCCTCTCTCTCCCTCACTATATATAGGGGGAAGGGGGGAGGAGGAGGCACCCTAGGGTTTCCCTAGGGGAGGGGCGGCGGCCACAAGGGAAACCCTAGATAGGTTTGGGCGCCCCACCCCTAGGAAACTTGCCCCCTTCCCAAGCCGGGAGGGGCGGATGCCCTAGGGGAGGCGCCCCCACCTCTCCAGGTTACGTGAGATGGGGTGGGAGGGGCGCACAACCCCTTAGTGGGTTGGTGTGCACCCTCCCCTTGGCCCATAAGGGGCCTCCGAAACTCCTTTCGGTCACGCTGGTCGTCACCTGGTACTCCCAGAACAATTCCGGACTCCAATACCCTTCGTCTAATATATCAATCTTCACTTCCGGACCTTTCCAGATTTCCTCGTCATGTCTGGGATCTCATCCGGGACTCCCAACAACCTTCAGTAACCACATACTATTCCCATTACAACTCTAGCGTCACTGAACCTTAAGTGTGTAGACCCTACGGGTTCGGAAACCATGCAGACATGACCGAGACATCTCTCCGGCCAATAACCAACAACGGGATTTGGATATCCATGTTGGCTCCCACATGTTCCACGATGATCTCATCGGATGAACCACGATGTTGAGGATTCAATCAATCCCGTATACAATTCCTTTTGTCCATCGGTATGTTAGTTGCCCGAGATTCGATCATCGGTATCCCCATACCTCGTTCAATCTCGTTACTGACAAGTCTCTTTACTCGTTTTGTAATGCATGATCCCATGGCTAACTCCTTAGTCACATTGAGCTCATTATGATGATGCATTACCGAGTGGACCCAGAGATACCTCTGCGTGATACGGAGTGACAAATCCCAGTCTCGATTCGTGCCTACCCAACACAAACTTTCGGAGATACCTGTAGTGCACCTTTATAGCCACCCAGTTACGTTGTGACGTTTGATACACCCAAAGCACTCCTACGGTATCCGGGAGTTGCACAATCTCATGGTCTAAGGAAATGATACTTGACATTAGAAAAACTCTAGCAAACGAACTACACGATCTTGTGCTATGCTTAGGATTGGGTCTTGTCCATCACATCATTCTCCTAATGATGTGATCCCGTTATCAACGACGTCCAATGTCCATGGTCAGGAAACCATAACCATCTATTGATCAACAAGCTAGTCAACTAGAGACTTACAAGGGACATGTTGTGGTGTATGTACTCACACATGTATTACAGTTTCCGGTTAATACAATTATAGCATGAACAATAGACAATTATCATGAACAAGGAAATATAATAACAACCATTTTATTATTGCCTCTAGGGCATATTTCCAACAGCCGCCTCCACATGTTGCATCGATGCCTGTAGGCATCAGGATTAGTTAGCTTAGCTACCAACCAGGAAGGATATAAACCGTAGCGTTCACCCCTAGCACCCTATGTTGTACTATGTGCCAAGGGCCTATTCAAAGAAATTCTAGTTGACGGGATGGTTTGTGCATTCCGAATTCCATGCTCCATCATATGGCATTCAGACTGAATCAAGAGGGCAAACACAAGATTTCAGTCAAGAGAGTTGTTTCTCTAAGCCCAAGCACATTGTAGCCTTTATCCTTATCCTTCACCATTGCTTTAAGATATGTGCTAGTCAACTAACTTACTACATGATTTTTTTCTCAACTAAAATAATATTTAGAGAAACAAAAAAGAGAAAAGCTCATGCATGGACCATGATGCAGCAAATGGCTGGCTAGATAAGAGGGTTTTAGTGTTCCTGGTTTCTACCACACCTTTCCCTTAAATCAAAGAAGAAAAGTGCTAGGGTACGATCCGAAGGAGTAAGCAGAGGCACTGCAAACATATGTAAGCTAAGTTCGTCCAAGTAGATTTGGTCCACACCTTAGATGTTGTCACAGTAAAAGAGAAAAAGCGCAAGAGCGTCGTATTCATACTCAAGACTTATATCACTTGATGCTGATATGTGAATTAAAATTCAAAAAAGTTTAACAAGAGTGTCATAGATGACTTTAATCTCTTTAAAATCCTCCATCCACACAACATTACCGAGTTGTATGCGCATCTATATCAAAGGTTAGTGTTTCAGGACTAGCCAAACTTAACATTGACAATTGTCGAAGCAAAGCATGTCAAACAAACACTAAGATAGGTAAAAATTATTTGTGCAAACAAAATCATAATCCACGGCAATACCAAACATTACCTTAGTTGCTTCACTCAGTTAGGTGATTGATATATTGTGTTTGTTGCATTTGCACTCAAGTCCTCTTTGCTTTCACTTTGATGTCATATTGAATTGCCAACACATTCAAAAGTCTTAACTTATGATAGCCAGGGTCACGTGTTACACTCCAAAACAAGCACATATTCATCTAGGTGAAGTGTGAACAAATAAGCAAATTTTAAAGTAGTATTTTTGAAATGTTCCCTACACCTGTCTGGCCTTGGTTAATGAGCCACTTGCATAAATTGTACTTGTCTCTGTGCTAAAGTAAGAGTTATATGAACTCCATCCTTGTGGAGGCCACACAAACGTTGGTTTCTTAGGAGGCACGGCCGGCGGTAGCTTTAACTTGGTGATAACCTGCACCACTTCTAGCATGCTTGGCCGGTTCGATGGGTTTGGGTTGGTGCATGCCAAGCCAAGCAGCATTAGGCGTTTGGCATCATCATCGTCGAACCCCGCAATGGCAAGCACGGGATCCATGGCATCGAGCAACTTTCCCTCCCAATGGAAACGCCATATCCAGTCCGTTATGTGACCTTCAGACGGGACATCCCTGTCGAGCGCCCGTCTACCGGTCACGGTCTCGAGGACGACGACACCGAACGCGTAGATGTCAGTCTCCCTCGTAGCTCTGTAGCTACAGGCATACTCCGGCGCTATGTAGCCTTGTGTCCCGGCTAGGCCGGTCACGGAGTTACGGTCGAGAGGGACCGTGCAGGCAATGCCGAAGTCACCCAGGCGGGCACCAAAGGTAGAATCGAGCATGATGTTGCTCGCCTTGATGTCACGATGAAGAACCGCGGGCTCATACTCATGATGTACGTAGTGCAAGCCGGTGGCTATATCCCTCACGATGGCATAGCGGGTGTCCCATAGGAGAATTGGTGTTTTTAGATGGAAGAGATGTTGGTCCAAGCTGCCATTGGGCATGAGCTCAAAGATGAGGAGGGGCTCCCCTCCATGGTAAGACCAACCTGCAATATTAAGTTGTTACAAAGTGAACCCTTAAAAAAAGAGTTGCTACAAAGTGAAGCAAACTGGTTATTTGTAAATATGCATAGTGATTAGGGCTGCAAATTTGAAACCTTTAGGGTACTTCAGACCTTTCTTAGTTAAATTAAATAAACTAAATTGTCAAAAACACATATTTCTGCAAATTTAGGTGTTTTTAATAAAGAGGGTCCCAGGATACCCTAAAAGTTTCAAATATGAATCCTGTCATGTTATGGTACATTCATCAAATAGAGGAATTTCTAATTTCAGGCTAGCAAGAAAAAATCTTCAACCCCAGTTCTTTTTTCCGGAGAGGAGCACACAATCATATACTATTGATTATTCAATGATGATATGCAAAACTCAGCATCAGTACTGAACAAATTGACTTACAACAGAAAGATGATAGAAAACCTGATACTCCCTCCTTTCCACAATGTAATGCGCCCGCATTTCCCGAGATCAAAGTTTGATCATAAATTTAACCAACGAGACCGACCGTGGAGGCAGCAGAAATTATACTACTGAATTTGATTTTTACTCCCGCCGCAGTCGGTCTCGTTGGTTAAATGTATGATCAAACTTAGATCTCGAAAAGCGCGGACATACTAGATTATGGAATGGAGGAAGTACCATTCAACGTGAACCTACCACAAACCCTACAATAACGACTGGACAACGAAAAAATGATACTCCTAGGTTTGGCTTCCGAAATCCAAAGAATTACCGAGATGGGGCGAGAAATGCGGTTACCGCAGATACCAGAAAATACCAAACAAATATGCTCAAAAAATCTAACTAAATTTGAATTCAATTTTTATTGAGGTAGGCATTTATTTGTATTAAACTCATATTGTTTCCAAACTCGCTACCAACGCAGTGGCAGTCCTCCGCACGTGTCCTTAACGTTTTGAGCATGTGAGTTCAATCCCCCAACTGGCCTTTAACCTTTTACTCCCTCCATTCCTAAATATTTGTCTTTTTAGACATTTCAAATGGACTGCAACATACGGATGTATGTACAGGGTCGGACCCAGGACGAAAATGTCCTGGTGTCCCATGTAGTGATTGCTTTTATTCGAGGAAGAAAAAAATGGGGCGGACTCTCTCAGCAGCTATAGTGGGTAATTTTTCATCGGGGATAGATGATATTTGGATGTTTTTGCTGAATTTCACAACGGTTACCACATTGTAGTGCCGAGGTCCAAGGCTCCCTACAGCAATTGCGGCGCTATCATAAAGATTTAGCAGACAATTTACAATCATACTTGTAGTACATGATTTGCATAAAAATAACACTCAACAGTTTAAAACGGTCAGTAGTAAAAATGCTTGCCAAAATAGCAGAATGAAGTGTTTAACTAGAAATACTAGTTGATTATATACGTAGAAAAATTCAAATTAAGGAAACAAAGATGATTGGTAAATTGGAAAATCACCATGATAACCTGAAAAATCACAGTAATCCAATTCTCAAGTAGATGTGAATCACAATAAAAGTTTGGAATATCATAGTAATTCAATTATCAAACAGATGGGAAACACTCCTCAAATTTGGATAAGTACCGTAACCTAATTCTCAATTGTAAGACCTTTGTGGTTCAAAACCCTAGCCGAGGTTTGGACTTCAAAAAGATGAGGGAGTTACCTTCCCTTAATATTTTCTCCACCAAGGAAAAAGTCAGCGTGCCGCCATGCCATGGTGAGCCATGGGTTGTCCTATAGGACAAGGACGAGGCCATAAGGTTTCACGGGAGAGGAGGCGAGAAAGCAGAAGGCAATATGCGCAGATACACACAAAGCGGATCAATTGATCAGATTTTCTTTAGGTCGATCGATCAGATGGGCTGGATATGGGCTATTACTAAATGGGTTGCGCGAGCGCTCAGTCGCTGGCGACTTCTCCCGGTGTCCAACAACAAATTTTACCAGTGTCACACGCCTACATGGGCTATAAATATAACGTAATCGGACCAATTACCCGGTGTCCTGTGACACCGATAGCTCCTACGTAGGTCTGCCCCTATGTATGTAGACATATTTTAGAGTGTAGATTCACTCATTTTGTTTTGTATATAGTTACTTATTGAAATCTCTAGAAAGACAAATATTTAGAAACGAAGGGAGTACATATTTACCATTTATCACTACACCATTTTACTGCTTATTACTCTGAGAGTTTCCGTATTATTTAACTATACGTGCATTCAACAGATTCAAGAAAATAAAAAAAATGGTTTTTCTACATATTTTCCTTGTGTGGTAGCCAAAAGCACAGCGGACGGTATCCATGTTTTTCGTCCGGTGCACAATACCTTCCCTAGACAAAGCCATTCAAGAAGGAAAATATATATAAATAAGAGCATCCTCAACAAGCGTGTGAAATATCCTACGCACTGGATAAACCGCCAATTTGACGTGTGAGAGGTTGCGCTGATTAAAAGCCGCGCGCGGATGCCCGCCAACTGCCATGCTTTCCCTCCTGCCGCGCCTTCTTCCTCGCCTCTTCTGCCGCCCCGCCGCCGCGCCTTCTCCTCCGTCTCTTCCAGCGCCCCGCCATACCGCCACGCCCCCGGAGCAGCTCAGTGGCTCGACGTGTTTACATCGTCGGACTACACCATCGAGGAGGACGAGGACTAGTTTGATTTAGCATCGCTTTATCTATTTTTATTTAGCATAGTATGAACTGGCTTGTGATTTGGGAAACTATGCTATGAATTTGAACTATGTATTATTTCATTTTTTTGTATGTGTTGTTTCCAAGCACCGGCTAGTCGCATGCAGGATTTTTCCGCGTCTAACGAAGCGCTATAGCGGCATGCTAAATTTTGCAGTGCCTAGTAAAGCAATCACCCTCCTACACGTGCAAAAATGCTATTTCGACACTGTAAATATTTTTTAACGCGCCGCGCTATCATGCATCTGTTGGAGATGCTCTAAAGAAATGTTAAAGTGTGCACGTGGCTACGTACCGATGAGAGGGACGATGTTCTTGTGGCGCAGACGGTTGATGACGCTGACCTCCTCCAGGAAGTCGTCGAAGCGGCGGTTGTCGTTTCGCGTGAACTTCTTGACGGCCACCTCCATTTCTGGACGGCCCGTCTCTGGTGCTGCAGGAAGCCTGCATCTGTACACGGAGCCAAAGGTTCCCGATCCCAACTTCATTGTGCCGTCGAAGTTCTTCGTGGCCTTCTTAATGTCGGAGAAGTCGATCCGGCATGGCATCCCCGGGAGTCGTTGCATGGACTTGGCCAGCTGCTCCAGGTCCTTCTTCCACCTCCTGTACCTGGAGTTGTAGTAAAAACCGACGGCGGCGGCCACGGCAGCCGTGGAAGCCACAGATCCTAGAACGGCGAGCAGTATCACCAGCCATGACTTCTTATTATCATCCTTCTCGGCGGCCGGCGAGAGCCTCTCCACCGTTAGATCCCAGCCGCGGACGCCGGAGAGGACATAGGCCACCCTGGAGGCCGAGAAGCCGACGAACGCGGACTGGTTGGTGCGACCCGTCAAGTTGACGGCCGAGTCGCCGACGAGCTGCTCGCGGGGCTTAGTCCGGCCGGTGGGGGCGACGAAGACTCCGAGGCGGGACAGCACGGCATGGTAGTCGATCCACACGGTCACCATCGGCGTCGCGCCGCTGGGCGTGACGGTGACGTTGAGGCCCACGCGTGGAGACTCCGGGGCGTACGACTTCACCGTGCCAACCTCGACGGTGGCAAAGCGGTTGCTGCCGCGCTCCGTGGGGTCGCCGGGGCCCGAGACGAACGTCGTCACGCTGATAAACTTTCCCTTATACGTCGGGAACCTGTCGAGGAGGACGACGAACGCCACAGGCACTGGTAGAAAAAGAGGCTTCCGTCCAGCCCCATTAGTCGCGAAACTGTAGGAACCGCGACTAATGAGGTCTTTAGTCGCGGTTCGGCAGACGAACCGCGACCAAAGGCCTGGGCCCAGGGCGCTCGGTGGCCAGCTGGTGCACGTGAGGGGCTTTAGTCGCGGTTGGCCAGGCCAACCGCGACTAAAGGTGCGCAAAGGCCTTTAGTCGCGGTTGTCCAGGCCAACCGCGACTAAAGCTCCTCCCCTATATATACCAGTTCAGCACACTCACTTAGCCATTTGGTGCCACTTCTCTTCACAAGCTTCACAAGGGGGTGTAGGTTTGCTTTTGGTTCCTCTTATGCACACAAGGTGTTTGATGAAATACCCTAAGAGGGTGAAACAAACATGATATGAAGTGTTGGAGCCACACTTGAGGTTCCTCATTTATTTTTTCCTCCTCGATCGCGGTTAGCAACTTGAACCTTTCATGCATGTGTGTCATTGATAAAATATGCATGTGTGCAGTTCATTGTTTAATTTATATTGTTTGTAGCTAGTTAGTTTAACAAATGCATGATGGTTAATTATATATTTTATATTATAATAATGCAGATGAATCGGCAATGGATGTACGGTAACCGACTCTCCGGCGAGTTCACTACGGGTTTGAAAGATTTCCTCGTAGTGGCTAATGCGAACAAGCAGGGGGGTTTTGTTATCTGTCCATGTGTTATCTGTAAGAATCAGAAGGGTTACTCTTCCTCAAGAGATGTTCACATGCATCTGCTTCGGCACGGTTTCATGCCAAGCTATAATTGTTGGACCAAGCATGGAGAAAGAGGGGTTATAATGGAAGAAGATGAAGAAGGGGATGATTTCATCGATGAAAGCTATCTTGCTCATTTCGGTGATACTTTCATGGAGGATGCTGAAGGTGAAGGGGAAGGTGAAGAAGAGGCACGTGATGATCCCGTTGATGATCTTGGTCGGACCATTGCTGATGCACGGAGACGCTGCGAAACTGAAAAGGAGAGGGAGAATTTGGATCGCATGTTAGAGGATCACAGAAAGGCGCTGTACCCCGGATGCGATGATGGTCTGAAAAAGCTGGGCTGCACACTGGATTTGCTGAAATGGAAGGCAGAGGCAGGTGTAGCTGACTCGGCATTTGAAAACTTGCTGAAAATGTTGAAGAATATGTTTCCAAAGGATAACGAGTTGCCCGCCAGTACGTACGAAGCAAAGAAGGTTGTCTGCCCTCTAGGTTTAGAGGTTCTGAAGATACATGCATGCATCAACGACTGCATCCTCTACCGCGGTGAATACGAGAATTTGAATGAATGCCCGGTATGCACTGCATTGCGTTATAAGATCAGAGGCGATGACCCTGGTGACGATGTTGAGGGCCAGAAACCCAGGAAGAGGGTTCCCGCCAAGGTGATGTGGTATGCTCCTATAATACCACGGTTGAAACGTCTGTTCAGGAACAAAGAGCATGCCAAGTTGTTGCGATGGCACAAAGAGGACCGTAAGTCGGACGGGGAGTTGAGACACACCGCAGATGGAACGCAATGGAGAAAGATCGACAGATGGTTCAAAGATTTTGCAGCTGACGCAAGGAACATAAGATTTGCTCTAAGTACGGATGGCATGAATCCTTTTGGCGAGCAGAGCTCCAGCCATAGCACCTGGCCCGTGACTCTATGCATCTACAACCTTCCTCCTTGGTTGTGCATGAAGCGGAAGTTCATTATGATGCCAGTGCTCATCCAAGGTCCGAAGCAACCCGGCAACGACATCGATGTGTACCTAAGGCCATTAGTTGATGAACTTTTACAGCTGTGGGGTGGTGTCCGTGTGTGGGATGAGCACAAACAAGAGGAATTTGACCTACGAGCGTTGCTTTTCGTAACCATCAACGATTGGCCTGCTCTTAGTAACCTTTCGGGACTGTCAAATAAGGGATACAATGCATGCACGCACTGCTTACATGAGACTGAAAGTGTACATTTGCCAAATTGTAAGAAGAACGTGTACCTTGGGCATCGTCGATTTCTTCCGAAAATTCATCCAGTAAGAAAGAAAGGCAAGCATTACAACGGCAAGGCAGATCACCGGCCGAAGCCTGCGGAACGCACTGGTGCTGAGGTATTTGATATGGTCAAGGATTTGAAAGTCATCTTTGGAAAGGGTCCTGGCGGACAATCAGTTCCGAAGGGAGCTGACGGGCACGCAGCCATGTGGAAGAAGAAAAGGCACGATCTTGGCACGAGGGGAGACTAAGTGGAAAAGGCACGATCGGAAGGAAATCAACGATATGTATGGACGGCCATTCTCTGACTGAAGCACACCACACTGTACTGACCAATTCCAGCTTGGTGGCTCCGTACTTTGAGAAACACAAGAATATTTTACGCTCGGACAACCCGGGGAAGCCTGAATCCTGGATTAGGAAGGCCCACATGGAGACTTTCGGCAGTTGGTTGAAAAAACATTTAATGAATGACAATGATGTTGTAGATCAGCTGTACATGTTGGCCAAGACACCATCTTCGACTATAACGACTTTCCAAGGGTACGAGATAAATGGGAATACATTTTACACGATCGCCCAAGATAAAAAGAGCACCAACCAAAACAGTGGTGTCCGCTTTGATGCAGCAACCGAGAATGGGCAAAAGGTCACATATTATGGTTACATAGAGGAGATATGGGAACTTGACTATGGACCCTCCTTTAAGGTCCCTTTGTTCCGGTGCAAATGGTTCAAGCTAACAGGAGGTGGGGTAAAGGTGGACCAGCAATACGGAATGACAATGGTGGATTTCAACAATCTTGGTTACCTTGACGAACCATTCGTCCTAGCGAAAGATGTCGCTCAGGTTTTCTATGTGAAGGACATGAGTAGCAAACCGAGGAAACGGAAAGATAAGAAAACGATCAGTGCATCATGCGATGATCCAAAGCGCCACATTGTTCTTTCAGGGAAAAGAAACATCGTGGGAGTGGAGGACAAGACAGACATGTCAGAAGATTATAATATGTTTGCTGAAATTCCGCCCTTCAAAGTGAACACCGACCCAAGCATTAAGTTAAATGATGAGGATGCTCCATGGATACGGCACAATCGTAAGCAAGCAGGGACACAAGGGAAGAAATGATGTGTAATAATTTATTGTATCAAACCTTTTGTCAAACCTTCAAGGGGTTTTAAAATGAATTAGTTTTATTTTTCTGATTTTTTTGATATATAATTGTATTTTTAAGATTTGAAAATGAAGAAAAAAACAGAAGAAAAAAACAGAAGAAAAAAGCAAACAGAAGAAAAACATAAGAAAAAAGGAAAAACAGAAGAAAAAAACAGAAGAAAAAAGGAAAAAGGAAAAAGGAAGAAAAAAACAGAAGAAAAAGGAAGAAAAAACAGAAGAAAAAAACAGAAGAAAAAAGGAAAAACAGAAGAAAAAAACAAACAGAAGAAAAACATAAGAAAAAAGGAAAAAGGAAAAAAGGAAGAAAAAAAGAAAATATGCCACCTACTGGGCCACCACGGCCTGAATACGACTAGAAACCCATTAAAGGGCCAGGATTCAGGCCCGCAGAAGACCCAGTAGGCCCACAGGCACACAGTGACAGAATAGGCCCGTAAGCCTGCATTTGAGAGGAGCTCGAAGTGGTAAGCGCAGCCGCGCTTATAAACCACTGTCGAAGCCTCTCGGCTAGCGAGGTGGGACTAAACATCCCACCGCACCGCGCCAGTTCTAGCACAGCCCTTTAGTCGCGGTTGGGGAGGCGGACCGCGACTAAAGGGTCTTTCTGCGCGGGAACGGAGGCGGCGCCAAAACCCTTTAGTCGCGGTTGGGGAGGCGGACCGCGACTAAAGGATACCTTTAGTCGCGGTTGGGGTGGCGGGCCGCGACTAAAGGGTCTTTCTGCGCGGGAACGGAGGCGGCGCCAAAACCCTTTAGTCGCGGTTGGGGAGGCGGACCGCGACTAAAGGGCACCCTTTAGTCGCGGTTGGGGTGGAGGGCCGCGACTAAAGGGTACCTTTAGTCGCGATCCGCCTCTCCAACCGCGACTAAAGGTGCGTCCATAAATACTGCACTTAGCAGTTTTGCCACTTCCCATTCTGCTCTCTCTCGACGCCGAAGCGCTGCCCCGGCCGACGCCGACGCCGAAGCCCTGCCCCGACGCCGACGCCGACGCCGAAGCCCTGCGCGCCGCCGCCCCCGTCCCCAGTGAGCGCCGCCTCCGCCCGTGCCCTGCCCGCCTCCGCCCGTGCCCTGCCCGCCGCCTCCGCCCGTGCCCTGCCCGCCTCCGCCCGTGCCCTGCCCGCCGCCCGCCGCCCGCCGCCCTGCCGCCCGCCCTGCAGGAAGAAAGAAGAAGAAGAAGAAAGAAGAAGAAGGAAGGAAGAAAAAAACAAAAGAAAAACAGAAGAAAAACAAGAAAAAGGAAGAAAAAAGGAAAAAGGAAGAAAAAAAGAAAAAGGAAGAAAACAACAGAAGAAAAAAGAAAGAAGAAAAAAAAGGAAGAAGAAAAAAAGAAAGAAGAAAGAAAGAAGAAAGAATATGTTTTGGAAGAAAAAAAGAAAGAAGAAAGAAAGAAGAAAGAAAGGAATATGAAGAAAGAAAGAAGAAAGAATTTTTTTGTGTCTAATAAAATCAATTTTTTGAAATACACGAAAAAATGAAATGAAATGAAAAAGAAAAAATGAAATGAAAAAGAAAAGAAAAAAAGGATAAAAACAGGAAAAGAAAAAATGAAATGAAATGAAAAAGAAAAGAAAAAAGAGTGTGGCCAGCACCCCTTCCTCGCCCCCTCTACCGCGACACCCTCTCCCACCCCTTCCTCGCCCCCTCCTTTCGCCACCGCCCTTTCGCCACCGCCACCGCCACCAAGTTTGTCAGCCAATGCGGAGCCACTGTTAGAGACAACGTCTCGATCACCGTCCAGGAGTGGAATGAGCCAAAGAAGGCACGAATTGATGGTTTCACTTTTGTCGATAAGAGAACAAAAAAAGATTGCTTCAAGAAGCTTATGGAACATTTCGTTCTACCTCCGAAATACAACAAATTCGATGAGGAGGGTAACAAGATTGAGGAAAACAAGAAGAGGAGGAGGCTAGTCAAACAGTTCGCTCTTCATAAGATGGCCGACGCATTCCGGAAATTCAAGCAAAATCTAGCCCATGACTTTGTCAAGCAGAACAAGACTCCGGATTTCAAAGGACAATATGAGAAACTGAAAGATGATTGGCTAGAATTTGTGAAGCAAAAGAAATCGGAGCAGTTCATTCAAATATCGAAAAAAAATAAGGAAAATGCGGCTAAGAAGGAGTACAATCATGTTATGGGGCCAGGAGGGTATCGCCTTTGGGAGCCTAGGTGGGAGAAGATGGAGAACAAGCTGAGGGCGCGAGGAATCCGTCCAGGTACGGAGGGATGGGACCCAAGGGCCAAAAGCTGGTGGTACGGGCATGGGGGAACGCTGAACCCGGAGACAGGGGAGTGTGTTTACCGGGGCAAATTAATTAAACCCACCCAAGCCCTTATTAACGCAATGAGGGATGCTCAACAGGGGAAGATCAAGTTCAACAGAGAGAACGACGCGCTGACAAAAGCCCTCGGGAATCCTGAACACGGAGGACGTGTACGAGGCATGGGGCACATTCCGTGGAAAATAGGGTTCCCCCAGAACGATGACCCGTACGGTTACAGAAGCCGTAAGAGAAAGATGGATCGGGAAGAAGATGTTGTGGCGCGGTTGGCATCGGAAATGGATGTGATGAAGAAAACCATGAGTGTACTAGTAGCCGAAAGAGATGCAGCTCGGGTGCAGCATGAAGATCATCCAGCGGATCTCGGAAGCCAGCAGCGGAGAAGCAGCGTGGCTTCCACGGAGGCCCCACCGGCTGGTGCAGATGCACCGACGATCGAAATTACTGCACCGGAGCCTCTGGTGGTCCAAATTACTGCACCGGAGCCTCTGGTGGTCGAAATTACTTCACCGGAGCATCCTCGCTACCCCGTGGACGATATAAAGGAGATGAAAGAATGTCATCTGTATTATCCTATCGGGAACATGTCCATGAAGGTAGCCATCGGCAGTGCTTTACCATGTTTACCTGGAGCACTCCACCACAACAACCCCATTCAAGATGGCTATGCTCGTGTCACGGTGGAGGACATAGTCCAAGGGTTTGAGGACCTGGAGATTGACATTGCTACACCTGAAGGAGAGAAAAGACTTGGAGATGTCAAGCGCCATTTCATTCTATGGCAAAAGAAGTTTATCAAGTTTCCAGGCGAGGCGCCAAGGACAACAAGTCCACCCCCCTACGGTGGTGGTGGTGGCGGTGGCGGTGGTGGTGGTGGTGGTGGTGGTGGTGGTGGTGGCGGTTCACCTACACCTCCGTCACGTCAGCCGACGCCGCCCCCCAGTCCACAACGTCCGGCGGGTGATCAGCCGCCGCCCCCCAGTCCTCGTCCGGCGGGTGATCAGACGCCGCCCCCCAATCCACCTCCGGCAAAGAAGCAGAAGCAGTCCTGGATTATTAACCCGGACCCTTATGTACCTAAGACCACAAAGGTACCGGAGCCATCACTGAAGCCTCTCCCCACAAGGCCTTGGGAACGTAGTGCCGAGGAAGTCGACGCGGTCGCGGCTGCTGATTTGGAGAAATGGAAGGCGGACTGCAAGAAGAAAAGAGAGCCCGAGCCCAAGCCAGTATTTTCTGATGAGCAAAAGAAGTGGGCTAAGTCATTTTTGAGCACACCGTCCCAAGCCGCGAAGAATCTGCCTAACGACTATGCACGTGAACTTCGCAGGCAGGCACTCATGTTCAAGGAGAACAAAGAGCGGGAGAAGGCCGAAAGTAAAAAAAGCGGGAAACAAGTTGCCCAGCTCGGGGAACAAAGTAAACAATCGATTGCCCCGCTTATAGTGGAAGCCTTCTGTCCGGATGCCCCCGAGATCATACAAGCTGCGGCAGCACAGGGATTGACTGTAACGAGTGCCAGAGAACAAGCGGCCAACTTAGGTATTACTCTTCGTGAACTGTTAGGCCTTGATGAGGCGCCAGTGAAGGAGGTAGTAATTACATATGTCAAGAATGGGCCTCTCGTCGAGCCTGCGCAGGAAAAGGATCTACCTCCACAAATGAAAGGTCTGCTGAAATGGTACAAGGGTTACATAAAAAATAAAAGCGCCAAAGAATATATTTATGCGGAAGTTAGACATGAGCATCACTTCAAACATTACTATGTACAAATTGAACTGAGTGAATTGTTCCAGCTTTTCAATCTGCGCGAGCTCGATAAATCTATCATCAGTTGCTATGTTCTGTAAGTGATTTATTAATTTCTACCCCATCTCGTTCATATTGCCTGCACTATATATATGTCCTAACTATATTGTTGTGTCCGCTATTATACATGCAGAATGAAGATTAAGGAATGCAGAGTAAGGAACATCCATGATGTTGGGTTCATTGACCCACACATCGTTAATGGACATGTGTTGGAGCGTCACCCCGCCGACGTGGAGGCAGACCTGTGGCACTTTCTTACAAAGCAGGAACTCAAAAGTGATATTCTATTTCCTTACCATTTTGAGTGAGTGTTTCTGTCTTGAGCACATTCTCTTTTGTTTACTCCATGCATGGTATGTGGCCGGCTAATCGATGAGTTATGCATGACGTACTGTGCATGTATCGTGTCCGCAGGTTCCACTAGATTCTGCTAGTAATTAAAGTTAACACCTCAGAATGTCTCGTCCACGACTCTGTGAATATGGATCCAAAGCTTTGGGGCGGCATGAGAAGAATGCTGCAGAAGTAATTATTTTCATTCATTTGCGCTCTATATCGATCGGCCTATTTCGTTCATTTCCTAATATCAAGTAACTAATTAATAACTCTCTTGTTCATTTAATTTTCTTTGCCTCGTAGGGTTTGGAGACGGTTCGTAGATACAAAGGTCGGTGAATTCAAAAAAGAGCTAGAATTCAAAATGTTAAAGGCTAAGAATGCTGGGGATATTCAGCCACCGGAGACCAATCTATGTGGATACTATGTCTGTGAGATGATCCGGAGATACACCTCTGAGCGGGTTCCGAGTGATACCAATGCTAAGAGGAATAACCTCCGGTGGATGCTTAGTCCAGAAGCTCGCTTCCGACCACCTCAAGAGGAACTAGCTGGATGGTTCAGCAGGGAAGTCCTCCATCCTAAAGGAGAACACTATTACGAGGACGTAGAACTTTATATGCATTAAATCATGTATGGAAACTTGTTCAAAATTGTATATGGTCATCCGATGATATTGAATATATATTGTATATTCCTCTTGAATTCTTTTTGGTTCTAATTTCAAATTTATTTGAAATTGTACATTCATATGCATGTATGTAGTACCGTAGAATATATGAAACTCCTTCAAAATTAAAATAAAGCACAAAAGAAATAAAACAATACAAATTAAACAGAAAACAGGTTTAAGGGGGGGGGCTAAAACCCTAAACCTGCGGCGGCCTTTAGTCGCGGTTGGCCAGAAGAACCGCGACTAAAGGTCCTCCGCCCCGACGGCCACCTGGCGCCCACGTGGACGGGCCTTTAGTCGCGGTTCTTAAGCAACCGCGACTAAAGGGGGGGGCCTTTAGTCGCGCCCGGTCTGTCGCGGTTGCGCAACCGCGACTAATGGCAGTTGCGAACCGCGACCAAAGGCCCTTTTTCCACCAGTGAGGGGAGGTCCCGTCCATGGTGAAGCTTGTGTTGAAGGATGCCTGGCGGGGAGGTCCCTGCCGGCCATCACCGCCGCGCCAGAGCTCGACTGTCCGCGAGAGGACCACGAACCCGGCGGACTCGTTCACCGCGGAGAGAGTCGGGTGGTCGATGCCGAACAGGGTTGGACCTGATACTACCTGTGACTGGTTGGTGACGACCGTCAAGCCGTCGGCCGTGGTACTGTTGATGGTGGCGAAGCTATAGGCCACGACGTCGTCCCGCGCCGCCCCGGAGGAGATCATCGTAAAGAAGAGCAACAGGAGAGCTCCTAGAAGAAGGTTATGATATCCCGGACCCAACATCTTACTGCTCGCCTGTTCTTAGAAATGGAATTGGGCTGTGGATTAATCATAATGAAAAGTACGGATGTGGGGTTTTATAGATGAGATTGAGACCTATCTGCATGGTTAGTCAAGAACCTAGGATTGGCTCCAAAGTAGATGAAACGGTCCGCACTGTTTTTTTTTTCAAAACAGAAACGGTCTGCACATGATACTTGCCTCACTAACTTTTGTTCATTCCTGTATTTTATTCCAAATAAAAATTTATGAACACATCACAAAGTTTACACATGGGGATATACCATTGGATTGCTTATATCAGTAAAAAATGTCCGAGTCAAAATTTGCATTCATACCGTAGAGTTGACTGCAGGGGTTGAGAGGAACAACTGAATTGAGGAATTGAGGTTATTTATGTCAGTGGTTCGGTTGAACCATAAGGATATATACATAAACTAGATGATCTTCAACTTTTCATTGTCAGAACATTGTCGAGGTCATTGTCAGATTAATCCAACATCGAATCCTTCATGACCTTGGAAAAAGTCCAAGCTCAGCTATTTCGTGCTAGACGCAGATTCTGTAAGTCTAACTAGCTTGGAGGCAAAGGATGCTATATTAAAAATGGTGAACATTAACAAGCTCTTCAGCTTTTGCAATGTCTACTCTTTGGTGAAGCCGTTGTCACACCTAGTAGTAAGGACAACGCTGAATCCGTCATGGCCGTAAAAAATGATTAATCCCAGCAATTTTGTGCCGTAGGGAAGTTCCCAAAGCCTAGCTTCCACCACAATGCCTATTCAGCACTGGGTATTGCATATAAAAAACTCAACTGCACAAAAAACTTTTTGATTCATAGGGTAGGGAAATCATAGGAATAGAAAAGTCATAGGAAATGAGATGACATGCATCTCAAATCCTATGAGTAGGAATAGGAAAGAAGATGTCCTTTGATTCACTTCATACGATTTTTTCCATTAAGTCTAGGCTAATGTTTATTTTCCTATGAAATGTGGAGGATAGGAAGAATTCCTCCATAGGAATAGGATTCCATTCCTACAAACCAAAGGGCTCTAAAGGAATTTTTCCTGCAAAAATCTTATCCTATGAAATTCCTACAAAAATCCTCCAAACCAAAGGAGGCCTTACTATGCACGTAACTACTCCCTCCATTCATAAATATAAGATGTATTGGATATTTCAGTATAGATTACATACAGATTGAAATGAGTGAACAAGCACACTAAGACATATCTCTATACGTCGGATTCTAAAATAAGTTGGCACATCTTATAGTATTTGTTAACGATGGGAGCAATTGGTAATATTGGATATTGCAAACATTCAGTTAGGTGTCGTCTAGTAGCAATATAAAATAGTTATCTCATCTACATGATCCACATGGGATATGCACAATGCAACCATCATGTAGGCTCACACATATGAGGTTCCTACAAACTATTAGTCGCAAAAGGCAGCAGTAGGTTCATCGAACTTCAGTATGAACAATCAACTCTACAGCCACTACAAAAGGTCAGAGATCACCATGCTAAGACAATTGATACATAAGCAGTCATGCACTTTAGGATCTTTCCCAGGAAACGGTAAACCAATTAAGTGAACAACTTGCACCATAGTAACCACCATGTAAGTTCAGATAAATAAGGTGGTCAAACTGGATACATACTAAGGCAATTTATTGGCTTGGTAACTACTGATCACCATACCAACTTGGAAGCAGCTGGAATAGCAATAACATCTTCACTTCAGCGATTCAGTCCTGAGGGAAGAGCCATGCTGCAAGACACATCTCATCACAACGTTTCCAGGAGATCATTGGGTGAGGGGAAGAGACCTTGCCGTCTCTCATGTTATAGGCACTGCAAAAGGTGTTCTCATCATAGCCGTATTTCACACGATTCACTTCGTCATCATCCAAGAAAAAGATGCGATCACCCGGCAACCCATACTGAGACACAGAGACAGCCCTGGAGCACCTTCTCCCAAGAAACAGCACCTGGTCATCCCCCACAGTTGTCACCTTCACCCACCGTGAATGCTCAAAGTCAGCCTCGAATACCTCAAACTCATTCCCGAAAGAAAAATCTCCGTCTTCAAGTTCAGGAACCCAAATCTTCCTGCATACCATCAGCAATTTACCGCGTGATTCAACCAGGTAGAGCTTCTTGCCGGGTGCATTGTCACCTTCGGACGCAACTGTCTGCCAGGGATCACCCTTGATGACCTGTCCAACTCGAGAAACCTGTGGATCCCCGGTGCATTGGTCCTGGCTGATGTTCACCACAAAGAGGTTCTCATCATTGGCAATGGCGTAGAGCTTGCCCTGGTAGAACGCCATGTCTTCATAAAGCCTACACCTGTCGTACGCGCGTACTGACCACGACGAGGCCCCCGGCTGGCACATTAGAATCTGACTGGGGCCTCCTGGATGGCATATTGGAAGGTGACAGGGCCTTCCAACACCGACCAGAGCAGCAACAAGGTTGGGAGAGCACAATATTATCTTGCTCATGCGCAGCTTCCCTTCCATGTCCTCTATATGCATCCATGTGGTGTAAGGGTCGGGGGAGCGCTCCCCGTCTTCCCATTTTGTCCATTTCTGGACTGCGTTTGGAGGACGCAGCCGGACGCGCGAGAGAGGAGGGAGCCTGACGGTTGCCCTGGCGAACGGGTCATGCAGGAAGCACTCGTCGTCGCGCGGGAAGACGAGCCAGCTGCCGCAGACGCCCTGGTACCCGGCGAAGCCGAATCCCGGGAAGCGGAAGGGCTTGGCGTAGGGGAGGCTGTAGAAGGTGCCGTCCGGGAGCGCGAGCAGCGGCAGCGGCGGGTGCAGGCGGAGGAACTGCTGCGCGACGTCGCGCCACTGCGGGCACACGGCGGCGAAGCGGGCGCGGTCGGCATAGGCGGGGAGGAGGCGGAGCACCAGGCTTGCCAGGTCCAGCGGGATGGCCGACCACGACGGCGGCGGCGAGCGCGGCTGCGTCTCCGCCATCGTTCCTGCGAGAATACTCAGTGGGTGAGATCCTGGTTCATCGCAACCGACCAAGCACACGAAGCGTCGAGCACTTGGCGTGCACGGTTCAGCGGATGGGGTACCACCATTCCACCACCGGAGTTTCGAGGAGAGGGGTGAGGAAGAGGCGCATACCGGATCTCAGAGGCGGGTACCAGATGTCATAGGCTGGTGGCGGAGTGGGCGTCGATCGCGCCGGCGAGGAAGCTAATCGTACCGCCGCCGCCGCCGCCGCTGCTGTGTGGAAGTTAAGGTAGGGTCTGCTCTGCCTTTTTTTTTTGTAGTGGAACGCAAGGTCTGCTCTGCCGGCCGGGCCGTGTGGTGTCACCAAAGTGTAAGGCCATTTTCGTGAAATGGGCCGCGGCCTGGTCTGGTCCAGGGCGCTCCCGGGTTCCGGCGAGACGCTGCTGCATGCATGCAGCTCCGGCCTCGCCTCGACCTCCGGGCTCCGCGGGATCCACTAATTCCTCGCTTCCAATGCATGGCGTCCTGCTCCTACATGTCCCCGACCTTCCCTCTCCTCTCGTTCCTTCCTCCCCCTGTTTCTCTCCCTCCGACTCTCCTGTCTGTCCTGCACAGCGCGCCGGGCGTCCTGCTCCCGTCGGCCGGTCGGCATTATTGATGCGGTGGTGGTCGTGTGATGAGGAAGCTGTGCCCGAACCATGACCGCGACGACTCCCTGGACACCGTGCTGGAGGTGCCCATCCCCGATGAGATGCTCGCCAACGCCCCCGGCGCCGACAAGCGCCGGGGGGGCGGTGCCAACATGCGCGCCTGGCTCAAGACCCAGGCGTTCGACCGCGCCACTGCCGACGGGCCCGCCGCCGCCGCCGCCAACGCCGAGCTCCAGCTCTTCCTCAACGTCGTCGGCTCGCCGCTCATCCCCTGCCCCGTCCCCCACGACCGCGCCTTCAGCCGCTCCATCCGGGACTCCTCCATCGTAAGCCATGCATGCATGCTCCGTGCACGCCACAGCAACAGCAGCACACACGGTTGAATTCATTCCTGACGCGCGTAGCGTACGTGTGTTTGGTTGTGTGGATGCATGAATGAAGCAAGCGTCGACGGCCAAGTACATCATGCATCAGTACATCGCCGCCACGGGCGGGCAGGCGGCGCTGCAGGGCGTGCAGAGCATGTACGCCGTCGGGAAGGTGAAGATGTGCGCGTCCGAGTTCCACCTCGGCGACCAGACAGTCACCGCCGCCCAGGGACGCGCCGAGGTCGGCGGCTTCGTGCTCTGGCAGAAGTGCCCCGAGGTCTGGTACTTCGAGCTCATCATGGCCGGTCACAAGATGAGCGCCGGCAGCGACGGCAAGGTCGCCTGGCGCCAGTCCGCCGCCGAGAACTCCCACGCCTCCCGCGGCCCGCCCCGCCCCCTCCGCCGGTCCCTCCAGGCACGCCCACGTATCCTACCAATTGTACGATGTATTCCACCAGATGCATCGATCAATTCGAGACCTTCTTGACGCATGCATGCATGGCCTGCAGGGTCTGGACCCGCGGTCGATCGCCAACCTCTTCTCCGACGCGGTATGCATCGGCGAGAAGGTCATCAACGGCGAGGAATGCTTCATCCTGAAGCTGGAGGCGAGCGCCGCGACACTGCGGGCGCGGAGCGCGGCTGCGTTCGACATCATCCACCACACGGTGTGGGGATACTTCAGCCAGCGCACTGGCCTGCTCATCCAGCTCGAGGATAATCACCTGCTCCGCATGAAGTCGGGCAAGGGCGCGCGACGCAGTGAGAACATCTTTTGGGAGACCAGCATGGAATCCGTCATCAACAACTACCGCCACATCGACGGCGTCAACATCGCGCACGGCGGGAAAACCGCCGTCACGCTCTTCCGCTACGGCGAGGGCTCCGTCAACCACAAGAGGAAGCTGGAGGAGACGTGGACGGTGGAGGAGGCCGACTTCAACGTGAAAGGCCTCACCTCCGACTACTTCCTGCCGCCGTCAGACCTCAAGAAGGAGGGCGACGACCAGCCCGGCGGATGACCGGACACCGCGAATAATCAAGTGCTCGCGGTAGTGCTAATTTGAAACAAACAACGTTAATCCAAGGACATCGAAATCCATTACTTCCAGGCTAATCTTTTCTGTAGACGTGGCCATAGCTGTATGTGTGTTGATTCTTCTTTCAACCAATCGCAAGTACACGCCATGATCCAGGAATAGAATTACTTAAAGTTTCTTCTCTCTTCTATGGGAAAGCATGGCTATGAAGTAGCATTGCATAAATTGAAGTTGTTGTCAGAACCCTGATCTTAAGTCACACCGATCTAGCATGTAACACTTCATATCACTTTGCGGCCCCACGCATGATATTTTCACGGGTGTCACCTTATTTGGCCCGGGACCGTTTGCGCCTTTTGGCTCACGTATATGATAGTGTCGCTAGCATCCATATGACAGAGAACCCGGGCCGACATGACTAGCCGTGAACCCAAAGTGGCACTAACTTACGGGGACATGCATACATGAAACAATATCAAACATGCCGGTCATCAGCGTGTGAATCCGGGCTGTAGCAGCTGGGCTAACAGGACTCCGGGAACCCGGGCTGTAGCATGCTAGCAGGACTCAGGAAATCACCGCGTGACATTTCCCCGAAGGGACAGACACAGGAACGAAGTGAATCACATGCCGGCCAGTCTAAGTGTTCCGGAGCAGTAGTACTGGACTAGCAGGACTCCGGTAAACCGGGCTGTAGCAGACTACCAAGGCTCAGTGGAAACACCAGACTATATTTCCCCATAAGAGAGGCTACCAAGGATAAACAAATAGATTGTCGGATCCCACACATACCAAGCATTTCAATAACATACACACAATATGCTCGATATGTGCAAATACAACATGACATCACAACAAAACTCTATGACTCAAAGTATTTATTCATTAGGCTCCGAAGAGCCAGATATTACAAACATGGGTCTCATGACCCAACATTCAGAGCATACCAGACAAAGCACATGCGGAAGCTTAACATGTCTGAGTACAGATATCTACAAATGAAAAAGGCTGAGAAGCCTGACTATCTACCAGATCCTGCCGAGGGCACAAGATCGTAGCTGAGGTAACAAGCTAAACGTCGAAGTCCACATGGAACTACTAGCGAGACTGGCGTCTCTCTGCAAAACATGAAATAGACAAACGTGAGTACAAATGTACCCAGCAGGACTTACATCAGAACTATCTACATATGCATCGGTATCAATAAAGGGGGTGGTGGAGTTTAACTGCAGCAAGCCAGCTTTGACTCAGTGGCTAACCTGAACTACGACTGCAAGTAACACTTTTGAGGTGGCGCACACGAGTCCACATATTCACCATATCAATACACCGCTAAGGATCCGCTCCCGTCTCCCTACGAGAACGCCATCCATAGCACTCAAACTTATCTTTCGCATTTTAGAGTATCCACTTTCACTTGTCTATGAACTGTATAGGCAACCAAGTAGTCCTTTACCGCGGACGCGGCTATTCGAATAGATGATGTTAACCCTGCAGGCGTGTACTTCTTCATACACGCTCTCACCACCTACCGTCGTTTACACGACATGTACTCGGCAACCTTCAAGCGGAAGCCCAACGAGGGTGTCGGCCACGGCCTACCTAAACACTCAAGTCTCTAGTCCAGGTTTATCGCCTATCCGGGTTCCATCCGCAGGGAGTCCGGCCGAGGATTCCACATACGGCCCCGAACGATGTGTACAGGGTTCCGAGACACCAAACGGGCGCCCGACATGCCCGGCCACGGTGTATCTACCGCATCATAGCCCACCCCTGGGGTCAGCGCTACGCATGGCCGCCAACACATATCCTACAAACACCAGAAACTAGTTGCAACTCCTGGACTGAGGACTAGGGTGGTTAAGAAGCTGAGAGGGTCAATTAAGGATCCCAATGCATGGTAGTAACTGGTTCTTAAATCACACATACAGATCTCGGTGCTTAAGGACGATTCCAAATGAAACAACCCACCATATACTCCTACATGGCCTCTCATTGATACCTTTACCAAATCGTGTTCAACACACTTAGCTCACACACAGTAGGACATGTTCACCATTTTCCAATTCATCCCCGATGAATCAGACCTGACACAACTCTAAGCAATAGCAGGCATGACAAACAAGCATGAATGAGTAGGCACATCATGGCTCAAACAACTCCTACTCATGCTAGTGGGTTTCATCTATTTACTGTGGCAATGACATGTCATGCAGAGGAAAGGGGTTCAACTACCACAGCATGTAACAGTTGAATCGTTGTTGTCCTAATGTAGTAAAAGAGAGCAGGAGCGAGCAAGTGGGTTTGTATCGGAATGAACAAGGGGGTTTGCTTGCCTGGCACTTCTGAAGATAGTATAGTTCTTCATTGGTGTCATCGACCTCTTCATCGAAAACATCGTCTACCGAGGGGGAACAACCACCGGCAAACACAGAAGAAACACAATCAATGCAATGCAACAATATGATGCATGCTCATGACATGGCAATATGCTATTGATTGAACTAATGCAACTAGCAACATATTAAATGAAGTTGGTTTGAACCAAAGGTTCAAATTCAAACTCTATATGTGCTTTCTTAAATGCCATTTAATTGAATTGTCCTAAGCAGAGGACATAAGTTGCTCTGACATGCATGCAAATGCCATAAGCAGATTCTTTGGATTTTTCTGATCATTTTCATATATAAATTGTTTGATTTGGAGCTACGGTTGATTTTCTATGATTTTTAGAAGTTTTGGCTATTTTCTGGAATTTCCTGGATAAAAATAAATCCAGAAAACACTTATTGCGTCACTGTGACGTCAGCAGTCAACAGGGCGGTCCAGGTCAAACCTGGCCAGTGGGGCCCGCTGGTCAGTGACTCAGTTAATTAACTGAGTTAATTAGCGCTAAGCTAACACTAACTAAAATGTCAGCAGGGCTGGGCCCACATGTCAGCGAGTCAGTGGGTTAACTAAGTTAATTAACACTATTTAAACTAACACAAATTAAACAGGTGCCTGAGCCCACACGTCAGGACCCAGGGGAGGTCAAACCGGGGTCAACCCAGGCCAGCGGGGTCAAACCCTACCGGTCAAAGCGGTCAACCCGCCGGCGTTTAGTCGCCGGCGAGGGCCGATACGGCGGCGTGGCTCGGAAAAGCGCTAAAGGGCCTCGTTCGAAGCGTGTCTAGGTGCGTTGGAAAGCTCTTGCTCCCGCGCGTCGAACGGTGCAGGTGCTGGGTTGTGGGGAGGCCGGAGCTCGCCAGAGTGGAGCCCGTGGCGGTTGCCGGAGCTCGGGTTCGAGTGGCTCAGCGCTATGGTGCACGAGAAGACGAGCTGGTGGCGGCGTTAGCTTGCCGCAGAGCTACGAAGCACGTAGTCGTGCTCGGGAACGAGGTTTGCTAGCTCTTGTTATGGCGGCGACAAGAACGGCGGCGGCCGGCTCACGGCTCTGGTGGAAACGGCGGGTACACGGCGCAACAGAGCACGGGGAGAGAGGGGAACGGCAGAGGAGGGTCAGAGAGCTCAGGGAGGCACAGGAGGCAGCAAATCAACGGCGACGATCTTCGGTGCCGACGAGGGGAACAGCGGTGCTTGCGGCATCCAGGGGCATCCGGCGTCGGGCGGCTCAGTGAGGAGGAAGAGAGGGACGAGGCGGAGCTCGTGGGTAGCTCCAGGGTGTCGTCGGAATGGCGGTGGCCGCGATGGTGACGAGCGGCAGCGACGAAGCCGTTCGGGGGGGGGGGGTGAGAGAGAGAGGTCCAGGGGAGGGGATGTGCATGGGGGAGAGTGGGAGAGGGTCGAGGGGAGTGCGTGGCGTCGCCTAGACGCATCTGGGATGAAGCAGGCAGGGAGGAGGTGGCTCGCGCGCGGCGACCACGCGCCCTTCGTCCTCCTGGCAAGAGGAGGAAGACGACAGGGGAGGTGGGGATGGGATGGGCAGGCTTCAGCAGCAGGCCGCACAGGTAGGCGCCAGGTAGATTCTCTCTCTCTCTCTCTCCGGTTTTTCTATTTATTAATGTTTTCTATTTTCTGCAATTGGTTTTGATTTGATTTAAAATGTCAAATCATTTTTTGAACTTTCTGTAAATTGTTATGTGAGCTCAGAAACTAGTCCAAGGTCACAGGCAACTTACAAAAATATTTGAACTTTATTTCTTATATAGTAGAAATAAATTCAACTAATATGTCATTGATTTAAGTCAAAGGCCCAAAATAAATATTTCTGTGATTTCAAAAATATTGGTTTGAATTTTACCTCTTACCAGTATTTTCTCAGAGTAACATGAACATTTTCTTGGACTCATTTGATGAGAGTTAAATGTTGATTATTTTTGAACTGATTCTGAGGGTTTCAACACACCTCAGTTCAACTTTCAGAAATTTTAGACTTGATGCAACACAAGACTAGCTAGCTCAGAGCATGCCAGAACTAGGGATGTGACAACTCACCCCTACTAAACAAGAATCTCGTCCCGAGATTCTAGTCGTGAGGTAAGAAGATAGAGGGACACAAGCTAATATATTCTTCACGATCCAGGTTGCACCTCATAAGGTTGTTGATTCGTTGCATACGTTGATCTTGACATCCTCGCTTTTGAAATCTTCATTCACGCGATGACGACAGAAAGAAACTATACTAGGATTGATCTTCTCGAAGATCGAGCTATACAAGATCAACTCGCGGAATGAGATGTTGAAACATCTTGAGTTGAGACACAAAACACATCGACAGGGATGGGAGAACAACGACGGGGTTTGATTTGGTGGGCAACAATTCCACGCTTAGAAAGATGGTGGATGGTGTCAAGGTGGCGAGGAAATAATTGCCATGATCCCGTAACGGGGCACCTTGGGAAAGGTGACTCGTTGGAATGTTCCCTTAAGTGGCAAAAAGAATTACTTTTGATCCATAGATCATTGAAACTCTTCATACCATCTTAAGGCAATTTATAATTGATCGTTTGAAAGAGCTCGAAGGAATGGCATACTCAGACTAGGATGGATGATGTGGACTACCTTGTTGAAGACAACGCAATTGTCGGATTTCGGGTTCCGGCAGACCCTTGAGGTTCGAACACTGGGGTGCGCATGGAGATTTCGCCTCCTACCTTCCTGCACCCCTCCGCCGTGCTAGGATCTAAACTAGGGAAAGAAAAACACAAGAGAAATAGGGTTTATACTGGTTCGGGCCACCGTTGTGGTGTAATACCCTACTCCAGTGTGTGGTGTGTGGATTGCCTCTTGGGATGATGATGATGAACAATACAAGGAAGAACAGCCTCGCGAGGGTCTGTTCTTGGCTGGGGCGATGAACTGCTCGGAGGAGTTCAGTCACCTTTCTCTCTCTCTCTCTGCTCTCCCTTGACCGACCCTTCTAACGAGCCTCTTCCTTCCTCTCTCTTTTCCGTCCTCCCTCCTTTTCTGTCCTCGTCTTCGTCTCTCCCCCAGCTATGTGGGTGGCTGGTCCTATTTATAGAGGCCCTGGTCCTCTCCCCAAATATTGAGCGGGAAGGGAGCCAACAATGGCGGGCTAATTTGAAGGGGGGCAGCAAGTATCAGCTATCCTGACAAAAGTAGTCTTCGCCTGTGCAAAGCTCTGGTGATGACGCCGTCTTGGGCTCCACAGTGACCTCCATCTCGTAGTCCTCCTGGTCTTGGTCTCGTTGTACCTAAATTGCAACCTTTGCCTGATGCCTCGGTACTCCACGGCTGCGCTTGCCCCCTTTGCACCAAAGAGGAAAGGAGGACACTGTGCGGGCTGGCACCCGCCTGGCGCCCTGAGTTGTCATGGCTTGCGTCATGGGCACCTCGTGAGGTACCCTGGCTTGATCTTTCCGCCTCCTCATGAGCCAGCTTGACGAGGCCGTGCCTGAGGAAGCTCCGCGTCGTCCACCCCGCGAGGCTTGGCCCCTCGCGAGGGTCTTGGGTTTGTGTTGGTGAAGATGGGCCATGCTGGGCCCCCCTTTGAGCCACACCGCAGGACAGTAGCCCCCGGGCCCAAGGCGCGCCTGGACTTGGCCGTGCAGGGAGGTGGAAGGGCAAGAGCGAAGCGCCGCGGGCCCTAACAGCCTGCGGCCTTGGGCGCCGCGTGGTGGTTGATTGGACGTGGGCGCCTCAGTAACCGCGCGAGTTGATAAAGGAGTGGCATCCGCCTAGGCCCTGCTTCTTGCTTTCTCCGGTTGCTGCTCAGATCCCCTTTCTTGCGCCTCTCCTTCCTTCCTCCGAGATTTCCAGATCTGCTCTGACCGCGCGGCCTAGGGAGCCATGGCGCCTCGTCAGCCCCTGGCCGCAGCTTGGTACTCGTCTGCCCTAGACTCGCCGAATGTGTCGGAGGCGGGCCTTGCCCAGTTGCGCCGGATGGCGAAGGCATGGGGCATCGACGGGGAGAAGGTGTTCAAGGCCGGCTCCGCCACCCCTGAGGGTCAAAGGAGCACCTTCTATCCGCTCTTCGTAAGTGCCATTGTTGCTGGCCTGGTGCCTCCCTTCTCCGAGTTCTTCTTCTCTGTCCTCCGCCATTACAAGCTACAGGCTCTGCATCTCCATCCCAACTTCGTCCTTCTCCTGGCAATATTTGCTTATTATTGCGAAGCACATGTTGGGGTGCAGCCCTCAGTGGCCTTGCTACGCCACTACTTCTACCTCCGGACCTCTCGTGGGACCGCTTCCGCGTGCGCGAGCTTCGTCGCGTCCGGCGGCGCCATTGCCATCTCGAACTCTGGGAAGAGGATTGAGGGCTTCAGGAGCAAGTGGATCTTGGTGGATGCTCAGTGCATCCACCCTCGGCTGATCCTGCCCACGGAGCAGCCCACGAGCTCTAGCGACTGGGGTCGAGTGGAGCTCACGGATCCCCGCGCAAAGATGGTGTTGGAGAAGATGGATGCGGATCTAAGGCCGACCGACATGGCGGCGGCGAAGCTGACCGGCGCGTCGCTGCTGAGGGAATTCCTGGAGCACCGGCTGGCTCCACTTCGGCAGTACTCGCTTCCAATGTGGAGGCCCCGTCCGAACCCCGCGGCCTTGGCCGCCGGAGACCTGGCTGCGGTCCTCCAATCTCTGGTCAGGGGCAATGTGGAGAGGCTGGAGGGCGCTCCAACGCCCTTGTTCCTCCACAACGACTAGGAGCGGGTGGTGAAGTCCATGCCCGTCTTCAATGGGGATGGGCCAGTGCCCCTGGAAGCTCCCGAGGAACCGGTGGACATGCCCTCCGGCGACTCCAGCGAAGAGGAAGAGGGAGTGGAGCGCGGAAGAGGGCCTGACTCCGAGGTGATTGACGGAGAGTCGAGGGCTCCCCTCCCCCGGCGCAGGTCCCGCGTTCTCCGCCTCTCTCCGAATGATGACGACGAGGATGACGACGAAGACGACGACGAGCAGGACGGGGGGAGCTCGCCCCCGATCCCGAAGAAGGACAGGACCGGGCTGATCTCCCGCGGGTCTCCCCCGGCCCCGGGGCGAACCGCAGACGCACCTTCTGCCTCCAAGCTTCCCGAGGTTGATCCTTCCAGCCGGCTTTCAGGCTTCAAATTTGGCCGGAGGCCGCTTGAGCTCACTGGCGACGACCCGTAAGCATTCGATTCTTGTCTTTATCTCTTGCTCTGCTTCTGAGGCTTGACGTTCGCATCTTTGGATAGGTTGGCGCCCACAGCAAAGAAGCCGAAGGGGGCTCCCGAGGTTCCATCCATGGCGGCGCTTCTGACCGCGAAGGAAGGTGACCGCGACGCACATGCTTCTCCTACCCGGTCGTCCTCGCGAGGTCTGGCTGAGCCGGCTGGGGCGAGCTCAGCCCCCACGGCCCAAGTGGCTCCCGAGGTGCTCTTGCCTGCCGCCGCCACTACAGCTGTCGGGGCGCGGCAGACTCCGCCTCAGGATGCTGCGGCTGCGCTGCCGCCTTCTCCTCCTACTCCACCGGCCGCTGTCTTTCCGACTCCTTCTGCCGTTCTAGATCGTGCTGTTGCTGAGCTGGACTGACTGCGGCAGGATCTTCTTGGCGCCGACCCCCGCTTGGTGGCCGGGTGTTTAGAGCTAGCTTCTGGATGGGTTCGCTCCGACGCCTCGATTCGGGCGGCGCTGGTCCAGGCCTCGACGGCATGCGACGAGGAGAAGCAGGCCGTCCTGGAGGTGAAGGCTGCCCGTGATGCAGCCTTGGGGGAGGTGGTCGACGTCCGTGGTCGCTGCAAGGCGCTGGAGGACGAGCTGCAAGTCCTGCGGGATCGGCTCGCGGAAGAGGTCCGCCTTCGCCAAGAGCAGGAAGAAGGCGTGAAGGCTCGCGAGGCAGCCGTCGAAGGCCAGGAGGCCAAGCTCAGGAAGCGCCGCGACCGCCTAGGTGCGCTGGAGCAGGAGTTGGGGGCGAGGAAGGCCGAGCTGGACGGCAAGGCCCTGGTTCTTGCCGAGGACCGCGCGGCCTTCACGGAGTTGGAGGCGAAGGCTCGCTCCTCGCTGAGGACGCTTTATGACAGCGGCCTGGAGAGCCCACTGGCCGGCACCGAGGACGGCCCTGCCAAGCTGCTTCCCTTCCTGGTTCACGCTCTTGAAGATGTCACCCTTGGCCTTGGCCCCACGGCCGAGGCCGAGGCGCGTGTCCTGTCTTCTGCAGCACTGACGCGGGTCCTCACCCACATCTACCTTCACGATCCCGGTGTCGACCTCGACAGCCTGCTGGAGCCAGTGAGTGGTGAGCGTGCCGCTGCCGCTACCGAGGCCGTGAAGGGTCGCGCGGAGGCTCTGCTGGGGAAATTCCGGGCCTTCAGCACCAAGCCGGAGCAAGGCGCTGCCGACCCCGCTGCTCCGTGAGGCGAACCCGCTCCGCGCTGCTCCCCGCCGCCAAGTGACTCCGTCGTGGCTCCTGTCCTGCTTTTAATTCCTGCATACGTATCATGCCTCAGGGAGGCGTTTAAACTTGCGTTTGGCATTGAAATAACAGTGTGGACTGTAATATTTGCTTTTGAATTCCTTGAGATTAGCACTTTTCCTTCCTACTTGCTTACGTTCTACGCCGGCAGAGCCCGGCCCCGCGCGTACCTCACCTAGCAATAGTCCCGACCGGAAACCAGGACGGGACCAAGGAGTGAGGGGCTACGTGACAAGTTAGGCTCCTGAGTCGCGATGCTCAGGAGTCCCCCTTGGCGCACGAACAACAAGTAGGGAGGTGTGATGCGGGTGGATCCACCGTTCTACGTCTGCAGAGCCCGGCCGCGCGCGTGCCTCACCCAGCGATGGTCCCGACCGGAAACCAGGACGGGGCCACGGAGTGAGGGGCTACGTGACCAGTTAGGCTCCTGAGTCGCGATGCTCAGGAGTCCCCCTTGACGCTCAAACGGCCTTCGTACCTTGGCTCCGCTCGGGGAGAGACGCGCGACGAACCAGGCCCGGGGGGACCTGGCCGGGCGGCGTGCGTCTGGGTGTGACCCAGGCGCAGCCCCCGTGCCCAGCCCCCTCGCGCGGCACTCCCGAGGGGAGGCGTTACGATGAGGCTAGACACTGAGCTCTGGGCTCCCTGAGGTTGATGCGGCCCGGGGGCCACCCTCAGTTGTTTATCACCAGCGCGGAGCATAGTGCTACCGTATGTGTACGGGCATAGCCGCTCCTCGGCAGTGTCGTCAGCCAGCACGGAGCATGGTGCTTCCACTGGTACGTGGGAGGGGGCCCCCTCCGGGAGGAGCCCCCGGGGCGTGTACAGCCCCGCCCTGACACGTGGCTGGCACGGTAGGGCCTGGCGAGGTGTATCTGGGCACCCGTGAGCCAGCGCGGGACTCACGGGGCCCTACCTCTAGGCGGGTTGCGCCTGGCACTGGGCCTTATCTTGTGATGTGTCCCTGCAAATTTGGTTAGATGTCGGCACTCTACGTCCTCGGGTCCCGGCCCTCGAGCTGGTCTCAGCCGTCGCTGGTATGCCAGGTCGCGATGCCATGGACAAGGCCAGAGGGTGAGGGCTGGAGAGCCAGTAAGAGCCCTGAGTCGCGATGCTCAGGTGCCCCCCCTTTAACGTGCAAGTGGTCGGCATGGAGGAGAAGAGGTGCCGTGGACCGGCGTCAAATAATCAAGCATGGTGGGTCTAACGCATGATCGGAAATAAACGCAAATGGGATACATGCCACTGGGCCTGGCCCGAGCGGCTTGGGGATCATGCAGCCTGAGGGGCGCCCCCAACAAGGTAAGCTAACAACATGGAATAAAGGGATACACGCCGCAGGGACGGACCCACGCGGCCTGGGAATAATGCAGCCCTGGGGGCGCTCCCAGCTGGAAGTAAAACTCGAAAGATGTCACCTGATGATGTTGAGGACGAAGGGGTGTTGGTGTAGCAGGCTCGGGGGGCTGCGGGAGCCGATCCTCACGAGCCCCCAGGCCCAGGGGCCTCGGGAGGCTCCGGAGGCGCTGGCGGCTCCTCGCGGGCCATCTCCATCTCTGCCAGGGCTGCGGAACGCCTGGCCTCTCGTGCCTCCGTGATGCCCCTCATGAGGCGCTGGTACGCGTCAGCCGCGTTCGGCAAGCCGTAAGGCATGCGAACGTAGCTGTGGGGTGGACCTCCGCAGCGCCCCACTCGCGAGGGCCAGAGGCGCTCCAGAGAGACGACTCGGTTGAGCCCTGGTATGTCGATGCAGACGCGCAGCCCACCATCCTCGCCTGGATGGGGGGCCACTGCTGGTAGGCGGCGGGCGCCTCTCATGACTCTTGACTCCTGTAGCTCCTGAATGGCCTTGCTGACGAACTCCTGTGGGTCTGGATCTCCTTGCCTTGCTCCTTCTTGAGGGAAACGTGCTTCAAAACACGCCCCCATGTGGTGCCCAAGCGCCTCCCTCGTGACCCTAGCTAGGTCGGTGGCCCTCCAGGGGAGAGCCCCCGAGCCCTGCCTATCGGGAGCGCTTTCCTATGCGATGGAGGGAGGCTCCCCTGGGTAGGCGCGGGCCCAGAGGGGCCTGCCTCCTGAGTGGTCGAGTCGGACGGTGTCTTCTTCTTCTTGGGGGTGGTCTTGGGAGGCCTCCTACTTCCACGACCCGGGTCTTCCAGTGACGCGGCCTGAAAGGCTCGTTCCAGGGAACACACCGCGTCCTTCTCTTCACAGGGCACCGTGATGACTCCGCCGCTTCCTGGCATCTTGAGGACGTTGTAGCTGTGGTGAGTTACGACCATGAACTTGGCCAGCGCTGGGTACTCAAGGATGGCGTTGTACGGCAGGCGAATGTGAGCGACGTCGAAGTCGATGAGCTCGGTGCGGTAGTTGTCGCGTGCCTCGAAGGTGACAGGGAGGCGGACCTGCCCAATCGGGACCGTGGAGCCGTCAGTGATACCGGAGAAGGGCTTGGTTGGCTGAAGATGGCTGTAGGGCACTTGGAGGTTGTTGAACGTCTCCACAGACAGGACGTTGAGCCCTGCCCCGCCATCGATGAGGGTCTTGGTGACCACCACGTTGCTGATGATTGGGGAACAAAGCATCGGGAGGACTCCGACTGTTGCCGCACACTTGAGCTGATCTGCTGAGCTGAACGTGATGGCGCACGCCGACCACCTGAGAGGGCGTGTTGCTTCGAGTCTGGGGAGTACTGCGTTCACTTCGCGGGCGAACTGCTTGAAGATGCACTAAGAGGCTGGGGCTTGAGCTCCGCCCAGGATGCAGGCGATCGTGCGCGGCTCCTAGAAGCCCCCAGTCTCCTCATCCTGATGGCGGTCCTCGTTTCTCCTTGGCTGCGGTGGCAGCGGTGGGAGGCCTGCGTTGCCCAGCGGGCGATCCTCGCGAGGCTGATCCCTCCAGTCTCCCTCGCGAGGCGGATCCCTCCATCCTCTCTCGCGAGGCGGGTCTTGCTAGCGATCCTCGCGAGTTTGGTCGCGCCACCCTTGGCGCAGCCCACGGTCTTCCCAGCGTCCTGCGTTTCTTCCTCCTCCTCGACCGTAGCCCCGGTCACCGCGGTCGGGGCGACGACCGATCCTTCCTTCACTCACGGCTCGGAGTTCTTGGCATTCGTTGGTGTTGTGGGTGTGGAGGTCGTGGTACATGTAGTATCGGCTGCCCTTGGGAGGTTCGGGCTGATCTCTGCCCTACTTGGTGTCTGGTTCTGCCGCAAGCACTGCAGCCCCCTTGCGCTTCACATCCTTGGCCTTGAGCTTCTTCTCTTCTGGGTCTGCGGCAGGCAGCTCGAGGAGGGAGAGACGCCCCTCCTCAGCCCTGGCGCACTTGTTTGCCAAGTTGAACAGCTCCAAGGAAGTGCACAGGTCTTCATGCATCGCCAGCTCCTCCTTCATCTTGACGTCGCGCACTCCGTCGGAGAAAGCTGAGATGATGGCCTCCTCAGTCACCTTGGGGATCTTGAGGCGTGCGTTGTTGAAGCGCTGGATGTACTTCTGCAGGGTTCCCCGGGTTGTTGCTTGATGCGGCGCATGTCGCTCACGGCGGGTGGCCGGTCGCGAGTACCTTGGAAGTTGGCGATGAAGCGGGTGCGCATCTCTTCCCAGGAGGAGATTGTGCCTGGAGCCAGGTTCAGGAGCCAGGTGCGGGCCCCGTCCTTGAGCGCCATGGGAAACCAGTTCGCCATGACCTTCTCGTCTCCGTTGGCAGCTTCGATGCCCAGCTCGTAGAGCTGGAGGAACTCCGCAGGGTCGGCCGTGCCGTCGTAGCGAGGAGGCAGGTCTGGTTTGAACTTGCCGGGCCACGCGACGCTGCGTAGTTCGGTGGTGTAGGCGCGGCAGCCTGCTGTGGCCACGGGAGGCCTTAGGTGACGGAGAGCCTGGTCTTGCATGTCCCCACGCGCTGGAGCAGGGGGATGGTCGCGACGTGCTGGAGCAGGGAGCGCCCGGGCAGCTTCTGGCGGGCGAGGGACTTCTTGGCAGCTCTGTTCTTGCTGCGCTGGCACCTGACGGAGCGGGTTCCGCCCAGGGGCCATGCGCCTTGGAGCCATGGCGTCTTCTTGAGGAGGAGGCGGCCGGGGCGCCGCCGGAGCCTCTTCGCCCGCGCGGGGCGGGGTGCGGTGCAGCGGAACGGACGGCGCGGAAGAGCCCCCTGCAGCGCGGACGAGCTCGGCGACGCGGTCGAGCCATTCCTCGTAGACGTCGTCGACGGGACGGTAGCGCAGGAGCTCGTTTGCCGCGATGAGTGCAGCCCGAGCCTCCATGGGCGCGCGGAGCGCGCGGGACGAAGATCCAGCTGGGGCGAGCGAGGGAGTTGCGGTGCGGCCGTCTTGCCGCACGGACGGATGCTGGGACGATGCTTGCCGCTCGTCCCCCGCCGGGCCGGTGGCGGCGTTGACGGCAGGTGACGGGGAACGGCGTGGATGCCCGCCGACAGGGGCCGTCTGGGCGACGCGGGAAGCGAGTGCGGCTCGGCGCTCGGCGCGGGCCCGACGAGCGTCAGACATGGGCGTGACGGTCGGAGGAGAACGGGGCGGTGGAAGACGAATTCTGGCGCACCCCTACCTGGCGCGCCAAATGTCGGATTTCGGGTTCCGGCAGACCCTTGAGGTTCGAACACTGGGGTGCACGCGGAGATTTCGCCTCCTACCTTCCTGCCCCCCTCCGCCGTGCTAGGATCTAAACTAGGGAAAGAACAACACAAGAGACACAGGGTTTATACTGGTTCGGGCCACCGTTGTGGCGTAATACCCTACTCCAGTGTGTGGTGTGTGGATTGCCTCTTGGGCTGATGATAATGAACAATACAAGGAAGAACAGCCTCGCGAGGGTCTGTTCTTGGCTGGGGCGATGAACTGCTCAGAGGAGTTCAGTCACCTTTCTCTCTTTCTCTCTCTCTGCTCTCCCTTGACCGACCCTTCTAACGAGCCTCTTCCTTCCTCTCTCTTTTCCATCCTCGCTCCTTTTCCGTCCTTGTCTTCGTCTCTCCCCCAGCTATGTGGGTGGCCGGTCCTATTTATAGAGGCCCTGGTCCTCTCCCCAAATATTGAGCGGGAAGGGAGCCAACAATGGTGGGCTAATTTGAAGGGGGACAGCAAGTATCAGCTATCCTGACAAAAGTAGTCTTCGCCTGCGCAAAGCTCTGGTGATGATGCCGTCTTGGGCTCCACGGTGACCTCCGTCTCGTAGTCCTCCTGGTCTAGGTCTCGTTGCACCGAAATGGCAACCTTTGCCTGATGCCTCGGTACTCCGCGGCTGCGCTTGCCCCCTTTGCACCAAAGAGGAAAGGAGGACGCTGCGCGGGCTGGCACCCGTCTGGCGCCCTGAGTTTTCATGGCTTGCGTCATGGGCACCTTGTGAGGTACCCCGCCTTGATCTCTCCGCCTCCTCGTGAGCCAGCCTGACGAGGCCGTGCCTGAGGAAGCTCCGCATCGTCCGCCCCGTGAGGCTTGGCTCCTCGCGAGGGTCTTGGGTTTGTGTTGGTGAAGATGGGCCGTGCTGGGCCCCCCTTTGAGCCATGCCGCAGGCCACAGGCAGGCAAGTCTGGGGACCCCGTTCCTAGAACGCCGACAACAATGGATGACTTTGCTTATCACCAGAAATGAATGGGACCCATGACAGGACCACTTTTGAAGATGATCCTGGACAACAACTGCTGAGAAGGACAGCCCATGGAAAATTGGCATGATGGGGTGCAAGCTGGGAACAAAATGCAAATGTTGGGAATGTTCCAACCATCATATCTGCCTGAGATTCAGATCTGGTTGGAAACAGGATATTTTAGACAGCATGTCTGGAAAAGAAAGTTTGCAACACAAACCGACGAGACGGAGTTGCGAGATTCTCGGGGAATGAACTAAGATAGCAAGCTACAAAACATGGGCTGGTTCTGCTACATACATGTGAACACACTGTCCCAGACAAGCATAACCATGTAGTAGTCTTATAATAAAACACTACCGAGTTCAGGTGGGGCACCATCAACGAGGATATCAAAGTCTTGTGCATGAACTAGTATTCGCACAACAACTCCTTTCCCTCGAACAAATCAATCAGTGGTTTGGTGTGCTAGGAATACATATAGAATGAAGGTTGCAAGTCTCCAAACCATAGAATACTTCGCACATATGCATGACTGACTTGGGATGGTCCCGAAGGAAACAAAAATAAACTTTCTCGAATTCACGGCGGCAACTTACATCAAATGCACGTGAATTAGAGGAAGTCACTCCTTTCATCCAAACGTATACCTCATGAGCGGACCATGAAGGCAATGCTTACAAAGTTTCCAATACTAGTGTAATGTTCAACATGAATCATGGGGGAGACAAAATGCTGCTGATGGGCTCAACAACAACTCATCAGAACTTCCTTATCACTGGACTTCCACCATCATGTAAACACGGTGATAGCATTGGTCAGACCAAAAGATGTAATGGTGTATGCTCGAGGGATCAACCACGAGTAAGACAACATTACGAACATCACTGGTTCTGATTTGACCTGACAATAGTCCATACTCAAGTCAAAGTTTTGACAAGGCAATAGATCCAATAACTGATCACGAGGACCAATCGATGGAGATATCATCTTTCTTCAACACACACACATACAAAAAGATATCCCTTAACATGAACTAAGTCAGACAAGCTTTTATGTTCCAACTCTCCAAGTTGTTGTCTAGCTCAACCAACTAGCTCAGGGATATCCAACACAGATTCTTGGAGAAGGGGTGATTTATAAGAAAACCAACTTGATCACGAACTCAACATAGCGGTCAGGTGACAACCAGGTAAAACTTCTGAGAAGATCTTCGGAAAATCACGAACCACCGACATGACTCTAAGCTTGAGAACAATCTTGCTTTTCAGGGCAAGATGATATGATCGAAAGAGTGAGGGATTACACAATCCCAACTCATGGATCGAAGAGTGTAGCAGAAATAAGGACTAGGTAGCACGATCAATCTTAGGATGATGATTTAATAATCAACACTCTAAGAATGAGAATATTGTCCATTTACTACAAAGCAACGAGTTGCTCAGAGTATTGATTTCAGACATCACAATTCACTTGTCGGCATTCCGGTTACAACAACACGGGGCCGAGGAATGAATAATGATGGAGAGAAGTATCACTGTGTCAAGAGTTCATAAGAAGTGGTGCAATTCTCATGACATTCCTGACATAAAGATGGTAACACTCCAAGGTAGAACAGAGCAAAAGCTGGATTGGCATTTTGATCTGCGAAATACAACTACTTTGACCAGTCCAAGAAATGGATGAGGTACTGGAGTTTGTTTCTCCTAGTCATTCTGAACTAGAATGGCTTGACAGACCACAAGAATGATAGGCACCGATGAACGAACGCATGCATACTCTTGACTATCAATTGATAGACGAAGGGCAGAAGACAACTAAAGAGGGACAACTCAAAGGAACATATGTTTTTCTGAGTTGTGGATGCATGGATTAGTATGCCGAACAAATTCAACATATTTCTTCCGGATAACCCATGCAGAGAGGTAGGATTGGCAGAGTCACAATATAGAATGGGGAACTCATCGAGAGCACTCCTGTTGTGATCTTTTGATCCAACAAACTTCTGTCATAAGTGGTTCATAGTATTTGGAAGAAGGAAATACCACAGACATCGAGGTCTATCGCAAAGGTTGCTAATATCCTAAAGGAACGAGCAACACCATCAACCGAGCCGACAAGACTAGCCGTGAACCCAAAGTGGCACTAACTTACGGGGACATGCATACATGAAACAACATCGAACATGTCGGTCATCAGCGTGTGAATCCGGGTTGTAGCAGCTGGGCTAACAGGACTCCAGGAACCCGGGCTGTAGCAGGCTAGCAGGACTCCGGAAGTCACCGCGTGACATTTCCCCAAAGGGACAGACACATGAACGAAGTGAATCACATGCCGGCCAGTCTAAGTGTTCCGGAGCAGTAGTACTGGGCTAGCAGGACTCTGGTAAACCGGGCTGTAGTAGACTACCAAGGCTCAGTGGAAACACCAGACTACATTTCCCCATAAGAGAGGCTACCAAGGATAAACAACCAGATTGTCGGATCCCACACATACCAAGCATTTCAATAACATACACACAATATGCTCGATATGTGCAAATACAACATGGCATCACAACAAAACTCTATGACTCAAAGTATTTATTCATTAGGCTCCAAAGAGCCAGATATTACAAACATGGGTCTCATGACCCAACATTCAGAGCATACCAGACAAGCCTGACTATCTACCAGATCCTGCCGAGGGCACAAGATCGTAGCTGAGGTAACAAGCTAAACGTCGAAGTCCACACGGAACTACTAGCGAGACTGACGTCTCTCTGCAAAACATAAAATAGGCAAACATGAGTACAAATGTACCCAACAAGACTTACATCAGAACTATCTACATATGCATCGGTATCAATAAAGGGGGTGGTGGAGTTTAACTGCAGCAAGCCAGCTTTGACTCAGTGGCTAACCTGAACTACGACTGCAAGTAACTCTTTTGAGGTGGCGCACAAGAGTCCACATATTCACCATATCAATACACCGCTAAGGATCCGCTCCCGTCTCCCTACGAGAACGCCATCCATAGCACTCAAACTTATCTTGCGCATTTTAGAGTATCCACTTTCACTTGTCTATGAACTGTATAGGCAACCAAGTAGTCCTTTACCGCGGACACGGCTATTCGAATAGATGATGTTAACCCTGCAGGGTGTACTTCTTCATACACGCACTCACCACTTACCGTCGTTTACACGAGATGTACTCATGAACGTTCAAGCGGAAGCCCAACGAGGGTGTCGGCCACGGCCTACCTAAACACTCAAGTCTCTAGTCCAGGTTTATCGCCTATCTGGGTTCCATCCGCAAGGAGTCCGGTCGAGGTTTCCACATATGGCCCCGAACGATGTGTACAGGGTTCCGAGACACCAAACGGGCGCCCGGCATGCCCGACCACGGTGTATCTACCGCATCATAGCCCACCCCTGGGGTCAGCGCTACACACGGCCGCCAACACATATCCTACAAACACCAGAAACTAGTTGCAACTCCTGGACAGAGGACTAGGGTGGTTAAGAAGCCGAGAGGGTCAATTAAGGATCCCAATGCATGGTAGTAACTGGTTCTTAAATCACACATACAGATCTTGGTGCTTAAGGACGGTTCCAATGAAACAACCCACCATGTACTCCTACATGGCCTCTCATTGATACCTTTACCAAATCGTGTTCAACACACTTAGCACACATAGTAGGACATGTTCACCATTTTCCAATTCATCCCCGATGAATCAGACCTGACACAACTCTAAGCAATAGCAGGCATGACAAACAAGCATGAATGAGTAGGCACATCATGGCTTAAACAACTCCTACTCATTCTAGTGGGTTTCATCTATTTACTGTGGCAATGACAGGTCATGCAGAGGAAAGGGGTTCAACTACCGCAACATGTAATAGTTGAATCATTGTTGTCCTAATGTAGTAAAAGAGATCAGGAGCGAGCAAGTGGGTTTGTATCGGAATGAACAAGGGGGTTTGCTTGCCTGGCACTTCTGAAGATAGTATAGTTCTTCATCGGTGTCATCGATCTCACCGTCGGAAACATCGTCTACCGAAGGGGAACAACCACCGGCAATCACAGAAGAAACACAATCAATGCAATGCAACAATATGATGCATGCTCATGACATGGCAATATGCTGTTGATTGAACTAACGCAACTAGCAACATATTAAATGAAGTTGGTTTAAACCAAAGGTTCAAATTCAAACTCCATATGTGCTTTCTTAAATGCCATTTAATTGAATTGTCCTAAGCAAAGGACATAAGTTGCTCTAACATGCATGAAAATGCCATAAACAGATTCTTTGGATTTTTCTGATCATTTTTCATATATAAATTGTTTGATTTGGAGCTACGGTTGATTTTCTATGATTTTTAGAAGTTTTGGCTATTTTTTGGAATTTCCTGGATAAAAATAAATCCAGAAAACACTTATTGCGTCAGCATTGCGTCACTGTGACGTCAGCAGTCAACAGGGCCGGTCCAGGTCAAACCTGGCCAGTGGGGCCCGCTGATCAGTGACTCAGTTAATTAACTAAGTTAATTAGCGCTAAGCTAACACTAACTAAAATGTTAGCAGGGCTGGGCCCACATGTCAGCGATTCAGTGGGTTAACTAAGTTAATTAACACTAATTAAACTAACACAAATTAAACAGGTGCCTGAGCCCACACGTCAGGACCCAGGGGAGGTCAAACCGGGGTCAACCCGGGCGAGCGGGGTCAAACCCTGCTGGTCAAAGCGGTCAACCCGCCAGCATTTAGTCGCCGGCGAGGGTCGAGACGGTGACGCGGCTCGGAAAAGCGCTACAGGGCCTCGTTCGAAGCGTGTTTGGGTGCGTTGGAAAGCTCTTGCTCCCATGCGTCGAACGGTGCAAGTGCTGGGTCGTGGGGAGGCCGGAGCTCACCGGAGTGGAGCCCGCGGTGGTTGCCGGAGCTCGGGTTCAAGCGGCTCAGCGCTATGGTGCACGAGAAGATGAGCTGGTGGCGACGTTAGCTTGCTGCGGAGCTGCGGAGCACGTAGTCGTGCTCGGGAACGAGCTTTGCTAGCTCTTGTTACGGCGGCGACAAGAACGGCGGCGGCCGGCTCTCGGCTCTGGTGGAAATGGCGGGTACACGGCGCAACAGAGCACGGGGAGAGAGGGGAGCGGCAGAGGAGCTCACAGTGAGTCAAACGGGAGGGTCTGAGAGCTCGGGGAGGCACCGGAGGCAGAAAATCAACGGCGACGATCTTCGGTGGCCGACGAGGGGAACGACGGTTCTTGGGGCGTCCAGGGGCTTCTGGCGTCGGGTGGCTTGTTGAGGAGGAAGAGAGGGACGAGGCGGAGCTCGTGGGTAGCTCCAGGGTGTCATCGGAATGATGGTGGCCGCGCTGGTGACGAGCGGCGGTGATAAAGCCATTCGGGGGGGGGGTGAGAGAGAGGTCCAGGGGAGGGGATGAGCATGGGGGAGAGTGGGAGAGGGTCGAGGGGAGTGCGTGGCGTCGCCTAGACGCATCTGGGATGAAGCAGGCAGGGAGGAGGTGGCTCGTGCGCGGCGACCACGCGCCCTTTGTCCTCGTGGCAAGAGGAGGAAGACGACAGGAGGAGGTGGGGATGGGCTGGGCCGGCTTCAACAGCAGGCCGCACAGGTAGGCGCTAGGTAGATTCTCTCTCTCTCTCTCTCCAGTTTGTCTATTTATTAATGTTTTCTATTTTCTGCAATTGGTTTTGATTTGATTTAAAATGTCAAATCATTTTTTGAACTTTCTGTAAATTGTTATGTGAGCTCAGAAACTAGTCCAAGGTCACAGGCAACTTACAAAAATATTTGAACTTTATTTCTTATATAGTAGAAATAAATTCAACTCAAATATGTCATTGATTTAAGTCAAAGGCCCAAAATAAATATTTCTGTGATTTCAAAAATATTGGTTTGAATTTTACCTCTTACCAATATTTTCTCAGACTAACAGGAACATTTCCTTGTGCTCATTGGATGAGAATTAAATGTTGATTATTTTTGAACTGATTCTGAGGGTTTCAACACACCTCAATTCAACTTTCAGAAATTTTAGACTTGATGCAACACAAGACTAGCTAGCTCAGAGCATGCCAGAACTAGGGATGTGACAATTGTACAGATTTTTTTTGATATGGAAGTACTCCCTCCGTCGCATAATATAAGAACGTTTTTTACACTAGTGTAGTGTTAAAAACGTTCTTATATTTTGGGACAGAGGGAGTAGTACATACTGGTAGAGACTCTAGGTCCTCCCAGTCCCAGGTAGTCGACTAAACCAGTACTTGAGGAATTGTATGAGTCTACAATGTCGAACCCGGTGCTGGAGAACATGGACATGCACTGCTCCAAGAGAAGCATCCGAGTATGGAAGAGATGGTTGTACCTCAAGTGGAGAAGTAACATAGGTTTCAACTGAGGAACATGGAACACTGGACGAACTCTGTTTGAACTGGGCAATTCTAATCGATACGCCAGTTGGCCAATCTTTTTAGTAATGGTATATATGGCCCATAGTACTTGGGGGAAAATTTATGATTAGCTAAACTAAAAACAAGGATTGGACATAAGGCAACAGTTTCAAAAACACCTTGTCACCAACTACAAACTGTATGTCAGTTAGTATGTTCTTATCTGCTTGAGATTTCATCTTTTGTTGAGCTGTGAAGATGTTGTCTGACTAAATCAACAACAAGAGCTCTCTGTTCCAGCCAAACAACGATATCAGGAAATGCTATAGTGTGAGAAGCAGAAATATCAAAGTATCTTGGAGCTTGTCCATATAAAATATCAAATGGAGTCTTGCCAACAGAGGAATGTCATTGGCATTGTACCAGAATTCACACAGAGAAAGCCACTTGGACCAATAGGATGGATGAGCACTGATAAAGCACATGAAATAGTGTTTTATCTACGGGTTTACCTTCTCAGTTTGGCCATCTATTTCAGGATGGTTGGTTGTGCTCATTTTCAGTTCACTTCCGGTTGCCTTAATTACAGTTTTCCAGAAGGAACTATATTTCGTCCGTGTCATACCACCCGGTGAATGAACATGCGCAAGTCGCCGATCCTGTGGCCCGGTTTACATCAACTCGCCCGCCCGCGGTTGACTCGCCCGCGTCCTTGCCGTTTCCAATGCTGCGGCTGACTCTGTCGCGACCGCACCGGCTTACAATAATACGGCCAAATGTCCTGTCCGAACCGGTTTAAGATGTCCCTTCCAGCTCATTTGTCTGCTCCCGCGGCCGACTCGATCGTAATTGATTTCAACTTCACCATGGTGACCATCAACTCCGCGGTGGATAATTTCTGGCCTGACATATCAGGTGAAATCCATTCAATATGTTGTTATATTACATATTACTTTCTTTCAAAGAGCAATTGCTCTGGCTTGTAAGTTCTTTAATGCAGGGCAAGTTATCTACTGCAAAATGGATTATTATATCACTGAGTTGTTCAATGACTCATACTGGTTTATATCACGGTCAAATATGGAGAATCTCAAGACAACTCCTCGAGTCGTCTTCAGACTCGGGGGCTACACAGACATAACTGGCAAAATTGGTCGGTTTTAGTGAATTCAAGAGCTCCGAGTTATCAGGAGAAGATTCCGGTTCAGAATCCGGCTCAAGGGAAATCGCAAAGTTCGAGGCCTCAGAAAAATTAAAGGTTGCCAAAGAGAACTTGTTTCCATGATGCACGGTTCGAACATGTGTATCCTGCTTTATGGGCTCATCATTACAAAATATCACTTGGGGGCTTCCTCTTCAAACATAGGTCGTATTCGAACCAAAGAGAACATAGCTGTCGGTACCCTCTTGATCGGCACAATGCCAAATCCACTAGGGGCTTCTTGATCGTATTCGAATCATAGCTTAACCCCTTTTGGGTCCAACATTGATCGTATTCGAATCAGAGTCGTTAAAAAACTCTCAAGATCATTTGGGGGCTTCTTGTTCAAACATAGGTCGTATTCGAACCAAAGAGAACATAGCTGTCGGTACCCTCTTGATCGGCGCAATGCCAAAACCACTAGGGGGCTTCCCGATCGTATTCAAATCCTAGCTTAACCCCTTTTGGTCCGGCTTACTTATCGTATTCGAATCATAAGCCTTTCTTTTTTCTCTTTGTTTGACTTAAGTTTTTTGAAAATAGTCCTTTGGGTTTGTCTTGGGACTTTTTGTTCATATCTGAAGCATATATGTGGTTTCGATTAACTCGGCTTGACTTTGGATGATAAGTCGCCATCATATAACAATCATAAACATTTGGAAGTTTTGGCTTCTAAAATTAGGTTATCACCCTTACTGCACATGTATCCTAAACCGGCAGTACGATTCAATATCACAGGAACCGGTTCTCCAAACCGGATTATATTATTCAAATCTTTAATAGCCAATATGGTTGGATTTTTATTATGGTTATCAATAGCCAATATTATGATGAAGGTCTTCAAAGTCGCTTCAGTGCAATGGTAATTATTTTATCAATGGATATGATTTAATCTACAATGAAAGGAATAGTCCCGAGCCGCTGCAGGCTTACGACCCGGCACTTGGGGGCTACATTATTCAGATTGAGATTATATCAAATATGCAAGTCCCATGTCACTGCCAGCATGCACCGTGGCACTTGGGGGCTAATGCAAAGTCATTTTTTGGCTCACTTTATTGAAGATCCGACTCATCACATTGTAATGAGCCGGCCCTTGGGGGCTACCAATTGCTCCTGTCAACAATTCAAGGTACACAAGTCTTATTCCATTATATTGAAGGGTCCACTGCTTAGTTGGTAAAGCACAAAGCTCTTAACCTTGCGGACGTGGGTTCACGCCCCATGATGGGGGTTACATCATATGATGTTCTATTCAAAGAAATATATATAAAGTCCCAACTTAGAATTATCTTACTAAGCCGGCCCTTGGGGGCTACACATTGCCGCTTGAATTTACATGATCATACATACAAAGTCCCTGCTCATTATTGCATAATGACCCGACTCTTGGGGTCTACACTGGTTGAAGTTTTTTGAGCATCAGATAATTACAAAGTCCTAGGTTGCTGCAAGCATGACAACCCGGCACTTGGGGGCTACATATATGGAATATTAAGTTTTTTACTAGCGACTGAGATGAACAACACGGATTTCTTCAAAGTGGTTATTTATATTGAAGTAAGTCTTAAGTCATCACTTTGCTCTGCTCAAGACTTGGGGGCTACAGGTAACACGGATACACGGGAGAAATATTTTCAAATTCTCTATTTTGAGAAAACCAGATTGACCCGGCGTCCCCAATCATTATGACCCAGTGTCTACAACAATCATAACTCGGCGTCATCAATAATCATGAACCGGCGTTGGCAACAATCATGACCCAGAATTAACAGTTTTTATAACCCGACAATGGTCGTAATCATAAACCGGCAAGCCCTACATCTTCAAGCTGGCTGTATATCAATTGAATATTTGAAGACCAATATTTTTGAATCAAAGCATTAAAGACCGAATCAAATGGATTCTTTATTTACAATATTTCTTCTACAAGAAAGTTGATTATGAAGCCGGCCTATTGACCCTGATTTTCTAGAAGGAGGAAATGACAAGGACTTAAGGATGATCAGGTGCCGACTTACAATTTTTTTAACCCGAAGCACAACCTGTTAAATTTGTTCTTGTGTTTATGTAGCAGATCAGTTTAACATGGATAAATCCAAATTAAACTTGGGGCTAATTTCGGGGATATACCCCGCGGTGTAACCCGCCGGATGTATGACCCGGCTGGAGCGTGGCGACTCACTGGTGACCCGCCCGGAGCTTTTGGCGATTCAAAGATAACCCACCTGATCTTGACGACTCATTAGTAACCCGGTGGGCGGGTCAGATGGACAACAAAGCCCAAGGCCCATAAGGCCAGCTCACGTTATGATGGGCCAGCTTAAGAAGAAAGACATAAGGAGTATTCTCCTAAAAAGGAAGCAAGACTAGGACTCCACTTGTAATAGAGTAATCCTAATCCTACTAGGACTAGTCATGTAACCCGCCCCTTCAACATATATAAGGAGGGGCAGGGCATCCCAAGAGGGACAGAAAACAATATCAAGGGCTAGACACAACGGGGGAGCCGGCTTATGCAGCAACTCTCTCATGAGCATAATGAGATCTAGCCGCAAACAGCATGTAGGGCTATTATCGGATGATGTTTCCCGGGGCCCGAATCTGTCTAAATCCTTGTCTTATATTGCGTCTCTCGATTCCGCTAAACCCCTCTCAAGCTACTACAAAGATGTGTTGGCCTCATGACTAAGTCCTCACACTAGTCCTTACACTGGGACTAAGTATCTTAAATAGTTTATTTATTTTAGAAAATGTTATAAACTTCTAAAAGTCATATAAAATCAGTCGTAACTCCAAATAAAATAAGTTATATATGAAAAATGATCAAAAAAATCCAATCTATCCATCTGTACTAGTTTCATGCATGTTAGAGGAACCTAACCTTGCTGATTAGATGAAACATGATAATGCACTTATATGAGTTCATAGTTTAGGCTTGTATTTGAATCTTTTATTCAAATAAGTTCAAACCACCCTGGTTTTAGTTGCATTAGCCCAACACACTCATTTTGCCATGTCATTTGCATGCATCATAATGTTGCATATAGCCATGTATTGATTGTGTTACCGGTGTGATCTCCGTGGTAGGTTCTGCTCCCGAGGATATTCACGAGTATCTAGTTGAAGGGCAGTACCCCTCGACCACTCTGTCAGGCTAGCAAAACACCCTTGTTCATTCTGATACAATCCCACTCTCTCACTCCTACTCTCTTTTACTGCATTAGGACAACAACAATTCAACTGTTACATGCTGCGGTAGTTGAACCCCTTTTCCTCTGCATGACCTGTCATTGCCACAGTAAATAGATGAAACCCACTAGCATGAGTAGGAGTTGTTTGAGCCCTGATGTGCCTACTCATTCATGCTTGTTGTCATGCCTACTACTACTTAGAGTTGAGTCAGGTCTGATTCATCGGGGATGAATTGGAATGGTGATGAACAAGTCCTACTGTGTGTGAACACGATTTGGTAAAGGTAGCGGTGAGAGGCCATGTAGGAGTACATGGTGGGTTGTCTCATTGAAACCGTCCTCGGGAACTGAGTTCTGTGTTTGTGATCGATGAACAACTACTACCACACATTGGGATCCTTAATTGACTCTCTCGAGTTATTAATCGCCTTGATCTCTGTCCAGGAGTTGCAACTAGTTTTTGGTGTTTGTAGGATATGTGTTGGAGGCCGTGCGTAGCGCTGACCCTAGGGGTGGGTTATGATGTGGTAGATACACCATGGTATGGTGTACCGGGCGCCCGTTTGGTGTCTTGGGAACCCTGCACACATTGTTTGGGGCTGTGAGCAAAACCCCGGCCAGATCTCCTCGCGGATGGAACCCGAATAGGCGATAAACCTGGACTAGAGACTTGTGTGGTTAGTAAGGTCGTGCCGGACTTCCTCGCCAGGCTTCCGCTTGAAGGTTGCTGAGATACACGAGGTGTACATGGTGGTAAGTGGCGAGAGCGTGTGTGAAGAAGTACACCCCTATAGGGTTATAAATGATCTATTCGAATAGCTGTGTCTGCGGTAAAGGACTTCTGGGTTGCCTGTACAGTTCATAGACAAGTGAAAGTGGATACTCTAAAATGCGCAAGATAAGCATGAGTGCTATGGATGGCGTTCTCGTAGGGAGACGGGAGCAAATCCATAGTGGTGTATTGAAATGATGAATATGTGGACTCGATTGCGCCACCTCCAAAGAGTTACTTGTAGTAGTAGTTTAGGATAGCCACCGAGTCAAAGCTGGCTTGCTGCAGTTAAACTCCACCACCCCCTTTGTTGATACTGATGCATATGTGGATAGTTCTGATGTAAGTCTTGCTGGGTACATTTGTACTCACGTTTTCTTAATTTTTAATGTTGCATATTGCCATGTATTGATTGTGTTACCGGTGTGATCTCCGTGGTAGGTTCTGCTCCCGAGGATATTCAAGAGTATCCAGTTGAATGGCAGTACCCCTCGACCACTCTGTGAGGCAAGCAAAACCCCCTTGTTCATTCCGATACAATCCCACACTCTCGCTCCTGCTCTCTTTTACTGCATTAGGACAACAACGATTCAACTGTTACATGCTGCGGTAGTTGAACCCCTTTTCCTCTACATGACCTATCATTGACACAGTAAATAGATGAAACCCACTAGCATGAGTAGGAGTTGTTTGAGCCCTGATGTGCCTACTAATTCATGCTTGTTGTCATGCCTGCTACTTCTTAGAGTTGAGTCAGGTCTGATTCATCGGGGATGAATTAGAATGGTGATGAACATGTCCTACTGTGTGTGAGCTAAGTGTGTGAACATGATTTGGTAAAGGTAGCGGTGAGAGGCCATATAGGAGTACATGGTGGGTTGTCTCATTGAAACCGTCATCAGGAACTGAGTTCTGTGTTTGTGATCCATGAACAGCTACTACCACACATTGGGATCCTTAATTGACTCTCTCGACTTATTAATCGCCTTGATCTCTGTCCAGGAGTTGCAACTTGTTTCTGGTGTTTGTAGGATATGTGTTGGAGGCCGTGCGTAGTGATGACCCTAGGGGTGGGCTATGATGCGGTAGATACACCGTGGCACGGTGTACCGGGCACCCGTTTGGTGTCTCGGGAACCCTGCACACATCGTTTGGGGCTGTGAGAGAAACCCCGACCAGATCTCCTCGCGGATGGAACCGGAATAGGCAATAAACCTGGACTAGAGACTTGTGTGGTTAGTTAGGTCATGGTGGACTCCCTCGCCAGGCTTCCGCTTGAAGGTTGCCGAGATACACGACGTGTACATGGTAGTAAGTGGCGAGAGCATGTCTGAATAAGTACACCCCTGCAGGCTTATAAATGATCTATTCGAATAGCCGTGTCCACGGTAAAGGACTTCTGGGTTGCCTCTACAGTTCATAGACAAGTGAAAGTGGATACTCTAAAATGTGCAAGATAAGCGTGTGTACTATGGATGACGTTCTCGTAGGGAGACGGGAGTGGATCCATAGTGGTGTATTGAAATGGTGAATATGTGGACTTGTGTGCGCCACCTCAAAAGAGTTACTTGCAGTAGTAGTTTAGGATAGCCACCGAGTCAAAGCTGGCTTGTTGCAGTTAAACTCCACCACCCCCTTTGTTGATACTAATGCATATGTAGATAGTTCTGATGTAAGTCTTGTTGGGTACATATGTACTCACGTTTGCTTAATTTATGTTTTGCAGAGAGACTTCAGTCTCGCTAGTAGTTCCGCATGGACTTCGACGTTTAGCTTGTTACCTCAGCTACGATCTTCACTACAAAAAAATACACTTCCGTGATGATATGTGTTTGTCACAGTAGGTCATGTTTTCTATCATGCATGTACATCCATGGCAAATTTATGACAGAATCAAGATAGTCATACCTGTGCTGTCGTAGAAGTGTTCCATGACATTACCAAAATTATCATCATGGAAGTGTCCACTTCCATGACGATAAATCGCACGTCACAGAAGTGCTTTCGTCAAGGGTGACCGACACATGGCATCCACCGTAACGGAACGCCGTTAAGCTATCGGGGTCCGATTTTGGATCCGATAACCCGTTAACGGCCCAGACCAATTGGGATTTTCCACTTGTAAATTTCTGATTGGCTGACAGAAACACGTGTCAGCTCCGTGTTGGCACAGGTGTCACTCATCCAATGGGCGAGATGCACCTATGATATGTTGACACGTGGACCGGCCCAAAAGTGGTCCATAAAGTTTAAATGGGCCGGCCCAATTAAAGGCCCACATGATTTTGCGGTCCATAATGGGCCAGCCTAGCAAAAGGCCCATGAGATTTTGCATATCATAATGGGTCGGCCCAGCTAAAGGCCCATGAGATTTTGCGGGCCAAAATGGGCCGGCCCAGCTAAAGGCCCGTGAGATTTTGCGGACCATAATGGGCCGGCCCAGCTAAAGGCCCAACATTCTCAGTTAAGGCCCGTACGGCTAGTGTCAAATCGGCCCATCAACGGCCTGTCCTAAACTTGTCATCATCGCGGCCCATGGTCACTTCTGGCCCGTTAACAGTCCGCTAAGTATATGGGCCGAATTACGGCCCAGTGTATTTCCGGCTTGTTAAAGGTCCTGCTTCATTTGGGCCCATTTACAGCCCTTTGAAACTTTAGGCCCATAAACGACCATGAAGGATTTGGGTCCTATTCGGCCATGTCTGACATTCGGCCTGTTAGAGGCCCACTATAGATTTGGGCCACTTTCGGCCTGTTGTGATTTTCGGCCTGTTAACGTCGGACGAAATCCATGGCCATATGTGGCCCAACGTCACATCGGGCCCATTAACGGCCCATATAAAAATGACGATAATCTAGCCCGACCGAACTTCTGGCCTGTTAAAGGCCCATGTATTAGGTCGGCGCATTTACGGCCCGTCCGAATTTCGGCCTGTGAAAGATCCGCATCGTAAATGGGCCCAATCTCACTTTCGGTCTTTTAAAGGCCCATGTTTTTATGGGCTCGAGATATTTACACCTGTAAACGGCCTATTGTTACTGAGGGCCCAAATTATGTTTAGGCCTGTTAAAGGCCCACTATGGGCACAGGCCTACCAGAAAAATATGAAATCTTATGCTGATTTAGGCCCAGATATTTTTAGTGGGCTACATGCAAATTTCGGCCCATAATCGTTTTTAGCCCAATTGGAATGGGCCCGACGAATGTTGGCATGTTGGGCTCCTACGAAGCTTTCGGCCGAATACATTACTAAGATAAACCTACACTATACAAAAATAGCGTCGTAATTATTGCAGCCTTTGGCAGCATCATAAATGATGTATCACAACAAAAGGCCTGTTGGCATAAAGTTTACAGTCCTTGCAGATAAAAGCACCATCAGATGTATAGAAGCACATATCACTTGACCTGAGTGCTAATGTTTCAGGCTGTAGAATCTGATGGAGCAGCACGATCTTCACCTTTTTTCCGTCGTTGCTCTTGAACAACGAAGCGAATGTCTGATAGTCTGGTTTCAAAACCATTCATATCTTGACGACATTTGTCAACCACTATTCTTGTTTCCAAAACGACGTCCATTAGGGATTGGACTTGTGTCTGGAGCACAGATATGTCACTCTGTCTAGCAGGAAGATTTTGTTCAGTAGGCGATTTGGACGAGGTTACCTTGACAACCAACCCAGAATTACGCAGGAAGGTGCTTTTTGCACTGTTAGTGGAGAGATACTGACGCACTGCAGCAAGAGGTGACATTGTGCCTGTGGTAGCCTCGTCACCTTCAGGTGGTTGTGGCTGTTCAATCATTTTTTCCATAGCTTCCTGAAAGTTTGAACTTGTAGATTAGTGTACCAGATAAGTTACTAATGAGACAAAAACAAACAAAGTAGGTTACACGTTTATACATAACTTATTTTGGTGAACTACTGTAATACATTAGCATGTATTGTAGTGCCAACTACATAATAAAATCACTTTCGGAACATATGTCCATGTAGCATGCCTACTGTATTGTCTATTTCCTCACATTCGTTGACATCTAAGGATAAAGAGACATGGTTTAAAGTAGGATGAACATAGTATGACATCATTCATATCATGGGCAAACAGATATAAAACAAACATGCTATTTTATCATTGTGTGCGCACGTGAACATAACAACTAGAATACAGATCAAGACCAAAAGAGTATCCTTCATCTCTTTTAAACCATGTAAGGTGAAATGATACGTTAAGACAACTGTGTATAAAAGTGAACAGAGTAACTGACATTGGCTGCAAACCAAGTAGTTAAATGAACACATCACAGTACCAATCAGTTCAAAGGCAGGAGGAGTAAGGACTTACAACAGCGGCTTGAACTGGTGTGCTCATGCCCTTCATCTTGCTGGTGTGGCAATCCTTGAAGATTTGCACTGCATTCGGTTCAGGTTCTTTTTGGTCCGCACAGGCTTTCCTCTGTATTTGGAACAAGTCAATATAGATACGATAATATGGCACAGAAAAAAGAAGGAAGTAGCAGCTATTTACAAGAGCCTCGCAGTGTGCAATATAGCTACGAGATCCTGTTGTCTGTTGGAATTTCACTTTAGAATGGTTGGTCTTGTTCTTCAAACAGTTAGCCTAGAAGAAGATACACTTGTAAGGCACATACATAAATACAAGTTCAATATGTGGTCTGATCAAATACATATAGCCTACCTGATACTTTGGATCAGACCAGTGTTTAACGAGGGTTGTCCAGTCTTCATCTGTAATATATTCCACTGGAGATGTTTGGGCGATTTCATTGTTAGCCTTGCCTTCAAAGTGAGATTTTCTAAGGTGGTACCGATACTGTCGCAGAGCAGACTGAAAAACATGAGTGCATGCTTGTTTAGTTGCATCATCTTTCGGATCCAACTTGAACCTCATCTGTTGAAAAAAGAATGTGAGTCTTATTAGGAGGAAGCTAGAAAGTATGGGACAGAGCAAGACAATATTACTAATTGCGATGAATAACATTACTTACGGATAAATGGTCAAGGAAGGTGTTAAACTGGGTATTGTCTTTCTCATTCCTGTACTGGATCCACGTTGGGAGGATACGTGCATGACACCTAACGGCAACGGCTGCCTCTGATACTAACTTGGCTGACTCTGTAGCATCACGTGGCCTTTTTAAACCTGCCTCAAAATGGATCTCCATTCTTCCTCCTTTAGATTTTGTTAATCTGTCAAGCATTATCCCTGATGTCTGTTTCCACTTGCGTCGTGGTGCTAGTTCGACAACGAATATGGAAAGTGTTAGTGTACATCAAACTGTGAGAGTACATATAAAGGAGCATGCAACTGCAACTTGACTCGGTCAGGTACCGTCTTGGTGTTGATGCTCATGAGGTTCATCTGATCTTGCCAAGTCCTGTTGTGTCAGCAGTGCTTCGGAAGTAGTGTTAGGTGTGAAGGCAGCTTGGGAACTGGCCAGTTCTGGAGCAAATCAAACGAGTAACTCGTTGAGATGCTGGTACAGTTGAAGCAGATGCTGCAGCTGGTGGAGCAGGTGATACTGTGTTCGTAGATTTAGCCGGTGGACTTGGACCTTCTACTGCACTATAAGTACTAGCAGAATCTGGACAGCAGATCCTTTTCTGTTTCACTCTACGAGTAACACCACTCCGTACTATATTATTTTCCTTGCTCTTTTTTGACTTTGCCATGTCAAGCCGTACCCACAACACAAAAGAATAAAATCGCTCTTCAGAACTCATTGATGCATGATACAGACAAGCAATACTTTGATGTAAGACAACCGTATGAGGATGGAATATGTAAGAAAAACAGGACAGCATGACATATTCACAGCTACGATGTGTAAACTAAGCAGAAGGATTTTCAAGAAAATAGAAGTAATGCAAGCTAGACACCATATGAAAGATGCAACCAATATTACTCTGCCAAGTTAAAAGTGTCTTGTCATAAGTGGCAATTCGAAAAATTAGAAGCAGTACAACATAGAAATCAATGCAAGATGCAACCACTATCAAACTGCCATGTTAAAAGTGTCCAATCATGAGTGACTGATGCGGGATACACAACAGCAGTACTTTGATGTAAGAACATGGTATGATAGATAGATGCAGTGTATTCTAGACACAGAACGCCATGTCATATGCACATGTATAACGTATGAACTCAGCAGGTGCAATTTAATCAAAATAGAAGAAATACAGGCTAGACAACATATGCAACATGAAACCAATTATCACACTGTCAACTTAGAGCAAGCACCTGCGATGGTGGAGTACGGGAGATGAACTCATCATGTAGACTTGGGACTTCAACTTCATTAGCAGTAGCAGTGGCAAATCTAGAGAGTCTCTGTTTGCGTCGGTGCGGAGGACCACCAACATCCCCTAACTTACTCTTTTCCTTCCTATTTTCTGATATTGCCTTATGAAGTCAAAACCACAAGAAGATGAATAAAATTAGCTCTGCATAACTGGTTGATGCATGATACAGACGAACACTACTTTGATGTAAGGCAAGCGCAGGATAGGAGGATGGAATATATACAAAAAAGACAACGTTTCATATTCACACGTACGATAGGAGGATGGAATATGTATGAAAAAACAGTAAGCGGAAGGCATTTCAACAAAATTAGAAGAAATGAAAGCTAGGCACCATATGAACATGCAACCAATATCACTCTATCAGGTAAAAAGTGTCTCGTCGTAAGTGCCATTTCAAGAAATTAGAAGCAGTACAAGCTAGAAGACAATGCAAGATGCAACCTACATCACAGTCCCAAGTTAAATGTGTCTTATGGGTAAGTGATCGTTGCAGGTATAAGTTGTAAGCTACGCAGATGCAATTCAACATAATCAGAAGCAATACAAACTAGACATCATACGGAAAACGCAACCACATATAACAGTTCCAAGTTAGAGCAAGCACCTGTGATGGTGGAGTAGGGGAGATGTGCTCATCATGTACACGTATGTTCTAGAAACAGGAACACGTGTCATATTCACAGGCATTATGTGTAAAGTAAGCAGATGCAATTCAACAAAGTTAGAAGCAATACAAGCTAGACATCATACGCAACATGCAACCACATATAATAGTGCCAAGTTAGAGCAAGCACCTGTGATGGTGGAGTAGGGGAGATGTGCTCATCATGTACACGTATGTTCTAGAAACAGGAACACGTGTCATATTCACAGGCATTATGTGTAAAGTAAGCAGATGCAATTCAACAAAGTTAGAAGCAATACAAGCTAGACATCATACGCAACATGCAACCACATATAATAGTGCCAAGTTAGAGCAAGCACCTGTGATGGTGGAGTAGGGGAGATGTGCTCATCATCTACACAGCTACGTTGACTGTCTAGCCTTGCGTTGTCTTGCGAATCTTGTTGGGAGGATGGCGGAGTAGAATCTGTAGAGAACCTCCGTTTCAGTTGCTCGGAAGGACCACCATCATCCAATGCCTTGCCAATTTCCTTCAGCTTTATTGATTTTGCATTGTGAGGTCAAACCGACAAGAAAAAGGAATATAATTCGCTCTTCAGAACTCATTCATGCATGATACTGACGAACACTACTCTGATGAAAGGCAAAGTCATGATACGAGGATGGAATATGTACGAAAAAATGGACGGCTTGACATATTCACACCTATGATGTGGTAACTAAGCAGAAGGCACTTCAACAAATTAGAAGCACTGCAAACTAGACACCATATGAAAGGTGCAATCAATATCACTCTGCCAAGTTAAAACTGTCTCGTCATAGGTGGCGTTCATCAAACTAGAAGCAATACATGCTAGAAATCATATTCAAGACGCAAACCAATATCACACTGCCAACTTAAAGGTGTTCCATCATAAGTGACTGATGCAGGATACACAAGAAGAGTAGTTTCATGTAAGAACATGGTGTGATAGACAGATATAGTATGTACCAAAAACAGGAAAGCGTGTCATATTCACACGTATCATGTGTAAGCTAAGCAGATGCAGTTTACACTAATTAGGAGCAATACAAGCTAGACACCATATGCAACATGCAACCAGATATCACACTGCCAAGTTAGAGCAAGCACCTTGGATGGTGGAGTAGGGGAGCGGAGACTTGGACCTTGTAATGCACTATCAGTACAAGGAGAATCGGTACAGATGCTCCGTTTACGTTGCTGCAGAGGACCACCATCATCGCCTTCCTTACTCTTTTCCTTCCTCTTTCTTGATTTTGCCTTGTCAAGTCAAACCCACAAGAAAAAGGAATAAAATTTGCTCTTCAGAACTCATTGATGCATGATACTGACGAACACTACTTTCATGTAAGGCAGCCACATGATAGGAGGATGGAATATGTATGAAAAACAGGATAGCGTGACATATTGACATGTATGATGTATAAAGTGTAAACTAAGCACAAGGTGCTTGAACTTGTTAGAACCAATGCAAGCTAGAAACCATATGAAAGATGAAACCAATATCACTCTGACAAAGTAAAAGGGTGCCCTAACAAATGCATTTGACCAAATTAGAAGCAATGCATGGCAATAGGCTAGAAATAATATGCAATATGCAACAAATAAAGGTGACTCGTCATAAGTGATTGATGCAGGATACAAAAGAGAGGTAGTTTCATGTAAGAACAAGGTTGACACATAGATGTAGTGTGTACCAAAAATAGGAAGGCATATCATATTCACGGGTATAATGTGTAAACTAAGCAGATGCAATTTACCCTAATTAGAAGCATTACAAACTAGACACCATATGCAACATGCAACCACATATCACACTGCGAAGTTAGAGCAAGCACCTGTGATGGTGGTGTGGGGGAATTGCGGTCATCAACTAGAGAGCTACGTTGACTATCTTCACTTAGCCTTGCTGTTTCTTGAGAATCATGTGGGGAGGATGACACTGCACTCTTTAAACGAGTATGGCATCTCACAGTCACCCACCCGGGTGACTGTCTCATCATAAGTGATTGACGAGGGATACAAAAGAGCATTAGTTTGATGTACGAACATGGTTAATAGACATATGTAGTACTCGCTTCATTCAGAATTACTTGTCATAAAAATGGATGTACTACAACTAAAATACATCTAGATACATTCATTTCTTGGACGAGTAATTTCGAACGGAGGGAGTATGTATCAAAAACAGGAAGGCATGTCATTATCAAAGGTATAATGTGTAAAGTCAGCAGATGCAATTTAACCAAATTGGAAGCAATACAAGCTAGACACCATATGCAACATGCAACCACATTTTACAGCGTGAAGTTAAAGCAAGCACCTTGGATGGTTGTGTGTGGCAATTGAGATCATCAACTGCAGAGCTACATTTACAATCTCCAACTGCTAACACTGCATCCTTTAGAGCGCTGAAACGCTTAGTGCTTATCGTCGAATTACACTGGAGCGACTTCTGTCTTTTCTTTTCAGCATTCATCAACACTGTTTCAGAGTCTAAAATACCCATGCATAAAAAAATAGTGTGAGTATGGGTGAAGTGTGTGCACAATTAGTACAGTGTAAAGGTAGCAGATAGCAGGTCGATGAGAAATAAATGACGGGAGACATATGATAGCTCTACAACATGCATGGCACACTAAATTACTACAGGATTCTATGAAAATAACATTCGACTGAAAACAAATAGGTCAGTCCATTTTTTCTGCACCGTCTGATGTACAAAGAACGGGCAGATCGCCTTCATCTACCTCCAGCCAGTCAGTGTTGACGATCTTCCTCGAAACGGCAGCGACCACCGGCCCAGTCCCCTGCCTGCGCCCTCCCCTCGACCTCACCGCACCGCCGTGCTTGGCACCGCCCCCCGGCAATCCATTCAAGCCCCGCCGACCTCCAGATCAGGCGCAAGCAGCTCCTGCGCCCCACACCCCTATGATAGACACCGATGCGCCGCTTCCCCGGCGAACAGGCGGACTAGGTGCTCCGCGCACCTAAGCGGGTGCTGCTTCTTTTAATTGTGGTTCGACTGACCCTGAATTGAAATCCAGGCGGGCTACTGACCTCTAGCAAAGGTGAAATAGTAAAGGGAGGAAACCTTGTGCATTTAGTATCACGAAGAAGATGCAGTAAGAAGCGTTGAACTAGTTTCTTTCCTGGGATGAATACAGTGTGAGAAGATACGTAAGGTTTGCAGGAATAAGGGAAGAGGAGTGCCTCTTTCTACTGACAGTGTTGTGTCCTCCTTCTGTTTTTCCAATAATCTACTCGTGGTTTGATGGAAACAAGAAGTTGTGGAGGACGGTGCAGCCTTGGACGAACCCATGGCCAAGTTGTTGAGTGTGGTGCAATGGTCGTCTGTCGGCGGCGGGGAAGCAGATCCGAGGCGGCGAACGACGGCGTAGTGGGAACAACTTTGGTGTGGTGGACGGTTGCGACAGTGGAGCGGCAGTAGTGAGGCGCAGGACAGCGTGGTCGGAGTAGTTTTGGTACGGCGCACATCAGCGTCGGCGTCATGGAGGCATCTCTACATCGGCTTCAGCTGCTAAGTCCTTGAGGGCGTTGCGGTTGCAGTTGCATTGGACGACGACGTCGGGGTACCGGCTCCGGTGCGATGGAGGAGGGCGGCGGTGGATTGGGCGCTATGGGGTGGAGGACGTAGGAGGCCAGGGTTTCGTGGCTGGTGGAGAGGGCATTTTGGCGCCCACAGAGTATGAATAGGTAAACGGAGGGAGGAGGGAAACTAAGGGGGAACAATGTTTCGGTTTGGGACGCGCTTGTTTGAAATTTGGGGAAAGTTACAAACTTTGCCCCCATCTAAAATTTCGGACATATTGCGGGTTGGGGGTAGGACAGTAATCTCGGGTGTCCCAAATGTGGGCGGGATAGATTTCAGCCGAGCGCATGGGTGTTTAGGCGCCCACGGCGTATGAATGCTTCTCGGAGGCAGTTGAGACTGGTGTCTAGGTGAAGTTACAAACCTACCCTGATGGACATCGGGCCGATAGGCTACACGGGCCAGAGTTAGGACAGTAATTTCCTACCACCAAACATTAGTCTCGCGCAGTTTTGGGTGACCAAAGGCCTATTTGGCGCTTCGTTCAATATTTGGGAGCAGAAGCATTAACGTTTTCGCTTCTCTTGAATTGAACATTCAGGATTTGTCAAACTTCACAAATCTTTACTCTTGAAAATCCTAAAGCTACGATTATTTTGGAATGGAGGTGGTACATTTGAATATACATTGTACACGAGTATATATTAAAAAATATGCAACTTACCTCAGTTCATGCATGGTTCCAGATATAATCTCCTTGGTTGCAAAAAAAAGTTAGACATGCGTATGAATATATATAGCATGTTCAAACGCACAACAAAGATTGATGCCCCCTTTTACATCTGATTTACAAATGCCATTATCTCGGGTTCAAATAGATGAATGCACTTCCTATGAATTCGAATCTTCGAAACCCCCTTTATGTTGAATTCGACATGTATTCTATTTCGTAGCTAGCAATTTGGAATGTATCCATGCAAGTGACAAATGTATAAAGTGCTTCACACTAACAACATGGAGTGCACTAATTAATGTTTATATATGAATTGCAAAAGCATCCATTGCCTGTATTTCAAACCGCTCTCACTCTATGGATCGATAATATGAAATAAACACATGCACATGCTAGAATTCAATAGAGTATGGGTGTCTGATAGACCGATTTTCGTCCATACGCAATTTGCAAAATTCATGATCTCATCCAAAAATAATAATGCCATTTATATTTTAATTTAATGCGTAGAACCGCCTTTTACACGTAGATGCACTATGCCTCGGCCCGTTCTCACAAACGCGCTATATATCTCTCTATCTACCGCATAAGTGCACACACTTTATATGCATCGGCATTTCTCTTTCACACATGCTCACAATCTCTCTCGGGGTGTCGGGGAGTCTCACGCACATGCTCTCTCTCTCTCTCTCTCTCTCTCTTTCTGACTACTATGTACCACTCTTTTCACTAATCTCAGTTGGAAAACACTATTTCTCTCACATGCATATATACACACGCACGGTCTCTACTAGCCCTCTATACGCACATATATGTGCCTACGTGTCTCCCGCACGCACATTATCTTTAGGCCTCTCTCGCACACATTGCCCCCCCAGACACACCTCTCTCTTAGTAGTTGGCAGATATGATTCCATCATATCATTCGGTAGGATATCCCTGACTGTTAGGCTGGATGGTAATACGAGGCAAAGTTTTACCCTAGTTCGGACCCTTGCAGTTGAGGAAAAAGCCTACTCCTGGTACTGTATATTAGTGATAGGGGTGTGTACAAAGTACACGTGAATACCAGGCATTGTGCGTGTGTGTATACTATCGACGAACTAGCCCCCAAGCTTCTATAACATACTGGGGCCTAGGGTTACAAATCATATATAGTCGGCTTATCACCAGTGGGGATAGAGTCCTCCGCGACTCTGGTAGCTAGCTTCGTGTTGTACGCCGAGTCCTCCACATGGGTCTTCGTATAATGCGTCTCGATCCAACCTATGTGGCGCTGGATGGAACCAACCCATGAGTCCTCATGTTGACCCACCACAACTAGAAATGATGTGCCCACCACACCACACATGCAATCGGCCACTAAGAAAATAAGCATATACAATAGTACACTATTATACATGAAAGTTAATTGCATGGTGCATCCAAAAATATTTGTTCTGCATTGTGAATGTTTATATATTCTCCTAAAATATTAGTCACAGGAAAGAAAAGCGAAGGGCATATCTCTCCTTGTCTCCACTGGACATCCCCTCTTTCTACACCACTTTCACATACGCACACAAACTATCATTCGTCCCTCTAAAAGTATGCATGCCCACAACACATTCATGCATGATGGTCACTGTATTTCAAGCTAAAGCACTATACAGTCACTGGAGTTCAGAATATGCTCATTACGGTCACCGTATACATTCTCGTGGTGATCATTTGGTATCTAGCTCATGATACATATCCGTATTTTCTTGATGACACCGACGGACTTTGCATTTGATGCGTGCTCCGTATTTTGTTGACGACACTTATGGTCATTGCATTTGAAGCGAAAGAACGATATGGTCACTAGACTTCAGAACAAGCTCATCACGGTCACCACGTACATTTTGTCGTGCTAACCAACATGTGGTTGGATGGTTAGGAGGACAGTGGTTTCTCGAGCCCACCAAGGTTAAAGTCCCGGTGCTCGCATTTATTCTAGGTTAATTTCAGTATTTTCCGACGATGTGCGTTCAGTGGGAGGAGAAGTTCCACTCGACTACAAGGCACCTATGGTGACTTCGTAAAATCTCAAGATCATATGATGGCCCACTCTCTCGAAGGTGCTCATAGGGGTAGGGTCTGCGTGTGTGCGCTTATAGTGGTGAGTGCTTGCACGTATATATGAGACCTTGCGTATGTACCGTGTTAAAAAAATACATGTCATGATTATACGATCACTGGCTCACCCGTACAACTCCGTATTTTGTTGATGACACAATCAATTGACCAGTCAAATGTTCCACGTGGCGCAACTAGTGTTGCACCATCGGGGCGCGTAACCATGGGGCCCACCTGTCAGCCCGTATATGAAAGAAAGAAATGGTAGTTTGAGTCTGTACTGTGTTAATAAAATACATTTTAGGGTGATCATATGGTCACTGGCTCACCATACAGCTCCGTAATTTGTTGATGACACGATCAATTGACCAGTCAAACGGTCCACATTCAGCAGCGCACATTACCATAGGGCCCACCCGTCAGCGCGTATATGAAGGATAGAAATGGTAATAAATTAGTGGTCGGTGGGTACTCGAAGTCGTGAGACCTCTGGGTGGTAGTCGCCGGCGGTGGGGGCGTTGATTAGGCGGTGTGGTGGGGATCGCCGGAGAAAAAGCTCGGCGCGGGGGGGGGGGGGGCTAGAGGGATGGCCGGTGCGGTGGCGGACCGATGGTGAGGAGTGGTTTCGGGGCGGGCGGGGCGGTGTGGCTGTGCGGGCCGGCCGCGGGCGGCGGGGGCCGGCAGTTCGATCGGTGGTGGCTGGCGGCTCAGGGAGGGGTGGAGTTTGATGATAAACTGCAGGCCCTTGATTTAGTATCCAACAGCTGGAAAATCTAATGACCAGAGATGAAAAAGTCAGTCGACTGACGTGTAGCCTCACCCCGCACGTACACATGCACGCACGCAAGACACGCACGCATGCAGGCATGCAACACTGACACGTACACATAACGAACACACGCATGCATGCAGGCGTGCAACACTGACGCGTACACATGCACTCACGAACACACGCACGTACGCACACATGCATGCAACACTGAAACGTACCCTTGCACGCACGCAACACTCACACGCCTGCATGCACACAACACACGACGCAAGACACACGCTCAACCTATACGTGCATGCACCCTTTGTTAAGGACATGGATTGTTACGGGTATTAATCAATCTTATCTGTGATAAGTAGAACATTGATGTTTGTAGCGGTCCTTATGAATCACAATGTATCAAACGGGCTATCAACATAGTAGGCTTATCTACATGAAAAGGATGACGTCACACTCAATGAACAATCATCGATTTATGAAATGCCCGCTTCTGACCGCCCTGGCCCACCAAAGGTTCCTCTGTTGTGTGCTGCCTGCTTGGGTCACGGATATGCAGGCCATGTACCCAAAGATCCCACACGTCAGTGGAAGAATGATGTGCTATCCTACGTCAGAGTCGAGGGTGCCACTCGATGCACGCCCGACTGAACACGCCTCCTTGCCGCATTCAAATGCCTCCATGAAACCCGCCCGTGTGGAATCCGAGAAACCCACTCTGGACACATGCCCGTTCATGACCGGGCCGGCATTAAACGCGACGCCGGCCGAGCTCCTCCCGTCTGCCATCTATTTAATCTCCTATTTAAATGAGGCGAAACACCGGCCAAGAATCGCACACCTCCGCCGCTCTCCTATCTCCTCCTCACCATTTTGTCCACTCTTACAATGGCTTACGAAGAGTAGTTATTCCGCATCCAAGCCGGCTGGGTGGCCCGCCGAGCCCGCCGGATACGAGCTATGCAGCTCGCTGATCCACCTCCCTCCCCTCGCCCGACGGAGCCAGTTGCCTCCCCAAGCCGGCGTGTGGTTCAGCAACTCGCCGCTCCAGGCCAGCTCATCGAGGAGCGGCGCATGGGCGTCGTCGCTGCCGTCCACGCCACCGCCTCGTACTGCGTCTCCCGTTTCTGTGGCCGAGACTACCATGCCGGCGGCCGCGCCATGCAAGCAGCGACATAAGCTGGGTGCGCGGAGAGCGACGAGTCGGTGGCGAGCGCCACCGCGTCCGCCGCCATCATCAAGGAGAAGTAGAACACGGGAGGCCGCCGCAGCTTGGGTCCCATGAAGGCCACCACGGAGGCGACGCCGGCGTACACATCAGGTGTCTTGCCGGATCTTTTCTTGCGAGGACCTTCGTCGACCCCGCATATACCTCCGGGGCTCTCGGCAGTCCGGTGATTGTGCTGCCAGACATGATGAACACAAATCGATCAGCGGGCAACCATTTAGGCCAGGTATTATATACATGTGCTGTCTAGAACTAGCACCGCGTAGTTCATTTGAATGTAATGAAATCCGTCATGTTTGTATGAAATATCGCCGTGTTTGCGTGAATTTCGTCCGGTTGGTTGACTTGCTGTCATAATGTGTGCGGCTATGGTTGGAAGGCGTAATTTGCAGGTCGTCGGTCGGTCTACGGGCGGCTCAGGCGGCATGGTGGGTGTCGGTGTCAAAACCGGCGGATCTCGGGTAGGGGGTCCTGAACTGTGCGTCTAAGGCGGATTGTAACAGGACGCAGGGGACACGATGCTTTACCCAGGTTCAGGCCCTCTTGATGGAGGTAAAACCCTACGTCTTGCTTGATTTATTCTTGATGATATGACTATTACAAGAGTTGATCTAGCACGAGATCGGAGAGGCTAAACCCTAGAAGCTAGCCTATGGTATGATTGTCTGTTGTCCTACGGACTAAAACCCTCCGGTTTATATAGACACCAGAGGGGGCTAGGGTTACACAAGGTCAGTTACAAAGGAGGAGATATACATATCTGTATTGCCTAGCTTGCCTTCCACGCCAAGTAGGGTCCCATCCGGACACGAGACGAAGTCTTCAATCTTGTATCTTCATAGTCTAACAGTCCGGCCAAAGGATATAGTCTGGCTGTCCAGAGACCCCCTAATCCAGGACTCCCTCAGTAGCCCCTGAACCAGGCTTCAATGACGATGAGTCCGGTGCACAGTACTGTCTTCGGCATTGCAAGGCGGGTTCCTCCTCCGCATACACCACGGAAGAATTTGAATACGAGGATAGTGTCCGACCCTGCAAAAATAAGTTCCACATATTGCCGTAGAGAGAATAATATTTCCACAAATCTAATCTGCTGACATGTCTTGGCAACATGACATTATGCCATGGCCCGGTGATTATTCGAACCGTTTCCTTTAACTAGCCCCACACATAACACGAGGCAGTTTTTTGACACGTCTTGTCAAAGTAGAGATCATGTCCCCCTTATTACGGGATTCTCATTAATACGGGCGTGGGTAACCCAACCGCACCATTGATTATGGCGCTTGGGGGATAAGCGAGTTTTACTAGGCTAGTGGGGGCGCATAGTTTTGGCCACCCTTATAAAGGGACAAGGTCTAACCTTTTTCTACCCACGCCTTCTTCCTCCTTGCTCATCCACTCTTGCGCACTCGAGCTCCAACGCCCAAGCCCACATCCTTCCACTCAACCTTCTCTAATCATGTCCGGAGCGGGAGGCAAATGGATGGCTTCCTCCGTTACGGAGGGACACATCAAGAAGCTACGTGGAGCCGGATACTTGGCCACGAACATCGTGCATCGGCTGCCCGCTGCGGGGCAGATCGTTCCTACCCCTGAACCACACGAGAGGGTAGTTTTCGTCCACCACTTCCTCCGTGGACTGGGGTTTCCCCTACATCCATTTGTCCGTGGTCTCATGTTCTACTACGGGCTGGACTTCCATGATCTGGCCCCGAACTTCGTCCTCAACATTTCGGCATTTATCATCGTGTGTGAGGCTTTCCTCCGCATCCGGCCCCACTTCGGCCTGTGGTTAAAGACCTTCAATATGAAGCCGAAGGTGGTGGGCGGCCAACAAGCAGAATGCGGCGGAGCCATGGTGGGCAAGATGCCCAATGTTATATGGCTTGAAGGCTCCTTCGTGGAGACCATAAAGGGGTGGCAATCGGTGTGGTTCTACATCATCGAGCCGCGTGACGCCAAATGGGTGGCTGCCCCCAAGTTTCGATCCGAAAACCCCACGCGGCTCACCTCCTGGAAAGAGAAGGGCATGTCCTGGGGTTCATCGGTGGAGCTGGACGGACTCCAGAAATGTATCCAGAATATGGCAAGCAAGAAGCTCAAGCTTGTCAACATAGTCCAGGTCATGCTCATCCGCCGGATCCTCCCGTGTCAACAATGGGATTTCAACTTGTGGGAGTTCGACCCGGCCCAGCACCAAACTCTGAGCGAGCTCTTCGACACGACATACAAAGACGTCTGGAGGGTGCTGTTCAAGGGCGCCGAGGTCCCTCCCTCTCTCACCGAGGATCGTAGGCTAAGCGCGAAGCGCTGAGCACATTCGGTGAGTTCCATACATCCGGTAGGATATTTTATTTCCCCTATCTTAATCATGTGCGGGGTCTGAGCTCCATGCCTTTGACAGGACTGGGTGGAGATGTGGGGACAGACTAACTATCCGGGCCCTCTGCCTGAAGACACTGCCGATGCTCTCCTGACGGAGATGCTGACTCCGGCTCCTTACAAGGTGCCAGGGAAGACCAAGAAGGCCAAGGGAACCCGAATGAGTTCCCGATGCCAGGTGTTATCAGACTCATCGTCCGATAACTCCGCGACGCACTCCTCCCCCTAAGACGAGGAGGAAGATGAAGATGCTCCCCCTCCAGTCGGGGGAGACAAGAAAAGGAAGGCCGCCCCAACCGGGGGGGGGGGGGGCGAAGGGTCCAAGAAGGGAAGGACTCTCCTTCCGGACTACGCCACCATGCCGCCGAAGGCGAAGACGAGTGACTGCTCAGGGCCAAGCCCCTGGCGAAGTCGTAAGTATTCGGATGCAGAGTAACTCATAGCATACCTTTGTCGCACTGCCTCTCCTAATGCCAAATTATGACTATGCAGACCGCCACGAGCCTGTATCAACGTATCGTCGGACGGCTCCCTGGGCTCGTAGGATATGGATAGCGATCCACTTCCGACCGCCACCTCCCCTTGCCCTACGGACAACGCCGAGGTATTGTCTCAAGAGGCACCAGGTCGAGGGGAGACAGTCCCGGAGGCACCTCAAGGCGACCTTCCGGACTCCGGGAGCAGAGGGAGCAAGGCTCCCGAGGGCTCTGAGTTCGGCCCTCAGCCGAACACCGCGCCGGAACCCCCAGTGGTTCTGGACTCGGGCAGGCGGCCTCCTTCCAAAAGGGGCAAGATGCCTGTGCCGGTGACCTTTGTCCATCCAGAGGCACCGGACAATCTGTTGGGAGCGCTTCGCAGCGCTTCCATCAACGAAGAGCACCGCACTATTATGAGTGCCGTTGTCCAGATGGTTCAGTCCGCCAAGAGCGGACTAACTGAAGCCCGTGCCAGCCTTCTAACAGGCTTTGAGGTAAGTTTTTGGAATATGGGGAAAAATATTACCGCATAGACAGTAGCCCCTGGTGCTCTATTCAGTGCTCACAAAGAAAAGACGAACAGAGGATCAAACAATATCGCAGGAGTCTAATATAAGTATGTCAATGTGCGTATGCAGGCTTCGCTGCTGGCCTCTGCCGCACTGACTACGGAGGTCGCCGCACTAAAGCAGGACTGATAACCCACAAGTATAGGGGATCAATTGTAGCCTCTTTAGATAAGTAAGAGTGTCAAACCCAACGAGGAGCTAAAGGTATAACAAATATTCCCTCAAGTTCTATCGACCACCGATACAACTCTACACACGCTTGACGTTCGCTTTACCTAGAACAAGTATGAAACTAGAAGTACTTTGTAGGTGTTTTTGGGTAAGCTTGCAAGAAAGTAAAGAACACGAAAATAAAAGCTAGGGGCTGTTTAGATAAAGACACAACTAAATTAGTTTTAGTAGAGAGCTTTTGTCAACAAGAAAGTTATTTGTCCCTAGGCAATCGATAACTAGACCGGTAATCATTATTGCAATTTTATTTGAGGGAGAGGCATAAGCTAACATACTTTCTCTACTTGGATCATATGCACTTATGATTGGAACTCTAGCAAGCATCCGCAACTACTAAAGATTCATTAAGGTAAAACCCAACCATAGCATTAAAGTATCAAGTCCCCTTTATCCCATACGCAAACAACCTACTTACTCGGGTCTGTGCTTCTGTCACTCACGCCACCCACCATAAGCAAATCATGAACATATTGCAAACCCTACAGCGGGAATCCCTCACGCTTGCGCGACACAGAGAGCACCATAGGACAGCACCAATAATAAAACATACAACTCAAGCCAATCTTGATCATCAAATAGCCATTAGGACAAAACAGATCTACTCAAACATCATAGGATAGCCATACATCAATGGGAAATAATATATAGCGTTGAGCACCATGTTTAAGTAGAGATTACAGCGGGTAAGAGAGAGGTTACACCGCTGCATAGAGGGGGGAAGAGTTGGTGAAGATGGCGGTGAAGTTGTTGGTGAAGATGGCGGTGATGATGATGGCCCCGGCAGCGCTCCGGCGCCACCAGAAGCAAGGGGGAGAGGGCTCCCCTCCTTCTTCTTCTTCCTTGACCTCCTCCCTAGATGGGAGAAGGGTTTCCCCTCTGGTCCTTGGCTCCCATGGCGTGGGAGGGGCGAGAGCCCCTTCGAGATTGGATCTATCTCTCTCTCTCTCTGGTTCTGCGTTCTCTTCTGGCTCTGTTTCACCGTTTCATATATATATGGAGATCCGTAACTCCGATTGGCCTGAAACCTTCGCCGTGATTTTTTTCCGAATATTAGCTTTCTTGCGGCAAAAGAAGAGCGTCAACCGCCTTACGATGAGCTCACGAGGGCAGGGGGCACGCCCTAAGGGGGGGGGGGGAAGGCGCCCCCCTGCCTCGTGACCACCTCAGGCATTGGTTCGCGTTGATTTTCCTTCCGAATTTTCCATATTTTCCAAAAATAAGCTCCGTCAGTTTTTATCCCGTTTGGACTCCGTTTGACATGGGTATTCTATGAAACCAAAAACATGCAACAGACAGGAACTGGCACTGGGCACTAGATCAATATGTTAGTCCCAAAAATAATATAAAAAGTTGCCAAAAAGTATATGAAAGTTGAATAATATTGGCATGGAACAATAAAAAATTATAGATACGACGGAGACGTATCAAGGACCTTAAAGGGTCCAAGGACGAGCTCGGCCGTGCCAAGAGGCAGCTCAAGGAGAACAAAGGTAAGTAGTACCTAGTATATAGATAGGTATAAAAAGAATGCGATTGCAAAATGACTGGATCATCGTAAATTTGCCAGGGGCCACGACCGAGGTGGCGACCCTGAAGCAAGCGCTATCCGAGGCCGAAAAAAGCGACCACGGAGTGCACCGGGCGGGAAAGGCATGAGGCTCGGGTAGGCGAGGTGCAGCAAGAGCTCCACGCTCTCGTGACGAAGCACGAGGCATTTGAGCTTGACTTGAAGACGCGACAGTCTGAGCTTGCCGCGGCCTTCGAGAGCGCAAAGAGTGCCAAGGCTGAAGCCCAAAAGGCCCTCCAGGAGATTGATGCGATGAAGAAGATAGCGGCGGGTAAGGCATTCTATATGCAAAGCAAGCATGTGAAAGTAGATTACCTATTACTTACCCAAATCCGGAGCTCTCCAGGAGCATTCGCAGATTTGCCCCGCAGCGTGTCGGATGCCGCACAGTTTTACCAGGCCGAGGAGGGAAGCTCAACAGAGAAGTTGTTCTGGTCTTAGTATACTGGGACCGAACACTCGATGCCTCTGAGCGACCAGCTGAAGCAACTGGTCGAGCTGCACAAGGCGGCCGAACAGGCCATGAAGGGCTTTATAGTCTGGATGTGGCCTGGAGACGCCCTTCCCAGCAGCTACTTCGGCCTGGTGAGGCGGCTTGTGGATGCCTGCCCATGGCTGGAAGTCATCAAGCGGTCCGTCTGCATCGAAGGTGCGCGCCGGGCTTTCGCCCGTGTGAAGGTACAATGGGCCAAGCTGGACGCCGTGAAGCTAATTAAGGAAGGGCCACCGGAGGGCAAGGAGCATCGCCACACCGAGATGTACTATGAGGGTGTCCTGAAGGGTGCTCGTCCCAAAGCGGACGAGTGTACGAAAGATATAATATTCGAGTAAACTCGCTTGTGTAATCCTGTAGTTATGAAAACTTGTTCATATGCGCTATGCAACGCTTGTTTGAATTTAAAATATTACCTTCTGTTCGGCTTTTTATCAAATCTGAGAGATGGCTAGTCTTCGGCTTCTGCCCCCACGCCACGAGTGCTGGGGTGTTCGGGATAAACCTAAGCACTCTTGTTCCCATTGTTGGGTCCTTTGAGGGAGGTGCTCGGCACAACGAACAAGGCAATCAGACTATAATGCATTATCACTCTCACTTAGCCATAGAATTCTATAATTTTAAATTTTGGTGAAGCCCCTAGTATTCGGAAGGCCGAATTCGGGGCGCGATACACGCCTTAAGCCAGACAGGACCGACTCCTCACTCTAAGCGGCATACATCTTTAGGGACTCGAAAACCTCTCGAACTGCGACTAGTCTCTCGCCTTATCATGATAGTCAGTTTTAGCTTTCTCTATTGAGGTGCTTAGCCGAGCAGAACCGGGGCACAATCGCAGTAGTTCTCCCAGTGCTACCTTAGCCGATATAGCGGAACGTAAGGTACCAAAACATGGGAGCCGGGCAAACCCAAATATTGACCCAAGACATGATTCGGAGCTGATGCATATAATGCAATAAGTTCGGGGTGCCGCACTGTCGAAAGTGTTCGGACTTCTCACGCCGTATTATGGGGTATGCTTAAGCCCCTAGCGTATTGGCCGTACCAGAGTGTATGGGTGCTGGTTGTCATAAGTGAACATATATATATAAAAAAGAAGAATGCAATAATAGTCTTAATGTTATGCATTTTTATTCAAAAAGGTGCGTTAAAGCAGAATGATACAAGTAGTGCGATAAGAAAAAAGTAGGACTGTTTGACATGTCCCTTCCAAGGGCAAGCTGAGGAATAGTGTTAAAACAAATATTTCACTCGTTATCGTAATCCACCTGGGAGTTCCGTGGTGTGACGTAGCTTTCTGCCTCCTTGGTTGCTGCATCATGTGTTCGACAATCACGCTGCCGAACAGGGTTTCCAGAGAGTAAAGTCCTGAAAGAGAAAAATAACAAAGAGGGAAGCCCCTAGTGCGGTTTAAGCCGTGACTTGGGGCGTGCCACCGTCGTGCCCCCCTCCCCGCCTGTGCCCATGGTATTTTTAATGCGTAATTATGTACGCGTGGCGTGGATTTCACCGTTTGGCTGGGGCCGGGGTGGGGGCCGCATTGCTATGCGAGATCGGGACGTGCCAGGCGGTCTAGTGGCCGATTACTCCAGGCGCGCTTGAAGTTGTCCGGGTCCTTAATCGCCGAACTAGTGGATTGCCTTAAGAGGCTGCTTTGCACTTCTGCTACGAGGGCCGTAGTGTGCTCCTCCGTGCGGAGAGTGTGCTCTGTTTTTCCATTGACTGTGATGACCCCCCGAGGTCCTAGCATCTTGAGCTTGAGATATGCATAATGCGGTACCGCATTGAATCTTGCAAATGCGGTTCATCCGAGCAGTGCATGGTCGCCACTGCGGAACGTGACTATGTCGAAGATTAACTCTTCGCTTCGGAAGTTATCCAGAGATCCGAAGACCACTTCCAGTGTGACTGAGCCTGTGCAATGGGCCTCTACACCTGGTATGACGCCTTTAAAGGTCGTTTTAGTGGGTTTGATCCTTGAGGGGTCTATACCCATTTTGCACACTGTGTCGTGATAAAGCAGGTTCAGGTTGCTGCCGCCGTCCATTAGGACTCGAGTGAGGTGAAATCCGTCAATGATTGGGTCTAGGACCAGTGCGGCAAATCCACCATGATAGATGCTAGTGGGGTGGTCCCTGCGATCGAAGGTGATCGGACAGGAGGACCATGGGTTGAACTTGGGGGCGACTGGCTCCAACACATATACGTCCCTGAGCGCATGCTTCCGCTCCCTCTTGGGGATGAGGGTTGCGTATATCATGTTCACAGTCTGCACTTGTGGGGGGAACCTCTTCTGTCCTCTGGTGTTCGGCTGCCGGGGCTCCTCCTCGTCATCACTATGTGACCCCTTATCTTTGTTTTTGGTATTTAACTTGCCGGCCTGCTTGAACACCCAACATTCCCTGTTGGTGTGGTTGGCTGGCTTGTCGGGGGTGCCGTGTATTTGACACGAGCGATCGAGTATACGGTCCAAACTGGATGGGCTCGGAGTGCTTCTTTTGAATGGCTTTTTCCGCTGACCGGGTTTAGAGCCTTTGAATCCGGCATTAACTGTCGTATCCTCGGTATTATCGCTGTTACTGCGGCGCTTATGCTTGTTGCGACGTGACCTGCCATTGCCGTCCTTGGTATCCGAAGTACCATGGTTCTTTGATATGTTATTACTGCGAGCCAGCCAGCTGTCTTCTCCCGCGCAAAAGCGGGTCATGAGTGTCGTGAGGGCTGCCATAGATTTCGGCTTTTCCTAACCAAGGTGCCGGGCTAGCCACTCGTCGCGGATGTTGTGCTTGAAAGCTGCTAGGGCCTCTGCATCCGGACTGTCGATGATTTGATTTTTCTTTGTTAGGAACCGTCTCTAGAATTGCCTGGCCGATTCCTCTGGCTGCTGAATTATGTGGCTCAAGTCATCGGCATCTGGTGGTCGCACATAAGTGCCCTGAAAGTTGTCGAGGAATGCGGCTTCCAGATCTTCCCAACAGCCAATGGACTCTGCTGGCAAGCTATTGAGCCAATGCCGAGCTGGCCCTTTGAGTTTGAGTGGGAGGTATTTGATGGCGTGTAGGTCATCATCGCGGGCCATGTGGATGTGCAGGAGGAAATCCTCGATCCATACCGCAGGATCTGTTGTGCCGTCGTATGATTCTACATTTACGGGTTTGAAACCCTCTGGGATTTGATGATCCATCACTTCTTCTATGAAGCATAAGGGGTGTGCGGCGCCTTTGTACTGGGCTATATCGCAACGCATCTCGAATGAGTCTTGCACACTGTGTTCGACCCGGCCGGACTTACTTTTACTGTATCCGGCGTGACGATTATCGTCTCGCATAGTGGTGCGCCCTCGTGATCCATAGATCGATCTTGCATGTTTTGCTTTGTCCTCCAATATGTCTCACAGGTCTGGCGTATTTACCCCTGCCTTTTTATTTGAATGACGTCCGGGTGCGGGCTGAGCTTTTGGCTGGAATGTCTCTCTATCACGGCCATGAGGTGGCCGATCAACTGCATCATATGCCGGGTATGTAGGTTTCGGTTCTTCCTCCTCTAGTCGGGGTAGCAACCTGCACTTTGGGTAACTCTTGGAGGGGCGTTTGAGTTTATACTCCTCGGCCGCCAGGACTTCAGTCCATCTGTCAGCTAGCAAATCTTGATCAGCTTGAAGCTGCTGCTGCTTTTTCTTAAGGCTATTTGCCGTGGCTATAAGCTGGCGCTTGAAGCGCTCTTGTTCGACGAGATCCTCCGGCACGACGAATTCGTCATCGCCGAGGCTTGCCTCGTCTTTGGAGGGAGGCATGTACTTATCATCCTCCGCCTCTCCATCTACCGTTCTCTCAAGAGAGCTGGCTCCTCCACCCTCCTGCTCTAAATCTTGCTGGAGGGGATTGTTGTTGTCTTCGGCACTGTCCGGAGTGCTATTATCTCCGGCGCCAGTATCACCACTTTTGCCTTGGCGGGACTTAGAGCGGCACCGCTGACGCCGGCGCTTGGGTTGCTTCTTGGAGGGGTCATCCTCCATTGTCGCGTCGCCATTGCCTTGTTTGGGTGTGTCCTCCATGTATATATCGTATGATGAGGTGGATGTCCAGTGCCCTCTAGGCAGTGATTCCTCTTCGACTCCCGCATCGTCGTCCATATCGTCGATGTCTTCGGATTCGAATTCGAGCATGTCGGTTAAGTCATCGATAGTGGCTACTAAGTGGGTGGTGAGTGGGCGGCAAAAATCTTCGTCATCCGCATCCCAATCCTGCCGGACGTAGTTCGGCCAGGATCCTCCTGATAAGTACAGAGACCTTAATGAGTTCAGTATGTCGCCGAAAGGCGAGTGCTGAAAAATATCCGAGGAGGTAAACTCCATGATCGGCGCCCAATCAGATTCGATAGGAACGGGCGCAGGCGGTTCGGAGTCCATGGCCGGAGAAGAATCCGGCAGTTTGGCAACACGGCTCTCGTGAAGGGTAGGGTTGATATTCGGCTCGATCGCCACAGAGGATATGGCCTTCATGACGGGGTCTATCCACCCGTCCACGGATGGCGAAACTGGCTCTGAATTGAGGGTCGGAGCGGCTGCCAGCGCGATCTCCTGAATACGGTCCGACGGTAGAGCTAAATCGTACTCATCATGACCGCGCGACACACAAGGCAGGGGCTCGAATTCGTCGAAGATCAAGTCACCGCGGATATCGTCCGTGTAGTTTAAGCTTCCCAACCTGACCTAGTGGCCAGGGGCATAACTTTCAATCTGCTCTAGATGGCCAAGCGAGTTGGCCCGCAGTGCGAAGCCGCCGAACACAAAGATCTGTCTGGGGAGAAAAGTCTCACCCTGGACTGCATCGCTATCGATGATCGTAGGAGCCATCAAGCCTAACGGCGACGACACAGAGGAACTCTCAATGAAAGCACCAATGTCGGTGTCAAAACCAGCGGATCTCGGGTAGGGGGTCCCGAACTGTGCGTCTAAGGCGGATGGTAACAGGAGGCAGGGGACACGATGTTTTACCCAGGTTCGGGCCCCCTTGATGGAGGTAAAACACTACGTCCTGCTTGATTTATTCTTGATGATATGAGTATTACAAGAGTTGATCTACCACGAGATCGGAGAGGCTAAACCCTAGAAGTTAGCCTATGGTATGATTGTCTGTTGTCCTATGGACTAAAACCCTCCGGTTTATATAGACACCAGAGGGGGCTAGGGTTACACAAGGTCTGTTACAAAGGAGGAGATATACATATCCGTATTGCCTAGTTTGCCTTCCACGCCAAGCAGGGCCCCATCCGGACACGAGACGAAGTCTTCAATCTTGTATCTTCATAGTCTAACAGTCCGGCCAAAGGATATAGTCCGGCTGTCCGGAGACCCCCTAATCCAGGACTCCCTCAATGGGACAAAAAGAACACAGCTCGTGCGAGCTCGTCTCCAACGTGCACGCTGGAGGATGCATGAGAACCCGAGCCATTCCTCGTTCATCGGTGGCAAAGGCACCGGTGGACAAAAGGGCTGCCAATATTTTGGCTACCCCGGGCAAGATCGAAACAACCCCTCCCAACAGATTCAAATCCCTCGTTCGCCGTGGAATTTTGCCATGTGTTGTTTTCATGTACTATCAAGATGCATTTTTACAAACCACCTGTTGTGATTGACCCATGCAGGAGTAATCCCATTTTGTAAAAACTAATGATTGCTCCAGAATTTTATCGGATAAATGGTATCTCGAGAATTTTATCAGACTCCATTTTTGTATTCAAGGCCACAAACCCATATCACAGGTACCAAGGTGAAAATTAATGTCTTCTAACTCAATGTTGCAAGCCACCTTGTTTCCTTGTTTGCCGTGTAAATTAATGTGTATTCTTCTCTTTCATGCACATCAAGCCAGTGCTCACACTCCCGCATGCATACAAGGGATAATTAATGTCCTCCTTTGCTAGTAGTACTACAAGGCAAACACCATTAATATTGCATTGATTACTGTTAGTGGCCCTGTATATTTGCAAATTGTAATTTTGATAGTGGCCTTGTATATAAAAATGGAGGGATAAAGATGAGAGATAAGGTGAGGAGGAGTGGGGTGTGGTGCTGACTGGTGGTCGGGCCGGGCGGAGGCATGGGGATGGACGACACATTATGTCTAGGTTTGTATCTCTATAGTCCCTCTCACACACACCCACGTAGGTGGGGGACGTGCATGAAGAGAAGATGTGCACGCACGGCGCACATACTCCCGTCTCTTTCCCAACCACACCCGCGCGGGTACACAGTGGAGCTCATTTCTGTACGAAAAGGCAACCCACGTGGTAACTTGACACATGTACTGGTTGTCCACTAGATGGAGGGAGGATCGTCTACCACGGGTGAACAAACAAATTGCAACTTGACGCGTTATGTTAAAAAAGAGGCAAACCATGTGGGGCCTACCTTAGAGGCAAGGCTCTATACACTGGAGTACTTTTGATGTGTCCCATCAACTCATAGAATGAGGAGAAGCTTGCTTGGTACGCCATCTCCCCTGCCCACGGGCGCGGTGGCTCGCAGGTTGAGGTGAAGCTTGCTTACTACGCCTTACGCCCACTCCCTCGCCCACATGCGTGGTGGCTCGCGGGACGAGGAGAAAATTTTACTACTCCCTCCATCTAGGTGTGTAAGTCACCTTACGAAAACCAAATAATCCCAAAACACTTAGGCACCATACATTAACTCCCTCCACGTTTCTTGTTTTGTTGCATATCAACCAATAAGATATGTGGGCCGTCCATGCTTTCAATGACTTGAGACTACCAAACATAACATGTAGTGGTTAGTTCATTGCATGCAATGCTATTATTTAGCAAAAAGACATTAAGTTTTCTCGTTTTCCTCTCTTCCTTGGTCGCGATGCACAACGTAAGATGACTTACACACCTAGACGGAGGAAGTAGTACTCCCTCCGTTTACTCCTCGTTCGTACCTTGGTTAGAGAGATTATCATACTGTTTGGAATATATATGTCCTTTAGTACTCCCTCCATTTACTTAGAGGGTGCTTGGATACGTTTTAGTCTCATGACTAAAAGTAGTGGGTCTAAAACTTGCTAGCCTCACCCATGCTTGGATCCAAATACTAAAGAGACTAAAATCAATTTAATGAGCATTTATTATCCTCCAAACCCTCCAATACAGGACTCGCCTGTGTTAAAGGAGAGGAGTTAAATGAGGAGAGAGAGGACTAATCCACATTTTAGTAGGGGTACCCCTGACTAAAAAAATTTAGTCTCAAGACTAGTTTTAGCCCCTCTTTAGTCAGGGGTGCTTGGAACTTTAGCCTCTTAAAGAGACTATGTCTAGTCAGACTAAAATAAGTCCCTTGGATCCAAGCACCCTCTTATACAAGGCCACTATAAAAAATACATTTTGCATCAATACAAGGCCACAAATAGTAATCGAGACAAAAGTTACTACTCCCTCCTTTCCATTTTATGGCTCAATTTCAAAATCTCTCCAACCAAGGTAGACGGTGAGTGGTCGAATTAATTTCGTACTCCTAGTTTGCACAAGTAATTAGTACGCTCGTTTTTCTCAAGAAGTTATGTTTACCGAGGCATTAATTAGAACGAATGCATGAATGACCACTAAATTTCCATGAACTTCTACATGCATTGGTGAGTTTTCTCTCGACACTACTTGCATCGGGTGATCTAACGCACCTCGAAATCCAACATGTGATGGTACTACTACTAGTAGTAGAATTGAGACTTATAAAACGGAAAAACGAATGTTTTGTAGATGAGCCCTATAAACCCTAGTGGGCGTACTCCATAAAATCAGATTTTCCCAAAACTAAGTCGCTCAACCTTTATTTGCTTGTTTCCCTTCCTGCCTCCTTGCCTCGAACAGACTATGCCAAACTCCCCTGCCTGCCGCACGGGAAAACACCCGCCCTCGCCTTTTTTAGTCCGGGTTCGTATCGACGGATCGCGCGAAATAGCAAAAACCCAAGCCGTGTCTTGTACTCCTCCGCCGATGCTCACTTTCATGAATTCTGTACTTCCTGTCGCTGACATGTTGGACATATAGCAACTGGGTCGACGTGTCAAGCACCAAATAACAGTGCAGAACAGCAGGGGGGACGCACCCTAGTCGTACCACCCCAGTAGTAGTAGTAATGAGCAATGAGACGTCAAATCACAATGCCGCACCTTCCCAGACGGACGAAGCAACCATTATTTCACACTTCGGTTTGCCATCATGTCAAACCACGTAGTATTGCTTCTGCCACAAGAGGGACATGCGCATCGCCTTGGTACATCATGACACGTGGGACCGCATGACAGGCCATGCTCCCCCGCCGATCGCTCGGTAAAATCACCTCATTTTTATCACTATACTTCCTCCGTACCGGTTTACATGTAATGCACGTCGTTCTAGGTTGAGAGTTTAACTAGCTATATATGTGATGAACAGTATATGTTTAGAAACTACATCCGCTTAATAATCCAATGATATACTTCTTGTGACATAGTAACTCAGATTTAGTTTGTCAAATGGATGACCTAGAACTACGTGCACGCCCTATAAACCGAGACGTCTAAAAAAGCGAGACAGAGAGGGTAGTTCAGTATGTATCTTTTTGGATCAATATAGTTGGGATTCACCAAGGAGCAAAACCAAGTGGTAGGCTGCACCTGTCGTGTTGGCGTAGCGACTCAAGCAGGGTCAGTCCGCACACGAAATGGCGACACACTTAACAGGACCCCTTTGGCCGACATGTGGCTCATCCACCATCTTGTTCCACGTGCGATGCACCAAATTACAGTTCGGAGCAGTGGTTGGAATTGGAGGCACCCCGGTCGTAGTGCCGCAATAGTAGAAAATGAGCGATGAGGGGTCAAATCACAAAGCTCCACCTTTCCCACATTAAGCTGGACGGACGAAGCAACCATCATTTCACTCTAGGGCGCAAGAGCATAAGGAAAGAGAAAACCAATGATGTGTTCGGCAGCTACCTAGGGCACCCTAGGGTAGGGGTCTCCACTACAGATCATTTTTTTGAAAGCGCATCCACTACAAATCGGCTTCTCCCTTGTCCTCTTGAAGAAAACCGATGATGCGTGCGGCGGTAGGGTTTGTAGGAGTACTACTAGGGTGTGCGGGGCCACGTCGTAGCAAACAGGAGAGGGATTGAGTTTGAGTCGACGCCTTAAATATGTGTGGGCCACTTGGTTTTAGGGGAACGAGGTAGCATTTTGGGTTCGGGGACCAGTGGAGATATAATACGTACAAAAAATTGTGGACGTAGGTTCGACCAAAATGCAATGATGCATGGGCCCTGCATTTTATATACCCGGGGCCGTGTGAAATTTGCTACTCTACTCAAAACTAGTAAGGTACACATGCATTGAACGCATGAGATTTCGAAACCAAATTATGAATAAATACACACTATAGCATGTAAAGATTTGAGTCATATATGCATGATGTAGATGTTCGTTTAGTTCTTATAGTTCATCTCATTCAAAATCAATTAGTTTTATAAAAATGTTAAGATTCATGGGGTTGTGCATTGTAAAGCATAAAGTAAAAAACAAATAATGGCAATTCATTTAGAAAAAAATCAATTATGATACGGAAGATTCTAGAACAAAGGATAAGTGCTTGTGTTTTGAGGTTTGGGCATTATGCTTAAGTTCAAACATGGAGTCTTCTAAATTGTACATGTGCAGATCTGGTGGAATGTTGATGATATCCAACGACCAATACTTCTCGGATTTTCCATCTCTGCACTATCGGATTAGCTTCATCCAGCGACCATCTTTCAAGTTATTCGCACACTATATAGTTCTTGTGCCTTAGGTGCATGTCTTGGAAAAAAGCTACTAGTGGGTTGTACTAGCTAATTAGGAATAGAAGATGTATACATGGAAGTTGTAGGGAAAGAGATGACATGGAGTATCTCAATTCCTATGAGTAGGTATTGGAAAAGAGATGTCATTTGGTTGACATCATAGGAACTTTTCTATTGAATCTAGAGATGACATGTATCTCAATTCCTATGAGGAGGGATTAGGAAAGAGATGTAATTTGGTTCGTATCATAGGAACTTTTCTATTGAATATATGCTAATTCTTATTTTCCTTTGAATTATGGGAGTATAGGAATCCATTCATATGAGCCAAGTGGCGCTAAAGCTATAGAAATGATATCATGTTTATTTCCTTTGAAATGTGCAGTATATGAATCTATTCCTATGAACCAATTGGCTCTAAAGGAAAAAATCCTATAAAAATCATATCATATAGAGTTCCTATGATATTCCTCCACACCAAAGGATGGTTGAAATTGCTGCAGGTGATACGATGGTCTTTCTTTGTAGACTCCTCGCCCATCTTTATAGTTACCTCTCGAAGATGAATGAAATGATACATACAGGTTATTCTACATGTGCAATTTGGTACACGAAAACTCAGTAAAAGTTTGCAAGGTTCGAATTTTCAATAAAGCTATATGCACTGCATTTTGGAACGGAGGGAGCATACGGCAGTTGCTAACACTCACGTGGAAGATTTGTGTGTAGGAGGAGTGGTTGTTCTGTTAAATGACATGGCAAAACTGACACTGTCGGATGCCGATCTAATGGTTCTTACGGCGTTCGTCAAGAAAAGGCTTGTGGCAAACGTTTGTCGGATAATGATTTACGGACACATGCATTGCATTGATACGTGCCCCCTCTCTCTCACGCACACACACCCTCCCGAGTCCTCTCGCACCCACCGTCTATCTGCAGGTAGACGTCACACACATATGTGCTTTTCACACCCTACCCTCAGAACTTCTAAAAAACAAAAGACGTCGCGCACATTTTATTTTAGCTCACACGTCACACACTTATACTATTACTCTTGTCGTGAACGTTCTTTGGGCATAGTATATTGTACTCTCACGAAGAGAAGAGGTGCATGCATGCACTAGTTCTCTCACACCCACTCGCGGGTACACACAGGAGCGCATTTTTTTGAAGCTGGTACAATAAAATCACTCCACTATATATATAAGCAGGAGCCTTAGCGCTTGCTTTACTAGGGTTCCTCTTGTTCACTCTCTCATGCTCTCTCGATCTAAGCAAGACATAGGTGGCCACACTCTCTCTCAGCTCACGGCTGGTCACAAATCCGGCCGGACAACCTCGACCGGGGTAGGGGTGTAGGTGCATCATTCACGCTATCGTCGGCGGCGAGGGAGGAGACCAACGGCTGCCCGCGCGTCCCGATCGGCGGCCGTGCCATTCTCTCCGAGAGAGCGTCGGCTTCGGAGGGCCTCCAACCCCGTCTTCCTCCCTGTGGTATTGTGGCCAAGATGCGACCTCCCGACGCCATCTTTGCCACATGCCGACGACCCTCAGGTATATATTCCTTCAAAACCTGCCTTCCTCTACTGCCCTAGCTCCCCACTTGGCCTCGTGTGGATCTTTTTCTACTTCCATCCGCTGTTCCAAAGCCACCTAGACTTTTACTATTATTAGAGGTAAAGCTAGTTCATACAGTCGACTCTAAGAGTTGGTTCAAACAGGGAAGAAAGTGGGAAAGTTGTAGCATGAATCTAGGACTTGATTCTAAGAGGAAACGGGGGAAAGTAGTAGATACTGGCTACCCAACCGGTCTCTTGGTTGAAATGACGAAGAAAGCATGGTGGATGGCGAAGGGTGGGGGAAGTGGACCTATCTCTTGGTTGAGAAAGGAAAGAAAGTGACGGGTGCTGGGGGACAACGCAAATGAGAATGAGCAGGTATAGATTTCCTGTGCTCACATAGGAAAATGTCGCTGAGGAGATAAAAAATGGGACAAATGCATACATGTTGCGTGAGTGTTTACCGCTCTCGTCAACCACATCTGCCTCACCACTTCAATCTCACACCGCTAACATTGCTTCATCCCAGTGGAACTGCACAAATTTGATTGCACATTTACTGACCATGTGCTACTCTCATGACAGTAATACTAATGCTATTGTTCTGCATGTTAATCTAGTGGCAGTGTTGATGTGATGTGATGCTACTTACGTAAGGACACTTTCATATTGTCAATATAGTGCCAATTATAACACAATAGATGCTGCTGTTAATCATACGCCACTGCAAATATCGGTCACTATTTAAATAACTGTATCTTGTATTTGCGCAAACAGGGATGTCTGTCTCCATATCGTTTCGGGATGTCTGTCTTTGTATCGTTTCTATCCGCGCAATCAAAAGCACACACCTCAGTTTTAGTAGAATTGCGCAAAATGAGATGGCTATCCCTCGTTGTCGTCGTCTAACCACCCGTCTTCCAGGTATTCCTACATTGGTAGTTACTAGGTAGAATGACCAACGCAATATAAATGAAGTTGATTCATATGTTTTACTTCCTGATTGCAGTGCAGGGATGAGCGAAAACAACTGCATCCTAGTCCGGAATGCACTTTCTACTAGTTTATCCATGGACTGAGGACTAGCTGGCATGGCTGCACGGCGGTTTTTTTGGACAAGTGCGCGGACAAGAGGCATTGTGGTCTGCTTATTTCTGCAAATAGCGGTGCTTCAATTTAGTGTAATGCACAAGAATTTCAGCTGGTCAGTACACTACATGGTTCAGTTCAGCATTCTAGCTGAGAACACAATTATAATTGGTTATTCTGGAATGAGATAACCTAACCCTGGATGGTGGCAACACGAAAAAACCAGAGTGAACTCTAGGAAATTTATGCGTGCCGGGAGGCCCTTTGCTCAAAGAAGCCTTGCTTTTTTTTTCCTGATTTGTAAACCTTCTCACAACTTTGTCTTTTGCTGTGAACTAGTATATGTTTGTTATGTTCTATGAATCATTGAGATGTATAAAATTGCTTAACTTATGCTTTTCAAGTTTTTTATGAAGCCGGGTTTAATGTGAGTGTTCCACATGAATGCTGGACTAGCGTGTGAACGTTGGAATTTACGTTGTGGCCTCAGTTAACTGCATGAACCACTGTAACAAGATACATGGTTGCTTATATGTCAGACATCAGATTGTTGATAGTTAGCTGGTCGATAGCCTAGTGTTGAAGCGAGCTAAGCCAATGTGCCATGTTTTGCACAGCTGCTTACAAGTGGGGTAGCACCAATAGTGTTTACAAGTACTTATGTATACGTCGGCGCACAGTTCTCAAACGAGTACTCTATTTCATCAAAACACAGACTGCTCATATGATAAAACTAGTGAGGACGCATCTGTTTCAGCAACAATTACGATGATTCACGGGCACACAAAAGTAGCAGCAGTTCCCATAGATGGATTCAAATAGTGTACTAGCCCCTGAGGGCTCGATAATAGGCAAGGTTCGGATAATTAGATAGAATCCAAACTACTATTAAACACTAGCTGGGGCAAGTATTCCATGCCTCGATCTAATTTGGGTTGGACACAAGACGGACCTTGCCATGAACATCATGGAGGACGTCCAGCAGCAGCTCAATCCTGTGAACCTTCATGAAGAAAACCTTGTGGCCTTGCCACTCATAAACTTGTTTGTGGAGGCATGCCATGTCATCTTCCTGCGTAGGCTTGACAAGAATAGTATGCCTCACAAATGAAGGAGTATCTTTGAACTTCTTGTGCTTAAGTACACCCTGGACAACACGCCTGACAAAAGTGAGGCTGGAATACAACTCCTCATTGGTATAAGTGCAAATGGCTTCCAGGATCCAACAGCCTAAAAACTTTGTTTTCCCAGTGTGTATATTCAGGTCATCCGCCTCATAACGAGTGACATGTACAACCACACAATCCTTGTCTGCATCAGGGCTCTAATTGAAACATAAACAAATTCTGAATTACTTTCCAGTATAAGAAACATAGGTTATTTAAACCACAATGTATATCATGGCATCGAAGCTAATAAAATTTTGCATTATTCATCACCACATACTTAGATGAAAAACCACAATCGAGATCGTCAAAGAAGAAAATCACCTTGTGCAGCTCATGAAGGAAATATGCCCTAGAGGTAATAATAAAGTTATTATTTATTTCCTTATATCATGATAGATGTTTATTATTCATGCTAGAATTGTATTATCCGGAAACATAATACTTGTGTGAATACATAGACAAACTAAACGTCACTAGTGTGCCTCTACTTGACTAGCTCGTTAATCAAAGATGGTTATGTTTCCTAAACAAAGACATGTGTTGTCATTTGATTAACGGGATCACATCATTAGGAGAATGATGTGATTGACATGACCCATTCCATTAGCTTAGCACCCAATCGTTTAGTATGTTGCTATTGCTTTCTTCATGACTTATACATGTTCCTATGACTATGAGATTATGCAACTCCCGTTTGTCGCAGGGACACTTTGTGTGCTACCAAACGTCACAACGTAACTGGGTGATCATAAAGGAGCTCTACAGGTGTCTCCAAAGGTACATGTTGGGTTGGCGTATTTCGAGATTAGGATTTTCACTCCGATTGTCGGAGAGGTATCTCTGGGCCCTCTCGGTAATGCACATCACATAAGCCTTGCAAGCATTGCAACTAATGAGTTAGTTGCGAGATGATGTATTACGAAACGAGTAAAGAGACTTGCCGGTAACGAGATTGAACTAGGTATTGAGATACCGACGATCGAATCTCGGGCAAGTAACATACCGATGACAAAGGGAACAAAGTATGTTGTTATGCGGTCTGACCAATAAAAGATCTTCGTAGAATATGTGGGAGCCAATATGAGCATCCAGGTTCCGCTATTGGTTATTGACCGGAGACATGTCTCGGTCATGTCTACATTGTTCTCGAACCCGTAGGGTCCGCACGCTTAACGTTACGATGACAGTTTCATTATAAGTTTATATATTTTGATGTACCGAAGTTTGTTCGGAGTCCCGGATGTGATAACGGACATGACGAGGAGTCTCAAAATGGTCGAGACATAAAGATTGATATATTGGACGGCTATATTCGGACACCGAAAGTGTTCCGGGTGATTTCGGAGAAAAACCGGAGTGCCGGAGGGTTACCGGAACCCCCCCGGTAGATGTAATGGGCTTTATGGGCCCTAGTGGAGAGAGAGAGGGGCGGCCAGGGTGGGCCGCGCGCCCCCTCCCCCTCTGGTCCAAATTGGACTAGGAGAGGGGGGGGGCGGCGCCCCCCTTTCCTTCTCCCTCTCCCCTTCCTTTCCCCCTCCTAGTAGGAGTAGGAAAGAGGGGAGTCCTACTCCTACTAGGAGGAGGACTCCTCCTCCTTGGCGCGCCCCAAGGGCCGGCCGGCCTCCCCCCTTGCTCCTTTATATACGGGGGCAGGGGGGCACCTCTAGACACACAAGTTGATCTTCAAGATCGTTCTCTTAGCCGTGTGCAGTGCCCCCCTCCACCATAGTCCTTGATAATATTGTAGTGGTGCTTAGGCAAAGCCATGCGACAGTAGAACATCAAGATCGTCACCATGCTGTTGTGCTGATGGAACTCTTCCCTGACACTTTGCTGGTTTGGATTCCAGGGATCGTCATCGAGCTGAACGTGTGCTAGAACTCGGAGGTGCCGTAGTTTCGGTGCTTGATCGGTCGGGCCGTGAAGACGTATGACTACATCAACCACGTTGTCATAATGCTTCCACTGTCAGTCTACGAGGGTATGTAGACTACACTCTCCCCTCTCGTTGCTATACATCACCATGATCGTGCGTGTGCGTAGGAAAATTTTGAAATTACTACGTTCCCCAGTAGCTCAGCGGGGGGGGGGGACATTCTTGAAGGGGGAAACTGCTCTTGCAGTGCTATGGGGGCTGTAACCTCAAATGGGGAGTTGACCATCTCAGTAGTGGCCGTGAGCGTATCTGGGGTCGGCTCGGTGGCTGCCTCCATCTTCTTGGAGCTCTTTGCCTCATGGGGATCAGCCTCCCGTGTCTGCTCCAATATCGGCAGATCTTTGCCTGGTTCTCCTTGGTCCATCATGAAACTGACGAATACTAGGAGACCACTAAAAGGAAAACACAATCGCAATGACAATGAAACAAAAAAGAGAGTGAGGATCGGTTACTGCTTTGCAAAAGTTCTTTTTTTTCTCTGAACGAAAATATACCAACATCACGGCTCCGCTTACCTTCCCTTCGTTGGGAGAGAAGAACAGTGGCAGATGCGAGTGTTCCTTTCTTGAAGACGGTGAGGGAGAAGGGGATTCAGCGAAGAGTGAAATGATGGTTGCTTCGTCCGTCAAACTTAGACTGCGGGGAGGTGGGGTTTGGTGATACGACGGCTCGTTATTGCCGCGCTACGACCGGGGTGACTCTCCGCCTGCATACTGCCTTCTAATTTGGTGGATGGCATTTGGGCCCGCGCGCTGCATGGCCCGCATGTCGGTGAACAAAAGTATAACGACATTTAGTAGAGGGAGACGTTTCGATGACCTAGGAGGAGCCAGAAGCGGTATTGTATCCACTGTACTAGTAGTAATTGTTTTTCTGGGTAGCTGTAGAGTGTCTCCACTGTACTAGTAGTAATTGTTTCTCTGGGCCCAAGAGAAAACAGCCCATCCACCCTAGTAAATATTAAAATCAATTCAAAAGTCCATATATTTACTGAATGAGAGGCGCTACCCACACCCAGCACACCGCCCCCCAAAAAACCTGGGTGTTCTTCTTCGTCCTCACTCCCACCCACCTCACGTCAGCTCGCTCCACTCGTACCCCCAAATTCCTCACCTCAGTCCTACAGAAAACCCCAGCTCTCCTTCTTCCTCACTACTACAGAAAAACCCCAGCTCCCCTTCTTCTTCACTCGCACTACAACTAGGCTCGTCATTCGTTAATCTGCTCAAATCCGTGAGCGCGACGCGACACCCTCAAGGAAATTGGAGTCGGCTGGCCCCAGCACCAAGAAGATGAGGCTCCCGCCAGGGGCGACGCCTGTTGTAGATCCCGCACCCGGCAGCGCGGGGAGAACCGGCGACCCCGCCCCCACCGGATCCCAGGAACCCGTAGAATCTCGGGTGGACCGCATCAGTGATACCCCGGACGCCGTCCTTGGGGAGATCATCTCTCTTCTCCCCACCAAGGATTGCTGCTGCACCCAAGTCCTCTCAATTCGGTGGCGCCCTCTATGGCATGTCGTGCCCCTTAATCTTGGCTGTCATTAGCTATCTCTCTTCAATGATTTTGAAATCCCCAGAGCCATCACCTCCTCCCACCAGGGCTCTGTTCAAAGCCTCTGTATCCCGTCATGCTACCTGAGCATGCATACCATGCCCTGCACGGTGGAAGCCTGGCTGAAATCCCCTAAATTCACAGAACTACAGCTGCTTGAGTTCTACTATTCCCCTGGAAATCACCTACTAGATACCGACCGCCATCTACCTGTGCCCTCAGCACCGATGTCCATCTCGCGGTTTTCCTCCTCTCTCTGCACCGCCACCTTTGCGCTGGGTGACCTACCAAACAATCTAGTACTAAACCTTTGACTCCCATTTCTGAAGAGACTTTCACTTGTGCGGGTTCGTATATCGGAGGCCTCATTGCATAACATCATACACTCCAGTTGCCCTGCCCTGGAGTGCTTGGTGCTTGTTTTCACATTTAGAATCGGTTATCTCCAAATAAAGTCGCCTAACCTTGTAAGAATTGGAATTTGTTTTGAAGGAAGGTAGCTCATCATCCAAGATGCCCCTTCACTTCAAAGGTTGATCATTGATTCTAGTTATTCACCATTGCAAATAATCGTCCTCTCTGCGCCTAAACTAGAGACCTTGGGTGTAATACATGATATCTGTGCTCATTTCAATATGGTGTTTGGCTCCACAGTTCTTCAGGTACTTTACATTATCATCTACACTTGTAACCATAAGCTGCATTTTAAATTTCTGTGCATAAGTTATATGTCATCTTAGAGTACACATTTTGTACTAATATTACGTTCTATGCTCAATGAAGAGTTTCTCCATGGATGGCCTATCAATGGTGCTAGATTCTGTCAAGATCTTCTATATCCAAATGAATAGTTTTGATCTGAACAAGATTATTGGCTTGCTGCAATGCTTTCCATGTCTGGAGAAGTTGTATATAAAGGTGATAATTTCACGCACATTGGAAGCCCGCATATAGTGTACTAGAATTACCCATTCAGCTGTTGCTATTTCGACACTCCTTTTTTTAGACCTTAACTGTTTTCAATCTTCATGTCTATTTAGGAAACATGACGGGGTAAGAAAGTTATAACCAATTGGTGGATTCGTAAGCATCAAGATTCTCTCACTTCTCATGAGATTCGATTGAAGACAATAATGCTAGAACAATATGTAGCCAACCGTGTGAACACTAGAGTTGTCACATTTGTCCTGCTGAATGCGAGGTTACTGTTGTCCATTAGGCTTAAGTTTATCAGCAGCATGGTTTTGACGGATGGGTATGTGGAAGAGCAAAAAAAGGAGTTTCGGGTGGGCAAAAGAGCTTCTGAACGTGTCGGGCTTCTATTTACAACATATTGTGGTCATAATCCAGTAAATTTTACGACCTAGGATGTTCATTCTATGGACCTGACCGATCCATTTGTTTGTGACTGCCAAAAACAGTGCTGGAGTTAGATGTTGTTTCCCTTTTCAACCTGGGTTTTTTTTGTAAACCGCATGAACAATTAACCCTCGTGCTTTTGTACAGTTTGTAAGCTGGAGTTAGATGTTCTTGCCCTTTTCAAATCGGCTATGACTGTCATATTTTCTTGGAAGCAAGGCAAATGGCTTGCCAGTCATTTAATTTAGAGTGAAATATTGTAACAACTAACAAATCCCAACCATGGGAAATAACATCACTCTCGCCGGTTGCTTGAGCTCACTGTACATTACAGAAGCCAAGTGATTAGCGCCCACCAGCACCCTCAAACTTATTTCCAACTAGCACATCAAATGGGCTATAAATTTTCATAGGAAGGGCTGCATGACCATGACATATTTGGATTCTGACATTTGGGACCCCTAAGGAAATAGCCTATCCACGGTGGTGTCGACTTACTAGCCAGTCAACAAACGATTCTGCCTACCAGCCATTGGATTGACATCCAACATCTGTCGTGTATCTTCTATCTCTTGTGTTCTTCTTCCTCCAGCCACTCAAACCAAACCACCCCGTCGGCTCCGCCTGCTCCCACCTCCCATGGATGGCTGCGCCTCCGCCGCATTACCGTATGTACCCTCCAACGTTGGACAGTACCTCCCTCTATTCCCCCACGCGTCCTGTTATTCTCCGGTGACGTCAGCCCCAACACGCACCCACACCCGAACCAGTCAACCCTCGTGCTCCCCTTCGCCTGCGACTGGACCAGCGCATCTTCCGCGGCTCCTGTTCGTTCCGTCTGAGGCCTTGCCATCATCCTCCACCTTGCGGCCTTGGTTCGCTCGCCGTGCGCGGTGCGCCACCCTCTTGCGTTGTCAACGTCGTCAACAACCGAGAGGAACAAGGAGATGACTGTACATGGAGAGGATGATAGTAGGGACCCACCAGCGTCATGTCAGTACGCAAGCAAGTGCCTCTATATTACAAGCCCAAAAATATGGTTCCTCCTAATGGTTGGACATCTGGGGCTCACGCCATTGTCAACATAGTCAATAAATGAGAGAATTACACTACGAGCGGCTGACACCAGGGACCCAGCAGGTCGTGCAGTTTTTTTTAGGAACAAGCAGTTGTTATTTATACTAGTTTTAGCGACGGATCAGGGTAACAATGGGGTTGTGCGGGGGCTGTGGCCCGTCTAGCCAGGGTTTTATTTATGTTTACCACATCATGAGCCCAGTTGTGTTTTTTTCTTGCTGAAAATGGCTAGCCCAGTTCTATTTTTTTAAAGAAATACCCAAACGAGGCCTACTTGCTTTATCATCCCTGCAGGGCTGCAAATCTTTCAAGATGAGGAGAGTTTCATTTGGTTTGCCCAGAAATGGACAGTACATTTTTAAAACACATCAAACCAGGAATTAGTTTCAATTTTTATTTCATTACAAGATTTTAAATTCCATTGATTTTTATGCATGGACAATTATTTGGATTTTATATTTATATAAATTATTTTTCAAAATAGTTTGAATGTGAATCGATATTTCGGGATTAAAAACAGTTGACCACACAGAAATATGCAAAAAATTCGTATACTTTTTAACTGTGTCCACAATATGGGGTGTAATGCTAACAAAAAGAACATGGGCTCCAAAAAAATCTTCAGAATTAGCAAGTGGGCTGTACATTTTTAGAAATAATGCACACGAGAGCAGTGACTGTTGGATGTCCATCCAATGGCTGTCGTGCTTCTTCAATCTCTGCTTTTCCTGCTCCAGCCGCTCAAACAAGCGCCGACGGGACTGCCAGCTCCCTCCTCCCGCGGCCGGCTATGCTGCCACGCAGGCCTCACCGCCCCACCGCACTCCCATCGTTGGCCTACCCATCCCTCTACTCACCCACACCCGCTGTTATTCTCCGGCGATGGCAGACGAACCAATAAGCCCTCGTACAGTCATACTCCCCTCCGAGTGGGAAACAACTGTCGAATCTTCCCTGCCTCCATCTTGTTCTTTCCTAGGCCTCGCCATCGTCCACCGCCCTGGTGCTCTCGGCGTGGCCTGGTCAACATGGTCAATGAACGACATCCATCGGAAGTGAACTGTACGTGGAGAGGCTGACAGCTGGGTCCATGGCTACATGCAAGGAAATGCCTCCTTATTACGCGCAAAATAATGATTCCTCCACCTGACAGCTAGTTCCCACGGGAAGGGCTTCTGTATTTCATGGAAAAAACGCCTCCCGCTGACATGTCGGATCCACCAGCTATATCTTTGCACGGAAGGAAGTGCCTCCTTATGACGCACAAAAAAATGAATACCCCCTGCTAGCTGGGACCCACCATAGTGGGTGGCTGACTTGTGGGCCTACTAAGTTGGCGGGGACAGAGGGCTTTGTCAACTTAGTCAATATGAATGATTCTAGATCCAGTGACCGTACGATGTCCATCCAACGGCCATAGTGCTTCTTCAACCTCTGGTCTTCTTGCTCCAGCCGCCCAAAGCAGCGCCGGTCGTGCCGCCTGCTCCTGCCTCCCGTGGTTGGCTGTGCTACCGCGGAGGCCTCACCGCCCCCATACTACTCCCACCGCTGGCCAGGCCATCCCTCCACTCACCCACATCCCCTGTTATTTTGTGGCGATGGCAGCCTCACACCGCAGCTGAACCAGTGAACCCTCATACTCCTCTCCGCGTGGGCATTCACTATCACGTCTTCCCCGGCTTCACGTCGTCCCCTTCCTAGGCCTCGCCATCATCCAGTGCCTTGGTGCTCTCAGCGCGACGTGGTCAATGTGGTCAACGACCGACTTCCATACTGTACGTGGAGAGGCTGACAGCTGGGTCCATGGCCACAACCTAGTTTTTTTTGTGATTTGCCAAGTAAGTCACTTTGTCAGGCCTGTTGGGCTGCAAATCTTTCAAGATGAGAAGAGCTTCATTAGGCTGGCCGAGAAAATCGCCTATTAGGAATGATAAATGGGTTGTACATTTTTAAAACACATCAAACCGGCAATTAGTTTCAAATTTCTTTTTTTTTCATTTCGAGATTTTAAATTGCATTGATTTTTATGCGTGGACAATTTGTTGGATTTTATATTGATATACATTTATTTTTAAAATCAGTTTGAATGTGACTCGAAATTTTGGGATTAAAAACAGTTCAGACCGCACCGAAATATGCAAAATTTCATATAATTTTTTAACCGTGGCCACAATATGGGCTGTAATGCTAACAAAAAGAACATGGGCTCCAAAAAAAACCTTTAGAATTAGAAAATGGGCTGTAAATTATTAGAAATAATGGCAGATGGGTTGTATGCTGCTTTCCATAGATTTGAGGCTTTCCTAAAAAAAGGTTGACGCACAAGCAATGACTATTGGATTTCCATCCAACGGCCATCGTGCTTCTTCAATCTCTGCTCTTCCTGCTCCAGCCGCTCAAACAAGTGCCGGCGGGACTGCCTGCTCCCTCCTCCCCGCGGCCGCCTGTGCCGCCGCGCAGGCCTCACCGCCCCACCGTACTTCCATCACTGGCCTAGCCATCCCTCTACTCACCCACACCTGTTGTTATTCTCTAGTGACGGCAGACGAATCGGTAAACCCTCGTACAGTCGTACTCCCCTCCGCGTGGGAAACAACTGCCGAGTCTTCCCTGCCTCCGTGCTGTTCCCTTCCTAGGCCTCGCCGTCGTCCACCACCCTGGTGCTCTCGGCGCGGCCTGGTCAACATGGTCAATGACCGACATGCATCTGAAGTGGACTGTACGTGGAGAGGCTGACAGCTGGGTCAACGGCCGTACGCAAGGAAATGCATCCTTATTACGCGCAAAATAATGATTCCTCCACCTGACATCTGGGACCCACCGAAAGGGCCTCTGTATTTCGCGAAAAAAACATTACCGCCGCTGACAGCTTGGACCCACCAGCTATATCTTCGCATGCAAGGAAGTGCCTCCTTATTACGCAAAAAAAATGAATACTCCCCCTGCTAGCTGGGACCCAGTATAGTGGCAGGCTGACTTGTGGACTTACTAAGTTGACGGAGACGGAGGGCTTTGTCAACTTTGTCAATATGCATGATTCTAGCTCCACTGACCGTACGATGTCCATCCAACGGCCGTAGTGCTTCTTCAACCTCTGGTCTTCTTGCTCCAGCCGCCCAAACCAGCGCCGGTCGTGCCTTGTGCTCCTAGCTCTCGTGGCCGGCTGCGATGCGGCGGAGGCCTCACCGCCCCTACTACTCCCACCGCTGGCCAGGCTGTCCCTCTACACACCCACACCCCTGTTATTCTGCGGTGATGGTAGCCTCACACCGTAGCGAACCAGTGAACCCTCATACTCCTCTACGCGTGGGCATCCACTGCCGTGTCTTCCCCGGCTCCGCGTCGTCCCCTTCCTAGGCCTCACCGTAGTCCACCACCCTGGTGCTCTCGGCGCGATGTGGTCAACATGGTCAAGGAACGGCTTCCATCGGACGTGGACTGTACGTTGAGAGGCTGACAACTGGGTCCACGGGCGCAGCAAGGAAGTGCCTCCTTATTAGGTGCAAAATAATTATTCCTCCACCTGACAGCGGGGACCCATCGGACGGGCCACCGTATTTTGTGAAAAAAACGTTTCCCCCTGACTGCTGGGACCCACCAGCTACATCTTTGCACGCAAGGAAGTGTGTCCGGGCAAAAACCGATTTGCCCCCCTGAGTGCTGGGACCCACCAGCTACATCTTCGCACGCAAGGAATTGCCTGACAGTCGGGACCCACCTGGTCGAAGCATACGCAGCGTTGTCATTCTGGTCGCGAACGTGTACGTACATACTGGTCGATGTAGAGGTGCGCACGTGTCGTAGTAGAGGCGCGCATGTAGCATGTACACGTACGTACAGTGGCCAGTGTGCAAGAAAGAAAATACGGCCACGTACGTACATACGGGCAGGGTCTCAAACGCCTAGTCGCGCATACATATGGCTAGGGCTCGTGTACATGGCTGGGTCGGAATGGAGAAACAACGTTATCGCCGTGTTCAAGGGGAGCCAACCGGCCGGGTCAGAACGGAATGCGTCGTCGTGTTCGTCGGGAGGGCTTGGATGGAACAGTTGATGGAAACAAGGCCTGGCGTATCATAGAACGGAGGAAACGGCCTTGTGTTCGACCAGCCACGTTCGAAACGGGATCCTGTTCATCGGGAGGGGTCTGGCGTACCACAAAACGGAGGAAACGGACCCTCTACGGTCGAAACGGGGGTCCTATTGATCGGGAGGGGTGTGGCGTACCGCAAAACAGAGGAAACGGACTTGTGTTGGAGCGCAATGGTCGAAACGGGGTCCTGTTCATCGGGAGGGGTGTGGCGTACCGCAAAGCGGGACTCCATGGGATACTGTTCATCTCCACCGTCGACCCCCTCCAGCCTCCACGGGCTACTGTTTCTTCCACCGTCGACCTCCTCCAGCCTCCATCTACGACTGTTCATCCATGGGCTCCTGTTCATCCAGCCTCCACCGCGCGCTTCTCCACTGGCTACTGTTCAACCAGCCCTCTCCATGGGCTCCTATTCAACAACCCCTCCATGGGCTACTGTTCATCCTGCCCTCCACCGTCTACTGTTCATCCTGCCCTCCACGGGGTGGTCCTGTTCATCCTGCCCTCCACGGGGTCCTGTTCATCCAGCCCCAACCGGCTCGATCGATCGGGGTACTGTTCATCCAGAGGCAACAACACGGGGTCTTGTTCATCCACCCCCACCGGGAACTGTTCATCCACCCCCCCCCCCCCCCGCAACGCTCAATGTTCATCCAGAGGCAGCTTCTATCGACTTCAGTTAGCAGCAGTAGCGAAGGAATTGCTCCATCGGGTTCTGTTTACAGCAATCGATCGATCGCTCGGGTTCAGTTACGCGTAGCCTGCAGTGCAATCGCTCGGGTTCAGTTAGAGCCCAACTCCTCGCTCACGTTCAGTTAGAGCCCAACGCCTCACACACACGCGCATACGTATGAGAGAAACACGCATCGCTCGGCCCCCGGCCACCCACCATAATCGGGGACTCCCCAATATTTTCCGCACCCTCGCTTCTACCACGGTTTTTTCTGTTATGGACGGCCCAAAGAATGTCATGCAGCTGCGTCTCCGGCCCGCCCACGACGAAAAGCCCATTTTCTATCATGATTTTTTGTCATAGAAGTAGGATCCCCACCACATCTATGATGATACCGGGTTTTGTCACAATTATCATCATAGAAGTGTCATAAGTATGACAGAAAAAATTTCGTTCGGCCCAAAATGTCACGGATGTGTCTTTTTTTTGTAGTGCTTTGTGTCTTCGGCAGGATCTAGTAGATAGTCAGGCTTCTCAACCTTTTTCATTTGTAGATGTTTGTACTCAGACATGTTAAGCTTCCGCATGTGCTTTGACTTGTCTGCTCTGAATGTTGGGTCTTGAGACCCATGTTTGTAATATCTCGCTTATCGAAGGCTATTGAATAAATACTTGAGTTGTAGAGTCATGTTGTGATGCCATGTTGTATTTGCACATATCGGGCATATTGTGTGTATGATTGAAATGCTTGGTATGTGTGGGATCCGACAACCTAGTTGTCTATCCTTGGTAGCCTCTCTTATTGGGAAATGTAGTCTAGTGCTTCCACTGAGCCATGGTAGTCTGCTATAGCCCGGTTTACCTGAGTCCTGCTAGCCTAGTTACTACTGCTCCGGAACACTTAGACTGGCCGGCATGTGATCCACTTCGTTCTTGTGTCTATCCCTTTGGGGAAATGTCACGCGGTGACTTCCGGAGTCCTGCTAGCCTGCTTCAGCCCGGGTTCCCGGAGTCCTGTTAGCCCAGTTGCTATAGCCCGGATTCACACGCTGATGACCGACATGTTCGATGCTGGTTCATGTATGCATGTCCCCGTAAGCTAACGCCACTTTGGGTTCACGACTAGTCATGTTGGCCCGGGTTCTCTGTCATATGGATGCTAGCGACACTATCATATACATGAGCCAAAAGGCTCAAACGGTCCCGGGCCAGGTAAGGCGACACCCGTGGGAATACCATGCGTGAGGCCTCAAAGTGATATGTTGTGTTACATGCTAGATCGATGTGGCTTAGGACCGGGGACCTGACAGCTTTGGAATCAGAGCCTGACTGCCTGTAGGATTACCAAGCCAAACTGGTCGAAGTTGTGTCTAGAAATGCTTTAGGTATATAAGGGAGTTGATTGTGGGAGGGAACGTAAGGCTCTTTTTACTCCTTATACCTTATGCCCTTCTGATCTAAGTCAGCCTCTTCTTTTCTACGGGGATTAAGAACTAGGCGTCTCTTCTTTCTATCAGGATCATGTGTTACTAATCCATAGACTTATAGGATGATGGATTCAAGTCTCAGTTCAGTGTCTTCTACCTCCGTATGTTCATAGCTGGCCTCAGAACCTTGATATTGTGATGTTGAGTAGTCATCCCACTATTTTGCGGGATGTCTCAACTCTTTTTGAGCATTTACAGCCGTTTTGCTATCCGAGTCATCCCAGGTTCCTAAATAGTCTGCTGCATTTGCAAATCCTTTCCTCCCGTTCCTGATGCTCCTTTGGGTTAGATTAACCACACTAATCAGTGAGTTGGGGTACTCCATTGCCTTGGTATATAGGTTGGAGCTATTATTATGAACCTAGGCATCCTAGAGAACCACCTCGTAATCTAGCAATGCTTTATATTCCTAGTGTGATGATTCTGGCCATCATTATCGAAAGCATTCCGTGATGCCATTTAGTTAGTAGGTATTCTATTCCTGGGTTTTGAACCCGAGATTCACTCCACTCACCTCCTATTGATAGTATTTGCTAGTTCCTTTAGGATATTAGTAACCTTTGCGATAGTCCTCAAGGTCCATGGTATTTCCTTCTTCCAAATACCATGAACTGCTTATGGTAGAAGTTCTTTTGAACCAAAAGATCACAACCAGAGTGCTCTTGATGAGTTCTCCATACTATATTATGACTCTGCAAGTCCTTCCTTTTCTGCATGGGTTATCCGGAAGAATTATGTTGAACTTTGCTTGACATACTGATCTATGCATCCATAACTCGGAAAGTTATATGTTCCTTTGAGTTGTCCCTCTTTAGTTATTTTCTGGCCCTCGTCTGTCAATTGATAGTCAAGAGTATGTGTGCATTCGTTCATCGATGCCTATTACTCTTGTGGCCCGTCAAGCCATTCTATCTCAGAATGAATAGGAGAAACAAACTCCAGTACCTTGTCCACTTTGAGGATTGGGTCAAAGTAGTTGTATTCTGTGGATCAAAATGCCAATCCAGCTTTTGATCTGTTCTACCTTGGAGTGTTACTATCTTTATGTCAAGAATTTCATGAGAATTGCACCATCTCTTATGAATTCTTGACGCAATGATACTTATCGCCATCATTATTCATTCCTCGGTCCCGTGTTGTTGTAGCTGGAATGCCGTCAAGTGAACTATGATGTGTGATATCAATACTCCTAGCAACCTCGTTGCTTGGTGGTTAATGGACAATAATCTCATTCTTAGCGTGTTGGTTGTTGAATCATCATCCTAAGGTTGATCGTGCCACCTAGTCCTTATTTCTAGTGCACTCTTCGTTCAATGAGTTAGGATTGTGTCAATCCCTCGCTCTTTTGATCATATCGTCTTGCCTTGAAAAGCAAGATTGTTCTCGAGCTTAGTAACAAATCGGTGGTTCGTGATTTTCTAAATATCTTCTCGGAAGTATCACCATGTCGTCACCTGACCGCTATGATGAGTTCGTGGTCAAGTTGGTTTTCCAATAAACCACTCTTTCTCCAAGAATCTGTGTTGGATACCCCTGAGCTAGTTGGTTAAGCCAAACAACAACTTGGAGAGTTGGAAGATAAAAGCTTGTCTGACTTAGTTCATGTTAAGGGATATTTTGTGGTGTGTGCTTGATGTAGAAAGATGATTTCTTCATCGATTGGTCCTCGTGATTAGTTGTTGAACCTATCGCCTTGCCCAAACCTTGATTTGAGTGTGGGCCATCATCAAATCAAGTTAGAACCAACGATACTCGTAATGTTGTCTTACTCGTGGCTGAATCCTCGAGCATACACCATTTCATCTTTTGGTCTGACCAATACCATCACATTGTTCACATAATGGTGCAAGTCTAGTGATATGGAAATTCTGATGAGTTGTTGTTGAACCCATCAGCAGCATCTTGTCTCCTCCATGATTCATGTTGAACATTGAGCTAGTGTTGGAAACTTTTGTAAGCATTGCCTTCGTGTTCCGCTCATGAGGTATATGTTTGGGTGACAGAAGTGACTTTCTCAAAGTTCACGTGCATTAGGTGTATATAAGTTGCCGCCATGAATTTGAGAAAGGTGTGTTTTGTTCCCCTGGATTCATCCCAAATCAGTCATGCATACGTGCGAAGTATTCTGTGGCTTGGTAGATTATTTATCTCCATTCCATATGTATTCCCTAGCACACCAAGCCACTGGATGATTTGTTCAAGGGGAAGAAGCTCCTTCTTAAGATCTAACCCGGGCTTATAAAAGGACTTCAATATCCTCGTTGATGGTTCCCAACCAGAACTCGGTAGTGTTTTGTTGTAAGACTACTACGTGGTCATGCTTGTCTGGGACAGCGTGTTCACATGTGTGTACTAGAACCAGCTCATGTTTTGGAGCTTGCTATCGTAGTTCATTCCCCGAGAATCTCGCAACGCCATATCTTCAATTTGTGTTGTAGACTTCCATTTTTTTTCTAGACTCGATGAGTCTGGAATATCCTGACACCAACCAAATCTGAATCTCAGGCAGATATGATGGTTGGAACATTTCCCAAGAACAATACTAATGGTCTCTCTGTAATGTGGCAAGTGGATGTCGTGGCCAACACACCCAGCCGGAAGACCTATTATTGTAGTATCTTGATTGAGAAAGTTGGCCACCTCCCCATAAGGTTTTCATAGGATTTACTTCCATAGTTCTCCTTATGGATTCTTGTGCTCCCAAAGTCCGACCTTCACTTGATGGCCATGTTGAGCTTTTAAGCATGACAATGGTATCTAGAACTGTCAGGACCCCGACTCAATGCCACATCGATCTAGCATGTAACACCTCATATCACTTTGCGGCCTCATGCACGGTATTCCCACGGGTGTCGCCTTACCTTTGCCCGGGACCATTTGCGCCTTTTGGCACACGTATATGACAGTGTCGCTAGCATCTATATGATAAGGAGCCCGGGCTGACATGGCTAGTCGTTAACCCAAAGTGGCACAGACTTACAGGGACAGGCATCCATGACCCAGCATCGAACGTGTCGGTCATCAGCGAGTGAATCCAGGCTGTAGCACTGGGCTAACAGGACTCCGGTGAACTGGGCTGTAGCGGGCTAACAGGACTCTGGTAATCATCGCGTGACATTTCCCCGAAGGGACAGACACAGGAACGAAGAAGGACACATGCCGGCCAGCCTAAGTGTTCCGGAGCAGTAGCAAGCTACCATGGCTCGGTGGAAACACTAGGAGACATTTCCCGGTAAGAGAGGCTACTAAAGATAAACAACTAGATGGTCAGATCCCACACATACCAAGCATTTCAATAACATACACACAATATGCTCGATATGTGCAAATACAACATGGCATCACAACATGACTCTACAACTCAAGTATTTATCCAATAGGCTCCGAGGAGCGAGATATTACAAACATGGGTCTCATGACCTAACAATCAGAGCATACAAGTCAAAGCACAAGCGGAAGCTATCATGTCTGAGTACAGACATCTATAAATGAAAAAGACTGAGAAGCCTGACTATCTACCAATTCTGCCGAGGGCACAAGATCGTAGCTGAGGTAACAAGCTAAACGTCGAAGCCCACGTGGAACTACTAGCGAGACTGAAGTCTCTCTGCAAAAACATAAATTAAGCAACATGAGTACAAATGTACCCAACAAGACTTACATCAGAACTAACTACATATGCATCATTATCAACAAAGGGGATGGTGGGGTTTAACTGCAGCAAGCCAGCTTTGACTCGGTGGCTAACCTAAACTACGACTGCAAGTAACTCTTTTGAGGTGGCGCACACGAGTCCACATATTCACCAACCAATACACCACTATGGAACCGCTCCCGTCTCCCTACGAGAACGCCATCCATAGCACTCACGCTTATCTTGCGTATTTTAGAGTATCCACTTTCACTTGTCTATGAACTGATATAAGCAACCCAGAAGTCCTTTACCGCGGACACGGCTATTCGAATAGATGATGTTAACCCTGCAGGGGTGTACTTCTTCATACATGTTTCCACCACTTAGCGTCTGCACACGACATGTGCTTGGCAGACTTCAAGCGAAAGCCGACGTGGGTGTAGACCACGACCTACCTAAACACTCAAGTCTCTAGTCCAGGTTTATCGCCTATTCGGGTTCCATCCATGAGGAGATCCGGCCGGAGTTTCGCTCACAGCCCCAAACGATGTGAACAGGGTTCCGTGACACCAAACGGGCGCCCGGTATACCCGGCCACGTGCCTACCGCATCACAGCCCACCCCTCCGGTCAGCGCTGTGCACGGCCTCCAGCATACTACAAACACCAAAAACTACTTGCAACTCCTGGACAGAGGACTTGGGTGAATAAGAAGTCGAGCGGGGTCATATTTCAGGGCCCAATGTATGGTAGTAGCTGAATCATGGATCACAAACACAGAACTCAGTTCCTGAGGACGGCTGCAATGAGACAACCCACCATGTACTCCTGCATGGCCTCTCACCGCTACCTTTACCAAATCGTGTTCACACACTTAGCTCACACACAGTATGACATGTTCACACACCTCTGATTCATCCCCGATGAATCAGACCTGACTCAACTCTAAGCAGTAGCAGGCATGACAAACAAACATGAATGAGTAGGAACAACAGGGCTCAAACAACTCCTACTCATGCTAGTGGGTTTCATCTATTTACTGTGGCAATGACAGGTCATGCAAAGGATAAAGGGGTTCAGCTACCGCAGCAAGTAACAATTGAATCGTTGTTGTCCTAATGCATTAAAAGAGAGCAGGAGCGAGAGAGTAGGATTGTATCGGAATGAACAAGGGGGTTTTGCTTGCCTGGCACTTTTGAAGATAACATTGAGTCTTCATCAGTGTCAACGATCACAACGTCGGAACATCGTCTATCGGGAGGGAACAGATACCAGCAACAAGAAGAAATACAATCAATGCAATGCACAGTATGATGCATGCTCATGACATGGCAATATGAATGTGTTTTGAGCTAATGCAACTAGCAACAGATTAAATGAAGTTGGTTTGAATACAAGATTCAAATTCAAACTCCATATGTGATTATTCAAATGCCATTTAATTGATTTGTGCTAAACAACCGCTATAAGTTGTTCTAACATGCATGAAAATGGTACAGATGGATTCCTTGAATTTTTCTGATAATTTTTCATATATAAATTATTTAATTTGGAGTTACGGTTAATTTTCTATGATTTATTGAAGTTTAGAATATTTTCTGAAATTGTTAAATCATTTAAGATTTATTTAAATTCCAGAAAGGAATTATTGCGTCAGCATGACCTCATAGTGACGTCAGCAGGTCAACAGGTCACTGTCCGGTCAAACCTGACAGTGGGTCCCGCGTGTCAGTGTAATTAGTTTAGTTAGAATTTAATTAAACTAAACTGGGTTAATTAACAGGGCTGGGCCCCACCTATCAGTGAGTCAGTGGGTTAGCTAAAATTTAATTAGCATCTAAACTAAATTAGCAGGGCCTCGGGCCCACATGTTAATGACCCAGGGGGGGTCAAACCCTGGTCAACTCGGTCAAACCTGCCGGCGACTAACCGCCGGCGAGGTCCGAGACGGCGGCGATGCGCGGAATCGCAGCACAGGCCACGGTTCGAGGCGCGGATGGCACCGTTGGAACCCCGAGCCTCGTCCGCGTCGTCTGGTGCTAGTGGGGTCGCCGGAGACGACTCAGATCGACGGCGGCGTCCGCTTCCGCGGCGGCCGGAGTTCGGGCGCGAACGGTGGCGATGCTACGACGCACTAGAGGAGAAAACGAGGAGTGCTACATGCTCCTGGGGGTTCACCGAGCACGGTGACGTGCTCAGGCGTGGGCTGCGGTGGCCCTGGCCACGGCGGCGCCATGGCCGGCGGAGCCGAGCTCTCGGCTGTGATGGCCAACGGGGTTTGGGGGCAGCTCGAGCAACGTGACTAGGGGGAGAAGGAAGAGGAGCTCACGGGGAGTTGGCCGGTGCAGACGACGGGGCCGGGGAAGCGTCGGAGCGAGAGGGACGGCGAGGCGGATCTCCGGTGGCCGAGGAGGGGGAAAACGTCGGGGCGGCGCTCCGGGGCTCTTCTGGTCGCGTGAGACGACGAGGAGGACGAGGGAGGACCGGCGGAGCTCGAGGGCGTGTCGGAGAGGCTTCGGGATGGCTGCGGCCGCGCGAGCGCTGGTCGGCGGCGACGGGCTCCGTTCGGTCGCGGGAGGGAGAAGGAGCAGAGGGGGATAGGGACGGAGGGAAGGAGCGAGGAGAGTGAGAGAGGGAGCCAGGGGCTGCGTGGCGTCGCCGGAGGCGACCAGGGGAGGAGGAGGCAGCCAGGCTGGGAGGAGGTGGCCGGGGCGCGTGGCCGCGCGCGCCGGGCGCGTGCCCGTCCTCCTGGCAGGGAGGAAGACGACACGGGGAGGTGGCGGTGGTGGGCTGGGCCAGGCCTCAGCCACAGTGCCGGGCCAGGTGGGCTGAGAGGTGAGCGCCAGGTAGTCCTCTGCTCTTTCTATTTCTGTTTTTATTTATCTATTTTGTTCTGTGTTGTTTTAGTTTAGTAAAATACTAAACCATTTTATAAAATCCTGAAAATAGTTATGTGGCTAGAACTAAAATATACCAAACCACATAAAATGTTCCAGTAATTATTGGACATATATTATTTATATATCCAATATATATCCAATGCAATTAGTTATTGAATTAATTCAAAGGCCCAAAATAAATGTTTCAGTCACTCCAAAAATATTGGTTTGCATTATATTCTTGCCAATATTTTCAAAGCTGAAAAGGAACATTTCCTTGGACTTCTTTGAGAAGATTTTAATGTTGATCATTTTTAGAAGGTTTCTGAGGCTTTGAAAATCCCTCAATTCAAATTTCATTTGAATTAAAACATGATGCTCACATGAGGCCTAGCCTAGTGCATAACAGGACCAGGGATGTGACAGAAGCCAGGCTGCCTGTAGGTTCTCCAAGCCAAACTGGTCGATGTTGAGTCTAGAAATTCTTTAGTTATATGTAGGGGAATTGTTTGTGGGTTGGAACGTAAGGCTCTTTTTACTCCTTTATCTTATGACATTCTGATCTGAGTCAGTCTATTCTTCCACCGGGGGTTAAGGAATTAGGATCTATTCTCTCTATCAGGATCACATGTTACTAATCAGTAGTACCTTATAGGTTTGATGGATACAAGCCTAGTTCAGTTCTACTACCACATTATGTTGTTAGGATGGACTCAGAACTTTGATATGATGATGTTGAGTGTGTATGAAATCCTTCGTCAAATGTCTCAAATCCTTCTTGAGCATTTACAGCTGTTATGCTGCCGAAATTTTGCTAGGAATTCTAATGCCTTTGCATTATGATTGTGCTTTCAGATGGCCACTCGCGACCTCAATCAAGTGGTTCGCCTGACTCGATGCCTAGATGTACCCGGTCATACCGCCATGTTGGTCAGGGTAATGACTGAGGCTGGATACCGTTGGTATCCTGAGTACATGGTCGAAGAGCAATTTCGAGAGTTTAATCAAAGCCAGTATCTCTGCACTGTCAGGATATTTCCATCTTATCCTGGATCCACCGAGCCCCTTCACTGCTCCTATGGACTCGGGGTTACTATTGAGATGGCTGTGCAGGATGCCGCCTACTCTATGATGACCATCATGCGAGTCAGGACTGGCCTATTTCGGGATTCTGATTTCCGGTATATGCCAGGATCACTTCCGGGAGCACAAGGGTATCTCCAGGCTATCTATGATGACCCCACTCAGGAGGATTCACGGACTCGCACCACTGCTGAGATGCTCGAGGATAAGGACCGTGAAAATCGGGCCTTGAGGCTAGAGCTCTTCAATACCCGTGCTGACCATTGGGCCACATTGACTCGGTTTGCACCGGCGGTGCAAGCTGGATATTCGGATATGCGCGATCTCTATCCTGTGAGATCTGCTTTGCCAGACGTGATAGGTTGGCGTGATGTAGGAGGCATCACCCCACCTCGCGGTCCCCGCAGGCCACCGTCTATTGGTCCAAGACCTCATCCTAGCCCCTATGGTCCACAAGCTCCGCAAGATCGTCTGTTCCCGGATGATCATGTTGAGCTTCCAGGCTATGGAGGTGACTTCTACGAGGACTACTACGGATCGGTCTGAGTTAGTGGTAGTATCACTAGTTCGTACTAGCTGTGTCGTCTATCGTCCTGCGTGACTCGTGGGATATGACCTAGTTTGTACCGCCTTCCGGAGGTGTAGAAAAATAATGTATAGGAGCTTGGGATGCCTCCGATGAGATGTAATCCTCTTTTCACCGTAATAGTACCTTGTTTGGTCTTGTACTAAACCTTGTATGGTGTGTATGACGATGGAATAAAGAAGCAGTTTCTGTATCTACCATGTCATACGGATGATCATCTTGCATTCCGAGTTACTCCTTACATTCTGTATTCTATGTCGGAATCTTATCGTTCTGACTAAATCATTGTCTTGTTTACCTAGGATGGTCAACACGCGCAATAACCCTGCTCCTCAAGAGCAGGCCGAAGGCAGTGAAGTCAGGAATGCAAATCTGCCTCATCCTCCTTCCCTAGCCGAGGTTATGATGGAAGCCGAAAGAAACAAGCGGGAGACCAACCGTTTGTTGGAGCGTATTGAACAGAACACAGCACACCATCAGAGGACTAACGTGGTGTCACTCAGTGATTTCATCAAGTTACATCCACCCACGTTCCACCACTCCGTCGAGCCTCTCGACGCTGATGACTGGCTTCGCAGTATTTCTCACAAACTGCGCTCCGCGCTAGTAGCCGAGGCTGACAAGGTCACCTTTGCTGCATATCATCTTGAAGGCCCCGCCAGTCTCTGGTGGGAGAATTATGGAGCTATGCACCCAGCGGGCCATGTCACTACTTGGGCTGAATTCAGCGAGGCTTTCCGTGAACATCACATTCCGGAGGGTCTCATGGACCGTAAACGTGAGGAATTTTGCAGTTTCACTCAGGGCCGACTCTCTGTGGATGCTTACAGCAGGGAGTTCGGTAACCTCGCACGATATGCCACTGAGGAAGTTTCTACCGATGCCAAGAAGCAAGCAAGGTTCCGTAAGGGGCTTAGTCCTGAGCTTCGCCGCGACCTCCGTCTGCATGAGTGCACATCTTTTCAGAAGCTTGTTAACAAGGCCATCAGTGCTGAGACTGGTCAGACTGATTATGACGCAACACGCAAGCATGGCCGTGACGTGGGTTCCTCATCCGGTGCTGGTCCTCAGAAGCGCCGCGTGTGGGTGCCCAACACTGCCCTGCCACCCAGGTTCACACCGAGGCCATCCTTCCAGGCGCCTCGCCCCGTTCAACAGTCTGCACCAGCCAAGCCCTATGGTGGTCCAACCAACAGTGCTCCTCCACGTACCAGTGTCCGTGACTTGTTTTAAGTGTGGGGAATCTGGCCACTATATGCGTGAGTGTCCCCAAACCAACCCCAACCAATCTGCTAAAGCTGTTGGCCGTGGCAAGCCGACAGGTAAAGTGTTCCACGCCAAGCCGGCCACCGCTACACGTGGCCATGTCAACTGTATCTCTGCCGAAGAAGCTCAAGAGGATCCCAACGTCGTTCTCGGTACGCTCCTTGTTAATTGCCACCCGGCATCTGTTCTTTTCGATACAGGAGCATCTCATTCATTTATATCCGAGAACTATGCTCGTTTGCATAACACCGCATTCTGTGACATGCCATCCACTATGGAAATTTCTACTCCCGGTTCTAGATGGCAAACCTCCAGGGTAAGTTATGGAAATAAAATCCAAGTCGACAGACTTGTTTTCCTTGCATCTTTGATAGCTCTCAAATCTTCAGATATTAATATCATCTTGGGTATGGACTGGATGTCAGCTCATCATGCCAAAATTGATTGCTTCTCTAGGACTGTTCAACTCACCCATCCTTCGGGGAAGATAGTCAATGTCTTGACCCGATTAGCCAAGCGACAATTATATTCTCTTAACGCCAGCCCTTTGCCAGACCTTGAGGACGTTCCGGTAGTCCGTGACTTCCCGGATGTCTTCCCAGAGGAATTGCCAGGTGTTCCACCTGACAGGGATGTTGAGTTCGTAATAGACCTCATTCCAGGAACCGTTCCGATTGCTAGAAGACCTTATAAGATGGCACCACTAGAACTAGCCGAGCTTAAGAAACAACTCGATGAGTCCTTGAAAAAGGGTTTCATCCGACCTAGTTCATCTCCGTGGGCTTGCCCCGTCCTCTTCGTCAAGAAGAAGGATGGTACGGACCGGATGGTTGTAGATTATCGACCTGTCAATTTGGTCACAATCAAGAACAAATATCCGCTCCCCAGGATCAACGACCTGTATGATCAGCTCGCTGGATCCTCAATCTTCTCCAAAATGGATTTGAGGTTGGGCTACCATCAAATCAAAATCAGGAATGGGGACATTCCTAAAACGGTCTTTGTTACTCGTTATGGCCAAAACGAGTACACCGTCATGTCCTTCGGTTTAACCAACGCTCCAGCCACCTTTTTTCGGTTAATGAACTCAATCTTCATGGAGTATTTGGATAAATTCGTCGTGGTTTACCTCGATGATATACTCATCTACTCCAAGAGCGAGGAAGAACATGCCGAACATCTAAGGCTAGTGTTGAAGAAACTTCGAGAGCATCGCCTTTATGCCAAATTTTCTAAATGTGAATTCTGGTTGTCAGAAGTGACCTATCTGGGTCATGTAATATCTGGTAAAGGTATTGCTGTTAACCCTGAGCGAGTTCAAGCCGTCCTTAATTGGACTCCACCTGAATCAGTCAAGCAAGTTCGGAGTTTTCTGGGCTTAGCGAGCTATTGCCGTCGCTTTGTCGAGAACTTCTCCAAAGTTGCTAAACCTCTAACCGAACTCCTCAAGAAAGATAAAAAGTTCGAATGGACTCCACAATGTGAGCACAGCTTTCAGGAACTGAAAAGACGCCTGACTTCTGCTCCCGTACTGGTACCGCCAGACTTCTCTAAGGACTTTGTTATCTACTGCGACGCCTCGCGACAAGGACTAGGTTGCATTCTCATGCAAGATCGACACGTAATTGCTTACGCTTCACGGCAATTGCACCCACATGAGGAGAATTATCCTACTCATGATCTAGAGCTTGCAGCTGTAGTCTATGCACTTAAAACCTGGCGACATTACCTTCTCGGTAATCGTTGCGAAATATTCACTGATCACCAAAGTCTGAAGTATATCTTCACCCAACCGGATTTGAATCTCAGGCAAAGACGTTGGGTTGAGTTGATCACAGATTTCGACTTAGGAATAACTTACACCCCAGGGAAAGCCAACGTCATGGCTGATGCGCTAAGTCGTAAATCTTATTGTAACAACCTGATGTTACAACAAAGTCAACCGCTTCTCCATGAGGAATTTCGGAAGCTTAACCTTCACATTGTTCCTCAAGGATTTCTTTCCACCTTGGTGGCGAAACCTACTCTTACGGATCAAATCATCGCTGCCCAAAAGCGAGATAAGGGAATATCTAAAATCAAGGAGAACATTGCTAGCGGAGGTGCTAGTTGTTTTTCCACAAATGATCATGGTGTTGTGTACTTTGAGAACCGTTTAGTGGTTCCCAAGAACCAGCATCTACGGTAGTTGATCCTTAAGGAGGCTCATGAATCTCCTCTCACCATTCATCCCGGTAGTACCAAGATGTATCAGGACCTACGCCAGAGGTTCTGGTGGACTAGGATGAAGAGAGAAATTGCTCAGTACATTGCTAATTGCGACGTCTGCCGTCGTGTAAAAGCAGAGCATCAATGGCCTGCTGGCACCCTTCAACCCTTAGCTATTCCTGAATGGAAATGGGATAAAATTGGTATGGATTTCATTACCGGTTTTCCCAGAACCAAGAGAGGGAATAATGCTATCTTCGTCGTTGTCGATCGTCTTTCCAAAGTGGCCCATTTCTTACCTGTTCGTGAGAGTATAACTGCTAGCCAGTTGGCAGACTTATACATCTCCCGAATCATGTCTCTCCATGGTGTTCCTTTGGAAATTAACTCGGATCGAGGAAGTCTTTTCACCTCTCGATTTTGGGAAAGTTTCCAAAATGCTATGGGAACCCGCCTTTCCTTTTGCACCGCTTTTCACCCTCAATCGAGTGGTCAAGTAGAACGCGTCAACCAGATCCTAGAAGACATGCTTCGAGCCTCTGTTATCTCATTCGGAATGGAGTGGGAGAAATGCCTTCCATTTGCCGAATTCGCTTACAACAACAGCTATCAATCTAGCTTGGGTAAAGCCCCTTTTGAAGTTCTCTATGGACGACGGTGTCGAACACCCCTTAACTGGTCAGAAACCGGGGAAAGACAATTCTTTGGCCCGGATATGATTCAGGAAGCAGAAGAGCAAGTTCGCATCGTTCGTGAAAAGTTGAAAACAGCCCAATCTCGTCAAAAGAGTCAGTATGACCGAAAACATAAGGCCATGACTTTCGAGGTTGACGAGAAAGCTTACCTTCGGGTTACTCCTCTGAAGGGAACCCATCGTTTCGGTATCAAAGGCAAATTGGCTCCTCGTTACATTGGACCTTTCTGTATTCTCGCTAAACGAGGAGAAGTTGCCTACCAGTTGGAACTACCTCCACATCTCTCCAGAGTCCACGATGTTTTCCACGTTTCTCAACTCAGGCGTTGCTTCTCGGATCCTATCCGTGGAGTGGACCACGAAACGCTTGATCTCCAAGATAATCTCACGTATCGAGAGTACCCCATTCGTATCCTCGATCAGGCCGAGCGTACCACTCGACGTCATAATATCAAGTTTCTCAAAGTTCAATGGTCGCACCATTCTGAGGATGAAGCAACTTGGGAAAGGGAGGATCGTCTTCGACTCGAGTATCCCGCCCTTTTTCCGGAGGAACCCAAATCTCGGGACGAGATTCTTTTGAGTGGGGGTGAGTTGTCACACCCTAGCTAGTTCATGCATTAGAGTGTTGCAGCATGTTTATTCTTTCATCAGAAACCTGAAATGGGGATGACAGAACCCCCAGCCCCCTCTGAAACCAATTAGGGTTTACTAAAAACTTTTTCAATGAACCTGAAATGCCCTTCTAAAATGCCCATCATTTTTGTCTTGGTTCAGATCCTCTGCCAAAAGTGATGCACATTTTCCTAGGCCATCTTAGGGTTTTTGAATTAAATCATAAATATTTGAATTTGGGCATTTAAAATTATATAAAATATTTAAATGCTCAAATATCTCCAAACTAAAATGTTTCATGTTGGAAATAATCCAACTATGGACCAGGAGTAGTTTGGTGATTTTTTAGAGTTGCCTAAGTCTTTTTATTAATTCAACAAAGTTGCAGAGGTATTAAAAAAACAGAAAACAGTAAAAATAGAAAAACTTACCTGGCGCCAGCACCCGGCCCACCTGCCGGCCCAGCCCAGCGCCGCTCCAGCGAGCTGCTTGCCGGCCAGGCAGGCAGGCAGGTGCCCGACGGCGACCGCAGCGCGCGCCACGCAGCTGGCTGCCGCCCTGCTCCACCTCCTCGCCTCGGGGCTGGATGGATGAGCTCCACGCAGCACCGTGAACCCGCAGGACACCTCCATTCTCCCCCAACCCCTCTCTCTCGCGCTCCCCCGCCATGGCCGACGCCATCGCCGCCACCCCCTCGCCGTAGCCACACCCTCCGTCAACCCCACGCCGTGCCGCCGTATCCAGGAGCTCCGCTACCCTCCTCTCCTTCGAGCAAGCCGAGCCCCGAGCGCTCGCAAGGCCCGAGCCCACCGCATCGACCTCGACCGAACCGCCGTCGCCGGAGATCCCCTTCAACGCCGTCGTCGCTCCGGTCCGTCCCCGGCCGCACCAAGGGCTTCGTCGAACTCCCCGTGAGCTTAGCCATCTTCCCCTCCCTTCTTTCTTGCTCCCGAGCCGTGTAGCGACCTCCCGGAGCTCAACCGCACCCACCGCCGCGGAGCTCGTCGCCGACGTGCTCCCGGTCATCTTCCGGCCACTCCACGGTGTCCATTATGCTCACCGCGTCACGTAGCACCTAACTAGCTACTCCCCGCTCCTCACCGACCCCTCTTGCGTCAAGTTCTACTTCGGCCGAACTCCGGTGGCCGCCAAAGTCATCGCCGGCGCCAACTCCGGCCACCCCGACCCCAACGGACTCCACCAAGAGCTGCGGTTCGTCCTCAGCTCCTCTCCGGTGGCCTCCGTGGCTCGTTTGGTTGCCGGAACGGCAAAAACCACTTCTGCCGCCGCGTCGGGCTCGCCGGCGGCTAAACGCCGGTGCAGCCGACCCGGGTTTGACCATGGGTGGGCCCTGGTTGACTCTCCTGAGTCGATGACAGGTGGGGCCCAGCCCTGTTAACTAATTAGGATTAGTTTAAATTAATTTTAGTTTAATTAATCACACTGACACACGGGACCCACTGTCAGGTTTGACCCGGACGTGTCCCGTTGACCTGCTGATGTCACACTGACGTCAGGCTGACGCAGTAATTGATTTTCTGGATTTAATCTAATATAGGAAATTCCAGAATATAGTTTAAACTTCAAAAATTCATAACTTTTAATCTGTAACTCCAAATCAGACAAGTTATATATGAAAAATGATCAGAAAAATTCAATCTATCCATCTGTACTATTTTCATGCATGATTAAACAAGTTAACTTGATGTTTAATGCAGAACAAGGAAAAACACTTTAAAGGGCCATGTTTGAGTTTGAAATTTGAATCTTTGATTCAAATTGGTTCAAACCCTTCTGGTCTTAGTTGCATTAGCCCAACACACTCATATTGCCATGTTTCATGCATGCATCATATTGTTGCACATTGTTTGGTGATAGTTGTGTATCGGTATTCTTTGCGGCAGGTTCTGCCTCCGAGGAGTACCGTAATTACCCTAACGAAGAACCGTATCAGTGCATCGAACCATCAGGCAAGCACCCAACCATTTGATCATATCGATACAATCCCATGTTCTCGCTCCTGCTCTCTTTTACTGCATTAAGACAACGCGTTTCAAACTGATGTGTGCTACGGTAGTTGAACCCACTTCCTCTGCATGACCTGTCATTGCCACAGTAACTAGATGAAACCCACTAGCATGTGTAGGAGTTGATTGAGCCATATGTATGTGTTGTTCCTACCTTGCTATGCCTGCTATGCTTAGAGTCGTGTCAGGTCTGGTTCATCTGGTGATGGACTAGAGTGAAATGTTTATGTCGGTAATGAGAGTGGTGTGGTGAACACGATTTGGTAAAGGTATCGATGAAAGGCCATGTAGGAGTACATGGTGGGTTGTTTCATTGAAGCCGACCTTAAGCACTGAGATCTGTATGTGTGATTTAAGATACAGCTACTACCATGCATTGGGCCCTGAAATATGACCCCGCTCGACTTCTTATTCACCCTAGTCCTCTGTCCAGGAGTTGCAAGTAGTTTCTGGTGTTTGTAGCCTACTGGAGGCCGTGGACAGCCCTGACCGTAGGGGTGGGCTGTGATGCGGTAGGTACGTGGCCGGGTAAACCAGGCACCCGTTTGGTGTCACGGAACCCTGTTCACATCGTTTGGGGCTGTGAGCGAAACTCCGGCCGGATATCCTCATGGATGGAACCCGAATAGGCGATAAACCTGGACTAGAGACTTAGGTGTTTAGGTAGGTCGTGGTCTACACCCACGTCGGCTTTCGCTTGAAGTCTGCCGAGCACATGTCGTGTGCAGACGCTAAGTGGTGGAAACATGTATGAAGAAGTACCCCCCTGCAGGGTTAACATGATCTATTCGAATAGCCGCGTCCGCGGTGAAGGACTACTTGGTTTCTTATACAGTTCATAGACAAGTAAATGGAAACTACTAAAAGCCTCAAGATAAGTGTGAGTGCCGAGGATGGCTCTTCCGTAGGAAGACGGAGGTGGATCCTCGGTAGTGTATTGAAGTGGTGAGTAGTGGACTCGTGTACGCAAAACCATTTCAAGTTGGAGTCTCGTAGGATAGCCTAGCCAAGAGTCAAAGCTGGCTTGCTGCAACAACTCCACCAACCCTTCTTGATAATGTGCATGTATGTAGGATCTGATGTAAGTCTTGCTGAGTACCTTTGTACTCATGTTGCTATAATTTACATTTTTACAGAAGACACTGCAACCCCTTCTGATGGGTTCTTCGTAGACGTTGACATCAATGAGTAGGCTAAGGCCCAGGTGGTGATCCTGAGCTTGTGAAGGACCACGTAGTATAGCTAGGCTTTCCAAGCCTCTTTTATTTTACTAGTTGTCTATACTTAGACAAGTTACTTCCGCTGCTGGTTTGTATGACTGTATGACTTGAATGCTGGGTCGTGTGACCCGTACCATGTGTATGTTATGTATGGCTCTCTGAGCCTTAAATAAAGTACTTGTGTCGTAGAGTCATGTTGTGATGCCTTGTTGTATTTGCACATATCGAGCATATTGTGTGTATGATTGAAATGCTTGGTATGTGTGGGATCTGACTATCTAGTTGTTTATCCTTAGTAGCCTCTCTTACCGGGAAATGTCTCCTAGTGTTACCACTGAGCCATGGTAGCTTGCTACTGCTCTGGAACACTTAGGCTGGCCGGCATGTGTCCTTCTTCGTTCCTGTGTCTGTCCCTTCGGGGAAATGTCACGCATTGAGTACCGGAGTCCTGTTAGCCCGCTACAGCCCGGTTTACCGGAGCCCTGCTAGCCCAGTGCTACAGCCCGGACCCACTTGCTGATGACCGACACGTTCGTTGCTGGGTCATGGATGCCTGTCCCTATAAGTCTGTGCCACTTTGGGTTTACGACTAGCCATGTCAGCCCGGGCTCCTTATCATATGGGTACTAGCGACACTATCATATACGTGTGCCAAAAGGCGCAAACGGTCCCGGGCAAAGGTAAGGCGACACCCGTGGGAATACCGTGCGTGAGGCCGCAAAGTGATATGAGGTGTTACATGCTAGACCTATGTGGCATCGAGTCGGGGTCCTGACAGCGTAGTTGTCACATCCCTGGTCCTGTTATGCACTAGGCTAGGCCTCATGTGAGCATCATGTTTTAATTCAAATGAAATTTGAATTGAGGGATTTTCAAAGCCTCAGAAACCTTCTAAAAATGATCAACATTAAAATCTTCTCAAAGAAGTCCAAGGAAATGTTCCTTTTCAGCTTTGAAAATATTGGCAAGAATATAATGCAAACCAATATTTTTGGAGTGACTGAAACATTTATTTTGGGCCTTTGAATTAATTCAATAACTATTTGCATTGGATATATATTTGATATATAAATAATATATGTCCAATAATTACTGGAACATTTTATGTGGTTTGGTATATTTTAGTTCTAGCCACATAACTATTTTCAGGATTTTATAAAATGGTTTAGTATTTTACTAAACTAAAACAACACAGAACAAAATAGATAAATAAAAACAGAAATAGAAAGAGCAGAGGACTACCTGGCGCTCACCTCTCAGCCCACCTGGCCCGGCACTGTGGCTGAGGCCTGGCCCAGCCCACCACCGCCACCTCCCCGTGTCGTCTTCCTCCCTGCCAGGAGGACGGGCACGCGCCCGGCGCGCGCGGCCACGCGCCCCGGCCACCTCCTCCCAGCCTGGCTGCCTCCTCCTCCCCTGGTCGCCTCCGGCGACGCCACGCAGCCCCTGGCTCCCTCTCTCACTCTCCTCGCTCCTTCCCTCCGTCCCTATCCCCCTCTGCTCCTTCTCCCTCCCGCGACCGAACGGAGCCCGTCGCCGCCGACCAGCGCTCGCGCGGCCGCAGCCATCCCGAAGCCTCTCCGACACGCCCTCGAGCTCCGCCGGTCCTCCCTCGTCCTCCTCGTCGTCTCACGCGACCAGAAGAGCCCCGGAGCGCCGCCCCGACGTTTTCCCCCTCCTCGGCCATCGGAGATCCGCCTCGCCGTCCCGCTCGCTCCGACGCTTTCCCGGCCCCGTCGTCTGCACCGGCCAACTCCCCGTGAGCTCCTCTTCCTTCTCCCCCTAGTCACGTTGCTCGAGCTGCCCCCAAACCCCGTTGGCCATCACAGCCGAGAGCTCGGCTCCGCCGGCCATGGCGCCGCCGTGGCCAGGGCCACCGCAGCCCGCGCCTGAGCACGTCACCGTGCTCGGTGAACCCCCAGGAGCACGTAGCACTCCTTGTTTTCTCCTCTAGTGCGCCGTAGCATCGCCACCGTTCGCGCCGGAACTCCGGCCGCCGCGGAAGCGGACGTCGCCGTCGATCTGAGTCGTCTCCGGCGATCCCACTAGCACCAGACGACGCGGACGAGGCTCGGGGTTCCAACGGTGCCATCCGCGCCTCGAACCGTGGTCTGTGCTGCGATTCCGCGCATCGCCGCCGTCTCGGACCTCGCCGGCGGTTAGTCGCCGGCAGGTTTGACCGAGTTGACCAGGGTTTGACCCCCCCTGGGTCATTAACATGTGGGCCCGAGGCCCTGCTAATTTAGTTTAGATGCTAATTAAATTTTAGCTAACCCACTGACTCACTGACAGGTGGGGCCCAGCCCTGTTAATTAACCCAGTTTAGTTTAATTAAATTCTAACTAAACTAATTACACTGACACGCGGGACCCACTGTCAGGTTTGACTGGACAGTGACCTGTTGACCTGCTGACGTCACTATGAGGTCATGCTGACGCAATAATTCCTTTCTGGAATTTAAATAAATCTTAAATGATTTAACAATTTCAGAAAATATTCTAAACTTCAATAAATCATAGAAAATTAACCGTAACTCCAAATTAAATAATTTATATATGAAAAATTATCAGAAAAATTCAAGGAATCCATCTGTACCATTTTCATGCATGTTAGAACAACTTATAGCTGCTGTTTAGCACAAATCAATTAAATGGCATTTGAATAATCACATATGGAGTTTGAATTTGAATCTTGTATTCAAACCAACTTCATTTAATCTGTTGCTAGTTGCATTAGCTCAAAACACATTCATATTGCCATGTCATGAGCATGCATCATATTGTGCATTGCATTGATTGTATTTCTTCTTGTTGCTGGTATCTGTTCCCTCCCGATAGACGATGTTCCGACGTTGTGATCGTTGACACTGATGAAGACTCAATGTTATCTTCAGAAGTGCCAGGCAAGCAAAACCCCCTTGTTCATTCTGATACAATCCTACTCTCTCGCTCCTGCTCTCTTTTAATGCATTAGGACAACAACGATTCAACTGTTACTTGCTGCGGTAGCTGAACCCCTTTATCCTTTGCATGACCTGTCATTGCCACAGTAAATAGATGAAACCCACTAGCATGAGTAGGAGTTGTTTGAGCCCTGTTGTTCCTACTCATTCATGTTTGTTTGTCATGCCTGCTACTGCTTAGAGTTGAGTCAGGTCTGATTCATCGGGGATGAATCAGAGGTGTGTGAACATGTCCTACTGTGTGTGAGCTAAGTGTGTGAACACGATTTGGTAAAGGTAGCGGTGAGAGGCCATGTAGGAGTACATGGTGGGTTGTCTCATTGCAGCCGTCCTCAGGAACTGAGTTCTGTGTTTGTGATCCATGATTCAGCTACTACCATACATTGGGCCCTGAAATATGACCCCGCTCGACTTCTTATTCACCCAAGTCCTCTATCCAGGAGTTGCAAGTAGTTTCTGGTGTTTGTAGTATGCTGGAGGCCGTGCACAGCGCTGACCGGAGGGGTGGGCTGTGATGCGGTAGGCACGTGGCCGGGTATACCGGGCGCCCGTTTGGTGTCACAGAACCCTGTTCACATCGTTTGGGGCTGTGAGCGAAACTCCGGTCGGATCTCCTCATGGATGGAACCCGAATAGGCGATAAACCTGGACTAGAGACTTGAGTGTTTAGGTAGGTCGTGGTCTACACCCACGTCGGCTTTCGCTTGAAGTCTGCCGAGCACATGTCGTGTGCAGACGCTAAGTGGTGGAAACATGTATGAAGAAGTACACCCCTGCAGGGTTAACATCATCTATTCGAATAGCCGTGTCCGCGGTAAAGGACTTCTGGGTTGCTTATATCAGTTCATAGACAAGTGAAAGTGGATACTCTAAAATGCGCAAGATAAGCGTGAGTGCTATGGATGGCGTTCTCGTAGGGAGACGGGAGCGGTTCCATAGTGGTGTATTGGTTGGTGAATATGTGGACTCGTGTGCGCCACCTCAAAAGAGTTACTTGCAGTCGTAGTTTTGGTTAGCCACCGAGTCAAAGCTGGCTTGCTGCAGTTAAACCCCACCATCCCCTTTGTTGATAATGATGCATATGTAGTTAGTTCTGATGTAAGTCTTGCTGGGTACATTTGTACTCACGTTGCTTAATTTATGTTTTTGCAAAGAGACTTCAGTCTCGCTAGTAGTTCCACGTGGGCTTCGACGTTTAGCTTGTTACCTCAACTACGATCTTGTGCCCCCGGCAGAATTGGTAGATAGTCAGGCTTCTCAGTCTTTTTCATTTATAGATGTCTGTACTCAGACATGATAGCTTCCGCTTGTGCTTTGACTTGTATGCTCTGATTGTTGGGTCATGAGACCCATGTTTGTAATATCTCGCTCCTCGGAGCCTATTGGATAAATACTTGAGTTGTAGAGTCATGTTGTGATGCCATGTTGTATTTGCACATATCGAGCATATTGTGTGTATGTTATTGAAATGCTTGGTATGTGTGGGATCTGACCATCTAGTTGTTTATCTTTAGTAGCCTCTCTTACCGGGAAATGTCTCCTAGTGTTTCCACCGAGCCATGGTAGCTTGCTACTGCTCCGGAACACTTAGGCTGGCCGGCATGTGTCCTTCTTCGTTCCTGTGTCTGTCCCTTCGGGGAAATGTCACGCGATGATTACCGGAGTCCTGTTAGCCCGCTACAGCCCGGTTCACCGGAGTCCTGTTAGCCCAGTGCTACAGCCTGGATTCACTCGCTGATGACCGACACGTTCGATGCTGGGTCATGGATGCCTGTCCCTGTAAGTCTGTGCCACTTTGGGTTTACGACTAGCCATGTCAGCCCGGGCTCCTTATCATATGGATGCTAGCGACACTGTCATATACGTGTGCCAAAAGGCACAAACGGTCCCGGGCAAAGGTAAGGCGACACCCGTGGGAATACCGTGCGTGAGGCCGCAAAGTGATATGAGGTGTTACATGCTAGATCGATGTGGCATTGAGTCGGGGTCCTGACAAGAACATCAAGGAGAACATTAGAAGCAGAGTGCTAAATGTCTCCCGGTCGATCATCCAGATTTCATTCCCTTGGCCTCGCTAAGGTGAAATATGAGAAAGTGTTGTCTTCCTTTGCATCTGCATTGTCCATCACTATTCATCATGGTAGTAAGATGTGTTGCCAGGATCCTCGGCACGGATGTTGGTAAGACCTTGATGAGTATGGAAATGCTCAAGTTCTTGAGAGCACACCCAGTCACTAGGTTATATCCTCGATATCAATTGGGATGTGCCTTCCGTTTGCCGAGTTGTTCGATAACCATAGTTTCCTTTCCGATCTGAGTATGCCATTTCTTTGAACTACTTCAAACAATTATTGTGATTGCCTTAGGCTAGTATAAAGGGTTTCAATGATCTCTGAATCAAGAGTAATTCTTTTTGCCACTTAAGGGAATATTTCTACGAGTCACCTTCCTTAAGATGTCTCGTTATGATATCCTGGCAACTCAACTCCTCCCTACGTTGACAACCATTCACCACCCTCTTAAGTGTGGAATTGTTTTCTACCTAGTGAACCTTCGTCATCTGTTACACTCCATCCCTCTGGATGTATGTTTCATGTCTTAGCTCAAGAGATGTTTCAATGTCTCACTCCATGAGTTGATCCTGAGTTGTTTGATCTTCGAGAAGATCAATCCTTCTAGAGTTTTCCCTTTCCTCTCATTGTCATGTTAGTTGGAGTTCTCAGAGGAAGACATTGAGACAAAGATGGTGATCGAATCAACGTTCTTATAGATGCAACCTAGATCGTCTAGATTGTGTTAGTTTGTGTCCCCCCTTCATCTTACCCTACGCTTGAATCTCGGGACGAGATTCTTGTTTAGTGGGGGTGAGTTGTCACATCCCTAGTGCTAGCATCTAGTGTTGCATCATGTTTACTTTTCACAGAAAGTTGAAATGGGGATGACAGAATCCCCAGCACCCCCCTGAAACCAACTACTGTTTACTAAAATTATTTTCCAGTGAACCTGAAATGCCCTTCTAAAATGTTCATCATATTTGCCCTGGTATTAAACCTCTGACAAAATGGTGCACAATTTTCTAGGTCATCTTAAGGTCACTGGATTAAATCATATGTTATTTGCATTTGGGCATTTAAATTCTATTAAATATTTTAAATTTCCAAATGATCCTAAACTGAAATGTTCCATGTTGGGTATATTCCATGCAGTGAGCATGAGGAGTTTGTTGATTTTTGAAAGTACTTAGGTATTTTTAGAAAAGCCACAAAGTTGAAGAAAAATAGAAAACAGGAATTAAAAGAGAAAGAGAGAGAACTTACCTAGCACCCCAACCGGCCCACCACTGAGCTGGGCAAAGTCAGCCCAGCCCACCACCGCAGCCCCTCTGTCACCTTCCTCCTCGCACCGGTGGGCAGGGGCCCGTGCCTGGCGCGCGCAACCACACGCCGGTCACCTCCACCCTGCCTGCGTGCTCCCTCGTTGCCCTATATCTCCCTTATGACGCCACGCATCCCCCCTGGTCGCCTCTCACTCTCTCTCGAGCTCGCCCCCCTTCTCTGCTCTCTCTCCCTCTTTGCCTGAGCGGAGCTCGTCGCCGCTGCTCGCCGTAGCCGCAGCCTCCATGCTCCCCTTGCCTCCCCGACGTGTCCACAAGCATCGCTGCGCCTCCCTCATCCTCTCCGTCCAGCCACGCCCCGATGGAGGCCCTGTATCGTCGCCATCTTCATCATCTTCATCGCCAACCACTAGAGATCCCCCTCGCTGCTCCGCTCGCTCCGGTGCTTCCCCGATCATGCCGAGGCCACTCCTGCACTCCCCGTGAGCTTCTCTTCCTTCTCCCCTAGCCACGTCACCCTAGATGCCCCTAACTCCGTTGGCCATCACGGCTAGGAGCTTGGCTCCGCCGGCCATGTCGCCGCCGTGGCCACTGTCACCTATAGGCGCAACGGAGCGTGTCACCGTGCTTAGTGCACCCCCAAGAGGCCGTAGCACCCCTCTGTGGCCCTTGTCGTGCCTCCTAATGCCGTTTCCATGCACGCCCGAACTCCGTCCGCCGCCTGGCTCGACGCCGGTGTCATCTCCGACCACCCCCGCACACACTTCTTGCTCCACTCGGCGCGCGAGTTCACCAGCAGCACGTAGATGCTCTCCATCGGCCATTTGGTCACCGGAGGAGGAATCCCTACGCCCTCCGCCGCATCTGGCCTCGCTGGCGGCTTAACGCCGGTGGGTTTGACCCACTTTGACCACGACGGGACCCCCTATGTCCATGACATGTGGGGCCGGCCTTTGACTGAATTAGTGTAGGGTTATAATTAGTGCTAATTGCCACCGTTAGAGGTTAATCTCCCGTTAACTAAACACTGTGCCACTGACACTGGGACCCACTACCCAGTTAATCCATGGTTATGTTTAAACCTTTTTAACTAAAGCCACAACCGCTGACATGCGGGCCCCACTGGTCAGGTTTGACCTGGACCGCCCCTGTTGACTCGCTGACGTCACAGTGACGTCATGCTGACGTGGTAATTCTTTTCTGGAATTTAAATAAATCTTAAATGGTTTATTTATTTCAGAAAATATTATAAACTTCTAAAAATCATATAGAATCAGCCCTAACTCCAAATGAAATAAGTTATATATGAAAAATGATCAGAAAAATCCAATCTATCCATATGTACTGGTTTCATGCATGTTAGAGCAACCTAACCTTGCTGTTTAGATGAAACATGATAATGCACTTATATGAGTTCATAGTTTAGGCTTGTATTTGAATCTTTGATTCAAATAAGCTCAAACCACCCTGGTTTTAGTTGCATTAGCCCAACACAATCATTTTGCCATGTCATTTGCATGCATCATAATGTTGCATATTTGCTACCTCTTGAGCACTGCGTTGGTTTTCCCTTGAAGAGGAAAGGGTTATGCAGTAAAGTAGCGTAAGTATTTCCCTCAGTTTTTGAGAACCAAGGTATCAATCCAGTAGGAGATCATGCTCTAGTCCCACGCACCCACACAAACAAATAAGAACCTCGCAACCAACGCGATAAAGGGGTTGTTAATCCCTTCACGATCACTTACGAGAGTGAGATCTGATAGATATGATAAGATAATATTTCTGGTATTTTTATGATAAAGAGAAATAAAGATGCAAAGTAAAATAAATGGCAATAGAAATAGTTAAGTGTTTGAAGATTAATATGATGGAAGATAGACCCAGGGGCCATATGTTTCACTAGTGGCTTCTCTCAAGAGCATAAGTATTACGATGGGTAAACAAATTACTGTCGAGCAATTGATAGAATTGAGCATAGTTATGAGAATATCTAGGCATGATCATGTATATAGGCATCACGTCCGTGACAAGTAGACCGAAACGATTCTGCATCTACTACTATTACTCCACACATCGACCGCTATCCAGCATGCATCTAGAGTATTAAGTTCATAAGAACGGAGTAATGCTTTAAGTAAGATGACATGATGTAGAGGGATAAACTCATGCAATATGATATAAACCCCATCTTTTATCCTTGATGGAAACAATACAATACGTGCCTTGCCGCCCCTGCTGTCAGTGGGAAAGGACACCGCAAGATTGAACCCAAAGCTAAGCACTTCTCCCATTGCAAGAAAGATCAATCTAGTAGGCTGAACCAAACTGATAATTCAAAGAGACTTGCAAAGATAAATGAATCATACATAAAAGAATTCAGAGAAGAATAAAATATTGTTCATAGATAATCTGGGTCATAAACCCACAATTCATCGGATCTCGACAAACACACCGCAAAATAAGATTACATCGAATAGATCTTCAAGAGAATAGAGGAGAACTTTGTATTGAGATCCAAAGAGAGAGAAGAATCCATCTAGCTAATAACTATGGACCCGAAGGTCTAAAGTAAACTACTCACACATCACGGGAGAGGCCATGGAGTTGATGTAGAGGCCATCCATGATCAATGCCCCCTCCGGCGGAGCTCCAAAAAAGGCCCCAAGATGGGATCTCTCGGGAACAGAAGGTTGCGGTGGTGGAATTAGGTTTTCGTGGTGCTCCTGGATGTTGGGGGGTACGTGGATATATATAGGAGGAAGAAGTACGTCGGTGGAGCAATGAGGGGCCCACGAGGGTGGAGGGCGCGCCCAGGGGGGTAGGCACGCCCTGTCACACCCTGCATTTTGTAACATGTCATTTTCATTATTAAAACATGAAAAAAATTGGACCAACAAAAACTTTTGCATTATTTGGCTTTTATTTTGGAGTTGGTTTTCTCTGAGTGATTTTTTTTCAAGTGCTCTTTAAAGTCAACTAATCCACCTTCTGTACTTCATCTCCTTGCCCCAAACTTCTGCCCAATGATCATGCCATGTGTATAGTACATTATAGTATTTTCCTACAAAAATAATTTGGCCAAATAGTATTTTCAAAATTTAGATTTCCAAAAACCCCTGAGTTGAGGTTTGCACTACAAGTACTTGATTTGGGGTATGAAAAATATTTCAAAGAGTATATTTGAAACCTATTAGATATAGGATTCCCATAAACCACAAAAATATAATTTTAACAGTTATTTTCCTATTTTATTTAAAAGCTTTTTCTTAAGGCCAGAAATGGTCTTTAATAGGGAAAAATTATTTTAATGTTTCAAAAATATTTGACAAAAATCAGGGAAACTCAGTGGACATATATTTTCCATATATAGGAGTTTCAACACATGGTCATGTTCAGAATATTGGACAAAACCTCCCAAAACTATTTCTGCCCATTTCAAGGATTTGAAATATTTCTACAGGAAATATTTTCATAAAAATCCAAGGAAAATCCAGCAAGTCACAAATGCATATTGTGGTCACCTTGCAAATCCTCATCTCAATTAAGGTCAGTTTGGTTCACCAAAATGCACCAAAACCCTCTCTGACCAGAATCAAATTTGAACAACTTTGTACTACCAACTTTCTCTCCTTGACCCCAACTTTTGTGATCATGTTCATATGACCAAATGAGGCCACTACACCAAGTGGTGCATCAAGGAGAAATGATTTGATCAACTAGATCTGCACAAGTTCATTTCTGCTAATTTCTAGGGTTTACAAAAGTTGCATTGGCAACTTTGCCCAAATAAGCTCAAAATTGGTGGAAGACCCTAATTATATGTGTCATTCCACCCTGTGGAGTCTCATGGCAAACGGAAACCATCTACTTGCCCAAACCAGCATCAAACACCTTCTGCCACTTTACAAAAATCCCATTTTTGGCCTCTTCCACTAATCTCTGTAGGCTCAACTTTCTACCACGACCCCTCCTAGTCCCCCTCTAGCACCTGTGAGCTTTGCTGCCCGAGGAAGCAATGATGAAGGGGGGAGAACCCCATTTTTCTTCTCTGGACAGTGGATTCCTCTCTCTCTCTCAGCCTCCCTCTCTCATCTCAGCCTTTCAGAGCATCCAAGGCACTCCCCAGCTTTTGCCCATGCCCCCTTCAGCTGCCAGACGCAAGTGGACACGCGCGGACACGGGAAAGCCGTGGATGCCGGCCAAAGTCGCGCTCTGGAGCGCCAGGCAGGGCACCCGACCGTTGACGCCGCGCCTCCCGGTCACCTCGAGTCTCCCCCGCGCGCCAGTCGATGCCCCTCGACGTCCGCTCCACGCCAGCAGGCCGCCCACTTGATCCCGCACCTTCCTCTCTCTCCTGCAGCTCGCGCCAGAACACCGCCCCATTCGGCCAATACTCGGGCCGCTCCTATGGCCCGCCTGCAGCTCGCCCCGCTCCTCCTCTCTCTCCCTGGCACCCTAGACCACTCTCACGAACACCCCCGAGACCTCCATTCCCTCTCTAACGGACACCCGAGCCGATCCCGCGGACACCCGTAGGCCGCGCCTACGGTGGACCTCGGCCAGCCTATAAAAGGCGACCCCGAGCCTCTCTACCACTCCCTGTCGCTCCCCCACACTCCTAATCCACCTCCCGCACCACCCATTTGTCCCCAGAGCCGCTCGAGCTCGAGATCAAGCTCAAGCTCCGCCACCTCGACTCGCCGGAGTTCACGAGGTACAGGCCTCTCCCGCTCCTCCTCTGCCCCGATCTGGAGCCACCACGCCCTACTGATCATTTCCCCCCTTGTCTCCCTCTCTGTAGCTGCCAGAAACTGCCAGAGTCACTGCCTCTCGAAGCTCCTCCGCCGTAGCTCCTCGTCGCCAGCGAACCAGGCACCCCCGCCGGCCAAGTCCACCACCCATCGACGTGCAGCAGCCCCCTGAAGCCATCCCTGCACTCGCCGGAGCTCGCCGTGGTCTGCATCGTCGCCGGTGAGCACAGCGACCCCCTGTCCACAGGTTAGTGATGATAGGCGATCCCCGCCTGTCATTCTCTTCCTCGTTCCTGTGCCCCTCTCTCTCTGTCCTGCGGGCCCCGGCCGTCAGGTTTGAAATGGGCGGGCGCGCGCGCTGTGCGCTGGCTCGGCTGGGTCGGCCCACTGGCTGGGCCGGCTGCCCCGCAGCTATTCTGGCCCGGCACGCACAGTGCCCTTTTTCTTTTTCTTTTCTATGGCTTTTCCAAAAATTCCATAGAATTAATTATTTATCCAAATGCAATAATTCCAACTCCTAAATTCTTGTAATAATCCCACCTATTTATGGTGCACCTTTCATTCAAATCCAACAACCTTTTCTTCACTGTAAATATTTAAATGTGATTTTAAGCATTTAAATAAACCTTTGAAAACCCATTTCTCCTACTCTGCTACTCCAAATCCAAAACTAGGAATTTTCCCCTTCTTAGTTTTCAACCTAGTATTTAATAAAAATGAGTTGACATTTTACTGAGCACTTTGGTTTTTCTGTTTTATTATTGCCTTATTTTCTCGTTATTATTTTGCGATGATAGATTGTGTTGCTGACGAAGGAGTTGGACCAGAAGACTTTGAAGACCCAGAAGACTTTTTTGAGCCAGGCAAGCAGCCCTTTGACCATGCCTATGAAACCCTTTTTATGCATTTCATATAGCACTTTATTATTGTTGCATCGGAATCATGATGAGATGGTAGCCACTTTGGTGGGTTGCCTCCATTTCCTCCTTGTTGATATTGCATTGTGCATGACCCTACCTTCTTATGAGGGTTATGTCGGTGGGAGTAGATAGGATGCTAAAGTAGTCGCTACGCAAAAAGGGACGGGAATGTGCATGGTGATGGAGACAAGGTATTTTCAAAAGACTTTTCAAAACCCCGTCGGGTGCCACTTATGCCCGAGGGAGATAATGAGATGGGTAACCACTTGATGACGAAGTGGTATACCGAGGCAAGTGTGTGTGTTGTTTTCAAAAGCGGATTAGATTTAAGATTTGTCGACTGTCCCAACCTTACATGCGCAACCACTCTACCCTTGTATGGGAAAGGGCATTATTGATTACCTAGGCCGATACTAGCTTGGAGCCCGCATTACTAGTGACGGGAGAGTTGTTGGCGCGCTCTCTCGGGACGGGGCCGTGCCAGGTAGGGCGGCCAAGAACATTTTTATGGGGCACCGGACACACCGTTGGTACCCCGTGCCAGTGGTATGTGATGAATATGGGAGCGAGGCTCCACCATTTTTAAAGTTGTGAAATGTTGGGCACGGGGGTTACTACCAATCGAGTGGACTCCATGTTAGTGTCGTCTAGGGAAAGATAGTGATCGGGTGCTTACCCCGGGTACTTGAGGTACCGCGGGTCGTGGATGACACGGAAGCTCCCCGGATCTTGTGGGTAAAGTGTGCAACCTCTGCAGAGTGTAAAACTATTCGAATAGCCGTGTCCACGGTCAAGGACAGTTGGGCGGTGCTGCTTAAACTACGTCCACATGTTTGCAAACCAGTGTGTGTGTTTGGATAAGTGGGAAGAGCTACTTGGGTCAAGTCAAGGGACTTGACATGACTGAGTTGGGTTGATGCCCACTCTATTTATGTTGATATCTGTAACCTGCCCTCATGGTTACTTGAATTCTCCTTTTGCATGTCTTGCAAGTTGTTGAACATGTCATTACACTCAAAACTAGCTTTCCGCAAAGATTTACCTATATCATGCATTGTTGTACCTTGAACCAAAACATGGGTTGCTTGCGAGTACATTCAAAGTACTCATTGGCTTGCCACTGGTTATTTAATTGGCCAGGCATGGAAGAACAGGAGTTCGAAGAAGAGTTCTTTGAAGACGAACATGCGAACTAGGACGTTTCCCAGTCAGAATGCCTGTAGGGTTAAGGCAGATGGCATGGGTTCTACTTATCGACGAAGATTTCCGCTGCTTAAGTTTATTTGGTATTCAGCCCTTGTGGCTTTATCTATGTAAGACTTGACCAAAATGGTCATAATTTGTGTAAGACGATATGTATGGATGTAAGACTCTTGTTATTCAGCCTCTGTGTGTTCAGTGAGCATTGATCTCTGGGATCACTGTACACGTGCATTCGGTGATCACGACTTATGAGTCGGGGTCCCCACAGAGCTGGTATCAGAGCCATCCTGACTGTAGGAAACCTTAGTTAGCATGGACGTTAGTTAGAGTGAGACTATCTCCAAAATTACCTATATACCTACGCATTCTAGTAATATCCCAAACATGGGTCGTATCTCCTCTATTGACCCTTCCCTTTCCACTTTTGTAGATGGCCGTCGTACCCGAGGACCTCCTGACCACTGGATTTCCCGTGCTCCTTGAGGACAGCCTCAAGAAGTGCCAGTTCACTCGAGCCCCCACCTTCTCCTATCACGAGCACTGGATCGACAGCACCACGAAGGAGTATCACGTGGAGGTAGTCGTGAGGGCGAACGACTCTCCGACAAGCTGGTTCTTTGAAGGACCACAGATGGCGACCCTGCTCCTCGCCGTTGAGATTGCTGCACTCAAGGCGCTGACTCGCCTTCGAGATCTTCTGCCAGGGATGGCAAGTGAGCCAGCCACTCGTTACCTACCTTATCGTAAGGAGGGTGATGACGAGAGCAGCGCACCAGCTCCACCCATGGACGAGGGGCTTCCCCTCCGTTTCCAGACCTACTTCAGCTTGTGTGCTGATAGTCTGGCACAACACTTGGCCTCGGAGTCGATGGAGCTTCGGAGGGAACTCCATGAGACCAAGGAACTCCTCCGCCTAGCTCAGACAAAGGCGGACAGGATCAAGAAGGATGGTGTACCCCCAAGATAGCCCGTTGTTGCCTATTGAGGCGGGCGACCCCCACAGGCTACGCATGCCAAGGGATCATCTCGGCCATGCCGTATGATGGCGAAGGAATATCGCAACCTCTTCATGGTGCCACCGGCGAAGCAGCGCCGTGTTCAGCTCCTCCACTCCCCCATTCCCTCAAGTGACGAAGATACTGAGACAGATGAAGATGAGGAGGAAGACCCAGAGGAGCCGGACTACGCGACCGAGCATTCCACCACTTAGACACCGTTCGGGACTAGGATGGGCCAGTCCGCAACCCTTAAGGTAGGATAGGTCATGTACCCCTTGTGCGAAGTCGAGTCCATGTAATGGTTCAAATGAAACCATGTTGTGTTATGTTTGCTTTCAACTTGTTTTGATGGAAGACGTGCTTTCCTTCGGGAACTTGTAAACGACTACCTCACCCATTTGGTCTTAATGCATGAGTTTGGCCCTTCTGGCCCTTGCTTAACTTAAAATTGTGTCACGCCCACCCCCTCACTAGGCATTCCATCTATACTGCTTCCCTCATCTTTCCCAATCATGAGACCTTGACCGTTCCAACAGGATGCCTGTTGTAACACGTACTGGTGCCTCTACTCAGCAGCAAGAAGCCGGAGCAGGAGCTAGTCGGGACCAAACCCAAGGGCAGGCTCCACCACCGCCACCACCTCCAAACATGGACATGGCTCAGCTTCTCCAAGCCTTCCGAGAGGAACACCAAGCCAACACTGCAGCCCTCCAGATGATTGCCCAGGCTGTCAACCGCCAGCCAGCGGGGAACGGCAATGGACGTTCCACGTTGGTAGAGTTCAAGAAGCATGCACCACCCACCTTCATCGAGACTGCTGAACCCCTGAATGCAGATGACTGGGTCCGCACCATTGAGGATCTGTTGGAACTAGTCGGCTGCACTGAAGACCGTGAGAGGGTGGCATATGCTGCCCACTGTCTCGGGGGAACTGCCAGAGCTTGGTGGGATGGATTCAAGGTCATGCATGCTAGGCAAAACATCACTTGGAATGACTTCAAGATAGAGTTCCGCAAGGCCCATATTCCTTATGGAATCATGGCCTTCAAGAAGCGTGAGTTCCGAGCCCTGAAGCAAGGAAGTAGCACTGTCAAGGAGTACATGCAGAAATTCAGTGTTCTGTCTAGGTATGCTCCTGAGGATGTCAGCACTGATGCTGCCAAAAGAGAGCGCTTCATGGAAGGCCTTAACTAGACTCTGCAGTACTCGCTTGTTGTGTGTGACTGCCCAACCTTTCCTCATCTGGTTAACAAGGCACTCATGCTTCAGGACAAGCAACGTGCTTTGGATGATACCCGTAAGCACAAGATGATCAGCAAGGGTAGCTCCAGCAACCAGAAACCTCGCCCATGGCAGCCAGCCCCGGTCAAGCCAACCTATCAGCAGCCAAGAGCCCCTGCACCCCGCACCAACTATCAGCCTCAACAGTATGCCAACCCTAGGCCAGCCTTCAACAACCCCAATAACAATGCCAGCAAGGGCAGCAACCCCAATCAAGTCACTTGCTTCGGATGTGGTCAGGCAGGACACTACTCCAAGTATTGCCCCAACAAGAAGCCCGATGCCCCGCACCCCAATGCGCAGAACCCAGGGCAAGGCCGTGGAATGCCACCAAGGAACCAAGCTCCTTGCAACCCGCCTAACAATGGCAAGGGTCGTGTGAATCATGTCACTGCAGAAGAAGCCCAGGAAGACCCGGACGTCGTGCTGGGTACGTTCCTTGTCAACTCAGCACCTGCAACTGTCTTGTTTGATTCTGGAGCCACGCATTCATTTGTCACCCATGAGTTTGCATTAAAGAGTGGCATGACCCCTACACCCCTGAATAACCCTATGGTGGTACAAACCCCCGGAGCAGAGATGAGAGCCAAGATAGGATGTAAAGGAGTTGGGATTGTCATTAATGGGGTAGACTTCCTAGCAGACCTTATCGTCTTAAGATCACAAGGCTTGGATGTGATCTTAGGAATGAATTGGCTCATCAAGCACCAAGGCTTGTTAGATTGCGCCAACCGGACCGTCACTGTAACCAATGACCAAGGAGTCGAAGTTAAATTTGCCTCCAACCGCTCCTCTGCTCAAGCCAACCAAGTCAACTGTCTGACTGAAGTCGGATTGGAGCAAGTGCCGGTGGTATGCGAATACCCCGATGTCTTTCCTGATGAGCTACCGGGAATGCCTCCAGACCGAGACATTGAGTTCATCATCGAGCTCATACCCGGAGCTGGACCCATCTATAAGAAGCCTTATAGAATGGGATCGGAAGAGTTAGCAGAGTTGAAGAAGCAACTGGAAGAGCAGTTGAGGAAGGGATTTATCCGCCCTAGTGCCTCCCCTTGGGGATCACCTGTTCTGTTTGTGGCAAAGAAGGACGGTACCATCCGCTTATGCATTGACTACCGCTCCCTCAATGAAGTTACAATCAAGAACAAGTATCCACTTCCCAAGATTGAAGATCTGTTTGATCAACTCAATGGGGCCAAGGTGTTCTCCAAGATTGACCTCAGATCTGGGTACTACCAGCTGAAAATCAGACCCCAAGATATTCCGAAGACGGCATTTGTAACCAGATATGGCCTATATGAGTGCACGGTCATGTCCTTTGGATTGACCAATGCCCCAGCTTACTTCATGTATCTCATGAATAAGGTCTTCATGGAATATTTGGACAAGTTTGTCGTTGTCTTCATTGATGACATTCTTGTCTTCTCGAAGACGGAAGAAGAGCACGAGCAACACTTGAGGATGGTCCTAGACAAGCTTCGAGAGCACCGACTGTATGCCAAGTTCAGCAAGTGCGAATTTTGGCTGCATGAAGTTGGATTCTTGGGTCATGTTTTGACCGAAGAAGGATTGTCGGTCGATCCTGCTAAGATTGAAGCCGTAACTGAATGGCAATCCCCAAGCAATGTGAAGGAAGTCAGAAGCTTCCTTGGACTTGCAGGATATTACCGCAAGTTCGTTGAAGGATTCTCAAGCATTGCCCGACCCATGACTCAGCTCTTGAAGAAGGACAAGAAGTTTGAATGGACGCCGAAGTGCGAAGAGAGCTTCTAGGAGCTGAAGAAGAGACTGACCACCGCCCCAGTGCAGGCCACACCAGATATATACAAGGAGTTTGTGATATATTGTGATGCGTCAAGAACCGGACTGGGAGGTGTTCTGATGCAAGAGGGCAGAGTCGTAGCTTACCTTTCAAGGAAACTACGGCCTCATGAAGAGAACTATGCTACTCATGACCTCGAGTTGGCAGCTGTAGTTCATGCCCTGAAAACATGGCGACATTACCTCCTAGGGAAGTGGTGTGAGATATACACGGATCACAAAAGTTTGAAGTATATTTTCACTCAGAAGGAATTGAACATGAGGCAAAGAAGATGGCTAGAGTTGATCAAGGATTATGACCTTAGTGTTCAATACCACCCTGGAAAGGCTAATGTGGTAGCAGATGCATTAAGCAGGAAGGCTTGTTCCCTGAATGCTATGCTTAAGGACATGCTACCCGCCTTGTATGTAGAACTTGAAAGCTTCGGGTTGGAACTGGTTGCACCAGGATTCTTAGACAACCTTGAAGTCAAGCCTACCCTGATGGATGATATTAAGGAAGCTTAGAAGGGAAACGAAAGTATTGAAGGCATCAAGAGGAAGATCAAGGCAGGCAAGGCCCCAGGATTCTCAGAGGATGAGCAAGGAATTGTGTGGTTTGGGAATCACATTTGCGTACCCAATAAGATTGAGCTCAAGAAATTGATCTTGCAAGAAGCTCATGACACCCCATATTCCATCCATCCTGGAGGTGTCAGCGTTCTGGGAATGGGGGTCCCCAGACTTGCCTGCCTGCGGCCTGCGGCGTGGCTCAAAGTGGGGCCCAGCACGGCCCATCTTCACCAACACAAACTCAAGACCCTCGCGAGGGGCCAAGCCTCGCGGGGCGGGCGACACGGAGCTTCCTCAGGCACGGCCTCGTCAGGCTGGCTCACGAGGAGGCGGAGAGATCAAGGCGGGGTACCTCGCGAGGTGTCCGTGACGCAAGCCATGACGACTCAGGGCGCCAGGCGGGTGCCAGCCCGCGCAGCGTCCTCCTTTCCTCTTTGGTGCAAAGGGGGCAAGCGCAGCTGCGGAGTACTGAGGCATCGGGCAAAGGTTGCCATTTCGGTGCAACAAGACCAAGACCAGGAGGACTATGAGATGGAGGTCACCATGGGGCCCAAGACGGCGTCATCACTAGAGCTTTGCACAGACGAAGACTACTTTTGTCAGGATAGTTGATACTTGTTGTCCCCTTTCAAATTAGCCCGCCATTGTTGGCTCCCTTCCCGCTCAATATTTGGGAAGAGGACCAGGGCCTCTATAAATAGGGCCGGCCACCCACGTAGCAAAGGGTTCGGCTCAGTCTCCTCCAAGGGTCGACCAGTTGGAAAGAGGGAGAGAGAGAGAGAAAGGTGGCTGAACTCCTCCTAGCAGTTCATCGCCCCAGCCAAGAACAGACCCTCGCGAGGCTGTTCTCCCTTGTATTGTTCATCATCATCAGCCCAAGAGGCAATCCACACACCACACACTGGAGTAGGGTATTACACCACAACGGTGGCCCGAACCAGTATAAACCCTGTGTCCCTTGTGTTGTTCTTTTCATAGCTTTGATCCTAGCGCGGCGGAGGGGTGCAGGTAGGTAGGAGGCGAAATCTCCGCGCGCACCCCAGTGTTCGAACCTCAAGGGTCTGCCGGAACCCGAAATCCGACATTTGGCGCGCCAGGTAGGGGTGCGCCGGAATTTGTCTTCCACCGCTCCGTGCCCCGTCGCGTCGTCATCACCATGCCCGGCGACCAGGAGGGCAACCCAGACCCATGGGCTGCGTGGCCCGCCCGCGCAGAACCGCTCGCCTCGGGCGACCCCGTGCCCCAGGCAGATCGCGGTCCGCAAGGCACTGCGGGCCGCGGGCGACGCAGACAGGCTTTGACAACTCTTACACCGCGGCAGGCGCGGTCGGCAGCAAGGGCCTCCAATCACGCCGCGACCACGACACCGTACACCCGCCGGGAGCAGGCGAACTCGAGAGCCGCACTCACGGTGGCCCGAGAGCTGCTGCAGTGCAGACTGCTGGAGGGCGGCCACGACGTGCTGCTGGAGCGAGTGGCAGAGCTCCTGGGCTTCGCCGCCTCGGGGGCTCACCCCTTCTCCACCCAGCTCCCATCTCAAGCCCAGGGCGACCCACGCGGGGGCCCCGCGCGCGCCCGCGGGCTCCAAGGCTACTCCGACGCCAGCGAAGCTGTCAGCGCCGGACCGGCGGCGGCGCTGCCCCCGCCCCCGGTCCGCGAAGAAGAAGGACTCAACGCGACCCGTGGCCCCAGTGGGCGGCCGCGCTGCCACCCCACGGTGGGCGCGTCAGGCAGGACCGCGTGGCATGCGGGGCATTACGGCGTGGCATTCGGGATGACGGCGCCGGAGGAATACGTGCCCCTCATGATGGACCAAGGACACCCTCACGAGAACGGACAAGGCTCGCTCCTCAGCCCAAGCTGGGGGGACGAGGCACTAGAAGCTGAGCCTTTCCAGGAGCCCCGGGACGGTCCCACTGGCCACGCTGGAGGCAACGATTATCGGGTACCGCTAATTCTTCAGGAGCAGGTATACGCTAACCATGGATCGCAGGAGGTGCAGGTCGCCGCAGCGAGCAGCTGCCCCGCTCCCACAGTCTCCTACCCCTCGGGAGGAGGGCGCAGGGGGCTGCAGGAGAGAGGCAGGGATCCGACATCGCCACCGCGGCGTTCGGAGCAAGGCGTTCTCAGGAGGTAGGCCCTCCGCTGGGGAGGTGCCCCAGGGCCTGCCCCCGGCGGAGGACCCGTGGTCGTCGGGGGAACCGCTGGCGACCGCTCTACCCCATCGGGCGGCGTCCTGGTTTCCGGTCGTTGCTGATGGCACTAGAGTGTGGCGCAAGGCGGGGCCCTCATCTGGCGATATGAAGCAAGGCCAGTACCTGTGAAGAAGGCCCAGTGCCTGTGAAGCTCGCCGCCCCGTGACACTCTCACGTAATAATGAGTGGGGCTGTACACGCCCCGGAGTCTCAGGGGTGCCGGCCTCAGGCCCTGGGGCTCCCTCCCACGCCCAGTGGCAGCACTTAGCTCCGCGCTGGTGAGAAGACGTCCAAGACTAGACTAGGTGCCGGACGCGGCCTTTTTTTTTGCTTTCGTTGCTCTTCCCTTTGGTTGTCGTTTTCCCCCGCTGCATTCAAGTTGGATTCGAATTTGAGATTTGCGTGTGTTCGGGGAAGGGGTGCTTAGTCTCGTTCGATCAATTTCTCGCGTTTCGGTTACCGCTTCACCTCAGCTACCTCCCGTCATGAGCCCCTCACGAGCTGGGTCAGGCCTAGTTTGCGCGCAGCCCAAACTGCCGCCGCCGCGTCCTCTCAGGAGGGCATCATACTGCAGGTCCAACGGATTCAATCAGGAAACACTCTGGGCTCCACATCTCCTGCGGGCTGCCCCAGGGCCAGCACGGGACAAAGGTAAATTAGCCAACCAGCGCGTCGCTTAAGCCAACCACTTGGCGCAGGGCATGGGCAATGTAGCTCCTACTGATACGATAAACACAAGTTTTACATGAGGGCCCCCCCTCCAAAATGCTCTCACAGCTATCAGGCCAAAACCTGAGTTCTATTCATACAGGGTAAGCAGGAACGATGCACAATCAGTCGGATGAATCTCCCAATGCGTCCTCAGGAGCGCCATCGGGGCCGTTGCTGGCGTCGCTGAACTCGCCACCGCTGCCCGCGTTGCCACCAGCGGCGTCAGGGCCGCCCGTCACGCCACCCTCATCGGCCACCACGATTGCGTCGTCGTTGTCCGAGGCGAAGGCCCTGATAAGAGCCTCCACATGGTCTTCCACCTAGTGCGCCAGCTCACCTCGGACGGCCTAGGGGACTGGGGCGATGGCGGCGTCGAAATCGAAGTGGGGATCCATGCTCCGGAGATGGCTGAAGACACGAGAAAAGGCGCGCCTGAGCAGGGCGCGGCTCCTCTCCTCCACCAACCTGTCAGCCCTGATCGACCGTGCCTCCAGCTGCGTCACCACGTCAGTAAAGAATTGAAGATTGCCCGCGTAGCTAACCATGTGCGGCTCGCCGACGGTCTCCTCGCAGATGTTGCCCAAGGCCGCGTTGGCCCTCTCCCGGAGCGTGGTCAGCATGGGGCCATGCTCATGCTCCAGGAGCCGCCGCTGATGTATCTCATCCGCGTTCTGGCGCGCAACGGCCTCAGCCTCCTCCACCCGCTAGCGAAGAAGGAGTACCTCAGCCTGGAGGTGGTTAGCCCACCTTGCGCCACCTCAAGGGCGGCCCGAGAAGCATCGGCCCGCCGCGTCACCTCCTCCAGCTTGGCCCTAAGGGCAGCAGTCCTGCCTTCGGCTTCAGCCCAGATCAACCCCAGCTTCTCCTCGAACTCGTGCTCAAGGTTCAAATGCGCCATCGCCACCCGACGCCCAACCTCCTCCAGGACATGGGCTTCCTGTGCAGCGACATCGTCCTCCGCCTGCGTCACCAAGCGCTCCCTCGTCTCCAGACACTTGTACTCGAGGGTACATTCGGTGGCTTCCAGCGTCAGCTCCTCCTCACGCTTCTGGAGCTCCGCCGAATCGCCGAAGGCCACCCTCATCGACGCGAGGGCTGCCTCGCGCAACCCCACCTGCTCCTCCAGCGAGTGGCACCAGGCCAGGAGCTCCCGAGCCCGCTCCTCTGCAGCCGTTCACCGCCAGTCAGCCTCCCGAGCTTCCTCAGCAGCCCGAGATCGGGCCTCCCGAGTGTCCACCAATGACGCCTTGGCCTCTGCTTCATCAAGGTCGCGCTGACGGCACGCAAGGGCGATGGCGCCCCCCAGCTCGCGCCTCTCTGCAGCCAGGCGCAGGCCCTCGGCCTCAAGGCGCGCGTCTTCATCAGCAAGCTACTCACCAAGCAGGCTCACTGTGTTAGTCACCCTTCGAAGGAATCATTGGCGGAGAGCGCGACGCTCCCGAGCGCGCTCAAGCACGTCTTCCACACCATCATCTGCCCCAAGCAAGCGCCGGGGGCTACAGGTCAGCGCTCCCCCTCCGGGCTGGGGGCTGGGGGCTGGCACCCTCGCGACGGCCGGGCACGCCGCGTCAGAAGCCCGGCCTGGGGCCAGCCCGACCTCAGGAGAAGAGCGCAGGAAGCGCCTCAGCCAATCGCAGTCCACGACCAGGCGAGAAGCCCATGGCAGGTTGGCTATGCCACAAGAAGGCTTGCGAAGGAGGATCGCAAGGTGCACGGGACCACGATATGCCTCGGGATGGTTCGCCTCTTTGATCGCCCTCGCCACAAGGGCTCCGCTGCTTGGGGCGCTCGAGGACGGTGGAGGGGGCAAAGCCAAAGGGGACGGCTCCTCAGCCGTCTCAGCAAGCTCGGCTGGAAGGGGCCTGCGGAGCAAGGGTCAGTAAGAGCAACGGAAGGATCAGGAGCAGGGAAAGGAGAAGGCTTACTCATCAGTGGCGAAGTACTTTCTGCGCTTCAGTAGGCGACAAGGGTAACCGTCGCCCAGGGCCTCCCTTCTCTTCCGGAGAGCCCCAAAGTCCACGCGGAAGCGGCCTAAGAGTCGGGCGCAGGGATCGACCTGCGATGAAGATGGAGTGTCAAGACGATCAGCATCAAGGGCGCCTGCCTGATGTGCGCCGCCAATCGCCTCCCGAAGAGAAGCAGCTGGAGCCTCAGGGGCCCCAGTCGCAGGCGCAGAGGGCAGCTGTTTGTCACCCTCAGCCTCAGCGGTACGGGCCCCGATAACTGCTTCCTCATGAGCCTCGCCCGGTGCCGCCACCACGCCGGGAGCCCCCTCGGCCTCTGGCGCCTTGTACCTCCCTGCTCCGCCACTCGAGGATGAGTCGCCTTGGCCTACTGGAAGGGCAGTCACCACCACCGGATTCTCGCGAGACCCCTGAAGGCCGGCGGGGCGCAGCCCCCACTCATCAAAGGCAGGCATCTGCTTCACAAAGTCGACCCTGCTCTGGCAGAGGTACAACAAGGCCCCTCCCTGCCGGACGTTGCCGGGGTTGGGGTCCCCGGCCAAGGTCAAGAGCGCCGTCTTCAGCACCTCAGGAGCCAGGTCCTCTTCCTAGAGCCTCATACTATCCTCGCGCCCACGGAAGGCCCACATCCGGCGAGAGTGGCGTTGAAGGGGAGCAACACGGCATAGCAGAAACTCCTTCACCACCTTGGGCGCTGTCATGCCAAGCAACCTCAAGAGCGCGAAGCGGCGCCAAACGAAGACGAGCCAGGGGCTCTCGAGCGTCTCCTGGCCCCAACCCGAATTGGGGACAGCAGGCGAGGTCGGCTCCGATAGCAGGGGGCTGGGCACCCCTGCGTCCACATACAGCCACCGCTCGCGGAACCCAACCGCGGGCAGGGGGAGCTTGAAGTCAATCCCAGAGGCCGCAGTCTCAGGCGCGGCAATGAAGCTCACGCACGCCCAGCATTGGGTAGGGTCGACAAGATGCAGCGAGAAGAAGTGGCGCAGCAAGGCAACCGAAGGAGGGATGCCCACCATGGCTTCGCAGACGAAGGCGAAGACCGAAAGGAGGGTGATGGATCAGGACTCAGATGCAGCATGTGGATCTGATAGTGGGAGAGCACGCATTGAAGAAATCAGAAAAGGGGGGAACCAGACCTGCCCACAGGGCGTCGGCAAAATATGGGACCTCGGTAACTATCCTGCCGATGGAGAAGTGGGACGCGGGCCAGGCCGTCGTTCTCCCGCATTCATTGAAGATGGTGGCCAGAGCCAAGCTGACCTTACCCAAACCCTCGGCGGGGGCCGCCAACGGCGGCGGGCGAGGCGGAGACACGGGATTCTTCCCTCTTCCCTTCTTCGTCGGGGCCATGGCGATAGGAAAGGGGGGAGGATTCGAGATTGAATTGAAAACAGAAACCAGGGTTCGAGCGGAGGAAGGACAGGAAGCGCTCGAGCGATAAAACGGGAACGGCTGTGTACGACTACGGGTCCGCCTAGCAAGGCGCAAGATAAGGAGGGCGTGGGGGAATAGTGCCACCCACGTCCAATCAACCGCCACACGGATCCTAAGGCCGCAGGCTGTTAGGGCCCGCGGCACTTCGCTCTTGCCCTTCCGCCTCCCTGCACGGCCAAGTCGAGGCTCGCCTTGGGCCCAGGGGCTACTGTCGGCATTCTGGGAACGGGGGTCCCCAGATTTGCCTGCCTGCAGCCTGCGGCGTGGCTCAAAGGGGGGCCCAGCACGGACCATCTTCACCAACACAAACTCAAGACCCTCGCGAGGGGCCAAGTCTCGCGAGGCGGGCAACACGGAGCTTCCTCAGGCACGGCCTCGTCAGGCTGGCTCATGAGGAGGCGGAGAGATCAAGGCGGGGTACCTTGCGAGGTGTCCGTGACACAAGCCATGACGACTCAGGGCGCCAGGCGGGTGCCAGCCCGTGCAGCGTCCTCCTTTCCTCTTTGGTGCAAAGGGGGCAAGCGCAGCCGCGGAGTACCGAGGCATCGGGCAAAGGTTGCCATTTCGGTGCAACGAGACCAAGACTAGGAGGACTACGAGACGGAGGTCACCATGGGGCCCAAGACGGCGTCATCACCAGAGCTTTGCGCAGACGAAGACTACTTTTGTCAGGATAGTTGATACTTGCTGTCCCCTTTCAAATTAGCCCGCCATTGTTGGCTCCCTTCCCGCTCAATATTTGGGAAGAGGACCGGGGCCTCTATAAATAGGACCGGCCACCCACGTAGCAAAGGGTTCGGCTCAGTCTCCTCCAAGGGTTGACCAGTTGGAAAGAGGGAGAGAGAGAAAGGTGGCTGAACTCCTCCCAGCAGTTCATCGCCCCAGCCAAGAACAGACCCTCGCGAGGCTGTTCTCCCTTGTATTGTTCATCATCATCAGCCCAAGAGGCAATCCACACACCACACACTGGAGTAGGGTATTACACCACAACGATGGCCCGAACCAGTATAAACCCTGTGTCCCTTGTGTTGTTCTTTTCATAGCTTTGATCCTAGCGCGACGGAGGGGTGCAGGTAGGTAGGAGGCGAAATCTCTGCACGCACCGCAGTGTTCGAACCTCAAGGGTCTGCCAGAACCCGAAATACGACAGGAGGGACCAAGATGTATCAAGACCTGAAGGAAAGATTTTGGTGGCACGGGATGAAAAGGGAGATTGCCACCTATGTTGCAAAGTGTGATGTATGCCAAAGGGTCAAAGCTGAATATCAGCGACCTTCTGGATTGCTCCAACCACTCAAGGTACCCGAGTGGAAATGGGATAAAGTCGGAATGGATTTCATCACTGGACTACCTAGGTCAAACAAGGGACATGACTCCATCTGGGTCATAGTCGATCATTTGACTAAAGTAGCCCATTTCATTCCTGTGAAGACTACCTATGATGGCAACCAGCTAGCAACTCTATACATCAACAGAATCGTAAGTCTTCATGGTATTCCCAAGGAGATTGTGTCAGATCGAGGAACCCAGTTTACCTCAAGGTTCTGGAAGAAGTTCCAAGAGGCCATGGGGACCAAGTTGTCCTTCAGCACTGCCTTCCACCCACAGACCGGAGGTCAGACAGAACGAGTGAATCAGATACTCGAAGACATGCTCCGAGCCTGTGTCTTAGCATATGGAGCTAAGTGGGAAGATTGCCTCCCTTTTGCCGAGTTATCCTACAACAACAGTTATCAGCCAAGCCTTCAGATGGCACCATTTGAGGTGTTATACGGACGGAAGTGCCGCACACCCCTCAATTGGTCAGAAACCGGAAAGGACTAGTATTTGGGCCCGATATCCTCCGTGAAGCAGAAGAGCAAGTTCAGCTAGTCAGAGAGCAACTGAAGACCGCCAAGTCGAGGCAGAAGAGCTATGCTGACACTCGTCGCCGACAAGTAGACTTCCAAGTCGGAGACCATGTATACCTACGAGTAACTCCTCTTAAGGGAACCAAGTGTTTCCATGTTAAGGGAAAGCTTGCACCAAGGTTTATCGGCCCCTTCGAGATCACAGCACGACGCAGAGAAGTGGCTTACCAGTTGGAACTGCCACCTGAACTATCCAATGTGCACAACGTATTCCATGTGTCACAACTCCGGAAGTGTCTCCAAGTTCCAGACAAACCTGATCTTTACAAGGACGTCGATCACCAAGCCATTGACTTTCAGCCCGGTTTGACCTACCATGAGAGACCCATCTATATTTTGGACGAGGCTAAACGACGCACTTGAAGCCGCACCATCAAGTACTTCAAGTCCAGTGGAGCAACCACACTGAAGCAGAAGCAACCTGGGAACATGAAGACTACCTTAGATTCGAGTTTCCGTATCTCTTTAAAGCCTAGTTTAGGAATCTCAGGGACGAGATTCTTGTAAGGGGGGTAGGTCTGTCACACCCTGCATTTTGTAACATGTCATTTTCATTATTAAAGCATGAAAAAATTGGACCAACAAAAACTTTTGCATTATTTGGCTTTTATTTTGGAGTTGGTTTTCTCTGAGTGATTTTTTTCAAGTGCTCTTTAAAGTCAACTACTCCACCTTCTGTACTTCATCTCCTTGCCCCAAACTTCTGCCCAATGATCATGCCATGTGTATAGTACAATATAGTATTTTCCTACAAAAATAATTTGGCCAAATAGTATTTTCAAAATTTAGTTTTCCAAAAACCCCTGAGTTGAGGTTTGCACTACAAGTACTTGATTTGGGGTATGAAAAATATTTCAAAGAGTATATTTGAGACCTATTAGATATAGGATTCCCATAAACCACAAAAATATAATTTTAACAGTTATTTTCCTATTTTATTTAAAAGCTTTTTCTTAAGGCCAGAAATGGTCTTTAATAAGGAAAAATTATTTTAATGTTTCAAAAATATTTGACAAAAATCAGGGAAACTCAGTGGACATATATTTTCCATATATAGGAGTTTCAACACATGGTCATGTTCAGAATATTGGACAAAACCTCCCAAAACTATTTCTGCCCATTTCAAGGATTTGAAGTATTTCTACAGGAAATATTTTCATAAAAATCCAAGGAAAATCCAGCAAGTCACAAATGCATATTGTGGTCACCTTGCAAATCTTCATCTCAATTAAGGACCGTTTGGTTCACCAAAATGCACCAAAACCCTCTCTGACCAGAATCAAATTTGAACAACTTTGTACTACCAACTTTCTCTCCTTGACCCCAACTTTTGTGATCATGTTCATATGACCAAATGAGGCCACTACACCAAAGTGGTGCATCAAGGAGAAATGATTTGATCAACTTGATCTGCACAAGTTCATTTCTGCTAATTTCTAGGGTTTACAAAAGTTGCATTGGCAACTTTTCCCAAATAAGCTCATAATTGGTGGAAGACCCTAATTATATGTGTCATTCCACCCTGTGGAGTCTCATGGCAAACGGAAACCATCTACTTGCCCAAACCAGCATCAAACACCTTCTGCCACTTTACAAAAATCCCATTTTTGGCCTCTTCCACAAATCTCTGTAAGCTCAACTTTCTACCACGACCCCTCCTAGTCCCCCTCTAGCACCTGTGAGCTTTGCTGCCCGAGGAAGCAATGATGAAGTTGGGGAGAACGCCATTTTTCTTCTCTGGACAGTGGATTCCTCTCTCTCTCTCTCAGCCTCCCTCTCTCCTCTCAGCCTTTCAGAGCATCCAAGGCACTCCCCAGCTTTTGCCCATGCCCCCTTCAGCTGCCAGACGCAAGTGGACGCGCGCGGACGGGGGAAAGCCGCGGATGCCGACCAAAGTCACGCTCTGGAGCGCCTGGCAGGGCACCCGATCGTTGAGGCCGCGCCTCCCGGCCACCTTGAGCCTCCCCCACGCGCCAGTCGATGCCCCTCGACGTCCGCTCCACGCCAGCAGTCCGCCCACTTGCTCCCGCGCCTTCCTCTCTCTCCTGCAGCTCGCGCCAGAATGCCGCCCCGTTCGGCCAATACTCGCGCCGCTCCTATGGCCCGCCTGCAGCTCGCCCCGCTCCTCCTCTCTCTCCCTGACACCCTAGACCACTCTCACGAACACCCCCGAGCCCTCCATTCCCTCTCTAACGGACACCCGAGCCGATCCCGCGGACACCCGTAGGCCGCGCCTAAGGTGGACCTCGGCCAGCCTATAAAAGGCGACCCCGAGCCTCTCTATCACTGCGTGTCGCTCCCCCACACTCCTAACCCAACTCCCGCACCACCCATTTGTCCCCAGAGCAGATCGAGCTCGAGATCGAGCTCGAGCTCCGCCGCCTCGGCTCGCGGGAGTTCGCGAGGTACAGGCCTCCCCCGCTCCTCCTCTGTCCCGATCTGGAGCCACCGCGCCCTACTGATCATTTTCCCCCTTGTCTCCCTCTCTGTACCTGCCGGAAACGGCCGGAGTCACTGCCTCTCGAAGCTCCTCCGCCGCAGCTCCTCGTCACCGGCGAACCAGGCACCCCCGCCGGCCAAGTCCACCACCCACCGACGTGCAGCAGCCCCCTGAAGCCATCCCCGCACTCACCGGAGCTAGCCGTGGCCTGCATCGTCGCCGGTGAGCACCGTGACCCCCTGTCCACGGGTTAGTGATGACAGGCGGGCCCAGCCTGTCATTCTCTCCCTCGTTCCCGCGCCCCTCTCTCTCTCTGTCCTGCGGGCCCCGGCCGTCAGGTTTGAAATGGGCGGGCGCGTGCGCTGTGCACTGGCTCGCGGCCCGCTGGCTGGGCCGGCTGCCCCGCAGCTGTTCTGGCCCGGTAGGCACAGTGCCCTTTTTCTTTTTCTTTTCTGTGGCTTTTCCAAAAATTCCACAGAATTAATTATTTATCCAAATGCAATAATTCCAACTCCTAAATTCTTGTAATAATCCCACCTATTTATGGTGCAACTTTCATTCAAATCCAACAACCTTTTCTTCACTGTAAATAAATCTTTGAAAACCCATTTCTCCTATTCTGCTACTCCAAATCCAAAACTAGGAATTTTCCCCTTCTTAGTTTTCAACCTAATATTTAATAGAAATGAGTTGACATTTTTCTAAGCACTTTGGTTTTTCTGTTTTATTATTGCCTTATTTTCTCGTTATTATTTTGCGATGATAGATTGCGTTGCTGACGAAGGAGTTGGACCAGAAGACTTTGTTGAGCCAGGCAAGCAGCCCTTTGACCATGCATATGAAACCCTTTTTATCCATTTCATATAGCACTTTATTATTGTTGCATCGGAATCATGATGAGATGGTTGCCACTTTGGTGGGTTGCCTCCATTTCCTCCTTGTTGATACTTGCATTGTGCATGACCCTACCTTCTTATGAGGGTTATGCCAGTGGGAGTAGATAGGATGCTAAAGTAGTTGCTACGCAAAAAGGGACGGGAATGTGCATGGTGATGGAGACAAGGTATTTTCAAAAGACTTTTCAAAACCCCGTCAGGTGCCACTTATGCCCGAGGGAGATAATGAGATGGGTAACCACTTGATGACGGAGTGGTATACCGAGGCAAGTGTGTGTGTTGTTTTCAAAAGAGGATTAGATTTAAGATTTGTCGACTGTCCCAACCTTACATGAGCAAGCACTCTACCCTTGTATGGGAAAGGGCATTATTTCTTACCTAGGCCAAAACTAACTTGGAGCCCGCATTACTAGTGACAGGAGAGTTGTTGGTGCGCTCTCTCGGGACGGGGCCATGCCAGGTAGGGCGGCCAAGAACATTTTTATGGGGCACCGGACACACCGTTGGTACCCCGTGCCAGTGGTATGTGATGAATATGGCAGCGAGGCTCCACCATTTTTAAAGTTGTGAAATGTTGGGCACGGGGGTTACTACCAATCGAGTGGACTCCATGTTAGTGTCGTCTAGGGAAAGATAGTGATCGGGTGCTTACCCCAGGTACTTGAGGTACCGCGGGTCGTGGATGACACGGAAGCTCCCCGGATCTTGTGGGTAAAGTGTGCAACCTCTGCAGAGTGTAAAACTATTCGAATAGCCATGTCCACGGTCAAGGACAGTTGGGCGGTGCTGCTTAAACTACGTCCACATGTTTGCAAACCAGTGTGTGTGTTTGGATAAGTGGGAAGAGCTACTTGGGTCATGTCAAGGGACTTGACATGACTGAGTTGGGTTGATGCCCACTCTATTTATGTTGATATCTGTAACCTGCCCTCATGGTTACTTGAATTCTCCTTTTGCATGTCTTGCAAGTTGTTGAACATGTCATTACACTCAAAACTAGCTTTCCACAAAGATTTACCTATATCATGCATTGTTGTACCTTGAACCAAAACATGGGTTGCTTGTGAGTACATTCAAAGTACTCATTGGCTTGCCACTGGTTATTTAATTGGCCAGGCATGGAAGAGTAGGAGTTCGAAGAAGAGTTCTTTGAAGACGAACATGCGAACTAGGACGTTTCCTAGTCAGAATGTCTGTAGGGTTAAGACAGATGGCATGGGTTCTACTTATCGACGAAGATTTCCGCTGCTTAAGTTTATTTGGTATTCAGCCCTTGTGGCTTTATCTATGTAAGACTTGACCAAAATGGTCATAATTTGTGTAAGAGGATATGTATGGATGTAAGACTGTTGTTATTCAGCCTCTGTGTGTTCAGTGAGCATTGATCTCTGGGATCACTGTACACGTGCATTCGGTGATCACGACTTATGAGTCGGGGTCCCCACACCCCCCCTGTCCCGTGGCCTCCTCGATTGTTAATTGATGCCCACTCCAAGTCTCCTAGATAACGTTTGTTGAGAAAATCACGTTCCCTAAGGTTTCATTCCGTTTGGACTCCGTTTGATATTCCTTTTCTGCGAAACACTGAAATAGGCAAAAAACAACAATTTGGGCTCGGCCTCCGGTTAATAGGTTAGTCCCAAAAATGATATAAAAGTGTAAAATAAAGCCAATTAACATCCAAAATAGATAATATAATAGCATGGAGCAATCAAAAATTATAGATACGTTGGAGACGTATCAATATTGCCATGTATTGATTGTGTTACCGGTGTGATCTCCGTGGTAGGTTTTGCTCCCGAGGATGTTCATGAGTATCCAGTTGAAGGGCAGTACCCCTCGACCACTCTGTCAGGCAAGCAAAACCCCCTTATTCATTCTGATACAATCCCACTCTCTCGCTCCTGCTCTCTTTTACTGCATTAGGACAACAATGATTCAACTGTTAGATGCCGCGGTATTTGAACCCCGTTTCCTCTGCATGACCTCTCATTACCACAGTAAATAGATGAAACCCACTAGCAAGAGTAGGAGTTGTTTGAGCCCTGATGTGCCTACTCATTCATGCTTATTGTCATGCCTGCTACTGCTTAGAGTTGAGTCAGGTCTAATTCATCGGGGATGAATTGGAATGGTCATGAACATGTCCTACTGTGTGTGAGGTAAGTGTGTGAACACGATTTGGTAAGGTAGCGGTGAGAAGCCATGTAGGAGTACATGGTGGGTTGTCTCATTGAAACTGTCCTCAGGAACTAAGCTCTGTGTTTGTGATCCATGAACAACTACTACCACACATTGGGATCCTTAATTGACTCTCTCGACTTATTAATCACCTTGATCTCTGTCCAAGAGTTGCAACTAGTTTCTAGTGTTTGTAGGATATGTGTTGGAGGCCGTGTGTAGCGTTGACCCTAGGGGTGGGCTATGATGCAGTAGATACACGGTGGCACGGTGTACCGGGCGCCCGTTTGGTGTCTTGGGAACCATACACACATCGTTTGGGGCTGTGAGCGAAACCCCGGCCGGATATCCTCGCGGATGGAACCCGAATAGGCGATAAACCTGGAATAGAGACTTGTGTGGTTAGTCAGGTCGTGACCAACTCCCTTGGCAGAATTCCGCTTGAAGGTTGCCGAGATACACGACGTGTACATGGTGGTAAGTGGCGAAGAGCATGTGTGAAGAAATACACCCCTGCAGGGTTATAAATGATCTATTCAAATAGCCGTGTCCGCGGTAAAGGACTTGTGGGTTGCCTGTACAGTTCATAGACAAGTGAAAGTGGATACTCTAAAATGAGCAAGATAAGCGTGAGTGCTATGGATGGCGTTCTCGTAGGGATATGGGAGCGGGTCCATAGTGGTGTATTGAAATGGTGAATATGGGGACTTGTGTGCGCCACCTCAAAAGAGTTACTTGCAGTAGTAGTTTAGGATAGCCACCGAGTCAAAGATGGCTTTGCTCCAGTTAAACTCCACCAGCCCCTTTGTTGATACTGATGCATATGTAGATAGTTCTGGTGTAAGTCTTGCTAGGTACATTTGTACTCACGTTTGCTTAATTTATGTTTTGCAGAGAGACTTCAGTCTCGCTACTAGTTCCACGTGGACTTCGACGTTTAGCTTGTTACCGTAGCTACGATCTTGTGTCCACGGCAGGATCTGGTAGATAGTCAGGCTTCTCAGCCTTTTTCATTTGAAGATGTCTATACTCAGACATGTTAAGCTTCCGCATGTTCTTTGACTTGTATGCTCTGAATGTTGGGTCATGAGACCCATGTTTGTAACATCTTGCTCCTCGGAGCCTATTGAATAAATACTTGAGTTGTAGAGTCATGTTGTGATGCCATGCTGTATTTGCACATATCGAGCATATTGTGTGCATGATTGAAATGCTTGGTATGTGTGGGATCCGACAACCTAGTTGTCTATCCTTGGTAGCCTCTCTTATGGGGAAATGTAGTCTAGTGCTTCCACTAAGCCATGGTAGTCTACTACAGCCCGGTTTACTGGAGTCCTGCTAGCCCAGTTACTACTTCTCCGGAACACTTGTAGAAAAGAGCTTGATGTCTACTACACAACCTTCTTCTTGTAGACGTTGTTGGGCCTCCAAGTGCAGAGGTTTGTAGGACAGTAGCAAATTTCCCTCAAGTAGATGACCTAAGGTTTATCAATCCATAGGAGGCGTAGGATGAAGATGGTCTCTCTCAAGCAACCCTGCAACCAAAAAACAAAGAGTCTCTTGTGTCCCCAACACACCCAATACAATGGTAAATTGTATAGGTGTACTAGTTTGGTGAAGAGATGCTGATACAAGTGGTATATGGATGGTAGATAAAGGTTTTTGTAATCGGAAAATATAAAAACAGCAAGGTAACTAATGATAAAAGTGAGCACAAACGTATTGCAATGCATTGAAACAAGGCCTAGGGTTCATACTTTCACTAGTGCAAGTTCTCGCAACAATAATAACATAATTGGATCATATAACTTTCCCTCAACATGCAACAAAGAGTCACTCCAAAGTCACTAATAGTGGAGAACAAACGAAGAGATTATGGTAGGGTACGAAACCACCTCAAAGTTATCCTTTCTAATCGATCTATTCAAGAGTCCGCAGTAAAATAACATGAAGCTATTCTTTTCGTTCAATCTATCATAGAGTTCGTACTAGAATAACACCTTAAGACACAAATCAACCAAAACCCTAATGTCACCTAGATACTCCAATGTCACCTCAAGTATCCGTGGGTATGATTATACGATATGCTTCACACAATCTTAGATTCATCTATTCAAACACACAAAGAACTTCAAAGAGTGCCCCAAAGATTCTACCGGAGAGTCAAGACGAAAACATGTGCCAACCCCTATGCATAGGTTCATGGGCGGAACCCGCAAGTTGATCACCAAAACATACATCAAGTGGATCACGTGATATTCCATTGTCACCATAGATAAGCATGGCAAGACATACATCAAGTGTTCTCAAATCCTTAAAGACTCAACCCGATAAGATAACTTCAAAGGGAAAACTCAATCCATTACAAGAGAGTAGAGGGGGAGAAACATCATAAGATCCAACTATAATAGCAAAGCTCGCGATACATCAAGATCGTACAACCTCAAGAACACGAGAGAGAGAGAGATCAAACACATAGCTACTGGTACATACCCTCAGGCCCGAGGGAGAACTACTCCCTCCTCGTCATGGAGAGCACCGGGATGATGAAGATGGCAACCGGTGAGGGGTTCCCCCACCGGCAGGGTGCCGAAACGGGTCTAGATAGGTTTCGGTGCCTACAGAGGCTTCTGGCGGCGGAACTCCCGATCTATTCTGCTCCCCGAAGTTTTTAGGGTATATGGGTATATATAGGAGGAAGAAGTACATCGGTGGATCTCCGGGCTGTCCACGAGGCAGGAGGTGCGCCCAGGGGGGTGGGCACCCCCCACCCTTGTGGGCAGCTCGGGACTCTTCTGGTCCATCTTCGATACTCCGTGGGCTTCTTCTGGTCCAAAAATAAGTTCCGTGAAGTTTCAGGTCAATTGGACTCCGTTTGATTTTCCTTTTCTGTGATACTCTAAAACAAGGAAAAAAACAAAAACTGGCACTGGGCTCTAGATTAATAGGTTAGTCCCAAAAATCATACAAAATAGCATATAAATGCATATAAAACATCTAAGGTTGATAATATAATAGCATGGAACAATAAAAAATTATCGATACGTTGGAGACGTATCAAGCGGGGACTCGTCGGAGCCGGCATTGTCCTCTGCCTCGCCCTCGGACTCGCCAAACAGCGCCTTGCCCGCTTCATCGCCCTCTTTGTAGGCGGCCGCAGCCTCCGCCACCCGCATGTGGTACCGCCAGTGCTCGAGGCGGCCCTCGCAGGCAGAGCGGTACTAGTCGAGCAGTGCCTCCTGCTCCGCCCACTCTGCGGCGATCTGCTCCTCCGCCTGTAGGTGCTCCTGGAGGAGATGGTGGTTGTAGGCGGCATCGGCATGCGCCTCCCGAAACTGCTCCTCACTCTTCTGCCTCACCATGTCCATATATTGGGCACGGGCCTCGCCGATGGTCATGGTGCAATGCACCAGCGAGGATGGCACGGAGGAGGGGGTTGGCGCCGGATCATCGAATACCATGTTCTCCATTGGGACGTCGTCGTCCTCCGGCTGCCTGCAGGCCAGCCAGTCGGTAGCAATGGCTGCCATCTCCTTGTGGTCTATCATCTGCCCATCCCAAAGAGCGCTGGAGCGCGAGGAAGCCATGGTGGGCAGTAGTGGTGTGGACAGGAGAATAGGAACGGATGCGGATGACTGTGGCTATGTCCAGCGCAGTAGTTTATATAGAAATGGTGGGCGGCGGAGGGACGGACGTGTGGCGCCGGAGTAGCCTCCTTGGCAACCGCTTATCATTAATGTGGGCAGCAGAAAGACGGACGGACGACACTTGTATCGTTTGATGGTGAAGCAATCGCATGCACTGGGAAGCGGGGCAGGCGGCGCTGACCGTTTCGGGCGGAAAGCGTGTGCGGGCGAGGGAGGCGGTCTGGGTAGGCCGGGGCAGTCAGACTCGTGCTTGGCAGCGGGTCGGTCCAGCAGCTGGACATGCTGGCTCGCCAGCTACCTCACTGAGCTGAGCGACAACAATCAGACGATGGACGTAGCTTCCGACTAGGACCGGCGCCACTGTCCAAGCCGGTTCATGCCATGTTCACCATAGAGCAGGTGCGGCCGCACTTCGATGCCCTAATGGCGGAAGAGCTACCAGCGTAGGAGGACTTGTGTTGCATCCTCCGTCTCCTCAATGAGCACCGGTGAACAAGCGAACGACAATGCCGTCGCGGACATGTGGCCCTATAATCCTGGCTTCCCGAATGAGCAGCAGGCATTGTATCAGACCATCCATAGGGCCCGTGAGGCCCTCTCCGCCGTCCTTCGAGTTGTTGCGCTCGCCGTGGCACCGCCGTATCACGTTGTCAACATGGTCAACGGACATGAGGATGAGGAGATGACTTTACTTGGAGAGGATGACAGTGGGGACCCACCAGGGCCATAGCCGCACGTACGCAAGTGCCTCCTTATTAGTATATAAAACTATAACTTTTTTTCTTCCTCCTGGTTTCCTGACATCACCATCCCACACCATTGTCAACCTATGTAGTCAATAAACGAGAGAATTGCACAAGAAGCGGCCGACAGCTGGGATCAAGCAGCTCGAGCAGTATTTGTGTTTTTGAGGTATGAGCACTGCAGAGTTTTTCTTGAGCGGTGTTTAGCCTAGATATTAATTTTTCTCCTCTGAACAACAACGAAAACATCACTGCAGCTATTAACAGGGCGGGCTATGGCCCGTCTAGTCTAGGCCAGATATCCAGCTCAGATATTAATTTTTCTCAAGCTGAAAATGGCTAGCCCAGCTATACTTTTTTTTAGGAATACCCAGGCAATATCAAGTTGTTATTCTCCACCCTGCTTAGCTGAAAATCTTTCCTAGGAGTGATGAATTAGGCTTAACAAGAAAATGGGATTTAAGAAATAATAAATGAGATGTAATTATAAGAACTGGGCAATAACTATAAAAATGCACCAAACACGTAATTACTTTATAAAATATTATTTTTGGATGTTGAAAATTTTAATTTCATTAATTGTTGTGAGAGCTATGTTTCGTTGGATTTTTACATAATATAAATTTATATTGAAATTGTATTTAATCTGATTAGAAATTTCGGGATAAAAATATTTCGGATCCCATCAAAATGTGGGAAATTTTATTGAATTCTGTTTTGAACGGTTGGTTGAAATGGGTTGTACTTTTAGCAAACTGTAAATGGGTTGTAGTAAACTCCATTAGAATTCAAAAATTGGCTTCACATTCTTACAAATCTCAAATGGGCTATAAGTTCTCTGCCACACACTTGTGGCCTTACTAAGTTGATGCGTCCCCTAAAAAAAGAGTTGACGCGTATGCAAGGCTTTGTCAACTTATAGTCAACACACGGTTCTAGCAGCAGTGGCCGTTGGATGTCCATCCAATGGATGCCGTGCTTCTTCTTGAATCTCGGATATTCTAGCTTCACCCATCCAAAAAATGATTCCTCCCCCTGACATCTAGGGCACACCGTTTCGGAAGCTGACCTGTGGGCCTACTAAGTTGACGCGTACCAAGGGCTTTGTCAACTTAGTCAATATAAACGATTCTAGCTGCAGTGACCATACGATGTCCATCCAACGACCGTCGTGCTTCTTCAGCCTCTGGTCTTCTTGCTCCAGCCGCCCAAAGCAGCGTCGGCCGTGCCGCCTGCTCCTGCCTTTCGTGGCCGGCTGTGCTGCCGCACAGGCCTCACCGCCCCTACTACTCCCACCGCTGGTCGGGGCATCCCTCCACTCACCCACACCCCCTGTTATTCTGTGGCGACGACAGCCTCACACTGTAGCCGAACCAGTGAACCCTTGTACTCCTCTCCGCATGGGCATTCACTGCCGCGTCTTCCCCGGCTCTGCGACATCCCCTTCCTAGGCCTCGTTGTCATCCACCGCCCTAGTGCTCTCGGCGTGGCGTGGTCAATGTGGTCAAGGAACGACTTCCATCGGAAGAGTATTGTACATGGAGAGGCTGACAGCTGGGTCCACGACAGCCGCAAGGAAGTGCCTCCTTATTGTGCGGAAAATAATTATTCCTCCACCTGACAGCAGGGACCCACCGGACGGGCCATCGTATTTGGTGAAAAAAACGTTTCCCCCTTAATTGCTGGGACCCACCGGACGGGCCAACGTATTTCATGAAAAAAAATGTTCCCTCCGCTGTCAGCTCGGACCCACCGGAGGTGCCTCCTTATTATGCACAAAAAAAATGAATACCCCCCCTGCTAGTTGGGACCCACCTTGGTGGGAGGCTGACTTGTGGGCCTACTAAGTTGACGGGGACGGAGTGCTTTGTCAACTTAGTCAATATGAACGATTCTAGCTCCAGTGACCGTATGATGTCCATCCTCTGGTCTTCTTGTTTCAGCCGCCCAAAGCAGCGTCGGTTGTGCCGCATGCTACTGCCTCCCGTGGCCTGCTGTGCTGCCGCAGAGGCCTCACCGCCCCCTACTATCCCCACCGCTAGCCAAGCCCTCCGGCGACGGCAGCCTCACACCACAGCCGAACCAGTGAACCCTCGTACTCCTCTCCGCGCGGGCTTCCACTACCGCATCTTCCCTGGCTCCGTGTCGTCCCCTTCCTAGGCGTCGCCATCGTCCAACGCCCTGGTGCTCTCGGCGTGGCGTGGTCAATGTGGTCAAGGAACGACTTCCATCGGAAGAGTACTATACGTGGAGAGGCTGAAGCTAGGTCCACGGCGGCCGCAAGGAAGTGCCTCCTTATTACACGCAAACAATTATTCCTCTAGCTGACAGCAGGAACCCACCAGACAGGCAACTGTATTTCACGAAAAAATGTTTCCCCCTGACCGCTGGGACCTACCAGCTACATCTTCGCACGCAAGGAAGTGCGTCCGGGCAAAATAAACGATTCGCCCCCTGACTACTAGGACCCACCAGCTACATCTTTGCAGGCAAGGAAGTGCCTGACAGTCGGGAACCACCTGGTCGAAGCGTACGTAGCATTGTCATTCTGGTCACGAATGTGTACGTACATACTGGTCGATGTAGAGGGGCACACGTGTCGTAGTAGAGGCGCACACGTAGCATGTACACGTACGTACATCGGCCAGTGTGCAAGAAAGAAAATATGGCCACATACGTACATACGGGCAGGGTCTCGAACGCCTACTCGCGCATACATACGGTCAGGGCTCGTGTACATGGCTGGGTCAGAACGGAGAAACTGCGTCGTCGTCGTGTTCATTGGGAGCCAACTGACTGGGTCGGAACGGAATGCGTCCTCGTGTTCATCGGGAGGGCTTGGACGGAACAGCTGATGGAAATGAGGCATGGCGTACCGCAGAACGGAGGAAACGGCCTTGTGTTCAACCGGCCACAGTCGAAATGGGATCCTGTTCATCAGGAGGGGTCTGGCGTACCGCAAAATGGAGGAAACGGACCTCCTATGGTCAAAACGGGGGTCCTGTTGATCGGGTGGGGTGTGGCGTACCGCAAAACAGAGGAAACTAACTTGTGTTGGAGCGCTACGATCGAAACGGGGGTCCTGTTCATCGGGAGGGGTGTGGCGTACCGCGAAACGGGACTCCACGGGATACTATTCATCTCCACCGTCAACCCCCTCCAGCCTCCACGGGCAACTGTTCATCCACCGTCGACCTCCTCCAGCCTCCACCTGCGACTGTTCATCCACGAGCTCCTGTTCATCCAGCCTCCACCGCGCGCTACTCCACCAGCTACTGTTCAACCAGCCCTCTCCACGGGCTCCTGTCCAACCACCCCTCCACGGGCTACTGTTCATCCAGCCCTCCACCGTCGAATGTTCATCCTGCCCTCCACGGGATGGTCCTGTTCATCCAGCCCTCCACAGGGTCCTGTTCATCCAGCCCCAACCGGCTCGATCGATCGGGGTCCTGTTCATCCAGAGGCAACACCTTGGGGTCTTGTTCATCCACCCCCACCAGGAACTGTTCATCCAAACCCCCCAGCAACTCTCACTGTTCATCTAGAGGCAGCATCGATCGGCTTCAGTTAGCAGCAGTAGCGAAGGAATCGCTCGACCGGTTCAGTTAACAGCCATCGATCGATCTCTCGGGTTCAGTAACGCGTAGCCTGCAGTGCAATCGCTCAGGTTCAGTTAGAGCCCAACGCCTCGCTCGGGTTCAGTTAGAGCCCAACGCCTCGCACCCACGCACATGCGTGTACGAGAGAAACGCGCATCGCTCGATCCCGACCACCCACCGTAACCGAGAACACCCCGATATTTTCCTCACCCTCGCTTCTACCATGGTTTTTTTCGTCATGGACGGCCCAAAGAATGTCATGCAGCTGCGTATCCGACCTGCCCAGGATGAAAACCCCATTTTCTGTCATGATTTTTTGTCATAGAAGTAGGACCCCACCACATCTATGATGATACCGGGTTTTGTCACAATTATCGTCATAGAAGTGTCATAGGTATGACAGAAAAAATTTCGTTCGGCCCAAAATGTCACAGATGTGTCTTTTTTTGTAGTGAAACATGACCGACACCGATGAGGCCGGCTCAGTCCCAATTAGTTCGAGCACACGCCTACTTAGACATTCTAGCAGATCATGAGAGATAGCAAGATGGGTGTCAGGACCCCCTTGTCATGACGGATGACGACGGTGGTGGAGCCGCCGCCGACACTGATGCCACCAACGACACCGGCACTAAGACTGGCGCTGATGATGTTCCTAACTACAACACAGAAGGTGGGACCTCCCAAGCCAGTGAGAGAAAGAAGGAAAAGAGGACACGACGCCTAAATGATCTCGGCACCAAAAGACTGGTGGTCATGGCAGTGCACCCTGGCGATTTCGAGCCAATAGAGCCGCGGGAAGTGGCGGCGTGTTACGGCAACCAACTAGCATGCATCCTATGGGATACAGCTAACATCACCACCACGAAAATATGGAAGAATGAAAATTTGAAGAAGCTGCTCCTAACTAGGTTGCACTCAAGATTCTAGTTCCCCGGTCAGAATGATGATGTCGACCCATGGGATGATGATGCCATGAAAAAAATCAACAACAAAGCCCTAGGGAAGTTCAGCAACGCATTGAGCACTTGGAAAACTAGGGTGAATAGGGTGATTGAAGTAGACCATGAAACCTATGTCGAGATTGTTGCAAACAATCCAAAAATTACGATAGAGGACTTTGAAAAGATCAAGGAGAGATGCAATGAAGAAGCTGCCAAGGCCAAGTTGGAGAGAGGCAAGTAGCTGCAGGCAAAGAACATGGGGAACCACCGCCTTGGAAGTCGTGGTTACACGGGAAAGAGGCTCGTGTGGGCTAAGGAGGATGCAGAACATGAACGTCAGGGGATCCCAGACCCATTGGCTGAGTTCCCAACCAGCAGGAGCATGACTTCATCAGGGCCCGATTCTCTTGGGACCCCAAAAAAGATTTTCTTCACCGACGGGCCGACTAGGAAATTCATGAGAATACTGGTAATTATCCTTTTACCACCTTACATATTAGCTTCTAATCAATGAAGTCTACTACATTCTAGTCACATTTGTAAATGATTCACGGTCCATTTTGCAGAGAGAGCAACACAAGCTTGCGACCGAAAGCGACTCGTCGACTCAATCGACTCAGTCGTCGGCGAAGTACAAGTGTGACACTCCTTTCAACCGGGCCATGAACATAATGATGGGACACCCGCCCGGCCAGCGGCCGCAATATGGACGTGTGCACGGCGCCGGGGATGGCGCCACATGGAAGTACTATTATAACAAGGACCCCGAGGACAAAAGACAGAGAAAGAAGTTCAGTCAAGTGACTATCGATGAGAAGGTGGTGCGGGCGATGGAGAAAGCAAAAGCTAAGACCAAAGCTGAGATAATCGCTGCCTGTAGAGATGATATGGTGGCTGCCTTTACAAGCTTGATTCCAACAGTGGTCACATGGGTGCAACAAAATCCAAACGCGCCACCAAGTGATTTTCCCATGCCTAGCTTCACCGGGAGAAACTCAATGAACACCGCACCCATACCCGTACCTAGTATGGCAACCACACCCGCACCTCCTCCAGCACCTGCTCCTGGACCCAGCTCTCACAGCAGCCCTAGCTCCGTCTCTGGCTTGAATGTCGGGTCGTCGACATTGGCTGAGCTCGACGCCCTCATGGTAAATACGCGTCGCACCTTCATTAACTCAACTACTTAATTAATCTTCAGTTGTCGTTCTTTTTGGATCTCCGATGGCACACATATATGTCTTTGTAGGCCGACTCCACTACGTGCACCCTCCTTAACCACATGAAGGGCGGGTTGGTGGATGTGGGGAAGGGTACTATAGTCAAGCCTAAGGATCGATTGTTTCACTGCCTGCAAATGCCTGATAACGCCTTAAGGGTCTCCGTGGCGAGTGTGAAAGCGGGCTACGAGGGTTTCCCTCATCTGATACAAACCGATGGAGAGGATGACGAGACCCCCACATAGCTTGGCCAATGAAAAATTTGGCCAATCCTGTGGCCGAAATATCTTCTTCGTGTCAAGGTGGCCGGGAGCAGACCAACGGGACCTCAGGAAGGTATGACCACAACACCACCTACACAAGTACAACCATCGTCTGTGCTGCTTGCTGAGATCGAGAGACATGAGGAAGGAGGGCCAACCGTTCCGGCAGATGATGCCATATGCCCCATGGAAGAGGATATGGATCATGACATGGAGGAGGCCGATGACCCTAACCAGTATTTCAATACTTCCTTTGACAACGAAGTAACAATGAGTCAACCATATGAATATGAGATGCATGTACCAGAGCCAGAACATCCTCGGGAGTGCAAGAAGTCTTTGTTCATGCAATCCTCGCATGACACACCTCCAGATGCCGACTCCACCCAAGCTCAACTAATTAGCCAGAGTCGTCCAATGCTGAGCCCGACAACACTAGGGGTGGTGCTCAGGAAGGGTCTGACAGACCCACCAGCACCTGAGATCACCAAGAAGAAGCAGCGGAAGAGACCGGCGGCGAGAAAATCCTATAAAGCTGGCAATGTTGGTTCTAGCAGCTACCCGCCTTCGACCAAGGTTGACCGTGTACCGATGAAACATGCGCCATTAATCCATGTCGCGGGAGAGCCAATGGTACCAGCGAATGCACTAGCTGCCATAGTAGGGGATCTCAGGAGACTCCATGACCATGTGCTTTCGACAGAGAGAAGCCTCCTCGCCTCGGATGATCCAGGATACCCAGTTTATACGGTTCATGTGTCGAGCAGTTGCAAGATGTATGTCCACACATACCCCACAGACCTCTTCTTCATGTGGTTTGATTACATATTCCAAATGTTTCAAATGAGGACACTTGATTTTACTTTCGTTCGCCTGTATGCGCTGCGGAGAGAGCAAGTCACCGGTCTTGCGGTCGCGGACCCATACTACATGCATGAGGGCTTCTTGTCAATCAACGACGCCAACCGTCAATATGTGAGTCAGTACATCAAAGAATTCTTGGTCAGCAACAAGGACAAAGAAATGATTCTCCTACCTTATCATCCTAGGTATGTCATCCGCGGATAGCACTATAACACATACGTGCATTTCAATAGTAACACTACAAAAAATACACTTCCGTGATGATACGTGTTTGTCACAGTAGGTCGTGTTTTTTGTCATGCATGTACATCCATGACAAATTTATGACAGAATCAAGATAGTCATACATGTGCTGTCGTAGAAGTGTTCCACGACATTACCAAAATTATCATCACGGAAGTGTCCACTTCCATGACGATAAATCACGCGTCACAGAAGTGCTTTCGTCAAGGGTGACCAACACGTGGCATCCACCGTAACAAAACGCCGTGAAGCTATCGGGTCGGGTTTTGGATCCGATAACCCGTTAACAGCCCCAACCAATGGGTTCCATGTGTAAAATTCTTATTGGCCGGACGAAACACGTGTCAGCTCGTCAGTGGGTCAGATAGGCACCTATGATTTGTCAACACGTGGCATGACCCAACAGTGGCCCATTTAGCTTACAAAGCCGGCCCATTTGACTTGGTCAAAAGTTAACGGGTTGGCCCATGAAAAGCCTGTTAATGGTCTCTTCGCAAATAGCCCATTTTACGTCCCGTTAGGCCCTAAAGGAAATCGGCCCAACAACGTCATGTGGGTCGTTGAATATAATACCAGCCCATTTCACTTTCGGCCCATGTATGGCCCACGACGTCTTTCGGCCCATATGAGGCCTTCGTATCTTTCGGCCCATTACAGGCCCATGGTGACTCTAGCCCATAATGAACAGTAATTTTCTTTATACCCATTAATGACCTGTGATTTACATGGGCCGTTTCCAGCCCGTGTTAGCTTTCGGCCTATTGACGGCCCATACGTTCTTGGGCTCCTTTTCGGCCCTCGATTACTTCCGGCCCGTTACTGGCCTGTTCCCCTAATGGGCCAAATTCGGCCCATGGCAAGAGTCGGCCTGTTGCTGGCCTGTTCCACTAATGGGCCAAATTCGGCCCATGGCAAGAGTTGGCCCGTTACTGGCCTGTTACCCTAATAGGACAAATTCTGCCCATGGCAAGAGTCGGCCCGTTTCTGGCCTGTTAACCCGCTGCGCCGTTTCTAGCCCGTCCTATATTCTGGCCCATTAACGACCCATAAGCCTGTGACAAAATTAAGCCTTTGCTGTCCTATGGCCTATTAACGGCCTGTTACCGTGCTGGGCTGATACCAATTACGCCCGATTATGGCCCATCTAGACCCATTTATCGGACGGCCCGAGGCCCACCGATTACAGGCCCATTTATCGACGGCCCGTAGGAGACCCATGGATCCTACGGCCCGTATATGGCCCATGGTAGTTGCAGCCACTAGCAAACCAGGGAAAAAGAAGACTAGGAAATAAATAAGGCCCAAACTAACGCTAGGCTATTAAGGCGATTGCGCAGATTACATCCACTCGGCATCAAAGATCGCCGCCAGTGCAAATATAGGGAACACCCTACACTATACAAAAATGGCTTGTTGTTTTCTTCAGGCGGTAGTTGCACGTTAAGAATAAATTTTTTATCGCACCAAAACAAATTACAACTATATAACAAAAGGAAGGTTGGCATAAAACTTAACAGTCTAGCAGATAAATGCACCACCAGAAGTTCAGAAGCTCAGTTCTTTTGACCTGACTGTTACGTTTTCATGTTGTATTGTCCGATGGATCACCATAACCCTCGCCTTCATTTCCCCTAGGCTCCTGAACAACATAGCAAATGCCTGATAGTATGGTTTCAAAACCATGCATATCTTGACGACATTGAGCAATGTTTCTCCTTGTTTCACAAAGGGTCTCTGTTAGGGAATGGACTTGTGTCTAGAGCGCAGATACAACATTGCTTTGAGCTTGCATATCTTGATCATGAGGCAGTTTAGACGATATTGCCTTAACAACCAACCTAGTGTTACGCAGGAACGTGCTTTTGGCACTGTTAGTGGACAGGTACTGAACCACTACAGCAAGAGCTGACATTGCGGTTATAGTTGCCTCGCCACCTTCAGAAGGTGGCGGTTCCACCATTTTTTCCATAGCTCGCTGAAAAGTTGAGGTTTTACATTAGTAGTACCAGAACAGAAGATATTAAGGAGGCAGCAAAACCAAACAAAATAGCTTTGGTCTATATATAGAACTTATTCTGGTGAACCCATGTAAAATATTAGTTGTATTTTATTGCAAAGTACATAATAAAACTAGGTTCCAAACATATGACCATGTACCATCGCTAATGTATTGTCTATTTCTTCACATTGTATTGAGGGCTAAGGATAAAGAGACAACGTTTATAATACGGTAAACATAGTATGACGTCATTCATATCACAAAACAACTGAGAACAGACAAACAGGAAATTGTAACGTTGTGTGGGCAAGTCCAGCACGGAACTAGATTACGGGTCAAGATCAAAGGAACATCACTCCTCTCTTTTAAATCTTGTAAGGTGCAATGATACGCTAAGACAATTGTGTATAAAATTGAAAAGAGTAATAGACATTGGCTGCAAACCATGCAGTTCAAGGCACAAGTCAGAGTAAGTAGTAGTTAAAAGGCATGAGGATTAAGGACTTACAACAGCGGCTTTGACTGGTGTAGTCATGCCCTTCTTCTTGCTGGTGTGACAGTCCTTGAAGATTTCCACAACATTTGGTTCAGGTACTTTTTGGTCCTTGCGGGCTTTCCTCTGCATTTGGAACAAGTCAATATAGATCTGATAATATGGTACAGCGAAAAGAGTGAAACAACAGCTAATTACAAGAGCCTCGCAGTGTGCAATATAACTATGAGATCCCGTCGTCTGTTGGAATTTCACTTTCGTACGGTTGGCCTTGTTCTTTGAACAGTTCACCTACAAGAAGATAGATTTGTGTGGCACATGCGTAAATAGGACTTCAACATGTGATCTGATGACATATATATAATGTACCTGATACTTCGGATCGGACCTGTGTTTAACGAGGCCTCTCTAGTCTTCATCAGGTATATTTTCCACTTGAGATGTTTGGGCAAGTTCACTGTTAGGCTTGCCTTCAAAGTGAGTTTTCCTCAAGTTATACCGATACTGTCGTAGAGCAGACTTGAAAACATGGGTGCAAGCTTGTCTGGTTGCATCATCTTGGCTATCCAACGACACATGGTTACAATGCATGTGTTCGCTGTGACAGGAATCCGCTGTCATAGGCAATACTTAGCAAGATCTGTTACATTGGACACCGCAGTTTCCTTGCCAAGGACAAGCCGCATACTAGAAAATACCGAAGACATGTGTTCAATGCAAAGCATGAAAACCGTGATGCACCAAAGAGGATCACCGTCGATGAGTTGCAAGTGGAATTAGAGAAGGTCAGGCATATTACACCAGGAAACCATCCTGGTAATGGTAGCGGGAAATGGAAGCGTGGCAGGGTAGAAGAGAGATTATTGTTTACCCGCAGGTCCACTTTGTGGGACTTGGAGTATTGGAAAGATTTGGATCTGCGGCATAATCTTGATGTGATGCACATCGAGAAAAATATATGTGACAGCATTATCGGCACACTTCTTAATATTGAAGGCAAGACGAAATATACCTTAAAATCTAGGAGTGATTTGACACACCTGGGTATCAGAAAGGATTTGTAGGTGCAAGATGAAGGTAAACCACAGGATATGGCACCAGCTGTGTACGCCTTGGACAAGGTAAAAAGAAAAGAATTCTGCAAGGTCCTGTCACGTGTGAGATTCCCACATGGATTTTCTTCCAACCCTGAAAGGAGAGTTAGTGCAGATGGAAACAAGGTACAAGGGTTGAAAACTCATGACTGCCACATCCTACTTCAAAGGGTTTTACCTGTTATCCTTAGAGGATTGGGCCGCCCTGACTTATACAGAGCAGTTGCAGAGTTGGGACAATTCTTCAGGGAACTCTGCAGTAGGAATATCAGGATAGATGCTTTGGAGCATCTTAGAGACAAGATACCAACTATCCTATGCGACCTTGAGAAGATATATCCTCCGGCCTTCTTTGATGTGATGGTGCATTTGGCTGTTCATCTACCTGATGAGGCACTACTTAGAGGTCCAGTACAGTATGGCTGGATGTACCCTATTGAAAGGCGGCTAGGCACTTTCAAGGGCTATGTTAGGAACAGAGGTAGACCCGAGGGTTCCATTGCAGAGGCCTACATTGCTACAGAAGTGTTGACATTCTGCTCAAAATACATTAAAATAGCTGATCAGCTTAGCAAAGAGGTGGGTGAAGACAATCTCGGGCTCAATGTTTTCGATTATTCTGTTCGAGTTACAGGGAAGAGTCGACAAGAGGACAAACCTAAAGATTTGGACAAAATGGTTTGGTATGTGTTGCATAACTGTCCTGAGATACTACCTTATATCAAGTAAGTGCAATACTGCAGCTTATACATCGTAATCTACTAAACTTGCAGTACATTCTTATATATTTAGATGTTTGACGCAATCACTATGTTGTGCAGCACCTACAAAGAGGAGTTACTGCCGCAAAATCCAAGAAACACTGACAAACTGGTTATGGCAGGATTTGCGAAATGGTTCAAGAACCATGTAAGCTATTGAAGTGCACTATCAGTTTTTTTAATATATTGAGTACATAAGATGATCAGCTTGTCTATTTTCTAACCATAGGTTAAGAAGATGCGGGAGGATGGGCAGGCAGTTGATGATGCCCTTTACTCACTAGCAATGGGTCCTGATACTCGGGTAAGACATTATGAATCTTGCGTTGTTGGAGATGTGCGCTACAACACCCTTGCACGAGACGAAGGCAGGAAGACACAAAACAGTGCCATCATGAGCACGGATACGTATGACAAAGAGATAACTGAAATGTATGCTAACATAACAGACATTATTCAGTTGCAGTATATCTCCAGTTTTGAGGATCATCGGTGTGTGGTTCTGTTGTGCTGTCGTTGGTATAACCTGTTTTCCAGGATCACAAAACCCAGAGCTGATGATTATTTCAAATCCATCAATGTCAAGGCGGCGTACCTGACCAACGAGCCTTTTATTTTGGCAAATCAAGCAACACAGATATTTTTCTTGGAAGGCACATTTGCATGTAGTGATGACTGGAGAGTATTACAAAGGTTTGAGCAGAGGAATTCGTTTAATGAAGTTGCACAACAAGATGATGCTTACACTGCTCCTGATGTACAAGATAACACAGATGTTCCTAATATCTTTGAGAACCATCACGTCAATGACGTCGGCGAAAAGATTGCCTGTCGTGATGTGGACATACAAGAGTTGATCAAGAAGAATCCAACGTTCGAGGACGTTGAGGAGGAAGAAGAAGATGACACCATGGGGAATTCGATTTAGACTGATACACATGGGGAAGATGTTGACGCTGCTACTACGGATGATGATTACATTGCTTTTGTCGTATTTGCCTGTCATAAGACATTTTTTTATCTACTATGTGAAATTGTGTTTGTTATGACAACTGAAACCTGATGAACATGTCGTTTAGTATTTTGCTGTGAGAACATCACTTGTTATGTATGCTGATTTGTGTTTGGTGATTGTATGACAACTAAAACATGATGACATTGTTGTTTAGTTGTACTCATATTTGGCTGTGAAACTTGAATTTGATGACATAATTTGCTGTTGGACTGCAATTTGCTCGACATCTTCGAATGAGAACAAAGCTGACCCGACGAGGCCTCTGCTATTTATTTATTTATATGAGCAAAAGGGGATACCTCCTGATTTCCATTAATAGAAATCATTAGATGTTCACAACACTACGCCAGCCTGCTACACAGGTTTCATTCATTACTAGTTTCCAGCAAAGTGCTCATGTCGTAGCCACTGAATACATCACGAGTGCTACATACACTACAAATAAAGAGACAATCATCCTACAGAGCACATCGATTTTGTCCATTATATTCACAAGCTCTTTCATCTCCTCATTGCTGTCAAGGCCGTTCAGAATTGTTGCTTGGCCATGATCAAAGGAACTGCATCTTTAACCTTTTGCTCTGCATCTTCCTCTTCTGCCGTTCCTTCAGTTACTTGTCCAACACCCCAACCTGCTGGTATTGGGATTCCTCGACTAACCAAATAATCAGCGTAGTTGCATTCCCCCACATGAGCAACTTCCCAAAAATACAAATCACACAAATCTTCCCTTTTCTGCACGAATCAAATTGGTAGATCATCAACCAAACTATTAAAAAATCAGCAACTGAAAGCAGCAGAACAACACTTAAACATATTATTACCCCATGATTCGGGAATTTGTAGAAGACTCGGCCAGGGTTGCAGATTCTGGTTGAGACACGACGGATGACTCTGCGTGATTTGTAGCAGTGGCACCACACCAATGGCAGCGGGTTGCGATGAGCAATCGGCTGCGGTGCGCGTGCAGGCGAGGGTGTGATGAGACCCACAGGCGATGGTACAGGTTGCGACTTGGCACATATCTGGTTGTTGCCTGCTAAAGAGCAGGTGGACGAGCAGCCAGCGGACATGGTTGTTGCGGCCAGAGCTTCTGATGCTAGGCAGAGTAAGTATAGAAGAGGAGAAGAGAACGTTGGATATGTCAGTTTCGTTACTTGCAGTGTAGCATAGCACCATATATACTCATAGTCTAGGTTTGGATTCGAACCAGCTACAGGAGCACGTCTTTCTTTTTTCTAAAACTCGGCAACGTCTCTTTACTGGTACACTAGCTTGTTCTATACGCCTTCCCAAGTCTTTGATTTTCTTTCCCTTTTTTTGCGAGGAAGGAAGGAGGAAAAATTGAGAGTTCCTGGGACTCGAACCCAAGACCTCTCGGTTGAAAACCAAGGGTGCTAGTCACTTATGTGGCGAACGTTCCCTGTGAGGAGGACGGCAGACGAACGCATTTTCCTCGCAGTTTTCTTCCTATATATAAAAAAGTATGCTACTTGGTGTCTGCTTAGTCAACAAATGATTGTGCCAACCTTGATCGTTGGATTGACATTTAACGTCTGTCGCGTTTTTTCAGTCTCTTCTTCCTCGAGCCGCCAAACCCAAACCAGCGCCAGCGGGACCGCCTGCTCCCGCCTCCCACGACTAGCTGTGATCTGCCCCGGCTCCTGTTCGTTCCCGTCCGAGGCCTCACCATCGTCCTCCGCCTTGGTTCGCTCGCCGCGGCACCGCCCTCCGGTGTTGTCAACATGGTCAACAACCGAGAGGAATAAGGAGATGACTGTACATGGTGAGGATGACAGTAGGGACCCAGCAGTGCGCGCAGTAATTTAGTTTTTTCGGGACGGAGAAGTGTATCAACTGGGTTGTGCGGGACCCGTGGCCCGTCTAGCCCAGACTTTTATTTCATATGTTTAGCACATGACCAGCCCAGTTTGTTTTTTTCCTTTCTGAAAATTGCTAGCCAACTATTTTGTTTTTTGCAGAAGAACCAACGTAGGCCTACTTGCTTTTCTACGCCCTGCTAGGCCGGAAATCTTTCAAGATGAGGAGGGATGCATTTTGCCCAGAAAATGGGCTATAAGTAATAAGAAATGGGCTATAAGTAATAATAAATGGGCTGTAAAATGAAAAAATACAGCAAACAGACAATTAGTTCCAAAATATTGTTTTCTTTCGGATTTTGATATTTTAAATTTCATTGTTTTTGTGCGCGTAAAATTTCATTGAATTTAAATTAAGGTATATTTAGATTTAAAATTAATTTGAATCTGGCTAGAAATTTCGGGCTGTATGCTGTTTGGGACAGATTTGGAGGCTGACTTGTGGCTCTAATAGGTTGACGTGTACTTTGGCTTTGTCAACTTAGTCCACAAACGATTCTAGCAGCAGTGACCGTTGGATGTTAATACAACGACCGTGCTGCTTCTTCAATATTTGATCTTCTTGCTCCAGCCGCCCAAACCAGCTCCGGTGGGACTGCCTGCTCCCACCTCCCGTGGCCGGCTGTGCTGCCGCACAGGCCGCACCGCCCCACCCTACTTCATTGCTGGCCAGGCCATTCCTCTACTCACCCACACCTCCTGTTATTTTCCGGTGACGGCAGCCGGACCAGTAAACCCTCGTACTCCCCACCGCGTGGGCAACCATTGCCGAGTCTTCCCCGGCTCCGTGTCGTTCCCTTCCTAGGCCTCGTCGTCGTCCACCGCCATGGCACTCTCGGCGTGGCCTGGTCAACTTGGTCAACGAACGACATCCATCGGCCATGGAATGTACGCGCAAAATAATGATTCCTCCACCTGACAGCTGGGACCCACCGGAAGTGCCTCGGTATTTCGCGAAAAAAACGTTCCCCCCGCTGACATGTCGGACCCACCAGCTATATCTTCACACACAAGGAAGTGCCTCCTTATTACGCACAAAAAAATGAATACCCCTGCTAGCTGGGACCCACCATAGTGGGAGGATGACTTGTGGGCCAACAAAGTTGACGGGGACGGAGGGCTTTGTCAACTTAGTCAATATGAACGATTCTAGCTCCAGTGACTGTACGATGTCCATCCAACGGCCGTAGTGCTTCTTCAACCTCTGGTCTTCTTGCTCCAGCCGCCCAAAGCAGCGCCGGTCGTGCCGCATGATCCTGCCTGCCATGGCCGGCTGTGCTATCGCGGAGGCCTCACCGCCCCCTACTATTCCCACTGCTGGCCAGGCCCTGCGGCGATGGCAGCCTCATACTGCAACCGAACCAGTGAACCCTCGTACTCCTCTCCACGCGGGCTTCCACTGTCGCGTCTTCCCTGGCTCCGCGTCGTTGCCTTCCTAGGCCTCGCCATCGTCCACCGCCGTGGTGCTCTCCGCGTGGCGTGGTCAACATGGTCAAGGAACGACTTCCATCGGAAGAGTACTGTATGTGGAGAGGATGATAGCTGGGTCCACGGCCACAACCCAGTTTTTTTGTGATTTGCCAAGTAAGTTGCTTTGTCAGTCCTGTTGGGCTGCAAATCTTTCAAGAAGAGGAGAGTTTTCATTCGGCTGGCCGAGAAAATGGCCCATCAGTAATGAGAAATGGGATGTACATTTTTAAAACACATCAAACTGGCAATTAGTTTCAAATAACTTTTTTTTTATTTCAAGATTTTAAATTACATTAATTTTTATGCGTGGAGAATTTGTTCGATTTTATATTGATATACATTTATTTTTAAAATCAGTTTGAATGTGAGTCAAAATTTCGGGATTAAAAACAGTTCGGACTGCACCGAAATATGCAAAATTTCGTATAATTTTTTAACCGTGGCCACAATATGGGCTGTAATGCTAACAAAAAGAATATGGGCTCCAAAAAAACCTTAAGAATTAGCAAATAGTCTGAAAATTATTAGAAATAATGGCAGATGGGCTGTATGTTGTTTTCCATAGATTTGAGGCTTTCCTAAAAAAAGGTTGACGCACAAGCAGTGACTATCGGATGTCCATCCAACGGCCGTCGTGCTTTTTCAATCTCTTCTCTTCCTGCTCCAGCCGCTCAAACAAGCGTCGGCGTGACTACCTGCTCCCTCCTTCCCACGGCCAGCTGTGCTGCCGCGCAGGCCTCACCGCCCCACCGTACTCCCATCGCTGGCCTATCCATCCCTCTACTCACCCACACCTGCTGTTATTCTCCAGCGACGGCAGACGAACCAGTAAACCCTCGTACAGTCGTACTCCCCTCTGCGTAGGAAACAACTGCCGAGTCTTCCCTGCCTCCGTGTCGTTCCCTTCCTAGGCCTCGCTGTTGTCCACCGCCCTGGTGCTCTCGGCGCGGCCTGGTCAACATGGTCAACGACCGACATGCATCTGAAGTCGACTGTACGTGGAGAGGCCGACAGCTGGGTCCACGGCCGCACGCAAGGAAATGCCTCCTTATTACGCGCAAAATAATGATTCCTCCACTTGACATCAGGGACCCACCGAAAGGGCCTCTGTATTTCACGAAAAAAACGTTACCGCCACTGATAGCTCGGACCCACCAGCTATATCTTCGCACGCAAAGAAGTGCCTCCTTATTACGCACAAAAAAATGAATACTCCCCCTGTTAGCTGGGACCCAGTATAGTGGCAGGCTGACTTGTGGGCCTACTAAGTTAACGGGGACAGAGGGCTTTGTCAACTTAGTCAATATGCATGATTCTAGCTCCAGTGACCGTACGATGTCCATCCAACGGCCGTAGTGCTTCTTCAACCTCTGGTCTTCTTGCTCCAGCCGCCCAAACCAGCGTCGGTCGTGCCTCGTGCTCCTGCCTCCTGTGGCCGGCTGCGATGCGGCGGAGGCCTCACCGCCCGCTACTACTCCCACCACTGGCCAGACCATCCCTCTACTCACCCACACCCCCTGTTACTCTGCGGTGACGGCAGCCTCACACTGCAATGAACCAGTGCCCTCGTACTCCTCTACGCGTTGGCATCCACTGCCGCGTCTTCCCCGGCTCTGCGTCATCCCCTTCCTAAGCCTCACCGTCATCCACCGCCCTGGTGCTCTCGGCGCGGCGTGGTCAACGTGGTCAAGGAACGGCTTCCATCGGACATGGACTGTACGTGGAGAGGCTGACAGCTGGGTCCACGACCGCAGCAAGGAAGTGCCTCCTTATTACGTGCAAAATAATTATTCCTCCACCTAAAAATGAGGACCCACCGGACGAACCACCGTATTTCGCCCCCCTGACTGCTGGGACCCACCAGCTATATATTCGCACGCAAGGAAGTGCCTGACAGTCGGGACCCACCTGGTCGAAGCGTACGTAGTGTTGTCATTCTGATCGCGAACGTGTACGTACATATATACTGGTGGATGTAGAGGCGCGCACGTGTCGTAGTAGAGGCGGCCAGGGTGCAAGAAAGAAAATACGGCCACGTAATTCGTCGTTTTATACGCCCTCTTTTTCGTTCGCCATTTTCTCGTCAGATCTCTTTTTTGCTATCTCGACTTGTGTTACCATGTGCCTCCTATATGCTTGCATATTTGCTTGCTAAAAATCTATTGATATGGATCCCCATCCACTTGCTAATCTTTTTAAAAGATCCAATCATGATGAACCAATTGCTAGTGATTTGAGTGCACTAGATTATCTTTATGAAGTCTTGCTTGAGATTCGTGAATCTAAAAATTGTGATGAAGTGTTAAAAGAAGGAATTTATAAAGTGACTCATGATAGCTCCTTGGATGAAAAGCATGATTGCAATGACGTTATTATAAATTTATTAATTTCAATTGTGCTAATAATGTGCAAAGCCCCAAGCTTGGGGATGCTAATATTGCTATGTCCACTACTTATTGCAATGATCATGATTGGGGCGATAATGATTATTTTGATCTTGATAGTTTATTTAAGCCCCATGATGAATATGCTTGCAATAATATTAAAAGTGGGTTTGGAAGAGTGTCAACTTTAGCTAAAAATAATCCCACATATTTGTAGAGTGTTCAATCTTATGAAATTTTTGATAAAGGTGGTCTTGGAGAGGTCATGACTTTATTTGATGATAGTCCCACTATTTTGGAAGAGTGTGAACTTTCCATGCATGTGGATCAAGAGAATATTTTATATGATAGCTATATAGTTGAATTTGATTATGATCCTACATGTAATTATTATGAGAGAGGAAAATATGGTTGTAGAAATTTTCATGTTACTAAATCACCTCTCTTCATATTGAGATTGCTATTGTTTCTTTCTCCTTCCTTGCATATGCTAGGCTTTTCTTGTCTTGATAATTTGTTCTCCTATAAAATGCCTATCCATAGGAAGTATGTTATACTTAAATGTGTTTTTCACACGCTACATGATGCTCTCTTCATGTCTTAGTTACAATCTTTCATGTGAGCATCATTGAAATCTTATGCCTAGCTAGGGGCGTAAAACTATAACGCTTGTTGGGAGGCAACCTAACAAATAAAATTTATTTTTGATTTTTGCTTTCTGTTTTTGAGTGTTAGCACAATTATTCTACTGCTATGATTGTGTTTTCTGTGTTTTAATTAGTGTTTGTGCCAAGTAAAGCCTTTAGGATCTTCTTGGGTGATAGTTGTTTGATCTTGCTACAAACAGAAACATTTACGCTAACGAAAATAATTTTCATTTTTAACTAGAGGGTGATAAATACCAATTCTTTTTTAGTAGATTAATATAGAAATTTCTCAGGCCTTCCTAATTTTTCAGAGTTTTTGAAGTTACAGAAGTATTCGAAGTATCCATATTTCTACAGACTATTCTGTTTTTGACAGATTCTGTTTTCTTTGCGTTGTGTGCTTGTTTTGATGATTCTATGGTTTTCTTTGATGAGTTCTTGCCATAGAAAAGTTGGAATATAGTAGATATAATGCAAAAATAAAATATGAATTGTTTTGCTACAACACTTATAGTAGTGATTTGTTTTTTATACTAACAGATCTCATGGAGGCTTTGTTGAGTTTTGTGTGATTGAAATTTTCAAGTTTTGGGTTATCTTATGATGGATGAAGGAATGAGGAGTAAGAAGAGCCTAAGCTTGGGGATGCCCCGGCATCCCAAGCTATTATCCAAAGAGGATCAATCAACTAAGCTTGGGGATGCCCCGAGTGTCATACCCGCTTTCTTCTAATGACCATCGGTATTTTACTCGAAGCTATATTTTTATTCGTCACATACTATGTGTTTTGTTTGGAGCGTCTTGTATGATATGAGTCTTTGCTTGTTTTCTTTTGTGTTTCTAGTCTTGATCCCTTGCTGGACACACATATTTGAGAGAGCCAAAATTATGTCATGACTTGTTAGAATTGCTCTCTATGCTGCACTTAAATTTTTATGAGCTGTGGACTTACTCTAGTGCTTCACTTATATCTTTTTGAGCAGGGTGTGCTTTAGTATTTTTAAACAAATGCTCTCTTTCTTCACTTAGATTTATTTGAGAGTTAGTAAATTTTTCAAGAAATTCTCTGTTGCTTCACTTAAATTGATTTTAGAGAAAGAAATATTATACTCATGATCTTCACTTATATTTGTTTGAGCTTATCAAAAGCAACACATGAAAATTAGTCCCAAAGTGATAGATATCCAAGAAGGATATAATAAAAACTCTCACGAAGATCATTGGACAAAATAACTTGATTCTTAGTAATAGTTTTGAGATATGATGATGTGATATGTGATTCATGTTGATGAGTAATTATGATTTAGTAAGAATATTGGTGTTCAGGTTTGTGATTCCCTATGCAAGAATGAAAGTCAATAGTCATGCAATGAAATTATATCCTACTTGTGGTGCATTATTCGGTGTTAATTATGATTAATGCTCGCTTATGAGAATATTCGTTTCTTGGTTGGTCGCTTCCCAATCTTTTGCTAGCCTTGATTTTACACTAAGTATGATCACTACTTGTGGATCCAAAATCCTCTAAACCAGTTTTGCCACATGAGTCCACTATACCTACCTATATGTGGTATTCTTTTGTCGTTCTAAGAAAATTTGTATGTGCCATCTCTAATATTCAAAATAAATTTCTCTTTTGTGTGCTCGTACCGCTCGCGAGGTGATGAGGGGTGGCTAATATTTTCCATGCTAGATGTGTTATTCTCATGATGAGTGTTTATTCACTTGTTATTGCACGAGAGTAAGGCAAAGGTATTAGGGATGCCCAGTCCCGAAATGAAAAATGAATTTACGTTATGTTGTCAAATAATAAATTCATTGGAAAGTGTTGGTATGGAAGGCACCCGTAGATACGGTTAGCCATGGATAGTGAAAGTATGGTGGAAAAAGGAATACACTTTAATTTTTGTTTGGGAACCGCCTATGATATATCTAGCATGGAAAGTGTTGGGAACTCTAAGTCGTTGTCGTTGGTGGGAAAATTATGCCTCTCAAAATGTTTTTATATCTAAATTTTTGCTTTCAGCTCTGGCACCTCTACAAATCCCTACCTCCCTCCGCGAAGGGCCTTTCTTTTACTTTATGCAATTTTTATTTTGAATTTGAGTCTCCATATTCTCTCATAAAAGCACCAACTAGGGAGGACTATGATCATACTTGAGCAACGAGTGTAGTTAATATGCAAGTGTGTTTCATGAATGGATCAATGATTGAGCATGATGGGCTAGGGATAACTTATTTTAGCGTTGATATTTTGAAAGACTTCGTTGCTTGTTGATATGCTTGAGTATTTAAGTTATCATGTCAAAACTAGACTATAACTTTGAACAATATAAAAGTCCAAAAGTCCATGCTATAAAGAAAAGAATATGAGATGACATGTTAGGCAGCATTCCACATCAAAAATTATGTTTTTACCATTTACCTACTCGAAGACGAGCAGGAATTAAGCTTGGGGATGCTGATACGTCTCCAACGTATCTATAATTTTTTATTGTTGCATGCTCTTATATTATCATTCTTGGATGTTCTATAATCATTTTATAGTCATTTTATATCATTTTTGGTACTAACCTATTGACATAGTGCCAAGTGCTAGTTGCTATTTTTTGCATGTTTTTTACATTGCAGGTAATCAATATCAAATGGAGTCCAAATGCAGTGAAACTTTCTGTGGATTTTTTAGGACCAGAAGACATCCAATGGGCCGGAGAAGCGCCTGGGGGTGCTCCGAGGGGAGCACAACCCACCAGGGCGCGCTTGGAGGCCTAGGCTTGCTCTGGTGGGTTGTGCCCACCTCGGGTGCCCCCGGACCGCCTCTTTGCTCTATAAATACCCCAATATTCCAGAAACCCTAGGGAGTCGACGAAAATCAATTCCAGCCGCCGCCGAGTCCAGAACCACCAGATCCAATCTAGACACCATCACGGAGGGGTTCACCACTTCCATTGGTTCCTCTCCGATGATGCGTGAGTAGTTGTTTGTAGACCTTCGGGTACGTAGTTAGTAGCTAGATGGCTTCCTCTCTCTCGTTTGATTCTAAATACAATGGTCTCTTGGAGATCCATATGATACAACTCTTTTGTGCTGTGTTTGTTGGGATCGGATGAACTTTGAGTTTATGATCAGATCTATCTCTTTTTATCCATTAAAATTATTTGAGTTTCTTTGATCTCTTATCTGCATGATTGCTTATAGCCTCGTATTTCTTCTCCGATATTTGGGTTTGTTTGGCCAACTTGATCTATTTATCTTGTAATAAGAAGAGGTGCTTTGTAGTGGGTTTGATCTTACGGTGCTTGATCCGAGTGACAGAAAGGGAACCGACATGTATGTATCGTTGCTACTAAGGATAAAACGATGGGGTCTATTTCTACATAAGTAGATCTTGTCTACATCATGCCATCGTTCTTATTGCATTACTCCATTTCTCCATGATCTTAATACACTAGATGCATGCTGGATAGCGGTCGATGTGTGGAGTAATAGTAGTAGATGCAGACAGGAGTCGGTCTACTAATCTTGAACATGATGCCTATATAATGATCATTGCTTGGATATCGACATGATTATTTGAAGTTCTATCAATTTCCCAACTGTAATTTGTTTACCCGCCGTTTGCTATTTTTCTCGAGAGAAGCCACTAGTGAAACCTATGGCCCCCAGGTCTCTATCTCATATTATTTTCCTTTGCGATCTATTTTATTTGCCTTTTATTTTCAGATCTATTAAACAAAAAATACAAAAATACCTTGATGCAATTTATTATTATTATTATTTATTTTATTTTTGCGTTCGATCTATCAATCTACTACAATTTACTCATGTCTGTGTGCCAATTTCTGGCGCCGTTACCCGTAAGGGATTGACAACCCCATTTACACGTCGGGTTGCGAGTATTTGTTATTTGTGTGCAGGTGTCGTTTACGTATTGTTGCTTGGTTCTCCTACTGGTTCAATAATCTTGGTCTCACCACTGAGGGAAATACCTACTATCGCTATGCTGCATCATCTCTTCCTCTTTGGGAAAATACAAATGTAGCTTCAAGCCACATCAAGGGCCACGGTAACGTTTATAAGGGCTGGAACCATGTCCATTTGTAGTAGCTTAGCACCACCTCCTAAGAACCTTGCCGTCAAGGTTGTTCTCTCTATAAACACAAGGCTCATACATTCATAAATCCACTAAAGCAGGAGTAGGATTTTACGGATATTGCGTCCCGAACCTGGTAAAATGCTCATGTGCTGTTGTGGTTTTGCTGTTCTTTCTATGTTGTGATCCCACGCCAAACATAAAGGGGCCCTTCGGCCCCATAGATTGTCGTGCAATGACACAACCATGTTAATATTTGCATTCTTTCTAGCGTTAGAATGGTAGTAGTTCACTATGGCCGTCATTGTTGCCTACTCCTATGCCTACTCCTATGACTAAATGTTTCTCCATAGAAAATGGACAACTACATTATGTGCTACAGGAATGTGATACAGGTTTTGACCAAGAAGGCCCGGAACCCGAACAAGTAGATGAGGAAGACTTGCCCTCGACAAAGAAGAGGAGTAGCCCCAAGAAGAGCAACAACAAGAAGAAGCCTACACTGCCTACACAGACCTCTATAGTCTCCAGGGCTCTATCAATGTATGAGCAACCTTGCCAAGTCCCTTCGAGACACGTCCGCCTACATGAACTATAGATTCTTGAACTGGAGCCAAGGATGGGCTCCTAACCAACCGCCACAACTTGGGGGAGGTCACTACCACATCTACATCAACATGTGGCGGTATTATTTGAATAAATTGTAACAGGGTTGTACTTCAGCTCATTGAGATCCAAAACACTTGTGTTGGTCTATTCCAATACTTGGTTTTTATTTGCTTTTGTTGTTCTTTTTGCCATTTTTATTTTCATTTGGATGTCAGTTTTCAAAAAACCAAAAACAGAAGAAGTTTCACTTTGTTCTTTTCTCTTGCCTCTTGGATTTTGTTTGCATTCTTGTTTATATTTCAGAGGGATTGATCTAAGTTGGACAACGAGGAAAGCAAGCATAAGGAAGAGAAGTGTGTACGTTCATGACCATGAAGGTATCTCATATGACTCCCGTCTTTTGCACTTGAGATGCTTAGAATAGATGTAGTAGTAGCATGTGTGATGTGTGCAAGAGGGAGTAAGTCTTGATAAAGGTTTTGTTCTAGTAGATGAAATAATTTTGTAGCCTTTATTCGATTTAACGTAGATAACCAAGGCTTGTCGTGGGACTGTTTAAAAAAAATAAGAAATGATCCTAACTAAAAATAAGCATGCATAAGAGAAAGTCTTCAAAGACTTGGGTGTTGAGAAAAATCATAGAGAAAATGATGTTAGAAATGCTCAAGCCCATATTGTTAATTTTAATAGACTTTATAGAACTTGTGGATTAAATTATCTAGAGGAACTTAGTTGAAGCGTGAACGAGATTATCCCAAAAAGTTGAGTTGTATCTCTTATATGGTGCTTCAGCTTCTCGCTGGTGCTATGACGATCAAGTTTAAGATTGGGGGAGTTGATGAGTGGTACTTTTTCACTCATCCACCCCTAGTTTAAACCGATATATTTCATTAAAACCGAGATGTTCGCACCAATATTGCCACTAATGTCTAATGAATGCATTGGATTCCACAAATCCACTCTTTATTGTGTATCTATAGGAAATGGGCTAAATATGGATGAAATCAAGTTAGAACAAAGAAAGAAGTAAAGGAAGAGATAGAAGAAATCAGGAGAGGGCGCGCCAGCAAATCTAGAATAAAGACAGAGTTTCATACGACCGAGACCGCCTATATGAGCGGTCGTATGGCATAGAAACCTAGGCTACTTGTCCACCAGAACAACTTTTATAAAGCATTCGAGACCAAAATGTCAAGAGAAGAGCTCTGAGTGGAGCCAGAATAGAGTAATCTTCATCCCCTCTTCACCATCCCTAACCACTGTCATTTCCCATCTCCAGAGCCACCATCTCCATCTCTGCCATAGTTCATCCTCCTCCGCACCATACTTGTAATCGTGTATGACATAATGCATCCATTGTAAGACATATTATCAATCAATAGCCTTGCAACCTCGTGTATTTGTTGAATTGGTCAATGTATGTGCTTTGAATTAATGGCGTGTATGTGTTAAATAAAATTGTACGGTTGATGTCTCTTGTCTCTTTTGTGATTGTCATACCTGCAGGTACCGAGGATCAGGAATGAGTCAAGAGGAGGCTAAGGGAAGAGAGACCGAGAAGTGTTATTCTGAACACTAGTGACAAAAAGGTTTAGTACGTCAATACAAATCTTATCTCTGGGATTCAGATGTAGCCATTAAACGCCCAATGCTCTTGTATGATTATTGCAAGCTTAATTATCAAGGCAACCCCGCGAGATGGATAGGGCCTTTGGTTGGACAACTAACTTTCAATGCAGGACGCATGCCGGTTAAGATGTAATTTGGACACATCCCCCAGTTCGATTTGTAACAAGCACAGCTCGATTGGTGACTTCAAGCGCACAAATTAAGATCATATTTGATCCCGCCATGGTTGTAAGCATTAATACCTCATACCCATGTCTATTTACTATTATAATTCTTCTCCTACAACTTGTTTGAATTTGATCCAGCCAAAAGCTGGAATTGTTTCTTTAACAAAAGTTTGTTCGAGACCCTAGAGTCAAGGGGATCATCCTCCTGTGGGTTCGATAACTCAAGGTAACCTTTGGGGGAAAGGGCGAGAATCCTTATTATTCCATTTTAGGGTCACTAAAGGAAGAAATCACTTAGTCCATACCATTGTATTGCCTCATATGAGGTACCCCACCATTATGAACGACATGAAGAAGCAGGATGTAGGGTATTACTCTCCGGAGGCCCGAACATGGGTACTTGTGCATGCGGGCTTTGACATGATACATCCAATCTCGCTAGGAACCCTGCCGAGAGATCAGACGGTATTTTGCACCACCAATAGTCACAGAGGTGCTCCTAGTACACCCTTAGCCGAACGTGCGGTAGCATAAGGGGTAAACATAGCAGCGAGGAAATCTAGCTTATGACCCAGGACACAAGTTGAAACTGATGCATATAATGGCATAAGGTTCAAGGAAGTGGTTGTTTGCTCCATGGAGCTCCACGACGTGCATGATTCATGCTACTCTGCAGTGTCGGGTGTGACATGTGGCTCCGTTTTGTGCTATGTGACCCGAGATGACGGACAATTGTGTTGATCAAGGTTTAATGAAGCAAGATGCATCATGGGCAGATATAAGCAACAAAAAATTTGGGTTGTCTCTTTATTTAATTCAAGCGAAGGTCGAGCGTAACAATCGAACTAAACAATAACAAAATGAAAATACCAAAAACAGAGATAGAGCAACATAGTAGAGATGGCATTCTGGGGTTGAGCTTTCGTCTTCAAGTCCAGCATTGTCATGTTGTCATGCACTCTCCACCGTCTTTGAGATGAATAGGTATCACCACATTAGGAGTGCACAACTTGACCAAGTCAAATCCATGACCACACTGTCTACGCTCGATCCAATTTAGTATCTCAAAGATTAAACGATAGCGACATATGGCCCTGGAAACTGATCAAACTAATTCATATATTATATGTGGACCCAATCTCCAACGTGCAGATATCTCCAGAAAAAAACACTCAACTCATCGACCCCAAGATTAATGCCCAATCCTTATCATTACATAAAAATGAAGTTATTAATGCATCAATTAATTCAAAAGCAAAGATAAGACTCGAGAGCATCTATCCAAGAGCATTCGACGCCTATAAAACCCCCTTGCTCGATTGATCAACCATGTACCTTTTGAGGGTGTCTTTAGTTGCCTTCTAAGTTGGTACCCTTGCTCCATCAATCTATCATGTACCTTATGAGAGTGTCTTCAATTGCCTTCTGATTTAGCACCCTTGCTCGATTGATCGATCTTGTATGCACATGACCATCTTCCGCAATGACAGGTCGCCCGCTACTGGCCCCGGTTGTAACGCTGCGTCCTACTGGACCAGCGTTGGAGCCGACGGCTTGCTCGAGGGCCTCTCTATATGTGGGCGGCCTTAATCAAGGCGTGGTGAAGGGGCAACTCTATTCACTCTTCTGCCAGGTAGTGCCCGTGGCGTCCGTTTGTATCTACCGAGACATCATTGGTAGGTCGCTCGAGTACGTCTACGTGAACTTCTACAGTCGGGAAGATGATGAGTGTTGTCTTGGTGCCTTTGCATGTTCACTCACCATCCTCCTGAGTATAGAAGTTGACGTAGCCATAACTGAGTGACCTGCCAGTGACGTCCCAACAGATATAGACAAACGCCACGTGCATGACCTTGCAAAAGAAGGTGTAGAGCTGCCCCTCTGCCATGCCTTGATCGAGGTTGCCCTCGCCAGGGCCGGCCCTGAGGGGGGGCAGGGGGGTGGCCGCCCCGGGCCCCTGAAATCTAGGGCCCCCCGCCAGGTATGCCGTTGCCGTATAGCTAGCCCATGAGCATGGCCCGGTACGTAGCCTCCCGTAACAGACCATCAGCCTTGATTTTGTCTATGCAAAACATTCAGCTAACAGGCACGTTGCGTGATTAGGTAGCCCACAATCGCGAGAATCCTGGCTCCTAGTACGGTAGAATTGAGAGTTGCCAGTTTTGTTTTCTTTCCATCATGAGTCGCATATCTTGTTCTTTGTTACGATCCCTAATTCCCCACTACCCTAGTAAATTCGGCTGAGCCCCGATCGCGAGTTGCGGCCTCGCCGGCGCTTGACGGTTTCAGCCAGGGCCATGACTGCCACAGTACGCCGACAAACTCCGCTGCTCTGTCCCTAGGCGTTGAAGCACAGTCCCGTAGACGCCAGTACACATCACACCATTGCTGCGCCGAGCATTCGCCGACGCCGATCTTACCGATTTGAGGTATACTGTATCACGTAACCATTTCCCTATACGCATACTGTTAATTAAGTACTCCAATGTACATGATGCATACCTTACACTGTTCAACCATTTGATGCAAAATAAAATAAAAACCATAGTCCTCTTTTTTAAAACAAGTATCCTAGACCTTTGTTATCATGTCGTCTACAAACTATGCTTCTGATAGAAAAAAACAAAGGAAAGGGAACAACGTGTGGTGGTAGAATCGCAGACAGGGGCTATTGATTTCTTTTTTCAACAGTAACACTGGAAAATTTGCCTCAGTGGTGCTTCGACGAACCCAAATGATGATTGATGAGTTGGGTCTTGGCGAAGGAAGAGGAACGAACTAATAGGAATTCTGAATCTTAACAAGAAGAAATTATTGACATCAACATTGGCAATAACAATATATACGTTTTTCTTCAGGAAGACAGTGTATATATCTGTCATAAGAATTTTTACCGCCATCGGGAGCATTTTATCCATATATTTTGCTTATTATTGTTATGACGTATATAGTTGGGGGCCCCGAGTTTTGGTTTCGCCCCGGGCCCCTGAAATTTCAGGACCGGCGCTGGCCCTCGCTCTAGCCGCCTGCTCTAACGCCGGTCCAGGAGGACACAGCGTGATGACCAAGGCCAGTAGCAGGTGGGCTGCCATTGCAAAAGTTGATTGGGTGGGTATAAGATCAATTGATCGAGCAAGGGTGCTGACCTAGAACGCAACAGGTGATAGTCTTAGAAGGTATAGGGCCGATCGATCGAGAAATTTTGTTTTTTCGGTGTCAAATGCTCTTGGATAGACACTCTTGAATCCTATCTTCTCTTTGATGCATTAATCACTTCCTTTTATGTAATGATAAGTATGCGACATTAATCTTGGGCTCAAGGAGGCGAGTGTCTTTTTGTTGGAGATATCTGCACACTAGAGATGGGGTGCACATATACTGATGCCCCGCACGTTGTTGCGGGAATATTTTGCAACATATTTCAATGTGATTCGTTGTATGAATAATTAATAACTGAAGTAATAATATAAAAAGCTAAAACTGAAAATACATATAATTTATTATGTTTGATTACTATATAATTGTAATTTTTTTATTAACAATAAATAGCATAGTAGAATGAAAATTCTTTTGGATGTTTGCATGTTGAGATGAGTCTTTTTTTTATGCATGTTTAATGATGAAGTGACATGCTTGCATGATGGGAGACATATGATAGTGGAGGTGGGCATTTTCTCATGCATGCTATGGGATGATGTGGCATGCTTGCATGTTGAAAGAAATAGTTAGTGGGAGCTAGCTATTTAGATATAAAAGATTAGTTCGATCAGTTTCTAGGACTATATGCCACTATCGTTTAATGTTTGAGATACTAAACTAGATTGAGCATATAAAGTGTGGTGATGGCTTAGACTCGGTCAACTTGTGTGATCGTAACATTTGTGGGCTATATGTCTAACTTGAGGAGTGCGGCAAATGGTGACCTCGACATCCTCTGATAATGATCCACTATGTTCTTTACACCAAAGGATGCCACATGGATATGACATTGGCCATGAAAGTTCAGAGCAAGGATCAACCGCTGGTCAGGCTCGATTGGATCATTTTGGCGGTAGTCTTGATGAGCATCTGGGGATCCAAAGAGGTAGTGACTGTCTCGTAAGGTGGCCTTCCGGCAGTGGTACCTCATAGGAAATAGCTCCGTTGGGGCGCACCATTCCTAGGCCCATAGCTTGTGGGTGCATTGACATGTACCTATTTGCTGCTAGGCAATGGTTTTATAACTCGTCTGGGCCTGGAAATCTCAGAATGGACCAGTAGCTTGACGCCTGGTTTCCGATGATATCATTGTTGCCAGTTTATCTGACATCGGGCAGATCGCCCTGTGTGGCGTATGCCCCACTAGCCCCCAAGAATGTTTCAGAATGTACATGGTGGCAAGGGACATTGTCCTCGGAAGCATGATTTGGGTAGCGGAGCACGTGTCCCTATTTGTAGATTTGGTCAACTGCTGAGTTGGTTTCCATCTTGTCTGGGGGGGGGGGGGGGGGGGGGGCTGCCGTACGCCAGAGTCATCGCTAGACGATCCGTGAGCAGACTTGTGATGTGTGATGCTTTGTAGGGTCAGGGTGGCTTGACCCGACCTTGATCCTTGATGCTTCCATGGTCGCTTGAACATCATCTGCAAGTTGGTCTGTATTGCCATTCACCATTTTGACGCTCTTGGGTCCTAGCATCTTGAGTTTGAAGTAAGCATAGCGCGACAGCATAGAAACATGCGAAGGTCGTTTGCCCGAGGAGTACATGTTTGCCACTTTGGAAGGGAATGATGTCGAAGTTGATGTCTTTGATGTGATAGTTCTCCCGTGTACCGAATACTACATTCAGGGTGACCCTACTATGCTGGGTTTTATATGCTTGAACTTGGTATTACTCGGGCAGGCTCATGTGGGTTTATACACATCTTCTTGACGATGTCAGTGTATATAAGGTTAAGGGTGCTACCCCTATCCATAAGGACTTAGGTAAGATGGAATCCATCAACGATGGGGTCGAGGACCTGAGCGACCGTCCACCATGGCGGACGCTAGTCAGATGGTCCTGTCAAGCAAAGGTGATCGGTGATTAGTCCCTTTTGTGATCCGATAACAGATAGTGAAAGCGCAGGTCTACTCCCAGAGGGGGTGAATGGGAGATTTTTAGAAATTTGTAAAACTCTCATGAATTTGACGAAGATCAGAATGAAGAAATAAAACAAGGGCGAGACAAATTCATCACAAAAACATAGAGCATGCATACACGATAAATGCGAGTGAAGAACATGCAATCATACAAGCATTCAAGAATACAAAACATGAACTGAAGAGATGAGAAACAACATGATGAAAGACTTCAGTTCAAGTTCTTCAGAATGTAGATCAAAGATTCTTGAGGAGCGGAATAACTTAAAGTAAGAGGGTGAGTAATTTGAAACCAGGTAGGCTCAATGATGACACGATGATTTGGTAGGCCAGTTCCAATTGTTGTATCAACTGTATGTCTGGATTAGGCGGCTAAGATTAAACTCCGAAGGAACTAACTGTTCATCGTATCCCTCTAGATCTAAGGACACAACAGACCTCGCCCAATCAGTCGTGGTAAGGGGTAACGCCCCGGACACACCCACCGGTGGTCGTTACTCCTGGTGGGATCTAGACTGGCCCCATAGATCAATACTAGTCTTTTCTGCGCACTTTTTCCTCACTCGTGCGCATCCGAAAGCAACTTCTCAATCGGTCACCCATCCTGAAATTACTGCAAGCTGAGCACGCTTAACTTTAGAGTTCTTTCCGAATGGGTTCCCGAAAAAGAAGGAATTCCTTATTGATATGAGTAGTCTATCATCCCTAATAAGCCATGATATCACATACACCCCCACTCAGAGGAACTGACCTCCTTGTTAGGCCACCGGAACATTCCCTCTTGGCACATATGTCCGTGCATCTAGTCCGGCACATGTGCCATGCCGTGTGCCATGACGGGTCACAAACGTCATGCACAACATGATCGCACACTTCAGCACCTGGCCGCAAACATCCGTGTAACCGCGAGGGTCAGCTCTAATACCAACTTGCAACGCCCCGGGCTAACACATACACCCCCACTCAGAGAAACTGACGTCGTCGTCGGGCCACAAGAATGTTCCCTCTTGGCACATACGTCCGTGCATCCTATCTGGCACATGTGCCATGCCGTGTGCCACGACGGGTCACAAACGACATGCACAACATGACCGCGCACCTGTCCACAAACATCCATGTAACCGCGAGGATCGGCTCTGATACCAACTTGCAACGCCCCGGACACACCCGCTGGTGGTCGTTACTCCTGGCGGGATCTAGACTGGCCCCATAGATCAATACTAGTCTTTTCTGCACACCTTGTCCTCACTCGTGCGCACCCGGGAGCAACTTCCCGGTCGGTCACCCATCCTGAAATTACTCCAAGATGAGCATGCTTAACTTTGGAGTTCTTTCTGAATGGGCTCCTGGAAAAGAAGGAATTCCTTATTGATGTGAGTAGTCTATCATCCCTAATAAGCCAGGCTATCACATAAGGCTTCAAGGTAGACTTCCAAAACCTTCACAAACTTGTTCACCGGCATGCCACAATTACTCTTGGCTGCTCAGAACATGACGCCTAACCACCTGGAAGAATGACTGTCTTCAAAGGTAACAAGTGTCAGATCACATAGGTCAAACTCTTTAGTGATGCCCAATCACTTTCGCTCTGATTGGGTTTTTCCTCACTTGGATTTCTAACAATATCGTCATAGGAAGGTTTGATCTCAAATAACAAGTGTCAATCTCTCTCTAGAGCAGCCAACCAACAAGTGGTTGTGGGGGGGCTATTTATAGCCAAGGGAAACCCGAAATCAATTTTCACAAATGCCCCTACGGACATGACCGTTGTCAGGATAAGGATCCACTCGACAGCTAGCACACAACGCAACAACGGTCGGAAATTTGTACTCACAAATTCGTCGGGGCACTCAATTTCCTCATGATAGGCAGATCACATAGGTGAACTCCTAACTCCTTAGTCTGACCAAATTCATCTGCGACTAGAAGAACGGTGTCTCTATCACTAGCAAAGTTGTCAGATCTGCGGGAGATTTCCAAATCCTTCACTCGAAGTGGTAGGATATGTATAGGTTTGAGCATCACTTTGGAAATATGATATATGTATCACCTAGACCCCTTTAACAATATGGTTTTTCCAGTGACTCAAGTAAGAAGAATGAAACTACAAAAACAAAAGGCTTCATGCTTCCAATTCTTTACATCAGTTCCTTTAAAGGCCACACCAAATTCTTCATTAAAGAAATACAATTTTAGGGGTCTTCCTGCGCCGGTTAAACAAAATCTTCAGGGACTATATCCCCTGTGTAAACTCACAATCACATTAGTCCCTTAACCCATTTGTCTTCAATACTCCAGAACCACTAAGGGGGCACTAGATGTACTTACAATCTCCCCCTTTTTGGTGATTGATGACAAATTGGTTAAGTTTTCAATGGGGATAAATAATGGAAGTGTAAGAACAAAGTATGAAGAATTTTATTACATGATATAGAGGAAATCCCCCTGAAGATGTGCATATGATGAATTTGCTTTGGATTGCAAATGCACATGACAATTAGAAATTGTGGAGATATCCTCCTATATCTTGGAATCCAATCATCCAAGTCATATGATATGAAGAAATAGAAATGCATGATGAAAATTAGCGTATGACAAAATTTAGCATGCATGCACACACACATATATAGCATTGAGGATGAAGCATGCAGATAATGTGTTCAAAAGAGTTAGACCACCAACAGTATTTAAGTTACAACTCATCATAGAACATGCTAGAAGAACTAAGAGTTGCAACTTAACCAAAAACAACCCGATATAAAGATAGACCCGCCTGAAGACTAACTCAAATTTCTCTCCCTTTGTCATCAAATGACCAAAACGAGACGAAACTAAGGACTAACACCCCTGGAGAATATCATCTTGAAGAGGGCGGAGGAGCGCTAGTGTTGGTGTCAGGGTTGCGCAGAGAAGATGGGCCTGCAGCAGTGTTCTCAACATCCTGATTTTAGTGAGTGGAACATGAAGGAGACATCGATCTTGGTACTAGCTGAAGAACTTGAACTTTCTTGAACTTCTTCTTGGTCGGATACGACCAATCGAAGTCTTGTTTCAACTCCATATCAGCAAGTTCTTCAGGAGTCTTCAAATGTGAAAGAATGGTATCACTTCTATCAAAGATCTCATGGGAATAGTAGTGGTTTTTGCGCATTGAGTTCTGCGTCAGAGTCATATTGGCAAGAATTGCTACAAGCTGACGCTTAACCCAGTCATCGTTCTAGTCTCCCTTCTAGTGCGGGTTGATGAGAAGATCACGACCATTCATGACCCGAGGAGATTCACTTTGATGATTTTCCCTAAGGCGTTTGCTCCATTGTCTTGGCTAGCAGTTTCATCACCTGTCGACTGTGAGACTAGTTGATGAAATTGTCCATCATGGGAACAAATTCCTTCATCAATGACTACCTTGCCCTTTCCGAAACTAAAGAGATAGTGCTCTGAAGTATTTCTAACTCTGGCAGGAAACTGACATTCAGCCTTGTGGTGTATGGAAGTTATGGATCTGATGAATCTCATGATCCATGGTGCACAAGGCTTCAAGTCAAATGGTGATTAAGCTACAGTGGCCAAAGTCCTCATGAAGAAATCATGGATATTGATGGAAATACCATGTATGATTTTGAATATCAACATCTTCATGACTCCCACAACTTCTTTGTCGTGGGAAACCACAACAACCTATGGGACTAGGAGGACCCTTGCTGGTTCGGCAGGGGGGCGTCGAGTTGCACAAAGAGCAAACGAGCGTGGGGTAGCACGACAGAGATCACGTAGGCAATTTAACCTAGGTTCAGGCCGCCGTGAGGCATAAAACCCTACTCCTGCTTTAATGGATTGATGATGGAAGAGTGGTGGTGGAGCGTAGTACACTTGCCCGGCTGGGGTTGCCTCAGGGCGGCAGTGACTACGCGCGTATGGGGGTGTGAGTTATCCAATCTTCTAACCCTTTTTATGATTCCCATGGACCTCCTTTTATAGATCAAGGGGTTACCCTAATGGCAAAGTGGTCATTATGCCTCGATAAGATAGAAAACAGTGTTGTCATACCTAACTCTGCGGGCTGACAAGGCACATTAAATGCACTACTCAATGTCACATCGTTGGTTGCCCGACAAGGCTTGCCAGGCCATCTTGCCAGCTCCACGCCTGCTCGCCCAACACATCGTAGAATGGGTGTCATCTGTGGGTTTTTCCTGTAGGGAGAGGCTGCCATGCGGAGAATAGCTGCCACTTAGTCACTTTGCGGCTTGACACTGCACTGATTGACGACATGGGTCGTGGCGGAGTAGTTGGTGAGGTGGTTTTTCCTCTGTGTGCCCCGGCAGGCCCTGCCGGGACCTCTTTGACGCCTTCTTCCGGGGTGGCCTCGCCCTTTGCCGGGCTCACCTTCCCAGGAAAGGAGGCCCTTCTATTGATGGTCTCTTGCTTCTCTGGCTCGATCCCGGTCCCTCTGATCTGCATGTCGGTTCTTTGGACATCTTGGTTTCTTCTACTCTGGCTTGAACTTGACTTGCCCATGCATGAGTCAGGGGAAAATACATACCCATGTATATTTTCCTTGACATAAGCCCCCGGGCCTAAGCCACACATGTCGCGTGGCACGTTGGGTTAGGCTCCAAAAAGTGCACGGACACATGGCAGGAGAGGGCTGCGCATGCCGCTTTACATCGGTGACTAGTCAATCCAACGTCCACTTTGCGCAATTACTGCGCATCGTGGGGTCGTGGGACTGTTGCAGTTAAGGTAAAACAGTACCTTTCCGAAGCATCACACCTCTGCCCTGCATCCCCTCCTTAAGAGCATGAGAAAAGCGGAGCGGCACATTTTACATGTCTCTTGCCTCGTTCCCCCATCTTCTTCCACTACAAGCCAAGAGACAGTTTCTCCTCGCGCCCTCCTATTCATCGTCGCCCCTTTCACCGAATCCCTTCCCCTTCCGCATCGCCATCGCGGGAATGGGGAAGAAACCCGCAGATAAGGGAAAGTAGATGGCCGCGGCGAAGGAAGCTGCCGCCGAGGGAAGCAAGAGGGCGGGAGAACTGAACAAGAAGTGGAGAGAAGATGTCGTGTTCGTCCCGTCGACCTTGAGCGGTCCGGTCCTCCGGGCAAGGTATGGGTATCTGTGGGGGAGGCCCGTCTCGAATGGGAACGGGGCGCCCAAAGTCTCGCTGCGGGGAAGGAAGGTCCGCCGAACTCATATCGATTCTTCTGCGCTTACTTCATTTGCGGCCTCTGTTCCCCCTTCTCCGAATTCTTTGAGGCGATTATGAACATCTATGGATTCCACCTCCTCGACTTCACGCTAAATGCAATGGCAACCATGGCTATTTTCACGCATTTGTGTGAAAATTTTGTTGGAGTCATGCCCAATGTGGATCTATTCCGGCATTATTTCGTGCCGCGGGTGGAGAACAGGGGGTCACCGCAATGGAAACATCAGCTGGATGCTGCGGGTGGCGAGGAAGATCTAGGATTACATCCCTGGGAACCAGTGTGAGAGGTGGGACGAGTGGAGAGGGGATTGGTGTTGGATTCAAGATGAGGAAGCCCCCGAGTTCTATGAAGCACAGAAGGAATGTGTTGAGCGCGGGAAAAATTGGAGCACCAAAGGCCTCACTGAGGATAGGCTATGCCTGGCAATCAACATGATTACCCGTTTGAAGGCTGCCGGGCTAACCATCGAGCATGTGGGGGCAGATTTCCTTCTCCGCCGCATCTCGCCACTGTAGGAGCAGGAAAGACCTGCATGGCTGTATGGGGATGCTGCCGATAGGATGAGATTGCTCCCAGGGTTGGCCAAGAACTTGTCAATTTATGGGCATGGCTAGTTGTGCGACCAACTGTTTGGTCGCTTTGAATTATTCAAGCTCCTGGCAACCGTCATCCCCCTAAATATCAATTCTTCTTGGGACCAGATACTGAAGTGGATGCCAGACTGTAATGCCTAAGAGGTAGCTAGCACCTGGAAGCTACCTACTCTAGATGAAGAGCTCCAGTGGTCGAACACCCTGGTGGAGAAGGCTACTAGGGTTGAGACTGGAATGTATAAGCGCACCTCCTTTGTTTAGGTGGCGTACATTTTGAGGAGGGTCGAGGAGCACAAAGCCACCCGTCTCGTGGAGACGGCGAAGGGCGCAAGGCCGGGAAGGGCAAAGGGAAGGCTGAGGACGAAAGTTCCTCCCACGGTGGCAGCGAGGCGTATTCCACGGAAGGGGCTGCTGGGGAAGAACTTGCCGGAGATAACGTTGCTGGGCTAGAAACCCTAGCCACGGCAGCAACAGAGTCTCTAGGCCTTAAGCTCCCGAGCTGGTCCTGGACCAGCGCGCCCGCTAGCGAGTCGCCACCCGAGGGGCGGCGGCCTCCAACCCAGCGCCAGCTACCAAGAGGGTGAAGAAGACCACCACTAAGGCCACTAAGTTTGTGGTAGCGTGTCGTCAATCTCCCCACCTTGCTCGGATAAAGGCTCCATCCGCCAAGCAATTGAAGGACAAGGAGGTGGATTCCAGCTCCCACTCCGGCTCGAGCTCCTCACAGAGCTCGTCTCCCCCAAAGCCCCGGCGCCATGCCCGGCACCGAAGCTACCGGGGATTTTTGTCCCTCCACCTCCAAAGAGAGGAAGAGAGCCCTCGCTCCCATGGAGTTCAACTTGAACTCCATGCTCATCAAAGAAGAGAAGGAAGATTCTCCTTTTGCGGATGTCTTTAGGCATACTTGAATGCTCTTGCTGACTAAACTCTTGTTCTTGTTATTGTCGACAGGGAAGTGGAGGAGGAGGAGGAGGAAACCCTCGTCCACCATTCCTGGAAGAGGCTCCGGCGCCTTGGGTCGTTGGAGGGCGTAGAGAGCCCGCACTTGGTGGGGGGTTGATACGTCTCCATCGTATCTACTTTTCCAAACACTTTTGCCCTTGTTTTGGACTCTAACTTGCATGATTTGAATGGAACTAACCCGGACTGACGCTGTTTTCAGCAGAATTACCATGGTGTTATTTATGTGCAGAAACAAACATTCTCGGAATGACCTAAAACTTCACGGAGCAACTTTTTGGAAAATATAAAAATACCTACAAAAGATGAAGGCCAGGGGGCCCACCACCTGTCCACGAGGGTGGGGGGCGCGCCCCCTACCTCGTGGGCCCCCTGGAGCTCCTCCGACTCCAACTCTATATATTGTGTGTCGGGGAGAAAAAAATCAGGGAGAAGAATTCATCGCGTTTTACCATACGGAGCCGCTGCCAAGCCCTAAAACCTCTCTGGAGGGCTGATCTGGAGTCCGTTCAGGGCTTCGGAGAGGGGAATCCGTCGCCATCGTCATCATCAACCATCCTCCATCACCAATTTCATGATGCTCACCGTCGTGCGTGAGTAATTCCATAATAGGCTTGCTGGACGGTGATGGGTTGGATGGGATCTATCATGTAATCGAGTTAGTTTTGTTAGGGTTTGATCCCTAGTATCCACTATGTTCTGAGATTGATGTTGCTATGACTTTGCTATGCTTAATGCTTGTCACTAGGGCCCGAGTGCCATGATTTCAGATCTGAACCTATTATGTTTTCATCAATATATGAGTGTTCTTGATCCTATCTTGCAAGTCTATAGTCACCTATTATGTGTTATGATCCGTTAACCCCAAAGTGACAACAATCGGGATACTTACCGGTGATGACCGTAGTTTGAGGAGTTCATGTATTCACTATGTGTTAATGCTTTGTTCCGGTACTCTATTAAAAGGAGGCCTTAATATTCCTTAGTTTCCGTAAGGACCCCACTGCCATGGGAGGGTAGGACAAAAGATGTCATGCAAGTTCTTTTCCATAAGCACGTATGACTATATTACGGAATACATGCCTACATTACATGGATGAACTGGAGCTAGTTCTGTATCACCCTAGGTTATGACTGTTACATGATGAACCGCATCCGGCATAATTCTCCATCACCGATCCATTGCCTACGAGGTTTCCATATATTGTTCTTCACTTATTTACTTTCCCGTTGTTATTGCTATCATCACTACAAAATACCAAAAACATTACTTTTACTATTGTTACCTTTTGCTACCGTTACCACTACTATCATATTACTTTGCTACTAAACACTTTGCTGCAGATACTAAGTTTCCTGGTGTGGTTGAATTGACAACTCAACTGCTAATACTTGAGAATATTCTTTGGCTCCCCTTGTGTCGAATCAATAAATTTGGGTTGAATACTTTACCCTCGAAAACTGTTGCGATCCCCTATACTTGTGGGTTATCAGGGGTGATATATAGGACCCCGTGCCGAGCCCCTAGTCCAGCCCTCGGCCCGGGAGCAGAGACTCGGTCCCATCCGCCAGAGGTGATGGGGTCGGTTTCCCCGTTCCCCCAGCCGGAGGGGGAGGTGAGATGATGCAGGGCGAGCGCCTCCCTAAGGGGCATGCTTCTCCCGCTGCTCGAGCCGAAGAGACCCCCAAGAAACCTTCCACGGATGAGGTTGCGCAGTATGCTGCCGGGAATACCACGGCAGAGAGCAAAATTCATGGCCTGGCAACAGCTGTTGTCGGGGAAACAGAGGTTCCCGCCCAGCAAACTTCCCCAGGTACTTTACTTATTTCTTCTTTTTTTCGTTGCTCCGATTGCTTCTCCCGATTTCTCCATTCGCTTAAGACTTCCGCTTCCCCATTATTCGCTGGCCTTTTCATGTGCAGCCCCCAAGCCGAGGAACCAGAGCTGCTGGAGGTGGTGGCAGATATAGGAAGCTCTGCCGTGGATGAGGCCGTGAAGATTGCCGCCGCACAGGGGTAGGATCTTGTTGCCGAGGACACATAGAGCTCTCCGGCGGTGCTAGAGCGCTCTTCGGAAGATGTCCCGACAAAGGGAGTGGTCGTTGAGGTGAAAATTCCCCTCTAGACTATGGGCCCACTCCCCTCCTCCGGGACCGTCGCAGATATTCCGCCACCCTCCTCGAGTGTGTTGGCCATGGTGTTGTCGCCGCCTGGAACAGGAGCCCCAGGCCTATCCCTGATGACAGGCGCGGAGCTCGAGAAAGAGATTCAGCGCCTCCTGGCTCTGCTTTATCATGGAGCTGGAAAGGTCGATGACTCAGCTGCCGTCATGATGGATCTGTCTTTCATGGAATCCATGGCGGTGGGTGTGAAGGAGATGCATGTCCGACACCACCAAAAGTGGCAAGCTCTCAAGGAGCGGTGCGAATCCACCAACAAGGTGGACCAGAAGCTGAAAGACAAGTGCCTGGAGCTACGCGGGTGGATCGACAAGCAGTTCAAGGTGCTCATGAGGAAGCAAAGGGGCGCTCCTGATGACAAGGGAGGATGTCATGGCTCGAGAGGTGCACCTGGCAGACCGGAAGGCGTCTTTGGATGCTAGAGAGCGAGAGATCCCCCTTCGGGAGGAGAAACTCGAAGCCACCCTCCACGCCAAAGATGAAGGTCTGGAGGCTCTGGTGCAGCAACACACCAATGAATTGGAGGATAAGCATGGAGCTGCTCTGAACACCCTCGCTGCTGCCTCTGCTGCTCAACTGAAGAAGCTTACTAAAGATCTAGTTGTCATGTCTGTCGCCAAAACCGACCTCGACCGGCAGGTGGCTAAGCTGAATGAGGATCTCGCCGAGAGCGCCAAGGAGGTCCGGGCACTCAAAGAGGGAGCACGACAGGCAGAGATTCACTTGGCTGGTGTACAGTCGCAACTCCCAGACATGAAGGCAAGGATCGGTACATTGGAGCATTCGGCGGGGTCCCTTGAGTCCCGCCTGTAGTTGATGTCCAAGGATTTGGACACTGCCAAGCGTCTCTGGTAGGATGTAGAGGAAAAACTGAAGAATCGGGTTGATCAGGTTAATCTTTCGATAAAGAGCCTGATTGATATGTTCGGGCGTCTTGGTGCCCAGGCTGCGACGATGGGCATGGACGGCCCAGTCTTCTCGGCCAGCAAGCATGAGGTCCCAAGCGTCAAGCTGGGACTCTTCTTCAATGAGCTGATTGAGAAGCTGAAGGCACATCAAGAGGGGAGGGTCGAGCGTTTTGCGACCAAGTCCCAGAGGCTTGCCTGCGACGCTCTCTTCATGGTCTTGAGCAATATCTTCTGCCGCCACCCAGACCTTGACCTTGACGACGGATTCAAGAAGCCGCCATCGTGTGCCGACATCGCAGCCGCCAAGGAAAAAGCTGCTCCCTGGGTCAACAGGGTTCTCCATGTTTGAGTTGTTCCACCTGGCCATCGGACTAAGTATCGGGCCGCTGTCGCTTCTGCGTTGCCCTGTAATGAAACATGATATATATATTTTGCGTTTAGTCATTCTATCTCTAGTGTTTGCGTGGAACTGATATTTTTAGCTGAATTTTAAATGCGTGTTTATCCCTTTGAGCCCTATGTGTTTGTGTTCATATGATCGATCCTGATGTATGCTCTGGATGCCTGTCGGTGTCATATTGTCACGATTATCGTAAGGGTCCAGCCCTTATCAGTCATCTTGGCGTGGATGCATCCGGACAGGTTTTTCCAAGGTAGTTCTCGATGCAGCCTCTCGACCTGCGAGCATGGCTCTGGATAGGATGATGGTGCAATCAAAGAAACTAGCCAAGGTTCCATCATATGAGGGTTCTCACGATACGAATACTCACTAGGGTTAAGGGATAAACGGCTGCAATGGTCTGAAATGTATCAACAAGAAGTGATAATGCAAACTTAGCTTTCATTATGAGCTTCTTTTTCCTCTGCTGGGCCGCGCGCGTCTGGCGCGCTCGCGGCACCTGGAGGAGCAGAAGATAATCAGGTGGTTTCTTCGTTCTCGGCAGAGGCCGACTCGTATTCCTTGTGGCTGGCGGGCATCGGGGCATAGTGTCGGGCACCTCTGGCCCCCCTCCCATTGTCTTCCTTCCTTTCAAGCTAGTCAGGCGGCTGCTGTTGCATGGGTCGTGCCGATGCAAGGAGCCTTGCCGAAGTACGCCTACCGGGGCATCAATCGATAGACTCATATCGGCGCTTTGCTCAGGATTGCCCAAAATAGGGGAAATATAGGACCGAGCATCGCACGGTAATCATCGACATCGACGACGCCGGGGCTAAAGCAGTTCGACTGCTGATGGAGGGAAAAGACGGGAAGGAGGGAGCTCGCGCCTGCACGTCTTGTGTGATTTCTCCGAACGGCGCCCGACGGTTAGTATGCCATACGGGCCGCCGAGACGGGCATATTGCCACCAGCAGCGGTCTTCACTGTAACCGTGGCTACGGTGAGGCGTGAAGACCAATAAAATGGCACAGGGATGGCCCCGCTTTGTTTTCGTGTCTTCGTGGGCGCCGTGAACACTAGGGGATTCAAGTGGGCGTCCATGGCAAAGTGCGCTGCACGCGCCTTCAGGTTCACACAAGCGAGCCCCCTACCTGTCGCGCCAAAGATGTCGCGGGAAACTACGGCCACCTATGGGACCAGGAGGCCCCTTGTTGGTTCGGCAGGGGGGCATCACATTGCACAAAGAGCAGACGAGCCTGGGGCAGCACGGTAGAAATCACGCGGGCAATTTTACCCAGGTTCGGGCCGCTGTGAGGAGTAAAACCCTACTCCTGCTTTAGTGGATTGATGATGGAAGAGTGGTGGTGGAGCATAGTACACTTGCCTGGAAGAGGTTTCCTCAGGGCGGCAGCGACTACGCGCATATGGGGGTGTGAGTTATCCAATCTTCTAACTCTTTTTATGGTTGCCATGGGCTTCCTTTTATAGATCAAGGGGTTACCACAATGGCAAAGTGGTCATTATGCACTAATAAGATAGCAAACGGTGCTATCATACCTAAGTCTGCAGGCTGACAAGGCGCATTAAATGCATCATTGAACGTCACATCGTTGGTTGCCCGGCAAGGCTTGCCGGGACATCTTGCTAGCTCCACGCCTGCTCGCTCGACACGTTGTAGGACGAGTGTCGTCTGTGGTTTTTTCCTGTATAGAGAGGCTGCCATCTGGCGAATGGTTGCCACTTAGTCACTCCACGGCTTGACACCGCACTGATTGACGACATGGGTCGTGGCGGAGTAGTTGGTGAGGTGGTTTTGCCTCCGTGTGCCCCAGCAGGCCCTGCCGGGACATCTTGGACACCTTCTTCCAAGGGTGGCCTTGCCCTTTGCCGGGCTCGCTTGCCTGGCAAAGGAGGCCCTTCTCTCGACGGTCTCTTGCTTCTCTGGCTCAATCCTAGTCCCTCTGATCTGCATGCCGGTTTTTGGAGATCTTGGTTTCTTGTACTCTGGCTTGACCTTGACTTGCCCGTGCATGAGTCAGGGGAAGATACATACCCCTGTATATTTTCCCCGACATTCTTGAATGTCAGAATTGTGACCTTTGATAGTACTGAGGGTTTTGGCCAGTGTCGGTGTGGAACGACACCTATGGGATCACAAGAATCCCTACTACGGTTGCCGGGGCGCAGGGTTGTGAGGAGAGCAGGGCTAGTAGACAGCACAAGGATCGTTTACCCAGGTTCGGGCCGCGAGGATGCGTAAAAGCCTAGTCCTGCTTTGGTGGGTGTATTTCTGAGAGTTCTTGAGCTCTCGAACTAGCTGTGGTTAGCGTGTGGTTCAAAAGAGCTGAATCCCTCTCCTCCTCGCCTCGGGCCTCCTTTTATAGGAAAAAGGGGTTGCCACAGTGGCACACAGGAGGTGGAAAGGTCTATAGTGGCACGAGGTTATCCCTCATATTACAGGACAAGGTGCATTTAATGCATCGCTTAGGTGTCCTCTTGCTTTATCGGGGACGGGGGCGAGGCCCGTCCCGTCTGTCGGCACTCCTTCTCGCTTCGACACGCGCCTCGGCCAGGGACGCGTGCGGTGCCATGTAGGCAGGCATGCAGCTGAGTTAGCGTGATGGTGGAGCCTTCACGAAGATCTGCATGCTGCCACGCAGGCGCTTGATGAGTTGGCCTGGGAGTTGCATGTTGCCACGCAGATTCCCGCCCAGCTAGTTGAGCTGGCAGCTGCATGTGAATGGTGGTGGAATCTTGGTTGACGTGGGCTTGGCGGTGGCCTTGCCGGCGTCTTTGGCGAGGGTCTTTCCGGGTGGCCCGGCAAGGGTCTCGCCGTGGCATGTTGTCGTCCTTGGCAAGGATCTTGCCGGGGGTCTGGTGGCCTTCCTTGGCAAGGATCTTGCCGAGAATCGTCATCTTCTAATCTGATCTTGAATATGTCTTCACAAAGATCTACATGCCACCACAGAGGTGCCTACCTGAGCCCTGGCCCCACGCTGATGATGGCACTGGGGGCCGTGGGCTCAAGGGTGGCTTGCTCTGTTGGTGCGGGGCGAGCTGTCCCGGCAAGAGTCTTGCCGGGGCCGCTGAGGCCACCCGGCAAGGGTCTTGCCGGGGGAACTTGCTTCATCCCTCTGCTCTTTGTGGTCTTGGCCTTGGCGTTGCTTTGATTGTCTTGGGCTTCGATCTTACCTTGGCTCACCTCCCTCGTTCTGCTTAGTGTGGTCGTGGGCGCGGCTCTGACTGCTCGTGCACAGGAAAAAATGGGTACAAAGATGCGCCCCTATTTTTGTACACCGACAGGAACCCCCGAGCCTGGGCCACACATAAGTGCAACACGTTGTTGGGCCAGGCCCAAAACGGTGCGCGGGCAGGTGGGGTGGTTTTTACCGTGGTAAGATTCTTCACGCGCTCCGCCTCCCACGACCCACGTGCGTGGCGCAGCATGGAGGGGTGTGCGTGACATGGGCGGCATGCGTGGGGCGGTTTCCACATGCATGCGTCACATCCCAGTAAAGAGGCGGCTCGCATCTTCCCCGTAAAAAGAGGGAGGCGTGGAGGCGCGACTCATTTACTGAGCGGGGTCGGGGTGCGGTCTTCAAGACATCCACTCCCCATGATCACGGGGTGGGGAGAGGTCGCCTCACCCGTCCCCCGGTTCTGCACGTCCGCCACACGTCTTTCATGCGCTTGTGGTGGAAAACGGTGGAGGCGAGAAACTGGGCCACCGCTGGTTGGGGCGGCGGGTCGGTCCTGATTCCCCACGCCTCCGGTGTCTAGATTGGCCGAGCGGGGCGGCCGAGCCTCAACCCCGTTCCTTTATAAAGTGGAGGATGGGGGGAAATGGCACCCTGTATTCTTCCATCTTCTATCTCCCTCTCCTTCTGCTCCTTCCTCTCACCCGCCATGGAGAAAGGGAATCCTGGTCCTTCGACGGTGGCGGCGAGGGTTGCCGCTCAACAACGTGTCCCTCCCCCTTCTGAACCCATGGTGGTGGAACCGACCGCGAGGGGAAGGGGAGGGGGCGAGGCCATGGGAGAGGCCGGGGCAGAGGCCGTAGCGCTCGGGGAAGAGGAGGACGGGGCGACGCGCCGGCCTCGCCCCTGCCAATGATGCCCTTCCCGATGGAGGGCCACGTTGAAGACCAGCCTTGCGAGTTCTTCATCAGGCTCCGCCGGCCCCCGCGTCGTCGTCTTAGTCTCCCCACTCCGTTCGCTCGGGTGATGGAGCGTGCCCCGCCCCAGACCCTCAGGTTGCACATGAGGGGATGCGGGAACGGGGGCACGCGGGTCGACGTCGACTTCCCGGCTCCTCGAGTTATGTATCTCCGCCGTGGATGGAAGACATTCGCCCGCATCCACAGCCTAACGGTGGGGCTCGTCCTCTACTTCAAGTTAATGGAGGACGGCCTGCTCTCCGTCAAGGTCTTCGGAGAGTTTGGAACTCGTCTGAAATGCTGTGTGGAGAGCTCCTCTAATGGAGATTCTGGCGATGGAAGCTCGTCCTCAAGTGAGAGCGACGAGGAGGACAGTGGGGCGGACAGTGGGGACGAGTCCGACTAGGCGTCGGACACCCTGCTCCTGGGCGGGTGCGGAAGCAGCAGCATCTGCACCTGGCCGCTCCTCCGGTAGAAGCTAGCCGGGGGCAGGGCTAGCTCCTCGAACTTCTCGGTGCTGTCTCCTTGGGCGGCTGGCGTCGGGAGGCTGCAGGAAAGGAAGAGGGCGGGCGGCAAGGCCGTCAACTTGGAGTACGCGGGCACTGACGCCTTCATCACGTATTGCCGGTCATGCCGCCTCGTCTTCCAGCTCCTTTCCCGGCACCGTCATCACCGGCCCGCCCGTGGGTGGCCACCGAGATGTTCTCTTGGTGCTTTCTGCTGCTCGTAGCTCGCCTAGGCCCCCCTTTTGCCCTTTTGCCTCCTTGACCTGCCTCCTAAGGAGAGGGACAAGAAAGGGATTACGGGCATCTTATCTCTTTTTTACATTGTAAGCCTATGGGCCCTTGTTAAATTTGAAACTTGTAATCCCCTTGCTCATGTTTTTCATCTCGCACGAACTGTACCTGTATGGGATGTTTTTAATGAAAAAGGGATGCTTGCCAGCTTTTTCGTTCATGGGTAAATCCCACGACAAGGAGTGAATCCTTGTTATTGTTTTAAGATAAACGTTTTTCGCCCAGCAATAGGCCTTGTCGTCCCCCCACTCCACTCGACCGTTCTCGCGCTCTTGGCGGAGGCAGGGATGAAGTGGGCTTTAGGCTCCGCATCCTACCTCCTTGCCGCCGCGGCTACGACCAAATCCGGACCCAGGAAATAATCCCTAGGTATAGGAAAAAAGGGAGCACGACAGCCTAGAGATAAAAACGAGGTTTCTTATGCCCCAGTCCGGTTCCTAAATGAATGACAGAGGATAAAAGACTTATCTAGATCCGCAGCCCTTGGTAATCTCATCTTGCCGCGGTTGGATCCTTGTGCTTGCAGCCCCCAGCAACTCTAGCTTGCCGGGGTTGGGGCACCGGTCCGTTTCCTTCTTTTCGAGTAGCTCAGCAGAAGTGCTCATGTGCCCTACGAACCAAAGGAGGACAGAAAAGTAACAGACAGACGCGCACTCGACCTCTAGGCTAGGGCTTAGTCGCCGCTAAGCACTATCAACCCTAACCAAGGAAGAGACTCGACCTAGCATGCATGCTATAACTTAGGGCGCCAGCGCTTCATTTATTTATGCTCAGGTTCTGTGCCTGGCTTTGTACAAAGGGTCACATGCCTTGTCGGCAAAGCTTGTACAAAAGGTGGCTTGCCGGGAGGCCCGCCAAGCCGCGCCTTATGGGTAAAACTTGCGAAGATGCTCGATGTTCCAGGAGTTGCTCACTAGGACGGCATCTTCAGTCTCCAGGTGGACTACGCTAGGCCTGGTGACTCGCACTACCCGATAAGGGCCTTCCCACTTCGGCGTCAACTTGTTGGAATTCTTGGCCGACTGAACGCGCCGAAGAACAAGGTCGCCTTCCTCAAGGCTTCGGGCATGAACCTTGCGGCTACGATAGCGGCGCAAGGCTTGCTGGTAGCGTGCACTCTCATAGCCGCCCGAAGACGATCTTCCTCAAGGAGCGTCGCGTCATCTTGGCACAACGGCTCTTTCTCAAGCTCATCATAAGCGAGCACTCGAGGTGACCCATATATGAGTTCCGTGGGGAGAACTGCTTCTGCCCTGTATACTAGGGAAAAAGGTGTTTGGCCGGTGGCTCGATTTGGTGTCGTCCTGATCGACCAAAGAACCGCTGGCAACTCATCAATCCAGCGCCTTCCACTCTTGTGCAGCTTGTCAAAGGTCTTCGTTCTCAGGCCTCGCAACACTTCAGCATTTGCCCTCTCTGCTTGGCCATTGCTCTGTGGATGTGCCATGGAAGCAAAACAAACCTTGCTACCGAGGTCTTGGATGTACTGCATGAAGGTGTGGCTTGTGAACTGCGTGCCATTGTCGGTGATGACTCTATTTGGCAGACCAAAACGGCAGACCAGTCCTTTGAAGAACTTGACGGCTGACTGAGCAGTCACCTTCCTCACTGCTTCCACTTCCAGCCACTTTGTGAACTTGTCGATTGCAATGTACAAGTACTCAAAGCCCCCGACAGTGTGGGGGAAAGGGCCCAGTATATCGAGCCCCCAGACCGAGAATGGCCAGGAGAGAGGGATTGTTTGAAGGGCTTGAGCCGGCTGATGAAGCTTCTTTGAATGGAACTGGCATGCTTCACACTTGGTTACTAGTGCCGTCGCATCCCGAAGGGCGGTGGGCCAGAAGAAACCTTGTCGGAATGCCTTCCCGGCAAGGGCCCTTGACCCTATGTGGGAGCCACATATGCCTCCATGTATCTCCGCGAACAGCTCCAGTCCTTCCTCCCGGGGGATGCACTTGAGTTTCACACCGTTTGGCCTCCTCCGGTACAGGACATCATCGACAAACTGGTACAGGGCAGATCGACGGGCTACTTTCTCTGCTTCTTCCTACTCCTCAGGAAGCTCCCCTGTTTGGAGGAAGTGGACGGTATGTTGCACCCATGCCGGAGCCTGGGGCTTGATACGTCTCCAACGTATCTATAATTTTTGATTGCTCCATGCTATATTATCTACTGTTTTGGACTATATTGGGCTTTATTTTCCACTTTTATATTATTTTTGGGACTAACCTATTAACCGGAGGCCCAGCCCAGAATTGCTGTTTTTTTGCCTATTTCAGTATTTCGGAGAAACAGAATATCAAACGGAGTCCAAACGGAATAAAACCTTTGGGAACGTGATTTTCTCACCGAACGTGATCCAGGAGACTTGGACCCTATTCCGAGGAGTCAAAGAGGCGGTCACGAGGGTGGGGGGCGTGCCCCCCTAGGGCGCGCCCCCTGCCTCGTGGGCCCCTCGGTGCTCCACCGTCGTACTCATTCCTCCTATATATACCTATGTAACCCCAAACGATCAGAACAGGAGCCAAAAACCTAATTCCACCGCCGCATCTTTCTATATCCACGAGGTCCCATCTTGGGGCATGTTCCGGAGCTCCGCCGGAGAGGGCCGTCATCACGGAGGGCTTCTACGTCATCATAGCCTCTCCGATGAAGTGTGAGTAGTTTACCTCAGACCTTCGGGTCCATAGTTAGTAGCTAGATGGCTTCTTCTCTCTTTTTGGATCTCAATACAAAGTTCTCGCCCTCTCTTGTGGAGATCTATTCGATGTAATCTTCTTTTTGCGGTGTGTTTGTTGAGACCGATGAATTGTGGGTTTATGATCAAGTCTATCTATGAATAATATTTGAATCTTCTCTGAATTCTTTTATGTATGATTGGTTATCTTTGCAACTCTCTTCGAATTATCCGTTTGGTTTGGCCAACTAGATTGGTAGTTCTTACCATGGGAGAAGTGCTTAGCTTTGGGTTCGATCTTGCGGTGTCCTTTCCCAGTGACAAAAGGGGCAGCAAGGCACGTATTGTATCATTGCCATCGAGGATAACAAGATGGGGTTTATTTCATATTGCATGAATTTATCTTTCTACATCAAGTCATCTTGCTTAAAGTGTTACTCTGTTTTTAACTTAATACTCTAGATGCATGCTGGATAGCAGTCGATGAGTGGAGTAATAGTAGTAGATGCAGAATTGTTTCGGTCTACTTGTCACGGACGTGATGCCTATATACATGATCATGCCAAGATATTCTGATAACTATGCTCAATTCTGTCAATTTCTCAACAGTAATTTGTTCACCCACCGTAGAATACTTATGCTCTTGAGAGAAGCCACTAGTGAAACCTATGGCCCCCGGGTCTATTCTCATCATATTAATCTCCATCACTTTAATCTTGCTTTGCTTTTTTACTTTGCTTTTACTTTCCACTTTGCATCTCTATACCAAAAATATTAAATCTATCAGATCTCACTCCCGTAAGTGACCGTGAAGGGATTGACAACCCCTAACCGCGTTGGTTGCGAGTAGCTATCGTTTTGTGCAGGTACGAGGGACTTGAGCATGGCCTCCTACTGGATTGATACCTTGGTTCTCAAAAACTGAGGGAAATACTTACGCTACTCTGCTGCATCATGCCTTCCTCTTCGGGGAAATCCAACGCAAGATCAAGAGGTAACAAGAAGGATTTCTGGCGCCGTTGCCGAGGAGTCTACGCAAAAGTCAACATACCAAGTACCCATCACAACCCCTATCTCTCGCATTACATTATTTGCCATTTGCCTCTCGTTTTCCTCTCCCCCACTTCACCATTGCCGTTTTATTCGCCCTCTCTCTCCCTCTATCCCCCCTCTCCTTTCTCGCTTGCCTTTTTGTTTGCTAGTGTGTTGGACTGCTTGTTTGTCGCGATGGCGCAACCGAGATTTGGTGATCTTCACCTTAAAGGGTTAGAGGAGGTTGAAAACAACGTTAGGAAGTTTATGGTTTTGCAATTCGAGCATAATAATTTCTTTAGAAACGAGCTTAAAGAACAAAAAAGTTTTATGAGTTATATGAATAAAGAGCTTGATGATATGTCTAAAGAATTTCATGGTATAAGATCCCAAATTGCTCGTCTAGAAAAGATGACTGCTGAAATTTCGGATATGCAAGCCACCTTAGTCAATAAGATGGCCGCTAAAGCGAATTCCTATGAAAATCAAGATGAAGATCTAAAAGTTATTGATGTGTCTCCTATTAAATCTTTGTTTTGCAATATGAATCTTGATGAAACTGAATATGATCTTCCTTTACCTAGAAGGCGTTCTAAAAATCCAGAGTATTTAGATCTTTATGATGAAATTGATGAAAATGGGATTGAAAGAAATAAAAATCTAGATGTTGCTAAACCCACTATATTGGATTTCAAGGAATTTAATTATGAAAGTTGCTCTTTAAGTGATTGTATTTCCTTGTTGTAATCCGTGCTAAATTCTCCACATGCTTATAGTCAAAAGAAAGCCTTCACCGAACATATTGTTGATGCCTTGATGCAATCTTATGAAGAAAAACTTGAGTTGAAAGTTTCTATCCCTAGAAAACTCTATGATGAGTGGGAACCAACTATTAAAATTAAAATTAAAGATCATGAGTTTTATGCTTTGTGTGATTTGGGTGCTAGTGTCTCCACTATTCCCAAGACTTTGTGTGATTTGCTAGATTTCCGTAATTTTGATGATTGCTCTCTAAACTTGCATCTTGCGGATTCTACTATTAAGAAACCTATGGGAAGGATTAATGATGTTTTTATTGTTGCAAATAGGAATTATGTGCCCGTAGATTTCATTGTTCTTGATATAGATTGCAATCCTTCTTGCCCTATTATTCTTGGTAGACCTTTCCTTAGAACGGTTGGTGCGATTATTGATATGAAGGAAGGGAATATTAGATTTCAATTTACATTAAAAGGGGGCATGGAACACTTTCCAAGAAAGAAAATAAAATTGCCATATGAAACTATCATGAGAGCCACTTATGGATTGCCTACCAAAGATGGCAATACCTAGATCTATCCTCGCTATTATGCCTAGCTAGGGGCATTAAACGATAGCGCTTGTTGGGAGGCAACCCAATTTTGTTTTTATTACTTGACTTTTGCTCCTGTTTAGTAATAAATAAATTATTTAGCCTCTGTTTTGGTTGTGTTTTTGTGTTTAATTAGTGTTTGTGCCATGTAGAACCGTTGAGAAGACTTGGGGAAAGTCTTGTTGAACTTGCTGTAAAAAACAGAAACTTTAGCGCTCACGAGAACTACTGTAATTTTTATTTGAAGAGTGATATTTAGTTAATTATTTTCTCAGATGATTAATAGATAAATTCCTCACGTCCAGGAATTTATTTTAGAATTTTTGGGTTTCCAGATATTGTGCTAGCTACAGATTACTACAGACTGTTCTGTTTTTGACAGATTCTGTTTTTCGTGTGTTGTTTGCTTATTTTGATGAATCTATGGTTAGTAAAATAGTTTATAATCCATAGAGAAGTTGGAATACAGTAGGTTTAACACAAATATAAATAAATAATGAGTTCATTACAGTACCTTGAAGTGGTTTTTTGTTTTCTTTCGCTAACGGAGCTCACGAGTTTTCTACTTTAAGTTTTGTGTTGTGAAGTTTTCAAGTTTTGGGTGAATTCTTTTGATGGATTATGGAACAAAGAGTGGCAAGAGCCTAAGCTTGGGGATGCCCATGGAACCCCCAAGATAATCCAAGGACACCAAAAAGTCAAATCTTGGGGATTCCCCGGAAGGCATCCCCTCTTTCGTCCACTTCCATCGGTAATTTACTTGGAGCTATATTTTTATTCACCAACATGATATGTGTTTTGCTTGGAGCGTCTTGTATTATTTGTGTCTTTGTGTTTTAGTATGCCACAATCATCTTTGCTGTACACACCTTTTTAGAGAGCCATACATGAATTAAAATTTGATAGAATACTCTATGTGCTTCACTTATATCTTTTGAGCTATGTAGTTTTGCTCTATGTGCTTCACTTACATCTTTTGAGTGTTATAATTTTGCTCTATGTGCTTCATTTAGATCTTTTAGAGCACGGTGGTGGATTTGTTTTAAAGAAACTATTGATCTCTCATGCTTCACCTGTATTATTTTGAGAGTTTCTTAATAGCATGGTAATTTGCTTCATAATAATATGCTTGGTATTCAAGATTTGTGAAATTTTCTTTTGAGTGTGTTGAATACTAAGAAAAGATTGAAGCATGATAATTGTTTTGAGATATGGAGGTGATAATATTAGAGTCATGCTAGTTGAGTAGTTGTGAATTTAAATAATACTTGTGTTAAAGTTTTTGATTCCCGTAGCATGCACGTATGGTGAACCGTTATGTGATGAAGTCCGAGCATGATTTATTTATTGATTGTCTTCCTTATGAGTGGCGGTCGGGGACAAGAGATGGTCTTTTCCTACCAATCTATCCCCCTAGGAGCATGCACATAATACTTTGCTTTGATAACTTCTAGATTTTTGCAATAAGTATATGAGTTCTTTATGACTAATGTTGAGTCCATGGATTATACGCACTCTCACCCTTCCACCTTTGCTAGCCTCTCTAATACTGCGCACCTTTCGCTAGTATCATACACCTACCATATACCTTCCTCAAAACAGCCACCATACCTACCTATCATGGCATTTCCATAGCCATTCCGAGATATATTGCCATGCAACTTTCCACCGTTCAGTTTATCATGACACATTCATCATTGTCATATTGCATATCCCGGTACACCGCCGGATGCATTCATATAGAGTCATATTTTGTTATAAGTATCGATTTGTAATTGTTGAGTTGTAAGAAAAATAAAAGTGTGATGATCATCATTTTTAGAGCATTGTCCCAAGTGAGGAAAGAATGATGGAGACTATGATTCCCTCATAAGTCGGGATGAGACTCCGGACGAGAAATAAATAAAAGAGGCCAAAGAAGCCCAAATAAAAAGAGAAAGAAAAGAGGCCATAAAAAGAGGAAAGGCCCAAATAAAAAAATGAGACTAAAAGAGAGAAGGGACAATGTTACTATCATTTTACCACACTTGTGCTTCAAAGTAGCACCATGATCTTCATAATAGAGAGTCTCTCATGTTATCACTTTCATATACTAGTGGGAATCTTTCATTATAGAACTTGGCTTGTATATCCCAATGATGGGATTCCTCAAATTGCCCTAGGTCTTCATGAGAAAGCAAGTTGGATGCACACCCACTTAGTTTCTTTTTGAGCATTCATATACTTATAGCTCTAGTGCATCCGTTGCATGGCAATCCCTACTCACTCACATTGATATCTATTGATGGGCATCTCCATAGCCCGTTGATACGCCTAGTTGATGTGAGACTATCTTCCCCTCTTTTTGTCTTCTCCACAACCACCATTCTATTCCACCTATAGTGTTATATCCATGGCTCACGCTCATGTATTGCGTGAAGATTGAGAAAGTTTTGAAAAGTTAGAGTATGAGACAATTGCTTGGCTTGTCATCGGGGTTGTGCATGATTTAAATACTTTGTGTGGTGAAGATAGAGCATAGCCAGACTATGTGATTTTGTAGGGATAACTTTCTTTGCCCATGATATTTTGAGAAGACATAATTGCTTTGTTAGTATGCTTGAAGTATTATTATTTTTATGTCAATATAAACTTTTGTCTTGAATCTTTCGAATCTGAATATTCATATCACAATTAAGAAGATTTGCATTGAAATTATGCCAAGTAGCAATCCGCATCAAAAATTCTCTTTTTATCATTTACCTACTCGAGGACGAGCAGGAATTAAGCTTGGGGATGCCTGATACGTCTCCAATGTATCTATAATTTTTGATTGCTCCATGCTATATTATCTACTATTTTGGACTATATTGGGCTTTATTTTCCACTTTTATATTATTTTTGGGACTAACCTATTAACCGGAGGCCCAGCCCAGAATTGCTGTTTTTTGCCTATTTCAGTATTTCGGAGAAACAGAATATCAAACGGAGTCCAAACGGAATGGTACCTTCAGGAACGTGATTTTCTCACCGAACGTGATCCAGGAGACTTGGACCCTACTCCAAGGAGTCAAAGAGGCGGTCACGAGGGTGGGGGCGCCCCCCTAGGGCGCGCCCCCTACCTCGTGGGCCCCTCAGTGCTCCACCGACGTACTCCTTCCTCCTATATATACCTACGTACCCCCAAACGATCAGAACAGGAGCCAAAAACCTAATTCCACCGCCGCATCTTTCTATATCCACGAGATCCCATCTTGGGGCCTGTTCCGGAGCTCCGCCGGAGAGGGCCGTCATCACGGAGGGCTTCTACATCATCATAGCCTCTCCGATGAAGTGTGAGTAGTTTACCTCAGACCTTCGGGTCCATAGTTAGTAGCTAGATGGCTTGTTCTCTCTTTTTGGATCTCAATACAAAGTTCTCCCCCTCTCTTATGGACATCTATTCGATGTAATCTTCTTTTTGCGGTATGTTTGATGAGACCGATGAATTGTGGGTTTATGATCAAGTCTATCTATGAATAATATTTGAATCTTCTCTGAATTCTTTTATGTATGATTGGTTATCTTTGCAAGTCTCTTCGAATTATCCATTTGGTTTGGCCAACTAGATTGGTAGTTCTTGCCATGGGAGAAGTGCTTGGCTTTGGGTACGATCTTGCGGTGTCCTTTCCCAGTGATAGAAGGGGTAGCAAGGCACGTATTGTATCGTTGCCATCGAGGATAACAAGATGGGATTTATTTCATATTGCATGAATTTATCTCTTTACATCATGTCATCTTGCTTAAAGCATTACTCTGTTTTTAACTTAATACTGTAGATGCATGCTGGATAGCGGTCGAGGAGTGGAGTAATAGTAGTAGATGCAGAATCATTTCGGTCTACTTGTCACGGACGTGATGCCTATATACATGATCATGCCTAGTTATTCTCATAACTATGCTCAATTCTATCAAGTGCTCAACAGTAATTTGTTCACCCACCGTAGAATACTTATGCTCTTAAGAGAAGCTACTAGTGAAACCTATGGCCCCCAGGTCTATTCTCATCATATTAATCTCCATCACTTTAATCTTGCTTTGCTTTTTTACTTTGCTTTTACTTTTCACTTTGCATCTCTATACCAAAAATACCAAAAATATTATATCTATCAGATCTCACTCTCGTAAGTGACCGTGAAGGGATTGACAACCCCTAATCGCATTGGTTGCGAGTAGCTATCATTTTGTGCAGGTACGAGGGACTTGAGCGTGGCCTCCTACTGGATTGATACCTTGGTTCTCAAAAACTGAGGGAAATACTTACGCTACTCTGTTGCATCATCCCTTCCTCTTCGGGGAAATCCAACGCAAGCTCAAGAGGTAGCAGGGCTCGACGGCAAGGACCAAAGGCATTTCTTCCGCCATGAGAGCGGCTGTCTCTATGGCCAGGGCTTGACGCCCTGTCGGAGCGAGTCGCTTTTGGGCAGGCTCAGCGTCCGCGACAGCACCCTTGCCGGCAGCCCAGGGGGCTTAGTAGGAAAGTACTTGCCGGGACCTGATTTCCTCTGCTTGTTCTGCCCCATTGATGGTTCGACAGATGGTTGAGTTAACCGGAGCAAAAAGGTACCTGGTTCCACAGGTAGCTTGAATGCGGCACGCTTTGACAGGTAATCAGCGATGTTGTTCTCCACTCGGGGGACGTGCTCCGCCTAGATACCGTCAAAGTGTTCCTCCAGCTTCCTCGCCTCATTTACGTAGGCTTCCATCAATGGGCTCTGATAATCCTTGTTGACCTGCCTGACAGTGAGCTGCGAGTCACCCCTGACGATGAGCTTCTTAACCCTGAGGTGTGCCACGATCCTGAGACCGGCAAGCAATCCCTCGTACTCGGCAGTGTTGTTGGTGGACATCTCCCTGGGGAAGTGCATCTGGATCATGTACATGAGGTGTTCTTCGGTGGGTGCGACGAGTAGCACACCGGCACCGGTGCCTTGTAGCGAGAAATCCCCATCAAAGTACATGATCTAGTCGCGGTATGCTTCCTTGCCGGGGAGAGTGGTCTCCTGGATTTCTTCATCAGGCGTCGAGGTCCATTCTACGATGAATTCCGCCAAGACTCTGCTCTGAATTGTCGAGGTACTTTCAAACTTTAGATCGAAACTTGACAGCTCCAAGGCCCATTCCACAATCCTTCTGGTTGCGTCCGGGTTGTGGAGTATCTGTTGCAACGGGAGGCGGGTGACGACAGTGATCTCGTGGGCCTGGAAGTAGTGACGCAGCTTCCTCGAGGCCATAAGGAGGCCGAAGAGAAATTTTTGCACGCCGGAATACCTCGACCTAGCCCCCTGCAAGAGGGAGCTGACAAAGTAAACCGAGTGCTGCATCATCTTCTTCTTTGGCACCACTTCACTCGACTGCCCGGGCATTGCCTTGGTTGCACCAGACTCCACCGGGGGCCGCACCTTGTCGGCACCAAGCCTTGTTGGGGGAATCTTTGGCTTGCCATCCGCTGGTTCTGCCGCCATTGCCGCCTCCTCGTCGACCTCCCTCTGTGCCACCAGTGCGGTGCTGACCACTTGATTCATCGCCACTAGATACAGCAGCAACGACTCTTGTGGTTTAGGCGCAACCAGTATCGGCGTGGTGGAAAGGTATTTCTTCAGATCCTGCAGTGCTGCCTTGACTTCTGGTGTCCACTCTATTGGGCCTGCCTTCTTCAAGATTTTGAAGAAGGGAAGGGCGCGCTCGGCGGACTTGGAGATGAACCGGCTCATGGCGGCAGCGCATCCGGTGAGCCGACGCACATCCTTGATCCGCTTGGGCGCCTCGATCTGTTCAATAGCCCTCATCTTGTCTGGGTTTGCCTCGATCCCATGCTGCGACACAAAGAATCCGAGAAGCTTGCCGGGCAGAACGCCGAAGACGCACTTCTCAGGGTTCAGCTTGAGGTTGATCTTGCGCAGGTTGGCAAATGTCTCTTCTAGATCTTGCACAAGAGTTGGCCCGTCCTTGGTTTTGACCACTATGTTGTTGGGTTTCGTAGTAATTTCAAAAAATTTCCTACGCACACGCAAGATCATGGTGATGCATAGCAACGAGAGGGGGATAGTGTGATCTACGTACCCTTGTAGATCGACAACGGAAGCGTTAACTTGGTTGATGTAGTCATACGTCTCCACGGCCCGACTGATCAAGCATCGAAACTACGGCACCTCCGAGTTCTAGCACACGTTCATCTCGATGACGATCCCCGGACTCTGATCCAGCAAAGTGTCAGGGAAGAGTTCCGTCAGCACGACGGCGTGGTGACGATCTTGATGTTTTACCGTCGCAGGGCTTCGCCTAAGCACCGCTACAATATTATCAAGGACTATGGTGGAAGGGGGCACCGCACACGGCTAAGAATATGATCACGTGGATCAACTTGTGTCTCTAGGGGTGCCCCTTGCCTCCGTATATAAAGGCTCAAAGGGGGGGCTGGCCGGCCAAGAGGAGGCGCGCCAGGAGGAGTCCTACTCCCTCCGGGAGTAGGACTCCCCCCTTTCCTAGTTGGAATAGGATTCGCGAAGGGGGGAAAAAGGAGAGAGAGGAGGAAGGAGGGCCGGCCCCCTCTCCTTGTCCTATTCGGACCAAGGGGGGGAGGGGCGCGTGGCCCATCTATGGCCACCTCTCCTCTCTTCCACTAAGGCCCACTAAGGCCCATATACCTCCCGGGGGGTTCCGGTAACCTCCCGGAACTCCGGTAAAATCCCGATTTCACCCGGAACACTTACGATATCCAAACATAGGCTTCCAATATATCAATCTTTATGTCTCGACCATTTCGAGACTCCTCGTCATGTCCGTGACCACATCCGGGACTCCAAACAACCTTCAGTACATCAAAATGTATAAACTCATAATATAACTGTCATCGTAACGTTAAGCGTGCGGACCCTACGGGTTCGAGAACTATGTAGACATGACCGAGACACGTCTCCGGTCAATAACCAATAGCGGAACCTGGATGCTCATATTGGTTCCTACATATTCTACGAAGATCTTTTATCGGTCAGACCGCATAACAACATACGTTGTTCCCTTTGTCATCGGTATGTTACTTGCCCGAGATTCGATCGTCGGTATCTCGATACCTAGTTCAATCTCGTTACCGGCAAGTCTCTTTACTCGTTCTGTAATACATCATCCCACAACTAACTCATTAGTTACAATGCTTGCAAGGCTTATAGTGATGTGCATTACCGAGTGGGCCCAGAGATACCTCTCCGACAATCGGAGTGACAAATCCTAATCTCGAAATACGCCAACCCAACATGTACCTTTGGAGACACCTGTAGAGCACCTTTATAATCACCCAGTTACGTTGTGACGTTTGGTAGCACACAAAGTGTTCCTCCGGCAAACGGGAGTTGCATAATCTCATAGTCATAGGAACATGTATAAGTCATGAAGAAAGCAATAGCAACATACTAAACGATCGGGTGCTAAGCTAATGGAATGGGTCATGTCAATCAGATCATTCAACTAATGATGTGATCCCGTTAATGAAATGACAACTCTTTGTCCATGGTTAGGAAACATAACCATCTTTGATTAACGAGCTAGTCAAGTAGAGGCATACTAGTGACACTCTGTTTGTCTATGTATTCACACATGTATTATGTTTCCGGTTAATACAATTCTAGCATGAACAATAAACATTTATCATGATATAAGGAAATAAATAATAACTTTATTATTGCCTCTAGGGCATATTTCCTTCAGTCTCCCACTTGCACTAGAGTCAATAATCTAGATCACATGGTAATGATTCTAACACCCATGGAGCCTTGGTGTTGATCATGTTTTGCTCGTGGAAGAGGCTTAGTCAACGGGTCTGCTACATTCAGATCCGTATGTATCTTGCAAATCTCTATGTCTCCCACCTGGACTAGATCCCGGATGGAATTGAAGCGTCTTTTGATGTGCTTGGTTCTTTTGTGAAATCTGGATTCCTTCGCCAAGGCAATTGCACCAGTATTGTCACAAAAGATTTTCATTGGACCCGACGCACTAGGTATGACACCTAGATCGGATCTGAACTCCTTCATCCAGACTCCTTCGTTTGCTGCTTCCGAAGCAGCTATGTACTCCGCTTCACATGTAGATCCCGCCACGACGCTTTGTTTAGAACTGCACCAACTGACAGCTCCACCGTTTAATGTAAACACGTATCGGGTTTGCGATTTAGAATCGTCCGGATCAGTGTCAAAGCTTGCATCAACGTAACCGTTTACGATGAGCTCTTTGTCACCTCCATATACGAGAAACATATCCTTAGTCCTTTTAAGGTACTTCAGGATGTTCTTGACCGCTGTCCAGTGATCCACTCCTGGATTACTTTGGTACTTCCCTGCTAGACTTATAGCAAGGCACACAGCAGGTCTGGTACACAGCATTGCATACATGATAGAGCCTATGGCTGAAGCATAGGGAACATCTTTCATTTTCTCTCAATCTTCTGCAGTGGTCGGGCATTGAATCTGACTCAACTTCACACCTTGTAACACAGGCAAGAACCCTTTCTTTGCTTGATCCATTTTGAACTTCTTCAAAACTTTGTCAAGGTATGTGCTTTGTGAAAGTCCAATTAAGCGTCTTGATCTATCTCTATAGATCTTAATGCCTAATATGTAAGCAGCTTCACTGAGGTCTTTCATTGAAAAACTCTTATTCAAGTATCCCTTTATGCTATCCAGAAATTCTATATCATTTCCAATCTGTAATATGTCATCCACATATAATATCAGAAATGCTACAGAGCTCCCACTCACTTTCTTGTAAATACAGGCTTCTCTGAAAGTCTGTATAAAACCAAATGCTTTGATCACACTATCAAAGCGTTTATTCCAACTCCGAGAGGCTTGCACCAGTCCATAAATGGATCGCTGGAGCTTGCACACTTTGTTAGCTCCCTTTGGATCGACAAAACCTTCTGGTTGCATCATATACAACTCTTCTTCTAGAAATCCATTCAGGAATGTAGTTTTGACATCCATCTGCCAAATTTCATAATCATAAAATGCGGCAATTGCTAACATGATTCGGACAGACTTAAGCATCGCTACGGGTGAGAAGGTCTCATCGTAGTCAATCCCTTGAACTTGCCGAAACCCTTTTGCGACAAGTCGAGCTTTGTAGACAGTAATATTACCGTCGGCGTCAGTCTTCTTCTTGAAGATCCATTTATTCTCAATTGCTTGCCGATCATTGGGCAAGTCAACCAAAGTCCACACTTTGTTCTCATACATGGATCCCATCTCAAATTTCATGGCTTTAAGCCATTTTGTGGAATCTGGGCTCACCATCGCTTCTTCATAGTTCATAGGCTCATCATGATTTAGCAGCATGACTTCCAGAACAGGATTACCATACCACTCTGGCGCGGATCTCACTCTGGTTGATCCACGAGGTTCAGTAGTATCTTGTCCTGAAGTTTCATGATCATTATCGTTAGCTTCCTCACTAATTGGTGTAGGTGTCACAGAAACAGTTTTCTGTGATGCACTACTTTCCAATAAGGGAGCAGGTACAGTTACCTCGTCAAGTTCTACTTTCCTCCCACTCACTTCTTTCGAGAGAAACTCCTTCTCTAGAAAGTTTCCGAACTTAGCAACAGAAGTCTTGCCTTCGGATCTGTGATAGAAGGTGTATCCAATAGTCTCCTTTGGATATCCTATGAAGACACATTTCTCCAATTTGGGTTCGAGCTTATCAGGTTGAAGCTTTAGTCATCTTGCCCATGAGGCACGGTTCATGCCTCATATTTCTATGGAGCTAAGGTTCAAAACCAATTTGTACTGATCTCGCAAATGTTGAGCTGGCACTCTTCAACCCGAAAGGCATCCGTAAAAAGCAATACGTACCACATGGGGTGATGAATGTCGTCTTCTCTTCATCCTCTCTTGTCATAAAGAATTGGTGGTAGCCTGAGTAGGCGTCGAGGAATGATAACAGATCACACCTAGCCGTGGACTCAATAATCTGGTCGATGCGCGGCAATGGGAAGGGGTCCTTAGGGCAAGCCTAATTAATATCTGTGTAATCAATACACAGCCTCCACTTCCCATTCGCCTTGCGCACCACTACTGGATTGGCCAACCACGTCGGGTGGAGCACCCCTCTCACCAAACCTACTGCTTCCAACTTCCTGATCTCCTCTATGATGAACTCCTGCCTTTCCAAAGCCTGCTTTCTGACCTTCCGCTTGACGGGCCGCGCGTGGGGGCAGACAGCTAGGTGGTTCTCAATCACCTCCTTGGGAACACCGGGGATGTCGGACGCTTGCCATGCAAACACGTCGACATTTGCCTGCAGGAAGGTGATGAGCGCGCCTTCCTATTTGCCGTCGAGGGTGGAGCCTATTACGAAGGCCCCTCTCGTGCCATCCTCCCCGACAAGCACCTTCTTGGTCTGCGGTGGCTCGGCTCTGGATCTCTTGCTCTTGTCGGTAGAGCTCTCTGGCACATCCTCAACGCTAGCACAACACTCCGAGGAGGTGCGCTTGCCGGAGCGGGTGCGAGAGGTCTTGTCGGGCTCCATTTTCTCTCCCGGGCCGTCAGCGGAAGGAGCAGGTGCCTTGACGGCAGCTGCTGCAACTGCTTCCCGGTAGAGTTGGCCGGCGCAGATCAGCGCGTCCTTCTTGTCGGAGGGGACGGAGATGCTGGTCAACGGCCCGGGCATCTTTAGCATGTTGTAGGCGTAGTGTGCCTTCGCCATGAACTTGGCCAATGCCGGGCGGCCACGGATCCCGTTGTAGGGCTATTTGAACTAGCTCTACATGCTAGTTCAAATAGTTTTTCACTAGTGTTGAACTAGCTCTACGAGTCAGTTTAAATAATTTTACACTAGAGTTAAACTAGCTCTATAACCTAATACAAATAATTTTACACTAGAGTTGAACTAGCTCTACAGGCTAGTTCAAATAATTATACACTAGAGTTGAACTAGCTCTCCAGGCTAGTTCAAATAATTTTACACTAGAGTTGAACTAGCTCTACAGGCTAGTTCATATAATTTTACACAAGAGTTGAACTAGCTCTATAACCTAGTACAAATAATTTTACACTAGAGTTGAACTAGCTCTATAACCTAGTACAAATAATTTTACACTAGAGTTGAACTAGCTCTATAACCTAGTACAAATAATTTTACACTAGAGTTGAACTAGCTACATAACCTAGTTCAAATATTTTTACAATAGAGTTGAACTAACTCTATGACCTAGTACAAATAATTTTACAATAGAGTTGAACTAGCTCTATAACCTAGTACAACTAATTTTACACTAGTGTTGAGCTAGCTCTACAAGCTAGTTCAAATAATTTTACACTAGAGTTGAACTTACTCTATAACCTAGTACAAATAATTTTACACTAGAGTTGAACTAGCTCTACAAGCTAGTTCAAATAATTTTACACTAGAGTTGAACTAGCTCTACATGCTAGTTCAAATAATTTTACACTAGAGTTGAACTAGCTCTATAACCTAGTACAAATAATTTTACACTAGAGTTGAACTAGCTCTATAACCTAGTTCAAATAATTTTACACTAGAGTCGAACTAGCTCTACAAGCTAGTTCAAATAATTTTACACTACAGTTGAACTAGCTCTACATGCTAGTTCAAATAGTTTTACACTAGAGTTGAACTAGCTCTATAACCTAGTACAAATAATTTTACACAAGAGTTGAACTAGCTCTATAACCTAGTTCAAATAATTTTACAATAGAGTTGAACTAGCTCTACATGCTAGTTCAAATAGTTTTACACTAGAGTTGAACTAGCTCTATAACCTAGTACAAATAATTTTACACTAGAGTTGAACTACCTCTATAAACTAGTTCAAATAATTTTACACTAGAGTTGAACTAGCTCTATAACCTAGTACAAATAATTTTACACTAGATTTGAACTAGCTTTACAGGCTAGTTCAAAAAATTATACACTAGAGTTGAACTAGCTCTACAGGGTAGTTCAAATAATTTTACACTATATTTGAACAAGCTCTATAGGCCAGTTCAAATAATTTTACACAAGAGTTAAACTAGCTCTATAACCTAGTACAAATAATTTTACACTAGAGTTGAACTAGCTCTACAAGCTAGTTCAAATAATTTTACAATAGAGTTGAACTAGCTCTACAGGCGAGTTCAAATAGTATTCCACTAGTGTTGAACTAGCTCTACAAGCTAGTTCAAATAATTATACACTAGAGTTGAACTAGCTCTATAACCTAGTACAAATAATTTTACACTAGAGTTGAACTAGCTCTACAAGCTACGTCAATTATTTTACACTAGAGTTGAACGAGCTCTATAACCTAGTACAAATAATTTTACACTAAAGTTTAACTAGCTCTATAACCTACTTCAAATAATTTTACACTAGAGTTGAACTAGCTCTATAGGCTAGTTCAAATAATTTTACACTAGAGTTGAACTAGCTCAACAAGCTAGTTCAAATAATTTTACACTACAGTTGAACTAGCGCGATAACCTAGTACAAATAATTTTGCACTAGAGTTAAACTAGCACTACAGGCTAGTTCAAATAATTTTATACTAGTTTTGAACTAGCTCTATGAGCTAGTTTAAATAATTTTAAACTAGAGTTGAACTAGCTCTATAACCTAGCACAAATAATTTTACACTAGAGTTGAACTAGCTCTACAGGATAGTTCATATAATTTTACAGTAGAGTTGAACTAGCTCTATAACCTAGTACAAATAATTTTACACTAGAGTTGAACTAGCTCTATAACCTAGTTCAAATAATTTTACACTAGAGTTGAACTAGCTCTACAGGCTAGTTCAAATAGTTTTCCACTAGAGTTGAACTAGCTTTACAAGCTAGTTCAGATAATTATACACTACAGTTGAACTAGCTCTATAACCTAGTACAAATGATTTTACACTAGAGTTGAACAACTCTACAAGCTAGGTCAATTATTTTACACTAGATTTGAACTAGCTCTATAACCTAGTACAAATAATTTTACACTAGAGTTTAACTAGCTCTATAAGCTAGTACAAATAATTTTACACTAGAGTTGAACCAGCTCTACATGCTAGTTCAAATAGTTTTACACTAGAGTTGAACTAGCTCTATAACCTAGTACAAATAATTTTACACTAGAGTTGAACTAGCTCTATAACCTAGTTCAAATAATTTTACAGTAGAGTTGAACTAGCTCTATAATCTAGTACACAAATAATTATACACTATAGTCGAACTAGCTCTACAAGCTAGTTCAAATAATTATACACTAGAGATGAACTAACTGTACATGCTAGTTCAAATAATTTTACACTAGAATTGATCTAGCTCTACAGGCTAGTTCAAATAATTTTACAGAAGAGTTGAACTACCTCTATAACCTAGTACAAATAATTTTACACTAGAGTTGAACTAGTTTTACAAGCTAGTTCAAATAATTATACACTAGAGTTGAACTAGCTCTACAGGCTAGTTCAAATAATTTTACACTAGAGTTGAACTAGATCTATAGGCTATTTCATATAATTTTACACAAGAGTTGAACTAGCTCTATAACCTTGTACAAATAACTTTACACTAGAGTTGAACTAGCTGTACAGGCTAGTTCAAATAGTTTTCCACTAGAGTTGAACTAGCTCTACAAGCTAGTTCAAATAATTATACACTAGAGTTGAACTAGCTCTATAACCTAGTACAACTAATTTTACACTAGAGTTGAACTAGCTCTACAAACTAGGTCAATTATTTTACACTAGAGTTGAACTAGCTCTATAATCTAGTACAAATAATTTTACACTAGAGTTTAACTAGCTCTATAACCTAGTTCAAATAATTTTACGCTAGAGTTGAACTAGCTCTATAACCTAGTACTAATAATTTTACACTAGATTTGAACTAGCTCTACAAGCTAGTTCAAATAATTATACACTAGAGTTGAACTAGCTCTACAGGCTAGTTTAAATAATTTTACACTATATTTGAACAAGCTCTACAAGCTAGCTCAAATAATTTTACACACGAGTTAAACTAGCTCTATAACCTAGTACAAATAATTTTACACTAGAGTTGAACTAGCTCTACAAGCTAGTTCAAATAATTTTACACTAGAGTTGAACTAGCTCTATAGGCTAGTTCAAATAATTTTACACTAGAATTGATCTAGCTCTACAGGCTAGTTCAAATAATTTAACACAAGAGTTGAACTAGCTCTATAACCTAGTACAAATAATTTTACACTAGAGTTGAACTAGCTCAACAAGCTAGTTCAAATAATTATACACTAGAGTTGAACTAGCTCTATAGGCTAGATCAAATAATTTTACACTAGAGTTGAACTAGCTCTATAGGCTATTTCATATAATTTTACACAAGGGTTGAACTAGCTCTATAACCTAGTACAAATAACTTTACACTAGAGTTGAACTAGCTCTACAAGCTAGTTCCAATAATTTTACACTAGAGTTGAACTAACTGTACAGGCTAGTTCAAATAGTTTTCCACTAGAGTTGAACTAGCTCTACAAGCTAGTTTAAATAATTTTACACTAGAGTTGAACTAGCTCTATAACCTAGTACAAATAATTTTACACTAGAGTTGAACTAGCTCGACAAGCTAGGTCAATTATTTTACACTAGAGTTGAACTAGCTCTATAACTTAGTACAAATAATTTTACACTGGAGTTTAACTAGCTCTATAACCTAGTTCAAATAATTTTACACTAGAGTTAAACTAGCTCTATAACCTAGTACAAACAATTTTATACTAGATTTGAACTAGCTTTACAAGCTAGTTCAAATAATTATACACTAGAGTTGAACTAGATCTACAAGCTAGTTCAAATGATTTTACATTATATCTGAACTAGCTCTACAGGCTAGTTCAAATAATTTTACACAAGATTTGAACTAACTCTATAACCTAGTACAAATAATTTTACACTATAGTTGAACTAGCTCTACAACCTAGTTCAAATAATTTTACACTAGAGTTCAACTAGCTCTACAGGCTAGTTCAAATAGTTTTCCAGTAGTGTTGAACTAGCTCTACATGCTAGTTTAAAAAATTTTACACTAGAGTTGAACTAGCTCTATAGGCTTGTTCAAATAATTTTACACTAGAGTTGAACTAGCTCTACAGGCTAGTTTGAAATAGTTTTCCACTAGAGTTGAACTAGCTCTATAACCTAGCACAAATAATTTTACACTAGAGTTGAACTAGCTCTACAGGATAGTTCATATAATTTTACAGTAGAGTTGAACTAGCTCTATAACCTAGTACAAATAATTTTACACTAGAGTTGAACTAGCTATATAACCTAGTTCAAATAATTTTACACTAGAGTTGAACTAGTTGTACATGCTAGTTCAAATAGTTTTCCACTAGAGTTGAACTACCTCTACAAGCTAGTTCAAATAATTATACACTAGAGTTGAACTAGCTATATAACCTAGTACAACTAATTTTACACTAGAGTTGAACTAGCTCTACAAACTAGGTCAATTATTTTACACTAGAGTTGAACTAGCTCTATAATCTAGTACAAATAATTTTACACTAGAGTTTAACTAGCTCTATAAACTAGTTCAAATAATTTTACACTAGAGTTGAACTAGCTCTATAACCTAGTACAAATAATTTTACACTAGATTTGAACTAGCTCTACAAGCTAGTTCAAAAAATTATACACTAGAGTTGAACTAGCTCAGTTTAAATAATTTTACACTATATTTGAACAAGCTCTACAGGCTAGTTCAAATAATTTTACACAAGAGTTGAACTAGCTCTATAACCTAGTACAAATAATTTTACACTAGAGTTGAACTAAGTCTACAAGCTAGTTCAAATAATTTTAAACTATAGTTGAACTAGCTCTACAGGCTAGTTCAAATAGTTTTCCAGTAGTGTTGAACTAGTTCTACAAGCTAGTTTAAATAATTTTACACTAGAGTTAAACTAGCTCTATAGGCTAGTTCAAATAATTTTACCCTAGAGTTGAACTAGCTCTACAGGCTAGTTCAAATAATTTTACACTAGAGTTGAACTAGCTTTACAAGCTAGTTTAAATAATTTTACACTAGAGTTGAACTACCTCTATAGGCTAGTTCAATTAATTTTACACTAGAGTTCAACTAGCTCTACAAGCTAGTTCAAATAATTTTACACTAGAGTTGAACTAGCTCACCAATCTAGTTCAAATAATTTTACACTAGAGTTGAACTAGCGCGATAACCTAGTACAAATAATTTTGCACTAGAGTTCAACTAGCACTACAGGCTAGTTCAAATAATTTTATACTAGAGATGAACTACCTCTATAACCCTATAGTTCAAATTATTTTACACTAGAATTGAACTAGCTCTACAAGCTAGTTCAAATAATTATACACTAGAGTTGAATTAGCTCTACATGCTAGTTCAAATAATTTTACACTAGAGTTGAACTAGCTGTACAGGCTAGTTCATTTAATTTTACACAACAGTTGAACTAGCTCTATAACCTAGTACAAATAATTTTACACTAGAGTTGAACTAGCTCTACAAGCTAGTTCAAATAATTTTACACTAGAGTTGAACTAGCTCAACAAGCTAGTTCAAATAATTTTACACTAGAGTTGAACTAGCACGATAACCTCGTACAAATAATTTCGCACTAGATTTGAACTAGCACTACAGGCTAGTTCAAATAATTTTATACTAGAGTTGAACTAGCTCTATAACCCTATAGTTCAAATAATTTTATACTAGAGTTGAACTAGCTCTATAACCTAGTACAAATAATTTTACACTAGAGTTGAACTAGCTCTATAAACTGGTACAATTAATTTTACACTAGAGTTGAACTTGCTCTACAACCTAGTTCAAATAATTATACACTAGAGTTGACCTAGCTCTACAGGCTAGTTCAAATAATTTACACTAGAGTTGAAGTAGCTCTACAGGCTAGTTCATATAATTTTACACAAGAGTTGAACTAGCACTATAACCTAGTACAAATAATTTTACACTAGAGTTGAACTAGCTCTAAAAACTAGTTCAAATAATTTTACAGTAGAGTTGAACTAGCTCTATAGGCTAGTTAAATAGTTTTCCACTAGAGTTGAACTAGCTCTACAAGCTAGTTCAAATAATTATACACTAGAGTTAAACTAGCTCTATAACCTAGTACAAATAATTTTGCACTAGAGTTGAACTAGCTCTGCAAGCAAGGTCAATTATTTTACACTACAGTTGAACTAGCTCGATAACCTAGTACAAAAAATTTTACACTAGAGTTTAACTATCTCTATAACCTAGTTCAAATAATTTTACACTAGAGTGGAACTAGCTCTATAACCTAGTACAAATAATTTTACACTAGAGTTGAACTAGCTCTACAAGCTAGTTCAAATAATTGTACACTAGAGTTGAACTAGCTCTACAGGCTAGTTTAAATAATTTTACACTAGAGTTGAACTAGCTCTACAGGCTAGCTCAAATAATTTTACACAAGAGTTAAACTAGCTCTATAACCTAGTACAAATAATTTTACACTAGAGTTGAACTAGCTCTACAAGCTAGTTCAAATAATTTTACACTAGAGTTGAACTAGCTCTACAGGCTAGTTCAAATAATTTTACACTAGAATTGGTCTAGCTCTACAGGCTAGTTCAAATAATTTAACACAAGAGTTGAACTAGCTCTATAACCTAGTACAAATAATTTTACACTAGAGTTGAACTAGCTCAACAAGCTAGTTCAAATAATTTTACACTAGAGTTGAACTAGCACGATAACCTCGTACAAATAATTTCGCACTAGATTTGAACTAGCACTACAGGCTAGTTCAAATAATTTTATACTAGAGTTGAACTAGCTCTATAACCCTATAGTTCAAATAATTTTATACTAGAGTTGAACTAGCTCTATAACCTAGTACAAATAATTTTACACTAGAGTTGAACTAGCTCTATAAACTGGTACAATTAATTTTACACTAGAGTTGAACTTGCTCTACAACCTAGTTCAAATAATTATACACTAGAGTTGACCTAGCTCTACAGGCTAGTTCAAATAATTTACACTAGAGTTGAAGTAGCTCTACAGGCTAGTTCATATAATTTTACACAAGAGTTGAACTAGCACTATAACCTAGTACAAATAATTTTACACTAGAGTTAAACTAGCTCTAAAAACTAGTTCAAATAATTTTACAGTAGAGTTGAACTAGCTCTATAGGCTAGTTAAATAGTTTTCCACTAGAGTTGAACTAGCTCTACAAGCTAGTTCAAATAATTATACACTAGAGTTAAACTAGCTCTATAACCTAGTACAAATAATTTTGCACTAGAGTTGAACTAGCTCTGGAAGCAAGGTCAATTATTTTACACTACAGTTCAACTAGCTCGATAACCTAGTACAAATAATTTTACACTAGAGTTTAACTATCTCTATAACCTAGTTCAAATAATTTTACACTAGAGTGGAACTAGCTCTATAACCTAGTACAAATAATTTTACACTAGAGTTGAACTAGCTCTACAAGCTAGTTCAAATAATTGTACACTAGAGTTGAACTAGCTCTACAGGCTAGTTTAAATAATTTTACACTAGAGTTGAACTAGCTCTACAGGCTAGCTCAAATAATTTTACACAAGAGTTAAACTAGCTCTATAACCTAGTACAAATAATTTTACACTAGAGTTGAACTAGCTCTACAAGCTAGTTCAAATAATTTTACACTAGAGTTGAACTAGCTCTACAGGCTAGTTCAAATAATTTTACACTAGAATTGGTCTAGCTCTACAGGCTAGTTCAAATAATTTAACACAAGAGTTGAACTAGCTCTATAACCTAGTACAAATAATTTTACACTAGAGTTGAACTAGCTCAACAAGCTAGTTCAAATAATTTTACACTAGAGTTGAACTAACTGTACAGGCTAGTTCAAATAGTTTTCCACTAGAGTTGAACTAGCTCTACAAGCTAGTTCAAATAATTATACACTAGAGTTGAACTAGCTCTATAACCTAGTACAAATAATTTTACACTAGAGTTGAACTAGCTCTACAAGCTAGGTCAATTATTTTACACTAGAGTTGAACTAGCTATATAACTTAGTACAAATAATTTTACACTGGAGTTTAACTAGCTCTATAACCTAGTTCAAATAATTTTACACTAGAGTTAAACTATCTCTATAACCTAGTACAAATAATTTTATACTAGATTTGAACTAGCTCTACAAGCTAGTTCAAATAATTATACACTAGAGTTGAACTAGATCTACAAGCTAGTTCAAATAATTTTACACTATATCTGAACTAGCTCTACAGGCTAGTTCAAATAATTTTACACAAGATTTGAACTAACTCTATAACCTAGTACAAATAATTTTACACCATAGTTGAACTAGCTCTACAAGCTAGTTCAAATAATTTTACACTAGAGTTCAACTAGCTCTACAGGCTAGTTCAAATAGTTTTCCAGTAGTGTTGAACTAGCTCTACATGCTAGTTTAAAATTTTTTACACTAGAGTTGAACTACCTCTATAGGCTTGTTCAAATAATTTTACACTAGAGTTGAACTAGCTCTACAGGCTAGTTCATACAATTTTACACTATAATTGAACTAGCTCAACAAGCTAGTTCAAATAATTTTACACTAGAGTTGAACTAGCACGATAACCTAGTACAAATAATTTTGCACTAGAGTTAAACTAACACTACAGGCTAGTTCAAATAATTTTATACTAGTTTTGAACTAGCTCTATGAGCTAGTTTAAATAATTTTAAACTAGAGTTGAACTAGCTCTATAACCTAGCACAACTAATTTTAAACTAGAGTTGAACTAGCTCTACAGGCTAGTTCATATAATTTACAGTAGAGTTGAACTAGCTCTATAACCTAGTACAAATAATTTTACACTAGAGTTGAACTAGCTCTATAACCTAGTTCAAATAATTTTACACTAGAGTTGAACTAGCTCTACAGGCTAGTTCAAATAGTTTTCCACTAGAGTTGAACTAGCTCTACAAGCTAGTTCAAATAATTATACACTACAGTTGCACTAGCTCTATAACCTAGTACAAATGATTTTACACTAGAGTTGAACAACTCTACAATCTAGGTCAATTATTTCACACTAGAGTTGAACCAGCTCTATAACCTAGTATAAATAATTTTACACTAGAGTTTAACTAGCTCTATAACATAGTTCAAATAATTTTACGCTAGAGTTGAACTATCTCTACATGCTAGTTCAAATAGTTTTACACTGGAGTTGAACTAGCTTTATAACCTACTACAAATAATTTTACACTAGAGTTGAACTAGCTCTATAACCTAGTTCAAATAATTTTACAATAGAGTTGAACTAGCTCTATAATCTAGTACACAAATAATTATACACTAGAGTTGAACTAGCTCTACAGGCTAGTTCAGATAATTTTACACTAGAATTGATCTAGCTCTACAGGCTAGCTCAAATAATTTTACAGAAGAGTTGAACTACCTCTATAACCTAGTACAAATAATTTTACACTAGAGTTGAACTAGCTCTACAAGCTAGTTCAAATAATTATACACTAGAGTTGAACTAGCTCTACAGGCTAGTTCAAATAATTTTACACTAGAGTTGAACTAGCTCTATAGGCTATTTCATATAACTTTACACAAGAGTTGAACTAGCTCTATAACCTAGTACAAATAACTTTACACTAGAGTTGAACTAGCTCTATAAGCTAGTTCAAATAATTTTACACTACAGTTGAACTAACTGTACAGGCTAGTTCAAAGAGTTTTGCACTAGAGTTGAACTAGCTCTACAAGCTAGTTCAAATAATTATACACTAGAGTTGAACTAGCTCTATAACCTAGTACAACTAATTTTACACTAGAGTTGAACTAGCTCTAAAAGCTAGGTCAATTATTTTACACTAGAGGTTAACTAGCTCTATAACCTAGTAGAAATAATTTTACACTAGAGTTGAACTAGCTCTATAACCTAGTACAAATAACTTTACACTAGAGTTGAACTAGCTCTATAAGCTAGTTCAAATAATTTTACACTACAGTTGAACTAACTGTACAGGCTAGTTCAAAGAGTTTTGCACTAGAGTTGAACTAGCTCTACAAGCTAGTTCAAATAATTATACACTAGAGTTGAACTAGCTCTATAACCTAGTACAACTAATTTTACACTAGAGTTGAACTAGCTCTAAAAGCTAGGTCAATTATTATACACTAGAGGTTAACTAGCTCTATAACCTAGTAGAAATAATTTTACACTAGAGTTTAACTAGCTCTATAACCTAGTTCAAATAATTTTACACTAGAGTTGAACTAGCTCTATAACCTAGTACAAATAATTTTACACTAGATTTGAACTAGCTCTACAAGCTAGTTCAAAAAATTATACACTAGAGATGAGCTAGCTCTACAGGCTAGTTCAAATAATTTTACACTATATTTGAACTAGCTCTACAGGCTAGTTCAAATAATTTTACACAAGAGTTGAACTAGCTCTATAACCTAGTTCAAATAATTTTACACTAGAGTTGAACTAGCTCTAAAGGCTAGTTCAAATAGTTTACCACTAGTGTTGAACTAGCTCTACAAGCTAGTTTAAATAATTTTACAATAGAGTTGAACTAGCTCTAGAGGCTAGATCAAATAATTTTACATTAGAGTTAAACTAGCTCTACAGGATAGTTCAAATAATTTTACACTAGAGTTGAACTAGCTCAACAAGCTAGTTCAAATAATTTTACACTAGAGTTGAACTAACGCGATAACCTAGTACAAATAATTTTGCACTAGAGTTAAACTAACACTACAGGCTAGTTCAAATAATTTTATACTAGTTTTGAACTAGCTCTATGAGCTAGTTTAAATAATTTTAAACTAGAGTTGAACTAGCTCTATAACCTAGCACAACTAATTTTAAACTAGAGTTGAACTAGCTCTACAGGCTAGTTCATATAATTTACAGTAGAGTTGAACTAGCTCTATAACCTAGTACAAATAATTTTACACTAGAGTTGAACTAGCTCTATAACCTAGTTCAAATAATTTTACACTAGAGTTGAACTAGCTCTACAGGCTAGTTCAAATAGTTTTCCACTAGAGTTGAACTAGCTCTACAAGCTAGTTCAAATAATTATACACTACAGTTGAACTAGCTCTATAACCTAGTACAAATGATTTTACACTAGAGTTGAACAACTCTACAATCTAGGTCAATTATTTCACACTAGAGTTGAACTAGCTCTATAACCTAGTATAAATAATTTTACACTAGAGTTTAACTAGCTCTATAACATAGTTCAAATAATTTTACGCTAGAGTTGAACTATCTCTACATGCTAGTTCAAATAGTTTTACACTGGAGTTGAACTAGCTTTATAACCTACTACAAATAATTTTACACTAGAGTTGAACTAGCTCTATAACCTAGTTCAAATAATTTTACAATAGAGTTGAACTAGCTCTATAATCTAGTACACAAATAATTATACACTAGAGTTGAACTAGCTCTACAGGCTAGTTCAGATAATTTTACACTAGAATTGATCTAGCTCTACAGGCTAGCTCAAATAATTTTACAGAAGAGTTGAACTACCTCTATAACCTAGTACAAATAATTTTACACTAGAGTTGAACTAGCTCTACAAGCTAGTTCAAATAATTATACACTAGAGTTGAACTAGCTCTACAGGCTAGTTCAAATAATTTTACACTAGAGTTGAACTAGCTCTATAGGCTATTTCATATAACTTTACACAAGAGTTGAACTAGCTCTATAACCTAGTACAAATAACTTTACACTAGAGTTGAACTAGCTCTATAAGCTAGTTCAAATAATTTTACACTACAGTTGAACTAACTGTACAGGCTAGTTCAAAGAGTTTTGCACTAGAGTTGAACTAGCTCTACAAGCTAGTTCAAATAATTATACACTAGAGTTGAACTAGCTCTATAACCTAGTACAACTAATTTTACACTAGAGTTGAACTAGCTCTAAAAGCTAGGTCAATTATTTTACACTAGAGGTTAACTAGCTCTATAACCTAGTAGAAATAATTTTACACTAGAGTTGAACTAGCTCTATAACCTAGTACAAATAACTTTACACTAGAGTTGAACTAGCTCTATAAGCTAGTTCAAATAATTTTACACTACAGTTGAACTAACTGTACAGGCTAGTTCAAAGAGTTTTGCACTAGAGTTGAACTAGCTCTACAAGCTAGTTCAAATAATTATACACTAGAGTTGAACTAGCTCTATAACCTAGTACAACGAATTTTACACTAGAGTTGAACTAGCTCTAAAAGCTAGGTCAATTATTATACACTAGAGGTTAACTAGCTCTATAACCTAGTAGAAATAATTTTACACTAGAGTTTAACTAGCTCTATAACCTAGTTCAAATAATTTTACACTAGAGTTGAACTAGCTCTATAACCTAGTACAAATAATTTTACACTAGATTTGAACTAGCTCTACAAGCTAGTTCAAAAAATTATACACTAGAGATGAGCTAGCTCTACAGGCTAGTTCAAATAATTTTACACTATATTTGAACTAGCTCTACAGGCTAGTTCAAATAATTTTACACAAGAGTTGAACTAGCTCTATAACCTAGTTCAAATAATTTTACACTAGAGTTGAACTAGCTCTAAAGGCTAGTTCAAATAGTTTACCACTAGTGTTGAACTAGCTCTACAAGCTAGTTTAAATAATTTTACACTAGAGTTGAACTAGCTCTAGAGGCTAGATCAAATAATTTTACACTAGAGTTGAACTAGCTCTACAGGATAGTTCAAATAATTTTACACTAGAGTTGAACTAGCTCAACAAGCTAGTTCAAATAATTTTACACTAGAGTTGAACTAACGCGATAACCTAGTACAAATAATTTTGCACTAGAGTTAAACTAGCACTACAGGCTAGTTCATATAATTTTATACTAGTTTTGAACTACCTCTATGAGCTAGTTTAAATAATTTTAAACTAGATGTTGAACTAGCTCTATAACCTAGCACAAATAATTTTACACTAGAGTTGAACTAGCTCTACAGGCTAGTTCATATAATTTTATAGTTGAGTTGAACTAGCTCTATAACCTAGTACAAATAATTTTACACTAGAGTTGAACTAGCTCTATAACCTAGTTCAAATAATTTTACACTAGAGTTTAACTAGCTCTACAGGCTAGTTCAAATAGTTTTCCACTAGAGTTGAACTAGCTCTACAAGCTAGTTCAAATAATTATACACTACAGTTGAACTAGCTCTATAACCTAGTATAATTGATTTTACACTAGAGTTGAACAACTTTATAAGCTAGGTGAATTATTTTACACTAGAGTTGAACTAGCTCTATAACCTAGTACAAATAATTTTACACTAGAGTTGAACTAGCTCTATAACCTAGTTCAAATAATTTTACAATATAGTTGAACTAGCTCTATATCTAGTACACAAATAATTATACAATAGAGTCGAACTAGCTCTACAAGCTAGTTCAAATAATTATACACTAGAGTTGAACTGGCTCTACAGGCTAGTTCAAATAATTTTACACTAGAATTGATCTAGCTCTACAGGCTAGTTCAAGTAATTTTATAGAAGAGTTGAACTACCTCTGTAACCTAGTACAAATAATTTTACACTAGATTTGAACTAGCTCTACAAGCTAGTTCAAATAATTATAAACTAGAGTTGAACTAGCCTACTAGCTCTACAGGCTAGTTCAAATAATTTTACACTAGAGTTGAACTAGCTCTATAGGCTATTTCATATAATTTTACACAAGAGTTGAACTAGCTCTATAACCTAGTACAAATAACTTTACACTAGAGTTGAACTAGCTCTACAGGCTAGTTCAAATAATTTTACACTAGAGTTAAACTAACTGTACATGCTAGTTCAAATAGTTTTCCACTAGAGTTGAACTAGCTCTACAAGCTAGTTAAAATAATTATACACTAGAGTTGAACTAGCTCTATAACCTAGTAGAACTAATTTTACACTAGAGTTGAACTAGCTCTACAAGCTAGGTCAATTATTTTACACTAGAGTTGAACTAGCTCTATAACCTAGTACAAATAATTTTACACTAGAGTTTAACTAGCTCTATAACCTAGTTCAAATAATTTTACACTAGAGTTGAACTAGCTCTATAACCTAGTACAAATAATTTTACACTAGATTTGAACTAGCTCTACAGGATAGTTCAAAAAATTATACACTTGTCGGGGAAACTGATCCACCAACACCTATGGGGACAGGGCCCCTTTTTCTGAGGGGGGCGGAGGCCACACAAAGAGCGGATCGAGGCAGTACACGCGAGCAGTTTTACCCAGCTTCAGGCCGCACGGATGCGTAAAACCCTACTTCTGCTTGTTTGTGTGTATTGAATTCTTGCTCAGGAGCGATGGACGCTGCCAGACTGAGCATGATAGTGTCCCTGATGTTTCGAATGAGTCGAACACCTTCTATGTTGCACTTGGGCCTCCTTTTATACTTTCAAGGGGTCACCGACAGGTGGCAACATAGACTAGAAGGGTAAAAATGGAAAAGGATGCGGTAGGTGCAGCTACCGCTACTGTGGGCACAGTGCACCCTACCTAACTCTGACGGCAGGGGACAAGGTCATTGAATGCCCGTCTGAGTTGCCTAAACAGTGCAAAAAGTGACCGTTAGGAGCGCCACCGTTTGCCATGATGGCCTTCTCTTCATCTCCGCTTGCCACCGGGTACCCCTGGTTGCACAGGCTCCCGCCACACGCCCCTGAGGAAGCCTCATGGCGACACGCGGGTGGGTGCGCTGGAGCGTGGGTACAGAGTGGCAGCGGGCCCCCGGCAAGTACCTTGTCGGGGTCATCGTCTTGTCGAGTCCAGAAGCTTGTCGCTCACCGGACCTTGCCGGGACGTGTGGTGCATCGCGGCAAGTTTCTTGAAGTGCCGTGGTTGGCCTTCCCGGCAAGCTCCTCTTGCCGGGGCCTTGTCTCTTCCCGGCAAGATCCTCTTGCCGGGGCCTTGTCTCTTCGTCTTGAATGCTTTGTTCTTGAATGGCTCCAAAGGAACCCACGGAGGACTCTGGCGGTCGTCCGGCAAGCCTTGCCGCGCGGCGCTGCAACTGCCCGTGCACAAGTTCGGGATACTAGGGTACCCCTAGTCTATTACACCGACAGGAGACCGGGCACGGGCACGCGCGGAGCCTGGGTTATGCCGAATCTAACTCCATATTCACCGCGCCCCCCGTAACGGCACGCGTCAATCACGGAGTCGTGGGAGAGATCGTGGGTGGTTGTTTATTTGGAAGGCCGAAATGTCCGCCCCGTCCCTCTTTGTTCTTCAAAGGCGTGGCGGCGGCGCTCCAGCAACTCTGGGAACGGATCCCAAAGCAGTTGGCCGACGAGTCACGCTCGATTTGTGCCGGAGTTCTGGAGAAGGTGCTGGTGAAGGTGGCCTTCCGCAATCCGGGCCTCAACGTCACCAACGTCCTCAAGAGGCTGCCGGCGGATGCTGATCTTGACGCACTTAAGGCCCTCGTCACACCCATTGTGGACAGGGTGAACGAGGTCAAAAGGGTTGACGGCGATCGCGTAGATTAGGCCGTCCGTTTTCTTCTTTTCTTGTCGCTGCCAGTCATGTCATGGGAACACTTTATTAGAGGCGCGACAAGTTATTTTTGTAATATAACTCTATCTTAGGCAAAAAATTGCTGTGTTACTTCCTTTACTCGACTCTTGGCTTTGTATGGTTCTGCCCTACGCTTTCTAGGGAAACTTGCCGGTGCAGGCACCCTTGCCGCGAGCGCCGAGTGTGGAACTTCAGCAGCCTACTGGCGGGGTCGCTACCGACAAGCAACCTTGTCGCAACTAGTTGCAGCTCACTTAAGTTGTTGAGCGGACTCGAAACAAAGTAAGGGCGCAGCTAGCTACGAGTTGGTTCCTCCGCGCACAGGTTTTCCATACAAAGCACGGTCGTTCAAGGAAAATAACTCAAAAACTTAAAAAACTGATTGCTCAAGCTTTAGCAACTTAGCTTTTCTGTCGTCTGCTTCCCGGCAAGGAGAAACTTTCTTGAACGGCCTGGTCCACACCATTATCTTCTCCTTCCCCCCCGGTAAACCTTGTGGGCGAGGGAACCTTCCTTCTTTTGAGAAAGAAACAGAGAAATAAAGTAATGATATGGAGCCTTGGGCTCGTTATCGCTTACCGGGATTTGGTGCTGCACAAAGTGTCAGATAACATATGCGAAAAAGGATTATAGCATAAAAAAACTGACAAGATGTGCGGGGCACATGAACTTTACTGGTGCACGGGGTCTGCGCCCGGCTTTGTACAAAGGATTACATGCAACAGCGGCAAGACTTGTACAAAAGGTGGTTGCCGGAAAAGCTTCCGGCAACCGCGCCCTACGGGTAAAACTTACGAAGATGTTCTATGTTCCAGGAGTTGCTCACCGGAATGCCATCTTCGGTCTCAAGGCGGACAGCGCTGGGCCTAGTGACTCGTTTCACCCGATAAGGGCCTTCCCACTTCGGCGTCAACTTGTTGGAATTCTTGGCGGACTGAACACGCCGAAGAACAAGGTCGCCTTCCTCGATGCTTCTGGCCTTAACTTTGCGGCTATGGTAGCGACGCAAAGCTTGCTGGTAGCGAGCGGCTCGCACAGCAGCCTGAAGACGGTCTTCCTCAAGGAGCATCGCGTCATCTTGTCGCAGCTGCTCTTGCTCGAGCTCATCATAAGCAAGCACTCGAGGCGACCCGTAAATGAGTTCCTTGGGGAGAACTGCCTCTGCTCCGTAGACTAGAGCGAAGGGTGTCTGGCCAGTGGCTCGATTTGGCGTCGTCCTGATCGACCAAAGAACCACCGGCAGCTCCTCGATCCAGTTTCTTCCGCACTTGTGCAGCCTGTCGAAAGTTCTGGTCTTGAGGCCTCGCAGCACTTCAGCATTTGCCCTCTCCGCTTGACCGTTGCTTCTCGGATGAGCAACAGAAGCGAAGCAGACCTTGGCGCCAAGATCTTGGACGTACTGCATGAAGGTGCGGATCATAAATTGCGTGCCATTGTCGGTGATGATCCTGTTAGGGATCCCGAAACGGCAAACAATCAACCTGAAGAACTTGACTGCTGACTGTGCTGTCACCTTCCTCACTGGTTCCACTTCCGGCCACTTTGTGAACTTGTCGATGGTGACGTACAAGAACTCAAAGCCCCCGACAGCTCGGGGGAAGGGGCCGAGGATGTCGAGCCCCCAGACCGAAAATGGACAGGATAAAGGGATCGTCTAGAGAGCTTGAGCTGGTTGGTGTATCTGTTTTGAATGGAACTGGCACGCTTCACACTTGGTTACTTGTGCAGTTGCATCCTGGAGGGCTGTCGGCCAGAAGAAACCTTGTCGGAATACTTTGCCGGCAAGTGCTCTTGCGCCAATGTGATGACCACATATGCCTCCATGTATCTCTGCCAACAGCTGTTGTCCTTCTTCCCGGCGAATGCACTTCAATTTCACACCGTTGAGTCTTATTCTGTACAGTGTGTTGTCGACAAACTTGTACATACTTGACTGCCAGGCTACTCTTTCCGCTTCTTCTTGCTCTTCGGGAAGCTCTCCTGTCTGAAGGAAACGGACAATCTGCTGCGCCCATGCTGGAGCTTGTGGCTCGACAACAAGGACTAAAGGCATATCTGTCGCTGTGGGAACATCCGCTTCTATGGCAAGAACCTGCGGTTCGGCCGGAGCGTGATATTCCCCGGCAAGCTTGCCGGAGCAAAACTTGTCGGGAGCGTCTGCTTCAACAGAACAAACCAAGAGGTTCGCCGGAGCAGACTGCTCCTCAGCACTCTTGGCGTCGATCTTGGGGACCTTCTTGGCGGCGGCTTCGGGAAGCTCTGCCAGAAAGTAGTCACCAGAAACCAACTTCCTCTTCTTATTCTGTCCAGTTGATGGTGTCACGGATGGTTGAGTCAGCTTGAGCACAAAGATCCCTGGTTCCACAGGCAACTTTAGTGCAGCGCACTTTGACAGGCCATCAGCAATGTCATTCTGAGCTCGCGGAACATGCTCCATTTGCAGGCTGTCAAAGTGTTCTTCTAGCTTTCTCACTTCATCAACATAAGCTTCCATCAATGGACTCTGGTAGTTCTTGTTCACTTGGCGGACGACAAGCTGCAAGTCACCCCTTACAATGAGTTTCTTGATCCCAAGGTCGGCTGCGATTCTGAGGCCGGCAAGCAAACCCTCATACTCTGCAGTATTGTTCGTTGCTTGCTCCTTGGGAAAGTGCATCTGGACTACGTACTTGAGGTGCTCTCCGGTGGGTGCGATAAGCAGCACGCCTACGCCGGCGCCTTGCAGCGAGAAGGCACCATCAAAGTACATCAGCCACTCTTTGCTTGTCTCCTTGACGGGGATGCTCGTCTCTGGAATTTCTTCGTCTGGGGTTGGCGTCCACTCTGCTATGAACTCTGCCAATGCCCTGCTTTGGATTGTTCCGGTGCTCTCAAACTTGAGGCCAAAGCTTGACAGTTCCAAAGCCCACTCGACAATCCTGCCTGTTGCTTCTGGATTCTGCAGTATCCTCTTCAGCGGAAAGCGAGTGACAACTGTGATCTCGTGTGCCTGGAAGTAATGGCGCAGCTTTCTCGAGGCCATGAGAAGGCCGAAAAGCAATTTTTGCACACCAGAGTACCTCGACCTAGCCCCCTGGAGAAGGGAGCTGACAAAGTAAACTGGGCGCTGCACCATCTTCTTCTGCACCTCCTTGCACGTCTGCGCAGATTCATCTTTGTCGGGACCAGAGCTTGTCGGAGAAGCCCCCTGCTTGTCGCTGGATTCACTTGTTGCGGTCGCTGGCTCATCATCCGCCTCCCTCTCCGCTACTAACGCAGCACTAACCACTTGATTGGTTGCCGCTAGGTACAGCAGCAACTTCTCTTGTGGCTTAGGTGCGACAAGTATTGGAGTGGAGGACAGGTACCTCTTCAAGTCCTGCAGCGCATCCTCTGCTTCCGGAGTCCATTTCACTGGACCTGCCTTTTTCAATATTTTGAAAAACGGCAGGGCGCGTTCAGCAGACTTAGAGATAAACCTGCTGAGAGCAGCCACGCAACCGGCAAGCCTTCGCACATCCTTGACGCGCTTCGGTGCTTCAATCTGCTCGATGGCCTTGATCTTGTCGGGGTTGGCTTCAATTCCCCGCTGAGACACAAAGAACCCGAGAAGCTTGCCGGAAGGGACTCCAAACACGCACTTCTCGGGGTTGAGCTTGAGGTTGATCTTGCGCAGATTTGCAAAAGTTTCTTCTAAATCTTGGATCAGGGTAGCCTTGTCCTTGCTCTTGACCACTATATCGTCCATGTAGGCTTCCACATTTCTGCGTATCTGTGGCTCAAAAGCAACATGGACTACCCTTGCAAATGTTGAACCAGCATTCTTCAACCCAAAGGGCATCCGTACAAACCAGTATGTGCCGCAAGGGGTGATAAATGCGGCATCCACTCCACCACCCGTTTGCTCCGGAGGCGGTGAAAGCGATGCAGACGGATCAGCTGCCTCCGATTCCTTCTTCTTCGGTGGCATGTCGATGAAGACGATGAAGATTTAGCTCGCGTGCACGCCGGATCTCGACGCCCCCTACCTGGCGCGCCAAAGATGTCGGGGAAACTGATCCACCAACACCTATGGGGACAGGGCCCCTTTCGGTTCGGAGGGGGGCGGAGGCCGCACAAAGAGCGGATCGAGGCAGTACACGCGAGCAGTTTTACCCAGCTTCGGGCCGCACGGATGCGTAAAACCCTACTGCTGCTTGTTTGTGTGTATTGAATTCTTGCTCAGGAGCGATTGACGCTGCCAGACTGAGCGTGATAGTGTCCCTGATGTTTCGAATGAGTTTAACCCCTTCTACGTTGCGCTTGGGCCTCCTTTTATACTTTCAAGGGGTCACCGACAGGTGGCAACATAGACTAGAAGGGTAAAAATGGAAAAGGATGCGGTAGGTGCAGCTACCGCTACTGTGGGCACAGTGCACCCTACCTAACTCTGACGGCAGGGGACAAGGTCATTGAATGCCCATCTGAGTTGCCTAAACAGTGCAAAAAGTGACCGTTAGGAGCGCCACCGTTTGCCATGATGGCCTTCTCTTCATCTCCGCTTGCCACCGGGTACCCCTGGTTGCACAGGCTCCCGCCACACGCCCCTGAGGAAGGCTCATGGCGACACGCGGGTGGGTGCGCTGGAGCGTGGGTACAGAGTGGCAGCGGGCCCCCGGCAAGTACCTTGTCGGGGTCGTCGTCTTGTCGAGTCCAGAAGCTTGTCGCTCACCGGACCTTGCCGGGACGTGCGGTGCATCGCGGCAAGTTTCTTGAAGTGCCGTGGTTGGCCTTCCCGGCAAGCTCCTCTTGCCGGGGCCTTGTCTCTTCCCGGCAAGATCCTCTTGCTGGGGCCTTGTCTCTTCGTCTTGAATGCTTTGTTCTTGAATGGCTCCAAAGGAACCCACGGAGGACTCTGGCGGTCGTCCGGCAAGCCTTGCCGCGCGGCGCTGCAACTGCCCGTGCACAAGTTCGGGATACTAGGGTACCCCTACTCTAGTACACCGACAACACTAGAGTTGAACTAGCTCTACAGGCTAGTTCAAATAAATATACACTACAGTTGAACTAGCTCTATAACCTAGTACAATTGATTTTACACTAGAGTTGAACAACTCTACAAGCTAGGTCAATTATTTTACACTAGAGTTGAACTAGCTCTATAAACTAGTAAAAATAATTTTACACTAGAGTTTAACTAGCTCTATAACATAGTTCAAATAATTTTACACTAGAGTTGAACTAGCTCTACATGCTAGTTCAAATAGTTTTACACTAGAGTTGAACTAGCTCTATAACCTAGTTCAAATAATTTTACAATAGAGTTGAACTAGCTCTATAATCTAGTACACAAATAATTATACACTAGAGTCGAACTAGCTCTACAAGCTAGTTCAAATAATTATACACTAGAGTTGAACTAGCTCTATAGGCTAGTTCAAATAATTTTACACTAGAATTGATCTAGCTCTACAGGCTAGTTCAAATAATTTTACAGAAGAGTTGAACTACCTCTATAACCTAGTACAAATAATTTTACACTAGAGTTGAACTAGCTCTACAAGCTAGTTCAAATAATTATACACTAAAGTTGAACTAGCTCTACAGGCTAGTTCAAATAATTTTACACTAGAGTTGAACTAGCTCTATAGGCTATTTCATATAATTTTACACAAGAGTTGAACCAGCTCTATAACCTAGTACAAATAACTTTACACTAGAGTTGAACTAGCTCTACAAGCTAGTTCAAATAATTTTACACTAGAGTTGAACTAACTGTACATGCTAGTTCAAATAGTTTTCCACTAGAGTTGAACTAGCGCGATAACCTAGTACAAATAATTTTGCACTAGAGTTGAACTAGCACTACAGGCTAGTTCAAATAATTTTATACTAGTGTTGAACTAGCTCTACGAGCTAGTTTAAATAATTTTACACTAGAGTTGAACTAGCTCTATAACCTAGTACAAATAATTTTACACTAGAGTTGAACTAGCTCTACAAGCTAGGTCAATTATTTTACAGTAGAGTTGAACTAGCTCTATAACCTAGTACAAATAATTTTACACTAGAGTTGAACTAGCTCTATAACCTAGTTCAAATAATTTTACACTAGAGTTGAACTAGCTCTATAACCTAGTACAAATAATTTTACACTAGAGTTGAACTAGCTCTACAAGCTAGTTCAAATAATTATACACTAGAGTTGAACTAGCTCTACATGCTAGTTCAAATAATTTTACACTAGAGTTGAACTAGCTCTACAGGCTAATTCAAATAATTTTACATACGAGTTGAACTAGCTCTATAACAAAGTACAAATAATTTTACACTAGAGTTGAACTAGCTCTACAAGCTAGTTCAAATAATTTTACACTAGAGTTGAACCAGAAATACAGGCTAGTTCAAATAGTTTTGCACTAGTGTTGAACTAGCTTTACAAGCTAGTTTAAATAATTTTACACTAGAGTTGAACTAGCTCTATAGGCTAGTTCAATTAATTTTACACTAGAGTTCAACTAGCTTTACAGGCTAATTCAAATAATTTTACACTAGAGTTGAACTAGCGCGATAACCAAGTACAAATAATTTCGCACTAGAGTTGAACTAGCACTACAGGCTAGTTCAAATTATTTTATACTAGAGATGAACTACCTCTATAACCCTATAGTTGAAATAATTTTACACTCGAGTTGAACTAGCTTGATAACCTACTACAAATAATTTTACACTAGAGTTGAACTAGCTCTACAAGCTAGTTCAAATTATTTTACACTATAATTGAACTAGCTCTACAAGCTAGTTAAAATAATTATACACTAGAGTTGAATTAGCTCTACAGGCTAGTTCAAATAATTTTACACTAGAGTTGAACTAGCTCTACAGGCTAGTTCATTAATTTTACACAAGAGTTGAACTAGCTCTATAACCTAGTACAAATAATTTTACACTAGAGTTGAACTAGCTCTACAAGCTAGTTCAAAAAAAATTTACACTAGAGTTGAACTAGCTCAACAAGCTAGTTCAAATAATTTTACACTAGAGTTGAACTAGCGCGATAACCTTGTACAAATAATTTTGCACTAGATTTGAACTAGCACTATAGGCTAGTTCAAATAATTTTATACTAGAGTTGAACTAGCTCTATAACCCTATATTTCAAATAATTTACACTAGAGTTGAACTAGCTCTATAACCTAGTACAAATAATTTTACACTAGAGTTGAACTAGCTCTATAAACTGGTACAAATAATTTTACACTAGAGTTGAACTAGCTCTACAACCTAGTTAAAATAATTATACACTAGAGTTGACCTAGCTCTACAGGCTAGTTCAAATAATTTACACTAGAGTTGAAGTAGCTCTACAGGCTAGTTCATATAATTTTACACAAGAGTTGAACTAGCTCTATAACCTAGTACAAATAAATTTACACTAGAGTTGAACTAGCTCTACAAGCTAGTTCAAATAATTTTACAGTAGAGTTGAACTAGCTCTACAGGCTAGTTAAAATAGTTTTCCACTAGACTTGAACTAGCTCTACAAGCTAGTTCAAATAATTATACACTAGAGTTAAACTAGCTCTATAACCTAGTACAAATAATTTTGCACTAGAGTTGAACTAGCTCTGGAAGCAAGGTCAATTATTTTACACTAGAGTTGAACTAGCTCGATAACCTAGTAAAATAATTTTACACTAGAGTTTATCTATCTCTATAACCTAGTTCAAATAATTTTACACTAGAGTGGAACTAGCTCTATAACCTAGTACAAATAATTTTACACTAGAGTTGAACTAGCTCTACAAGGTAGTTCAAATAATTATACACTAGAGTTGAACTAGCTCTACAGGCTAGTTCAAATAATTTTACACTAGAGTTGAACTAGCTCGACAGGCTAGCTCAAATAATTTTACACAAGAGTTAAACTAGCTCTATAACCTAGTACAAATAATTTTACACTAGAGTTGAACTAGGTCTACAAGCTAGTTGAAATAATTTTACACTAGAGTTGAACTAGCTCTACAAACTAGTTCAAATAGTTTTCCACTAGTGTTGAACAAGCTCTACAGGCTAGTTTAAATAATTTTACACTAGAGTTGAACTAGCTCTACAGGCTAGTTCAAATAATTTTACACTAGAGTAGAACTAGCTCAACAAGCTAGTTCAAATAATTTTACACTACAGTTGAACTAGCGTGATAACCTAGTACAAATAATTTTGCACTAGAGTTGAACTAGCACTACAGGCTAGTTCAAATAATTTTATACTAGTGTTGAACTAGCTTTACAAGCTAGTTTAAATAATTTTACACTAGAGTTGAACTAGCTGTATAACCTAGTACAAATAGTTTTACACTAGAGTTGAACTAGCTCTACAAGCTAGGGAAATTATTTTACACTAGATTTGAACTAGCTCTATAACCTAATACAAATAATTTTACACCAGAGTTGAACTTGCTCTATAACCTAGTTCAAATAATTTTACACAATTGTTGAACTAGCTCTATAACCTAGTACAAATATTTTTACACTAGAGTTGAACTAGCTCTACAAGCTAGTTCAAATAAATATACACTAGAGTTGAACTAGCTCTACAGGCTAGTTCAAATAATTTTACACTAGAGTTGAACTAGCTCTACAGGCTAGTTCAAATAGTTTTCCACTAGTGTTGAACAAGCACTACAGGCTAGTTCAAATAATTTTATACTAGTGTTGAACTAGCTCTACGACCTAGTTTAAATAATTTTACACAAGAGTTGAACTAGCTCTATAACCTAGTACAAATAATTTTACACTAGAGTTGAACTAACTCTACAAGCTAGTTCAAATAATTTTACACTAGAGTTGAACTAGCTCTATAGGCTAGTTCAAATAGTTTTCCACTAGTGTTGAACAAGCACTACAGGCTAGTTCAAATAATTTTATACTAGTGTTGAACTAGCTCTACGACCTAGTTTAAATAATTTTACACTAGAGTTGGACTAGCTCTATAACCTAATACAAATAATTTTACACCAGAGTTGAACTTGCTCTATAGCCTAGTTCAAATAATTTTACACAATTGTTGAACTAGCTCTATAACCTAGTACAAATAATTTTACACTACAGTTGAACTAGCTCTACAAGCTAGTTCAAATAATTATACACTAGAGTTGAACTAGCTCTACAGTCTAGTTCAATAATTTTACACTAGAGTTGAACTAGCTCTACAGGTGATAACCCACAAGTATAGGGGATCGCAACAGCTTTCGAGGGTAGAGTATTCAACCCAAATTTATTGATTCGACACAAGGGGAGCCAAAGAATATTCTCAAGTATTAGAAGCTGAGTTGTCAATTCAACCACACCTGGAAACTTAGTATCTGCAACAAAGTGTTTAGTAGCAAAGTAATATGATAGTGGTGGTAGCAGCAACAAAAGTAAAGACAGCAAAAGTAATGTTTTTGGTATTTTGTAGTGATTGTAACAGTAGCAGCGGGAAAGTAAATAAGCGTAAACCAGTATATGGAAAACTCGTAGGCACCGGATCAGTGATGGATAATTATGCCGGATGCGGTTCATCATGTAACAGTCATAACATAGGGTGACACAGAACTAGCTCCAATTCATCAATGTAATGTAGGCATGTATTCCGTATATAGTCATACGTGCTTATGGAAAAGAACTTGCATGACATCTTTTGTCCTACCCTCCCGTGGCAGCGGGGTCCTATTGGAAACTAAGGGATATTAAGGCCTCCTTTTAATAGAGAACCGGAACAAAGCATTAGCACATAGTGAATACATGAACTCCTCAAACTATGGTCATCACCGGGAGTGGTCCCGATTATTGTCACTTCGGGGTTGCCGGATCATAACACATAGTAGGTGACTATAGACTTGCAAGATAGGATCAAGAACTCACATATATTCATGAAAACATAATAGGTTCAGATCTGAAATCATGGCACTCGGGCCCTAGTGACAAGCATTAAGCATAGCAAAGTCATAGCAACATCAATCTCAGAACATAGTGGATACTAGGGATCAAACCCTAACAAAACTAACTCGATTACATGATAAATCTCATCCAACCCATCACCGTCCAGCAAGCCTACGATGGAATTACTCACGCACGGCGGTGAGCATCATGAAATTGGTGATGGAGGATGGTTGATGATGACGACGGCGACGAATCCCCCTCTCCGGAGCCCCGAACGGACTCCAGATCAGCCCTCCCGAGAGGTTTTAGGGCTTGGCGGCGGCTCCGTATCGTAAAACGCGATGATTTCTTCTCTCTGATTTTTTCTCTCCGAAAGCAAATATATAGAGTTGGAGTTGGCGTCGGAGGGCATCCAGGGGGCCCACGAGGTAGGGGGCGCGCCCTAGGGGGGGCGCCCCCACCCTCGTGGACAGGGTGTGGGCCCCCTGGTCTTCATCTTTGGCGAGGATTTTTTATTATTTTTTCTAAGATGTTCCGTGGAGTTTCAGGTCATTCCGAGAATATTTGTTTTCTGCACATAAAACAACACCATGGCAATTCTGCTGAAAACAGCGTCAGTCCGGGTTAGTTCCATTCAAATCATACAAGTTAGAGTCCAAAACAAGGGCAAAAGTGTTTGGAAAAGTAGATACGACGGAGACGTATCAACTCCCCCAAGCTTAAACCCTTGCTTGTCCTCAAGCAATTCAGTTGACAAACTGAAAGAAAGAAAGAAAAACTTTTACAAACTCTGTTTGCTCTTGTTGTTGTAACTATGTCAAGCCAGCATTCAAGTTTTCAGCATAGATCATAACTAACCACATTTGCAATAATTCTCAGGTCTCATAATTACTCATATCAATAGCATAATCAACTAGCAAGCCATAATAATAAATCTCGGATGACAACACTTTCTCAAAACAATCATAATATGATATAACAAGATGGTATCTCGCTAGCCCTTTCTGAGACCGCAAAACATAAATGCAGAGCACCTTTAAAGATCAAGGACTGACTAGACATTGTAATTCATGGTAAAAGAGATCCAATCATAGTCACACCCAACATAGATTAATAGTGATGAATGCAAATGACAGTTGTGCTCTCCAGCTAGTGCTTTTTAATAAGAGGGTGATGACTCAACATAAAAGTAAATGGATAGGCCCTTCGCAGAGGGAAGCAGGGATTTGTAGAGGTGCCAGAGCTCGGTTTTGAAATAGAGATAAATTGTATTTTGAGCGGTATACTTTCATTGTCAACGTAACAACTAAGAGATGGCGATATCTTCCATGCTAAACACATTATAGGCGGTTCCCAAACAGAATGGTAAAGTTTATACTCCCCCTCCACCAACAAGCATCAATCCATGGCTTGCTCGAAACAACGAGTGCCTCCAACATACATCAGGTCCCAGGGGGAGTTTTGTTTGCAATTAATTTTGATTTAGTTTGCATAAAGCATGGGACTGGGCATCCCGGTGACCAGCCATTTTCTCGTGAGTGAGGAGCGGAGTCCACTCCTCTTGAGAATAACCCGCCTAACACGGAAGATAAGGACAGCCTTGGTTGATACATGAGCTATTCGAGCATACAAAACAGAATGTTTATTTGAAGGTTTAGAGTTTGGCACATACAAATTTACTTGGAACGGCAGGTAGATACCGCATATAGGAAGGTATGGTGGACTCATCTGGAATAACTTTGGGGTTTAAGGGATTGGATGCACAAGCAGTATTCCCGCTTAGTACAAGTGAAGGCTAGCAAAAGACTGGGAAGCGACCAACTAGAGAGCGACAACAGCCATGTACATGCATTAAAATTAATAAACATTGGATGCAAGCATGAGTAGGATATAATCCACCATGAACATAAATATCGTGAAGGCTATGTTGATTTTGTTTCAACTACATGCGTGAACATGTGCCAAGTCAAGTCACTTAAATCATTCAAAGGAGGATACCACCCCATCATACCACATCATAATCATCTCAATAGCATGTTGGCACACAAGGTAAATCATTATAACTCATAGCTAATCAAGCATGGCACAAGCAACTACGATCTCTAATTGTCATTGCAAACATGTTTATTCATAATAAGCTGAATCAAGAACGAGGGACTCATCATATTTACAAAAACAAAAGAGGTCGAGTTCATACCAGCTTTTCTCATCTCAGTCAGTCCATCATATATCATCATAATTGCCTTTCACTTGCACGACCGAACGGTGTGAATAATAATAAGAGTGCACGTGCATTGGACTAAGCTGGAATCTGCGAGCATTCAATAAACAGGAGAAGACAAGGCAATATGGGCTCTTGGTTAAATCAACAATAATGCATATAAGAGCCACTTCAACAATTTAATTATGGTCTTCTCCTACTGACCCCCAAAGAAAAGAAAAGAAATAAAACTATTTACACGGGAAAGCTCCCAACAAGCAAAAGAAGAACGGGAAATATTTTTGGGTTTTCTTTTTAATTATTACTACTACAGCAGAAAAATAAACTACTACTAATTTTTTTGGTTTTTCTTAAGGTTTAACAAACACACAAGAAGAAAGCAGGAAAAAGAAAATAAACTAGCATGGATATTACAGTGAAAAAGTATGAGCACTGACATCTAGCAATGAGTGTGTGTGAACATAAATGTAATGTCGGTGAGAAATACGTACTCCCCCAAGCTTAGGCTTTTGGCCTAAGTTGGTCTATGGCCACGCCTGGCCTGGCTGATATCCATAATAATAGTTGTTGGGGTCGTACTGTGATGAGGAATAGTTGGGATCATACTAATGTGCAGCGGTTATCGCCTGCTGAGCTGCAGCGTGGAGTCGAGCTGCCTCCACTCTCCTCTCATACTCTTCTACCTCCTCTCTGGTAATAACATATCTGCTTTTTGTCTGTGAATCAAAGAAGGCAGGAGCATGGAGAGTAATACAGAAAACACGTCATTTATAAAAAATTAAACGATATAAGAGAGGTGATTCAGGCCTCTCGACAAACTGGTGCGAAGCCATAGAGTCATAATCTAAATATGCAGGAGGCAACTCCGTATCACCCTCACGAATGTCTATTTCAAGAAAATGAGCTAAGCGGGTTGCATAAATTCCTCCAAAGAAATCTCCATTATGTCTATTATGATGCAACCTATGAGCTACAATGGCTCCCATATGATAAGATTGGTCTCCTAACACAGCACTCCTAAGAATGCTAAGATCAGGGACACACATGTGACGTGCTTCATCCTTAGCATTTATGCATCTACCGATGAAGAGAGCAAAATGATGTATAGCAGGAAAGTGAATGCTCCCTATGGTAGCCTGCGTTATATCTCTAGATTCCCCCACAGTTATACTAGCAAGAAAGTTTCTAAATTCAGATTTAGGGGGATCCCTAACACTACCCCATGATGGAAGTTTGCAAGCAGAAGTGAAATCCTCTTAGTCCATGGTATAAGATTTGTCATAGAGATCAAACATAACTGAAGGAGAATTACGCGAAGATGAATACTCAAACCTCCTCACAAATGAACTTGTGAGATCATGATACTGGGGGCATTTGTTAGCCTCAAAATCCTCAAGACCGGCATTGCGCAAATATGCTTTGAATTCTTCTTTAATTCCCGCACGGTCCATAAAATTTTCCGACGGCCATTCGCAAGGCCGTACTGGAGCGTCTCTTGGTGGATCCTCGTCAGCATCGCGCATAGCAATCCTGGGTCCTTGCTTCTTAGAAGAACCACCTTGGAACATCTTCCTAAGCATATTGTTTTTCTCTGAAAAGTCTGAAATTTTTAGCAACTTGAAAATAAAAGTAAACCAAACTCAATAATATTGATAGCAACTACTCCTACAAGTGCCTAGGGCCTATATCATGCATCAAAACTACCTTTGACCATATAAATTTGACATGCAAGCTCAAGAACAGGGTCACCTAAGCAGCAAAAATTTGCAAAGAATAAAGCACTAGAACAAAAACTAATTGGACCAATGGAGGAGTCACATACCAAGGAACAATCTCCCCAAGCAGTTTTGCGAGAGGTGCTTTGAGCAAGGAGATCGAAAATCACAGCAAAAGTGGCTGGAACTCGTGCTTGAGTTGGTTTTTCGGGTTTGTGTGAGACAGCGGAAGAAGATGGGTGCTGGGATAAGTGGAGGAGGGCCACCGTGGGCCCACGAGGCAGGGGGCGCGCCCTAGAGGGGGGGGCGCCCACCACCCTCGTGGCCAGGTGGCAGCTCCTCCCGCGGTAATTTTTGCACAGTAAATCCTCAAATATTCCCGAAAAAATCATATTAAATTGGCATGGCATTCTAAGGACTTTTATTTTCGGGATATTTTTATATTGCACGGATAAGTCAGGAAATAGACAGAAAAATACTATTTTTACTTTATTTCTACTAATTAACAGAAAATAAAGAGGGGGTATAGAAGTTTGTGCTTCTAGTTTCATCCATCTCATGCTCATAAAAAAGAATCCACTAACAAGGTTGATCAAGTCTTGTTAACAAACTCATTCCGATAATCATGAAACCGGAGAAATTTCGAATAACACTAAGTTACCTCAACGGGGATATGCACATCCCCTATAATAAGTATATCATATTTCTTTTTGGCAGTAGGAAGAGGAAATTCAAAACCTCCAATTATAATCGATGGATTTTTTCCAATGGAGTTGATACTATGAACTTGAGGTTGTTTCCTTGGAAAGTGTACCGTATGCTCATTACCATTAACATGAAAAGTGACATTGCCTTTGTTGCAATCAATAACAGCCCCTGCAGTATTAAGAAAAGGTCTTCCAAGAATAATAGACATACTATCATCCTCGGGAATATCAAGAATAACAAAGTCCGTTAAAATAGTAACGTTTGCAACCACAACAGGCACATCCTCACAAATACCGACAGGTATAGCAGTTGATTTATCAGCCATTTGCAAAGATATTTCAGTAGGTGTCAGCTTATTCAAGTCAAGTCTACGATATAAAGAGAGAGGCATAACACTAACACCGGCTCCAAGATCACATAAAGCAGTTTTAATATAATTTCTTTTAATGGAGCAAGGTATAGTAGGTACTCCGGGATCTCCAAGTTTCTTTGGTATTCCACCCTTAAAAGTATAATTAGCAAGCATGGTGGAAATCTCAGCTTCCGGTATCTTTCTTTTATTAGTAATGATATCCTTCATATATTTAGCATAAGGATTTGTTTTGAGCACATCAGTTAATCGCATACGCAAAAAGATAGGCCTAATCATTTCAGCAAAGCGCTCAAAATCCTCATCATCCTTTTTCTTGGATGGTTTTGGAGGAAAAGGCATGGGTTTCTGAACCCAAGGTTCCCTTTCTTTACCATGTTTCCTAGCAACAAAGTCTCTTTTATCATAACGTTGATTCTTTGATTGTGGGTTATCAAGATCAACAGCAGGTTCAATTTCTACATCATTATCATTACTAGGTTGAGCATCATCATGAACATCATCATTAATATTTTCATTAGGTTCATGTTCATTACCAGATTGTGTTTCAGCATCAGACATAGAGATATCATTTGGATTATCAGGTGGTTCAGCAATAGGTTCACTAGAAGTTTGCACAGTTCTATCATTTTTCTTTTTCTTCTTTTTAGAAGAACTAGGAACATCAATATTATTTCTCTGAGAATCTTGCTCGATTCTCTTAGGGTGGCCTTCAGGATACAAAGGTTCCTGAGTCATTCTACCAGTTCTAGTAGCCACTCTAACAGCATAATCATTTTTCTTACTATTCATTTCATCAAGCACTTCTTTTTGAGCCTTAAGTACTTGTTCTACTTGAGTGGTAACCATAGAAGCATGTTTGCTAACAAGTTTAAGTTCACCTTTAATATTAGCCATATAATCACCCAAGCGTCTAATCATATAAGCATTTTCTTTTAATTGTCTACCAAAATAAGCATTGAAGTCGTCTTGCTTAAACATAAAGTTATCAAACTCATCCAAGCACTGACTAGCAATTTTAGTAGGAGGGACTTCAGCTTTATCATATCTATAGAGAGAATTTACCTTTACTACCTGTGTCGGGATATCGGGATCAGGAGGTTCTTCAATAAATAAAGAATTGAGATCATATGTTTCTTCAACAGGCGGTATATTAAGACCATGTATTTCTTCAATAGGAGGTAAATTCTTAACATCTTCAGCTTTAATACCTTTTTCTTTCATAGATTTCTTTGCCTCTTGCATATCTTCGGGACTGAGGAATAGAACACCTGTCTTCTTCGGAGTTGGTTTAAGAATAGACTCAGTAATTTGAGCAGGAGTTGGGTCAGGAGCTGGAGGTGCCCAATTATTTTCATTTGTCAACATATTATTCAATAGAATTTCAGCTTCATCCGGTGTTCTTTCCCTGAAAAGAGAACCAGCACAACTATCCAGGTAATCTCTGGAAGCATCGGTTAGTCCATTATAAAAGATATCAAGTATTTCAGGTTTCTTAAGAGGATGATCAGGCAAAGCATTAAGTAACTTGAGAAGCCTCCCCCAAGCTTGTGGGAGACTCTCTTCTTTAATTTGCACGAAGTTGTATATTTCCCTCAAAGCAGCTTGTTTCTTATGAGCAGGGAAATATTTAGCAGAGAAGTAATAAATCATATCCTGGGGACTACGCACACAACCAGGATCAAGAGAATTAAACCATATCTTAGCATCACCCTTTAATGAGAACGGAAATATTTTGAGTATATAAAGTAACGCGATCTCTCATCATTAGTGAACAGGGCAGCTATATCATTTAACTTAGTAAGATGTGCCACAACAGTTTCAGATTCATAGCCATAAAACGGATCAGATTCAACCAAAGTAATTATATCAGGATCAACAGAGAATTCATAATCCTTATCAGGAACACAAATAGGTGAAGTAGCAAAAGCAGGGTCGGGTTTCATTTTATCTCTAAGTGATTCTTTGTTCCATTTAACTAATAACCTCTTAAGCTCATATCTATCTCTGCAAGCTAAAATAGCGGCAGAAGATTCCATATCAAAAAGATAACCCTCAGGAATAACAGGCATATTTTCATCATCACTATCATCATCGTATTCAGATTCAATAATTTCTTTTTCTCTAGCCCTAGCAATTTGTTCATCAAGAAATTCACCAAGGGGCACAGTAGTATCAGGCATAGAAGCAGTTTCATCATAAGTATCATGCATAGCAGAAGTGGCATCATCAATAACATGCGACATATCAGAACGAATAGCAGAAGCAGGTGTAGGTGTCGCAAACTTACTCATAACAGAAGGTGAATCAAGTGCAGAGCTAGATGGCAGTTCCTTACCTCCCCTCGTAGTTGAGGGATAGATCTTGGTTTTTGGATCTCTCAAGTTCTTCATAGTGATAAGCAGATATAAATCCCAAGTGACTCAAAGAATAGAGCTATGCTCCCCGGCAACGGCGCCAGAAATTGTCTTGATAACCCACAAGTATAGGGGATCGCAACAGCTTTCGAGGGTAGAGTATTCAACCCAAATTTATTGATTCGACACAAGGGGAGCCAAAGAATATTCTCAAGTATTAGCAGCTGAGTTGTCAATTCAACCACACCTGGAAACTTAGTATCTGCAGCAAAGTGTTTAGTAGCAAAGTAATATGATAGTGGTGGTAGCGGCAACAAAAGTAAAGACAGCAAAAGTAATGTTTTTGGTATTTTGTAGTGATTGTAACAGTAGCAGCGGGAAAGTAAATAAGCGTAAACCAGTATATGGAAAACTCGTAGGCACCGGATCAGTGATGGATAATTATGCCGGATGCGGTTCATCATGTAACAGTCATAACATAGGGTGACACAGAACTAGCTCCAATTCATCAATGTAATGTAGGCATGTATTCCGTATATAGTCATACGTGCTTATGGAAAAGAACTTGCATGACATCTTTTGTCCTACCCTCCCGTGGCAGCGGGGTCCTATTGGAAACTAAGGGATATTAAGGCCTCCTTTTAATAGAGAACCGGAACAAAGCATTAGCACATAGTGAATACATGAACTCCTCAAACTATGGTCATCACCGGGAGTGGTCCCGATTATTGTCACTTCGGGGTTGCCGGATCATAACACATAGTAGGTGACTATAGACTTGCAAGATAGGATCAAGAACTCACATATATTCATGAAAACATAATAGGTTCAGATCTGAAATCATGGCACTCGGGCCCTAGTGACAAGCATTAAGCATAGCAAAGTCATAGCAACATCAATCTCAGAACATAGTGGATACTAGGGATCAAACCCTAACAAAACTAACTCGATTACATGATAAATCTCATCCAACCCATCACCGTCCAGCAAGCCTACGATGGAATTACTCACGCACGGCGGTGAGCATCATGAAATTGGTGATGGAGGATGGTTGATGATGACGACGGCGACGAATCCCCCTCTCCGGAGCCCCGAATAGACTCCAGATCAGCCCTCCCGAGAGGTTTTAGGGCTTGGCGGCGGCTCCGTATCGTAAAACGCGATGATTTCTTCTCTCTGATTTTATTCTCTCCCAAAGCAAATATATAGAGTTGGAGTTGGCGTCGGAGGGCATCCAGGGGGGCCACGAGGTAGGGGGCGCACCCTAGGGGGGCGCCCCCCACCCTCGTGGACAGGGTGTGGGCCCCCTGGTCTTCATCTTTGGCGAGGATTTTTTATTATTTTTTCTAAGATGTTCCGTGGAGTTTTAGGTCATTCCGAGAATATTTGTTTTCTGCACATAAAACAACACCATGGCAATTATGCTGAAAACAGCGTAGTCCGGGTTAGTTCCATTCAAACCATACAAGTTAGAGTCCAAAACAGGGGGAAAAGTGTTTGGAAAAGTAGATACGACGGAGACGTATCAACATGCTAGTTCAAATAATTTTACACAAGAGTTGAACTAGCTCTATAACCTAGTACAAATAATTTTACACTAGAGATGAACTAGCTCTACAAGCTAGTTCAAATAATTTTACACTAGAGTTGAACTAGATCTACAGGCTAGTTCAAATAGTTTTGCACTAGTGTTGAACTAGCTTTACAAGCTAGTTTAAACAATTTTACACTAGAGTTGAACTAGCTCTATTGGCTAGTTCAAATAATTTTACACTAGAGTTGAACTAGCTCTACAGGCTAGTTCAAATAATTTTACACTAGAGTTGAACTAGCTCAACACGCTAGTTCAAATAATTTTACACTAGAGTTGAACTAGCGCGATAACCTAGTACAAATATTTTTGCACTAGAGTTGAACTAGCACTACAGGCTAGTTCAAATAATTTTATACTAGAGTTGAACAACCTCTATAACCCTATAGTTCAAATAATTTTACACTAGAGTTGAACTAGCTCTATAACCTAGTACAAATAATTTTACACTAGAGTTGAACTAGCTCTATAAACTAGTACAAATAATTTTAAACTAGAGTTGAACTAGATCTACAAGCTAGTTCAAATAATTATACACTAGAGTTGAACTAGCTCTACAGCCTAGTTCAAATAATTTTACACTAGAGTTAAAGTAGCTCTACAGGCTAGTTCATATAATTTTACACAAGAGTTGAACTAGCTCTATAACCTAGTACAAATAATTTTACACTAGAGTTGAACTAGCTCTACAAGCTAGTTCAAATAATTTTACACTAGAGTTGAACTAGCTCTACAGGCTAGTTTTAAATAGTTTTCCACTAGAGTTGAACTAGCTATACAAGCTAGTTCAAATAATTATACAATAGAGTTGAACTAGCTCTATAACCTAGTACAAATAATTTTACACTAGAGTTGAACTAGCTCTACAAGCTAGGTCAATTATTTTACACTAGAGTTGAACTAGCTCTATAACCTAGTACAAATAATTTTACACTAGAGTTGAACTAGCTCTATAAACTAGTTCAAATAATTTTACACTAGAGTTGAACTAGATCTATAACCTAGTACAAATAATTTTACACTAGAGTTGAACTAGCTCTACAAGCTAGTTCAAATAATTATACACTAGAGTTGAACTAGCTCTACGGGCTAGTTCAAATAATTTTACACTAGAGTTGAACTAGCTCTACAGGCTAGTTCAAATAATTTTACACAAGAGTTGAACTAGCTCTATAACCTAGTACAAATAATTTTACTCTAGAGTTGAACTAGCTCTACAAGCTAGTTAAAATAATTTTACACTAGAGTTGAACTAGCTCTACAGGATAGTTTGAAATAGTTTTCCACTAGAGTTGAACTAGCTCTACAAGCTAGTTCAAATAATTATACACTAGAGTTGAACTAGCTCTACAGCCTAGTTCAAATAATTTTACACTAGAGTTAAAGTAGCTCTACAGGCTAGTTCATATAATTTTACACAAGAGTTGAACTAGCTCTATAACCTAGTACAAATAATTTTACACTAGAGTTGAACTAGCTCTACAAGCTAGTTCAAATAATTTTACACTAGAGTTGAACTAGCTCTACAGGCTAGTTTGAAATAGTTTTCCACTAGAGTTGAACTAGCTCTACAAGCTAGTTCAAATAATTATACACTAGAGTTGAACTAGGTCTATAACCTAGTACAAATAATTTTACACTAGAGTTGAACTAGCTCTACAAGCTAGGTTAATTATTTTACACTAGAGTTGAACTAGCTCAACCTAGTACAAATAATTTTACACTAGAGTTGAACTAGCTCTATAAACTAGTTCAAATAATTTTACACTAGAGTTGAACTAGATCTATAACCTAGTACAAATAATTTTACACTAGAGTTGAACTAGCTCTACAAGCTAGTTCAAATAATTATACACTAGAGTTGAACTAGCTCTACAAGCTAGTTCAGATAATTTTACGCTAGAGTTGAACTAGCTCTACAGGCTAGTTCAAATAATTTTACACAAGAGTTGAACTAGCTCTATAACCTAGTACAAAAAATTTTACACTAGAGTTGAACTAGCTCTACAAGCTAGTTCAAATAATTTTACACTAGAGTTGAACTAGCTCTACAGGCTAGTTTGAAATAGTTTTCCACTAGAGTTGAACTAGCTCTACAAGCTAGTTCAAATAATTATACACTAGAGTTGAACTAGCTCTATAACCTAGTACAAATAATTTTACACTAGAGTTGAACTAGCTCTACAAGCTAGGTCAATTATTTTACACTAGAGTTGAACTAGCTCTGTAACCTAGTACAAATAATTTTACACTAGAGTTGAACTAGCTCTATAAACTAGTTCAAATAATTTTACACTAGAGTTGAACTAGATCTATAACCTAGTACAAATAATTTTACACTAGAGTTGAACTAGCTCTACAAGCTAGTTCAAATAATTATAGACTAGAGTTGAACTAGCTCTATGTCGGTGTACTAGAGTAGGGGTACCCTAGTATCCCGAACTCGTGCACGGGCAGTTGCAGCATCCCGCGGCAAGGCTTGCCGGGTGACCGCCCAGACCCTCCGTGGTTCCCTTAAAGACCATTCAAGAACAAAGTACTCAAACCAAGGCCCCGGCAAGAGGAGCTTGCCTGGAAGGCCGACCAAGGCCCCGGCAAGAGGAGCTTGCCGGGAAGGCCAACCCAGGCCCCGGCAAGAGGATCTTGCCGGGAAGAGACAAGACCCCGGCAAGAGGAGCTTGCCGGGAAGGCCACTCAAGGCATTCCAAGAAAGCTTACCACGACGCGCCCTGCGTCCCGGCAAGGCCCGGTGAGCAACAAGCTCCCAAACATGACAAGACGACGACCGCGGCAAGGAGCTTGCCGCGGGAAACCCCCACTTCGTGCCCGCGCTCCAGCACACCTGCTAACGTGTCGCTCTAGGACTCTCCCAAGCACACGTGGCAGGAGGCCGTGCAGCTAGGGGTGCGAGGTGGCAAGCGGAGATGAAGAGAAGGCCATCGTGGCAAACGGTGGCGCTCCTAACGGTCACTTTTTGCACTGTTTAGGCAACTCAGACAGGCATTTAATGCCCTTGTCCCCTGCCGTTAGAGTTAGGTAGGGTGCACTGTATCCACAGCAGCGGTAGCTGCACCTACCGCATCCTTTTCCCTTTTTACCCTTCTAGTCTACGTTGCCACCTGTCGGTGACCCCTTGAGAGTATAAAAGGAGGCCCAAGTGCAACGTAGAAGGGGTTCAGCCAGTTCGGCTCATTCGAAACACCAGAAACACTCCCACGCTCAGTCTGGCAGCGTCCATCGCTCCTGAGCAAGAATTCAATACACACAAACAAGCAGCAGTAGGGTTTTACGCATCCGTGCGGCCCGAAGCTGGGTAAAACCGCTCGCGTGTACCGCCTCGATCCGCTCTTTGTTCAACCTCCGCCCTCACCGAATCGAAAGGGGCTCGGTCCGCCGATCCCCATAGGTGTTCGTGGATCAGCCTCCCCGACATCTCTGGCGCGCCAGGTAGGGGGGCGTCGAGATTGTGCGAACCCGATCCGGCGTGCACGTGAGCTAAATCTTCATCGTCTTCATCGACATGCCACCGAAGAAGAAGTATTCGGAGGCAGCTGTTCTGTCTGCGTCGCTTCCACCGCCTCCGGAGCAAACGGGTGGTGGAGTGGACGCCGGCGGAGGAATGGGCGTCGACGAGGGTGCCCACAGCGCTGCCAAGTCCAAGGACAAGGCGGCACAGACCTCGGCGTCCATGCGCGCATCGCGTCCCTCTCAGGAGGCGCGGGACCAGCAGCGTCATGGCGTTCGCAGCGCCATACGTCCGCTGGGCCAATATCAAGCTGGTGGTTCTCGTGGCGCTCAAGACCAACATGCGCGCCAACGTGCTGGCTCGAGCGAAGTACGGTCGCCAGGACGGGGCACTGCTCCTTCTAACGTGGTTAGGAGTCCGAGCACGCCCCACTCCTCGCACCGTTCACCTCCGCCGCCCACCACTCCAGCAGAAGCCTTGGCGCGAGCTCAACTGCTCCTAGACTATCCTCCGACGGCGGACAAGACCGACGAATGGAGGGCCACTATCCAGAGCCTCATCGGCTTCGCCAACGGCGACACTGCGCGGCAACCAAGCACCTCGCTGCCGGGGCAGGACAGCCGGACGCGAGCCGATGGCAACAAGACTGGGGGAGGTGCGACTTCCATGCACTCTCCACTACGAAGGCCAAAATCGCCGACTCGCCGGGTCCACCCCGACAGCGGCTCCACCGCGTCGTCGGACCCACGAGCTCGTCGCGACCAGCGCCAAGTTCTCCATGAACGACAACAAGAAGACGCTCGAACCCGCATCGAGCGCCGAAGAGAAGCGCGACGTCAATCCGACAAGCGCGCTGGGCCCTCTGTTGACATGCATGCGCCAGGGGAACCAGGCGATCTGCCGTACGCGGTAGGTTGTCCTGCGTTCACCCGTGAGCTGCGGCAAGTCCAGTGGCCCAGCACAAAGAATTTCAAACCAGACGTACCAGAGAAGTACGACGGCAAGACGCATCCGTCGGAGTTTCTCAGCATCTACACCATCGCGGTGCAGGCTGCCGGGGGACGGGACGACAAGATCCTTGCCAACTACTTCCTGCTGGTACTCAAGCCCAACGTCAGGTCCTGGCTCATGCACTTGCCGGACAATTCCATCTCCTCTTGGGCAGATTTATGCCATCAGTTTGTCGGCGCCTTTACAGGCGGCCACAAGCCACATGGCCAAGAGAGCGATCTTCATCTGCTCGCCCAGAAGGAAGGAGAGCCACTGCGCAAGTACATTCAGAGATTCAGCCGTGTACAGCACAACATCCCAGACGTCCACCCCGCCGCGATCATCAGCGCGTTCCATCAGAACGTGCGAAACCAAAGGATGAGGGAGGAGTTGGCGATGTGTAAGATCAAAGACGTCAGCGAGCTTTACGCCCTGGCCGACAGGTGTGCACACACTGAAGAGGGGAGGAGGCTCCCCGGAGAGGATACAGGAGCAGGAGGATCTGACAGTGAGGATGCCGCCCCGGCAAGGAAAGGCCGGCGGCGGAACAACAGAAGGAGAAAGGGCAAGGAAGTGCTAGCTGTCGAGCAGACCAGCAACGGAGGTGGCGCCAAGGAAGCTAAAGCTGGTGGCTCCGACAAGGAGGCCCAGCCTGTGGCGGCCGCCGACAAGCAGGATAGCCCCGGCAAGCAGTATTGTAAGATTCACCGCACCAAGGGTCACGATCTCCAGAACTGCAAGAAAGTCGAACAGCTTGTTGAGCAACAGAAAGCTGAATACGAGCGACGCGACAAGGAGAAGGCCCAGGAAGGAACTGGTGGATCCGGCAAGAAACGTCCCGGCCGAGGAGGACGCCGCGGCAAGGCCAAGCAGCGGCAAGGAGACAGACCTCCCCGCGGCCGCGACAAGGATGAAAATGACGACGATGACGAAGACACGGATGATGATGAGGCCGATGAAAAGGAATTTCAAAAAGCCACAAAGGTCCTGTGCGTTGACGGTGGTGCTTCTCTGCATACTTCGCACCGCCAACTCAAGCAGTGGATGCGGGAAGTGAATGCAGCAGAGCCATCCATAGAGTCACGCAAGCCCCTAAAATGGTCCAGCACGCCTATCATCTTCGACATTGAGGATCACCCCGACCGCGTAACTGCGGTCGGGTGCTTGCCGATGTTGGTTTCACCAACTATCTGCAACCTCAAAGTCACGAAGATGCTAGTTGACGGCGGGGCCGGCTTGAATCTGATCTCCTCCGCGGTCCTTCAGAAACTCCAGATCCCTGACAGCGAGCTCGAAGAGACCGGCACATTCCAAGGAATCAACCCGGGAAGCAGCAAGCCGAAAGGGAAGATCACGCTGCCGGTCACATTTGGCAGCGAGCTAAACTTCAGAACTAAGAGGGTCACATTTGACATTGCCGATTTTCCATTGCCCTACAATGGGATCCTTGGTCGTCCAGCGCTCGCCAAGTTTATGGCAGCCTCTCACTATGCATACAACATGCTCAAGATGCCAGGCCCGATAAGTGTCATCTCTGTCCCCGGTGACAAGAAGGATGCCCTTATCTGTGCCGACAAGATCTACCGGGAAGCAGCAGCCGCAGCTGATCACAACACACTTGCTGCCGAAGCTCCCGGGGGGAAGAAGAAAACAAAGTCCGGCAAGAGCTCTGATGCTCACTCCGGCAAGCGCACCTCTTCGGAGTGCTGCGCTACCGTAGAGGACGCACCATCGAGCTTCACCGGCAAGTGCAAGAAGGCAATGGCAGCTCCACCTGAGACTAAGAAGGTGTCCGCCAAGGATGGCAGCACTGGTGGTACCTTCACCATTAGTGCCACGCTTGACCCCAAATAGGAAAGCGCGCTCGTTGCTTTCCTGCGGGCGAATGTCGACGTGTTTGCATGGCGACCGTCTGATATCCCCGGTGTTCCCAGGAAAGTAATCGAGCACCACCTTGCCGTCTGTCCTCATGCGCGGCCCGTCAAGCAGAGAGTCAGGAAGCAGGCAGTGGAGCGCCAAGAGTTCATTGCAGAAGAGATCAGGAAATTGGAAGCAGCGGGCCTTGTCAGAGGAGTGCTCCATCCCACGTGGTTGGCCAATCCTGTAGTCGTGCGCAAGGCAAACGGGAAATGGAGGCTTTGTATAGACTTCACCGATGTCAATAAAGCTTGTCCCAAAGATCCATTTCCCTTGTCGCGCATTGACTAGATTGTTGACTCCACAGCTGGATGTGATTTGCTTTCATTTCTTGATGCATATTCAGGATACCATCAAATCTTCATGGCAGAAGAGGATGAAGAGAAAACCGCATTCATCACCCCTTGCGGCACATACTGTTTTGTACGGATGCCCTTTGGGTTGAAGAATGTTGGTTCAACATTTGCAAGAGTAGTCCATGTCGCTTTTGAGCCACAGATACACAGAAATGTGGAAGCCTACATGGATGACATAGTGGTCAAGAGCAAGGACAAGGCTACCCTGATCCAAGATTTAGAAGAAACTTTTGCAAATCTGCGCAAGATCAACCTCTAGCTCAACCCCGAGAAGTGCGTGTTTGGAGTCCCTTCCGGCAAGCTTCTCGGGTTCTTTGTGTCTCAGCGGGGAATTGAAGCCAACCCCGACAAGATCAAGGCCATCGAGCAGATTGAAGCACCGAAGCGCGTCAAGGATGTGCGAAGGCTTGCCGGTTGCGTGGCTGCTCTCAGTAGGTTTATCTCTAAGTCTGCTGAGCACGCCCTGCCGTTTTTCAAAATATTGAAAAAGGCAGGTCCAATGAAATGGACTCCGGAAGCAAAGGACGCGCTGCAGGACTTGAAGAGGTACCTGTCCTCCACTCCAATACTTGTCGCGCCTAAGCCACAAGAGAAGTTGCTGCTGTACCTAGCGGCAACCAATCAAGTGGTTAGTGCTGCGTTAGTAGCGGAGAGGGAGGCGGACGATGAGCCAGCAACCGCGGCAAGTGAATCCAGCGACAAGCAGGGGGCTTCTCCGACAAGCTCTGGCCCCGACAAAGTTGAGTCTGCGCAGGCATGCAAGGAGGTGCAGAAGAAGATGGTGCAGCGCCCAGTTTACTTTGTCAGCTCCCTTCTCCAGGGGGCCAGGTCGAGAATCCAGAAGCAACAGGCAGGATTGTCGAGTGGGCATTGGAACTATCAAGCTTTGGCCTCAAGTTTGAGAGCACTGCAACGATCCAAAGCAGAGCATTGGCAGAGTTCATAGCAGAGTGGACGCCAACCCCAGACGAAGAAATTCCAGAGACGAGCATCCCCGTCAAGGAGACAAGCAAAGAGTGGCTGATGTACTTTGATGGTGCCTTCTCGCTGCAAGGCGCCGGTGCTGGCGTGCTGCTTATCGCACCCACCGGAGAGCACCTCAAGTACGTAGTCCAGATGCACTTTCCCAAGGAGCAAGCAACGAACAATACTGCAGAGTATGAGGGTTTGCTTGCCGGCCTCAGAATCGCAGCCGACCTTGGGATCAAGAAACTCATTATCAGGGGTGACTCACAGCTTGTCGTCCGCCAAGTGAACAAGAACTACCAGAGTCCGTTGATGGAAGCTTATGTTGATGAAGTGAGAAAGCTAGAAGAACACTTTGACGGCCTGCAAATGGAACACGTTCCACGAGCTCAGAACGACATTGCTGATGGCCTGTCAAAGTGCGCAGCACTAAAGTTACCTGTGGAACCAGGGATCTTTGTGCTCAAGCTGACTCAACCATCCGTGACACCATCAACTGGACAGAATAAGAAGAGGAAGTTGGTTTCTGGTGACTACTTTCCGGCAGAGCTTCCCGAAGCCGCCGCCAAGAAGGTCCCCAAGATCGACGCCAAGAGTGCTGAGGAGCAGTCTGCTCCGGCGAACCCCTTGGTTTGTTCCGTTGAAGCAAACGCTCCCGACAAGTTTTGCTCCGGCAAGCTTGTCGGGGAATATCACGCTCCGACAGAGCCGCAGGTTCTTGCCGTGGAAGCGGATGTTCCTGCAGCAACAGATATGCCTTTAGTCCTTGTTGTCGAGCCACAAGCTCCAGCATGGGCGCAGCAGATTGTCCGTTTCCTTCAGAAAGGAGAGCTTCCCGAAGAGCAAGAAGAAGCTGAAAAAGTAGCCCGACAGTCAAGTATGTACAAGTTTGTCGACAACACACTGTACAGAATAAGACTCAACGGTGTGAAATTGAAGTGCATTCGCCGGGAAGATGGACAACAGCTGTTGGCAGAGATACATGGAGGCATATGTGGTCACCACATTGGCGCAAGAGCACTTGCCGGCAAAGCATTCCGACAAGGCTTCTTCTGGCCGACAGCCCTCCAGGATGCAACTGCACAAGTAACCAAGTGTGAAGCGTGCCAGTTCCATTCCAAGCAGATACACCAGCCAGCTCAAGCTCTCCAGACAATCCCTTTATCCTGGCCATTTTCGGTCTGGGGGCTCGACATCCTCGGCCCCTTCCCCCAAGCTGTCGGGGGCTTTGAGTTCTTGTACGTTGCAATCGACAAGTTCACAAAGTGGCCGGAAGTGGAACCAGTGAGGAAGGTGACAGCACAGTCAGTAGTCAAGTTCTTCAGGTTGATTGTTTGCCGTTTCGGGATCCCTAACAGGATCATCACCGACAACGGCACACAATTTACGAGCCGCACCTTCATGCAGTACGTCCAAGATCTTGGCGCCAAGGTCTGCTTCGCTTCTGTTGCTCACCCGAGAAGCAACGGTGAAGCGGAGAGGGAAAACGCTGAAGTGCTGCGAGGCCTCAAGACCAGAACTTTCGACAAGCTGCACAAGTGCAGAAGAAACTGGATCGAGGAGCTGCCGGTGGTTCTTTGGTCAATCAGAACGACACCAAATCGAGCCACTGGCCAGACACCCTTCGCTCTAGTCTAAGGAGCGGAGGAAGTTCTCCCCACAGAACTCGTATACGGGTCACCTCGAGTGCTCGCTTATGATGAGCTCGAGCAAGAGCAGCCGCGACAAGATGACGCGCTGCTCCTTGAGGAAGACCGTCTCCAGGCTGCTGTGCGAGCTGCTCGCTACCAGCAAGCTTTGCGTCGCTACCATAGCCGCAAAGTTAAAGCCAGGAGCTTCGAGGAAGGCGACCTTGTTCTTCGGCGTGTTCAGTCCGCCAAGAATTCCAACAAGTTGACGCCGAAGTGCGAAGGCCCTTATCGGGTGAAACAAGTCACTAGGCCCGGCGCTGTCCGCCTTGAGACCGAAGATGGCATTCTGGTGAGCAACTCCTGGAACATTGAACATCTTCGTAAGTTTTACCCGTAAGGCGCGGTTGCCGGAAGCTTTTCCGGCAACCACCTTTTGTACAAGTCTTGCCGCTGTTGCATGTAATCCTTTGTACAAAGCCGGGCGCAGACCCCGTGCACCAGTAAAGTTCATGTGCCCCGCACATCTTGTCAGATTTTTATGCTATAATCCTTTTTCGCATATGTTATCTGACACTTTGTGCAGCACCAGACCCCGGTAAGCGATAACGAGCCTAAGGCTCCATATCATTATTTTATTTCTCTGTTTCTTTCTCAAAAGAAGGAAGGTTCCCTCGCCCACAAGGTTTACCGGGGGGGGGAAGGAGAATATAATGGTGTGGACCAGGCCGTTCAAGAAAGTTTCTCCTTGCCGGGAAGCAGACGACAGAAAAGCTAAGTTGCTAAAGCTTGAGCAATCAGTTTTTTAAGTTTTTGAGTTATTTTCCTTGAACGACCGTGCTTTGTATGGAAAACCTGTGCGCGGAGGAACCAACTCGTAGCTAGTTGCGCCTTTACTTTGTTTCGAGTCCGCTCAACAACTTAAGTGAGCTGCTAGCGCCCTTACTTTGCTTCGAGTCTGCTCAGCAACTTAAGTGAGCCGCTAGCGCCCTTACTTTGTTTCGAGTTCGCTCAACAACTTAAGTGAGCTGCAACTAGTTACGACAAGGTTGCTTGTCGGTAGCGACCCCGCCAGCAGGCTGCTGAAGTTCCACACTCGGCGCTCGCGGCACGGGTGCCTGCACCGGCAAGTTTCCCTAGAAAGTGTAGGGCAGAACCATGCAAAGCCAAGAGTCGAGTAAAGGAAGTAACGCAGCAATTTTTTTGCCTAAGATAGAGTTATATTACAAAAATAACTTGTCGCGCCTCTAATAAAGTGTTCCCGTGACATGGCTGGCAGCGACAAGGAAAGAAGAAAACGGACGGCCTAATCTACGCTAGAGGTCGAGTGTCCGTCCTTGTGCTTCTCTTTCGTTCGCATGGCTCGCATATCCTGTCAGACTGCTTGAGGACGAAAAGGAGAAGAAGGGCGCGCCGGCACCTGGGCCCCGGCAAGCCAGTATCGCTGGGGGCTGCGAGTGCCAAGAATCGTCCATGGCAAACCAGAGTTGCCGGGGGCTGCAATATCAGATAAGTCTTTCATCCCTCATCATGCATCCTCTTATGGACTGGGGAATGCAAAACCGCGTTTCTTCCCGAAAACTGTCGTGCTCCCTCAACTCTAGGCCCTGGGGCTCGTTCCCGGGGCCAAGTTTGGTCGTAGTCGCGGCAGCAAAGGGATGAAACGAGGAGACCGCACCCACCTCGTTCCCGCCTCCGTCAAAGGCGTGAGAGAGGTCGAGCGATGTGGGAAGGCGGCAGGGCCTGTTGCCGGGAGATGAAATGTCTGTCCGAGGGATACCGAGGATTTGCTCCTTGGCGTGGGTTCAACCCGCGAGACAAATAACCCGGCAAGCATCCCCTTTTCATTAAAAAACATCCCACTCAGGTACAGTCCATAGAGGATGAAAAACATGAAAGAGAGGATTACAAGTTTTAGATACAGCTAAGGCCCGAAGGCTTACAAATTAAAAAGATAAGATGCCCGTAATCCCTTTCCTGTCCCTCTCTTCAGGAGGCAAGTCAAGGAGGCGAAAAGAGCAAAAGGAGCGCCTAGGCAAGCTACGGGTGCCAGAAGACACCAAGAGAACATCCCGGGGGCCGTCCGAAGGCTGGACGGCGATGGCGGCGATGGAAGCGGGGCTCGAAGACGGGGCGGCAGGATGTCAGCACGCTGTCGAGGGCACCATGCCCTCATACTCCGACCTGACGGCCTTGTCGCCAGCCCTCTTCCCCTTCCGCAGCCTCCCTACGCCAGCCGCCCAAGGAGACGACCCCGGAGAGTTCAAGAAGCCGGCGACACGGATGATGGGGTCGCCGGTGCCGCGCGAAGCGGCGCCCGACGCCTAGTCGGACCCGCCACTTCGCCGCCCGCTACCCTCGTCGTCGCTGTCGCTCTCCTCCTCGTCACTCTCGCTCGAGGAGGAGCCTTCACTATCGGAGGAGCTGTCCACGCAACACTTCGCCCGAGTGCCGAAGCACCCGAAGACCTTGACGGAGAGGAGATCGCCCTCCATCAACTTAAAATTGAGGGTAAACCCCTCCATCAAGCTGTGGATACGGGCGAACGTCTTCCACCCTCGATCAAGATACATCACATTAGGGGCTGGGAATACAACGCGGACTCGCGTGCCGCTGATCCCACAACCCCTCATGTGCAGTCTCAGCGTCTCGGGCGGGTCCAACTCCATCGCGCTCGCAAACGGAGCTGGAAGCCGGAGGCGACGACGAGGCGCCCGGCGCAGCTTGACGAAGAACTCGCAAGGGTCGTCCCCTATATGGACCGCCACGGGGGGAGGAGCCGCCGGCGGAGGCAAAGCTGGCGCGCCGCCCCGCCCGCCTCTTCCCCGAGCGCCTCGACCTCGTCCTCGGCCTCGTCCGCGACCTCGCCCCCTCCCTCTTCCCCTTATGGCTGGCTCTGCCACCACGGGCGCGGAAGAGGGAGAGATGCGCTGTCTGGCGGCGACCCTCGCCGCCACCGATGAAGGGCCTGGGTTCCCTTTCTCCATGGCGAATGAGAGAAAGGGGAGCAGAAGCTGAAGAAAGAAGGAGATGAGAGAGTGCGGGTTTCTGTGCTCCCCTCCCGCTCTTTATAAAGGAGCGAGGTGGGGGCTCGGCCGCCTCGCTCAGCGAATCAAGGCATGGGATGAGCAGGGAGTCGGGGCCAACCCGCTGCCTCTGCTCGTGACGGCCCAGTTTCCTACTTCCACCGTCCGCGACCCCAAGCGCATGGGAGCCGCGTGGCGGGGATGCAGAACCAAGATGACAACCGCGCACCGGCCCCGTCCAGTAAATGCACCACGCCCCCACGCCTACCTCCGTGTAGGGAGGAGGGCGTGAACCGTCCCCATCATCGTGGCCTGATGCATGCTCGAGGGGCTTAGCCCCGCGCACACCGCCCGCATCACCCACGACACCGCGTTTGACGCGTGCCGTTCTGGGCGTGCGCGGTGGGAGCGGAGAGATATGCGGCATGACCTAGGCCGCGCGTGCCCGTGCACTGTTTTGGGCCTAGCCCAACAGCGCTCGACACCGTGTATGGCCCAGGCCCGGGGGCTCCTGTCGGTGTACTAGAGTAGGGGTACCCTAGTATCCTGAACTTGTGCACGGGCAGTTGCAGCATCCCGCGGCAAGGCTTGCCGGGTGACCGCCCAGACCCTCTGTGGTTCCCTTAAAGACCATTCAAGAACAAAGTACTCAAACCAAGGCCCCGGCAAGAGGAGCTTGCCGAGAAGGCCGACCAAGGCCCCGGCAAGAGGAGCTTGCCGGGAAGGCCAACCCAGGCCCCGGCAAGAGGATCTTGCCGGGAAGAGACAAGACCCCGGCAAGAGGAGCTTGCCGGGAAGGCCACTCAAGGCATTCCAAGAAAGCTTACCGCGACGCGCCCTGCGTCCCAGCAAGGCCCGGTGAGCAACAAGCTCCCAAACACGACAAGACGACGACCGCGGCAAGGAGCTTGCCGCGGAAAACCCCCACTTCGTGCCCGCGCTCCAGCACACCTGCTAATGTGTCGCTCTAGGACTCTCCCAAGCACACGTGGCAGGAGGTCGTGCAGCTAGGGGTGCGAGGTGGCAAGCGGAGATGAAGAGAAGGCCATCGTGGCAAACGGTGGCGCTCCTAACGGTCACTTTTTGCACTGTTTAGGCAACTCAGACAGGCATTTAATGCCCTTGTCCCCTGCCGTCAGAGTTAGGTAGGGTGCACTGTATCCACAGTAGCGGTAGCTGCACCTACCGCATCCTTTTCCATTTTTACTCTTCTAGTCTACGTTGCCACCTGTCGGTGACCCCTTGAGAGTATAAAAGGAGGCCCAAGCACAACGTAGAAGGGGTTCGGCCAGTTCGGCTCATTCGAAACACCATAAACACTCCCACGCTCAGTCTAGCAGCGTCCATCGCTCCTGAGCAAGAATTCAATACACACAAACAAGCAGCAGTAGGGTTTTACGCATCCGTGCGGCCCAAAGCTGGGTAAAACCGCTTGCGTGTACCGCCTCGATCCGCTCTTTGTTCAACCTCCACCCTCACCGAATCGAAAGGGGCTCGGTCCACCGATCCCCATAGGTGTTCGTGGATCAGCCTCCCCGACACTCTACAGGCTAGTTCAAATAATTTTACACTAGAGTTGAACTAGCTCTACAGGATATTTCAAATAATTTTACACAAGAGTTGAACTAGCTCTATAACCTAGTTTAAATAATTTTACACTAGACTTGAACTAGCTCTACAGGCTAGTTCAAATAGTTTTCCACTAGTGTTCAACTAGCTCTATAAGCTAGTTTAAATAATTTTATACTAGAGTTGAACTAGCTCTATAGGCTAGTTCAAATAATTTTACACTAGAGTTGAACTCGCTCTACAGGCTAGTTCAAATAATTTTACACTAGAGTTGAACTAGCTCAACAAGCTCGTTCAAATAATTTTACACTAGAGTTGAACTAGCGCGATAACCTAGTACAAATAATGTTGCACTAGAGTTGAACTAGCACTACAGGCTAGTTCAAATTATTTTATATTAGTGTTGAACTAGCTCTATGAGCTAGTCTAAATAATTTTACACTAGAGTTGAACTAGCTCTATAACCTAGTACAAATAATTTTACACTAGAGTTGAACTAGCTCTACATGCTAGGTCAATTATTTTACACTAGAGTTGAACTAGCTCTATAACCTAGTACAAATAATTTTACACTAGAGTTGAACTAGCTCTGTAACCTAGTTCAAATAATTTTACACTAGAGTTGAACTAGCTCTACAGGCTAGTTCAAATAGTTTTCCACTAGTGTTGAACTAGCGCTACAGGCTAGTTCAAATAATTTTATACTAGTGTTGAACTAGATCTACGACCTAGTTTAAATAATTTTACACTAGAGTTGGACTAGCTCTATAACCTAGTACAAATAATTTTACACTAGAGTTGAAGTAGCTCTACAAGTTAGTTCAAATAATTATACACTAGAGTTGAACTAGCTCTACAGGCTAGTTCAAATAATTTTATACTAGAGTTGAACTAGCTCTACATGATAGTTAAAATAATTTTTCACAATAGTTGAAATAGCTCTATAACCAAGTACAAATAATTTTACCTTAGAGTTGAACTAGCTCTACAAGCTAGTTCAAATAATTTTACAGTAGAGTTGAACTAGCTCTACATGCTAGTTCAAATAGTTTTCCACTAGTGTTGAACTAGCTCTACAAGCTAGTTTAAATAATTTTACACTAGAGTTCAACTAGCTCTATAGGCTAGTTCAAATAATTTTACACTAGAGGTGAACTAGCTCTACAGGCTAGTTCAAATAATTTTACACTAGTGTTAAACTAGCTCAACAAGCTAGTTCAAAGAATTATACACTAGAGTTGAACTAGCTCTATAGGCTAGTTCAAATAATTTTACACTAGAGTTGAACTAGCTCTACAGGCTAGTTCTAATAATTTTTCACAAGAGTTGAACTAGCTCTATAACCTAGTACAAATAATTTTACACTGGATTTGAACTAGCTCAACAAGCTAGCTCAAATAATTTTACACTAGAGTTGAACTAGCGCGATAACCTAGTACAAATAATTTTGCACTAGAGTTGAACTAGCACTACAGGTTAGTTCAAATAATTTTATAAACTAGATTTGAACTAGCTCTATAACCCTATAGTTCAAATTATTTTACACAAGAGTTGAAGTAGCTTTATAACCTAGTCAAATAATTTTACACTAGAGTTGAAATAGCTCTACAAGCTAGTTCAAATAATTTTACACTAGAGTTTAACGAGCTCTATAACCTAGTACAAATAATTGTGCACTAGAGTTGAACTTGCTCTATAACCAAGTACGAATAATTTTACACTAGTGTTGAACTAGCTCTACAGGCTAATTCAAATAATTTTACACTAGAGTTGAACTAGCTCTACAGGCTAGTTCATATAATTTTACACTAGAGTTGAACTAGCTCTATAACCTAGTACAAATATTTTTACACTAGAGTTGTACTAGCTCTACAGGCTAGTTCAAATAGGTTTACACTAGAGTTGAACTAGCTGTATAACCTAGTACAAATAATTTTACACTAGAGTTGAACTAGCTCTATAACCTTGTACAAATAATTTTACAATAGAGTTGAACTAGCTCTATAACCTAGTACAAATAATTTTACACTAGTGTTGAACTAGCTATACAAGCTAGTTCAAATAATTTTACACTAGAGTTGAACTTACTCTATAACCTAGTACAAATAATTTTACACTAGAGTCGAACTAGCTCTACAATCTAGTTCAAATAATTTTACACTAGAGTTGAACTAGCACTATAACCTTGTACAAATAATTTTACACTAGAGTTGAACTAGCTCTATAACCTAGTTCAAATAATTTTACACAAGAGTTGAACTAGCTCTCTATAACCTAGTACAAATAATTTTACACTAGAGTTGAACTAGCTCTATAAGCTAGTTCAAATAATTATACACTAGAGTTAAACTAGCTCTACAGGCTAGTTCAAATAATTCTACACTAGAGTTGAACTGGCTCTCATGCTAGTTAAAATAATTTTACACAAGAGTTGAACTAGCTCTATAACATAGTACAAATAATTTTACGCAAGAGTTGAACTAGCTCTAGAAGCTAGTTCAAATAATTTTACACTAGAGTTGAACTAGCTCTACAGGCTAGTTCAAATAGGTCTCCACTAGTGTTAAACTAGTTCTACAAGCTAGTTTAAATAATTTTACACTAGAGTTGAACTAGCTCTATAGGCTAGTTCAAATAATTTTACACTAGAGTTGAACTAGCTCTATAGGCTAGTTCAAATAATTTTACACTAGAGTTGAACTAGCTCTACAGGCTAGTTCAAATAATTTTACACTAGAGTTGAACTAGCTCAACAAGCTAGTTCAAATAATTTTACACTAAAGTTGAACTAGCTCGATAACCTAGTATAAATAATTTTCCACTAGAGTTGAACTAGCACTACATGCTAGTTCAAATAATTTTATACTAGAGTTGACCTAGCTCTATAACCCTATATTTCAAATAATTTTACACTAGAGTTGAACTAGCTCTATAGGCTAGCTCTACATGGCCTCCGTAGCTCTCTGGAACCCTTGCTCACCAGACTCATCGTCCTTGTCGTCATCGTCGTCTTCTTGTTTCTTGTTGTGGCCTCGGGTGGGCCTCTCTTGCTAGTTGTCCGTGCCAGGGCGGCCTCCTTGGCCGCCACGCTTCTTGCCAGATCCCTCAGCACTGTCCTGGTCCTTCTCCTTGTCCCGCCTTTCATACTCAGTCTTTTGCTTCTCAGCAAGCAGCTCGACTTGTCGGCGGTTCTGGAGGTCGTGGCCCTTGGTGCGGTGGATCTTGCAGTATTGCTTGCCGGAGCTTCCTGGCTTGTTGGTAGCCGCCAAGGCCTGGCCGATGGTGCACCCAGCAATCTCCTTGCTGGGGGCGTCTGCCTTGACCTTCTTGCCAGCACCGGTATCGTCAGATCCCTCAATGGCAAGCACGGCCTTGCCTTTGTGTTTCCTGTTGCGACGCCGGCTCTAATTCATTGGGGTGGCAGCGTCTTCATCCGTAGAGTCAGTTTCCTCCCCAGCGTCCTCGCCGGGGGTACTTCCTTCCTTCTTCAGCCCGGGTGCACCTATCGGCCAGAACGTAGAGCTCGGCCACATCCTTAACCTTGGTCATCACCAACTCCTCATTCATCTTGCGATTGCATATGTTCTGGTGCAACTCGCTAATCACAGCGGCGGGACGAATGTCGGGGATGTTGTGCTGCACCCAGCTAAATCTCTGGATGTACTTGCGCAGGGTCTCCCCTTCCTTTTGGGGGATGATATGTAGATTACTGGCCTAGCCGTGAGCTTGGTGGCCTCCTGTGAAGGCGCCAACGAACTCATGGCACGGATCTGACCAGGAAGAAATGGAATCCACTGGCAAGTGCATCAACCAAGACATCACATTGGGCTTGAGTGCCAGCGGGAAATAGTTGGCAAGCACCTTGTTGTCGCGAGCCCCAGCGGCCTGCATCGCGATGGTGTAGATGCTGAGGAACTCGGACGGATGGGTCTTGCCGGTGTACTTCTTGCCGACGCCGGGCTTGAATGTGTGGTGGGACGGCCACTGGAACTGCCTCAGCTCACGGGTAAAAGCCGGGCAGCCCACCTTGTAAGGTAGGCCGTCGGGCCCCCCCGGTGCCGGGTGGTCCATAGAGGGTCCTGCCCGCTTGTCTGACTAGCGGCGCGTTTTGCGCCGGTGCTTGACGGTGGTTCGAGCGTCCTCGTGAGCTCGCTCCCGAAGGACCTGGCGCTGGTCGTGGAGGGTACGCGGGTCGAACGACGCTATGGAGATGTTATCACAAGCGTCGTCGTGACGGGGCCGACGCCCGCGGGGGCTGGCGAGGCGGAGGAGAGTGCACCATGGCCGCAGCTCCCCCGGTCCTCCCAGCGCCAGCATGTGGTGGCTCGATGGAGCGCCGGCCCGGGGGCCCCGCCGGTCATGGATCTTCTTTGTTTGCGACGGCGACGAGGCTCCGGATGGTGGCCCTCCACTCGTCGAGCTTCTCCGCAGCAGGAGGGAAGTCGAGGAGCAGCTGTGCGTGTGCCAAAGCTTCCGCTGGCGTGGGCGGCAGCAATAGCTGCGTGGATCGTGGCATGCTTCGACTTCTAACTACATTAAAAGGAGCTCCGTCACGACCCAGCGGCTGCGTGCCATTTTCGCTAGCGCTTCGGCGAGCGTGCTGAACCCCCTCATCTTGCCGATGACGCACAGGGCTCTTCCCACGGCGGTGCCCAGGGTCACCATCGTGGTGACGCTGCTCGGCGTGCACACCGTGGGAAGAACGCGCGGTGGTCGCCGGTGTAGGCATCCTGGAGGTCGCCATGCCGCCTGGAGTTGGCACAACGACGCCCCTGGAGGGCCCCGCGCCACCTGCGGGGGGCCCAACTCCGTCCTTGGATCCAGCAACGTGTAGCCGATCGTCTGGCGCACGAACGACGCTGCTCGCCAGGCTCCGATTGCGTGGGCGACGCTGGTGCTCACGGGCCACGGCCCGGGTCCTGTCTACGACCGGTCCGCTGCTCGTCCGCACCGGCATGGGTCGTTCGGCTCCCAACGAATCGACCACCATGGTCGTCCTCTTCTTAGGGGCCATGGCAACGAAGAACTGCTAGGCTAACTACTAGACCAGATTCTCACAATTGCGCCCCTACCTGGCACGCCAAAGATGTCGGTGTGGAACGACACCTATGGGATCACAAGGATCCCTACTATGGTTGTCGGGGCGCAGGGTTGCAAGGAGAGCAGGGCTAGTAGACAGCACAAGGATCATTTACCTAGGTTCGGGCCGTGAGGATGCGTAAAACCCTAGTCCTGCTTTGGTGGGTGTATTTCTAAGAGTTCTTGAGCTCTCGAACTAGCTGTGGTCAGCGTGTGGTTCGAAAGAGCCGAATCCCTCTCCTCGTCGCCTCGGGCCTCCTTTGATAGGAAGAAGGGGTTGCCACAGTGGCAGAAAGGAGGCGGAAAGGTCTATAGTGGCACGAGGTTATCCCTCGTACAGGACAAGGTGCATTTAATGCATCACTTAGGTGTCCTCTTGCTTTATCAGGGACGGGGGCGAGGCCCGTCCCATCCGTCGCTGCTCCTCCTCGCTTCGACACGCGCCTCGACCAGGGATGCGTGCGGTGCCATGTAGGCAGGCAAGCAGCTGAGTTAGTGCGGTGGTGGAGCCTTCACGAAGATCTGCATGCCGCCACGCAGGCGCTTGATGAGTTGGCCTAGGAGCTGCATGTTGCCATGCAGATGCCCGCCTAGCTAGTTGAGCTGGCAGCTGCATGTGAACGACGGTGGAAGCTTGGTTGACGTGGGCTTGGCGGTGGCCTTGCCGACGTCTTTGGCGAGGGTCTTGCCGGGTGGCCCGGCAAGGGTCTTGCCATGGCGTGTTGTCATCCCTGGCACGGATTTTACCGGGGGTCTGGTGGCCTTCCTTGGCAAGGATCTTGCCGAGAATCGTCGTCTTCTAATCTGATCTTGAATATGTCTTCACAAATATCTACATGCCACCACAAAGGTGCCTTCCTGAGCCCTGGCCCCACGCTGATGATGGCACTGTGGGCCGTGGGCTCAAGGGTGGCTCGCTCTGTTGGTGCGGGGCGAGCTGCCTCGGCAAGAGTCTTGCCAGGGCCGCTGAGGCCACCTGGCAAGGGTCTTGCCGGGGGAACTTGCTTCGTCCCTCTGCTCTTTGTGGTCTTGGCCTTGGTGTTGCTTTGATTGTCTTGGGCTTCGATCTTACCTTGGCTCACCTCCCTCATTTTACTTGGTGTGGCCGTGGGCGCGACTCTGACTGCCCGTGCACAGGAAAAAAGGGGTACAAAGATATGCCCCTATTTTTGTACACGGACAACCAGAATGCGATAGATTGTGCGAGGTATATACAGCAAATCCTTCACTTGTAAGGTGGTCCTTGAAGCTTCTCGTTTAGCAAGAGGGTTCATCAGAACCTGCATCGAGTGATTTCGCTGTTCTGGTTCTTCATAGATCCATGTAACATTTTCTTGTTGTGGATCAACTGGGAGAACTCGGAGTAATTCTTCAGCAAGTGCTTTGTAATGAGTGTTTTCATTCATCCAGTTCAGAACCCAAGAATGAATGTCTCCAACTTCACCAGATTCTTCATGTTGAGGAGAGTGGCATGCAACATCAATAGTCAGTTCTAGTAGGACAATTTCTTTAGCTGATGCAGCTGGAATTTCTTCAGCAATGGTCTGAAGAGGAGTTTGATGGTATTCACAACCAGTGTGAATTTCCTTAGTTATGGGTGAATTTGGATGAAATGCATCCCATAATTCATTATGTAGTACTGACATTGTGGATCCATCAATGTTCACGTCCCCTTTAGTTTCTTCATCTCCTTCAGATGAAGTATTATGTTCATCAGTCACTTGAACTGGCTGTGGCTTCCGCGATGATACTAGTGGAAGGGAAGCATTTGCTTCCAACTTGTTTTCTTCATCCACTTGCTATGTGGTAGTAGTAGAGTGGGTATCTTCTTCTTCTTCTTCTTCAGCAGGTGGTATAACATATTCAAACCCATACAGAACAAGTTGAAGATGGTCAACATTGCGAGTTGGGGGCACTGATGACAAGGTTTACCATCGATTGGTTCAACTAAAGACAATGAATCCATCTTTAGTTTCTTCACTAATTTAGTGGAAATGGGGTCTAAAGCTTTTCTCTTCTTGAGAGCTTCCTTCTCAATGGCCTTGGTATTCTTTGCTTCTAATGCAAAAGGAAGGATGATTTGCTTCACAGGTGAAGACTTTGAAGGTGCGACAACTGAGGAAGCCAATGGACATTGACTTCAGGCACGACTAATGCAGTCACCTTGGCAGTTTATTTAGGCGTGCTACTTGTGAGTTGCGTTGCAATTTTCTCCGAAGAGGAGGGGATATGTAGTACAGTAGAGATAAGTATTTCTGTCAGCGTTCTATGAACCAGGGTACCCAGACTTACCTGCATGTGGCCCATGGCGTGGCTCAATCTATGGCCTGGTATGACCCATCTGCAAGACCACCAAGACAAGACCCTCACGAGGTGGACGACATCAAGACCTCTCGAGCGAGCGGCCTGCCCAGGCAGCCTCCCGAGGAGCGGAGATTTCTATGCAGGTACCTAGCCTCAAGAGGCTACCATGAAGCAAGCCATGACGACCAAGGCAGGTGGGCGCCAGCGGGCGTAGAGAAAGCAGTTTCCTCTTTGGTGCTAAGGAGACAAGGACAGGCGTGGGTTCCTGAGGAATCTGGCAAAGGTTTCCATTCCGGTGCAATGAGACCAAGACTGCCAGAACAGCAAGACGGATGTCATCATCGAGCCCACCACTGCGTCACGACCAAAAGCTTTTCAGGCAGAGACCAACTTTTGTTAGGATAAGATGTACTACTTGTCCCGTTTAAAATTGGCCACTATGGGATCCTTCCCGCCTACGTTTCGGGTAAGAGGACCGAGGCTACTATAAATATAGGTTAGCCACCACCGTAGAGAGGGGCCAGATTGGATCCTTTCCACCCTCACCAGAGCAGTCCTCGCGAGGTCGTTCATCCCTTGTACTAGTTCATCCTCAGCCCCTCGTGAGGCCAATCCACCATAAAGAAGGAGTAGGGTCTTACACCGCAAGGTGGCCCGAACCTGGGTAAACTGTTGTGTTCATCTTCTTCCTTGTTCATGTGAATCGAGCTAGGCCGTGGGGTGATGGGATGGTAGGCTGGATAGGTTGAGTTGTTCTCACACGCCCTAGAGTTCGAACCTTTCTTGGGTCTACGGAGCCCTGAATCCGACATTTTGTGCGCCAGCTGGTAGGGGCATGTCGAAGCCTCTCTTCCACCGTTCGCTCCGCTGCTTTTTCATCGCTCCTATGGCTGACGCTCGTTGTGTTTGTGCTGAGTGCCGGGCTGCTCGTGTCGCTCAGACGGCACCCATGGACAACGGCGCTCCTCGCCGCTCCACCTCCCTGGTGGCTAATGCCGCCGCTGACCCTGCTGCTTGCGAGTAGCAGAATTCATTGCTGCCACCTTTCGTGCGGCGAGACGGCCGTACCACAACTCCATCACCCACTCCAGCCATGGCGTCGTCTTCTCATGCTCGTCGTGGGCGGGCAAACGCGCAGGCTGCGCTGCTCATGGCGCGTGAGCTTCTGCGTTACCGTCCGGCAAACGACCTCTATGATGACTGGCTCGGCCGCATTGCCGAGCTTGTCAACGCAGCCGGTCAGGCCCCTGCACCGTCCTGTTTGCCCCGTCCCGCGCCATCCCTGGCGGGTGATGTGGCTCACCGTGCGCCACTCCTCCTCTACACAGCGTGGACCCAGAGCCCAGGCGTGAGGCACCTGTCGGTGTACTAGAGTAGGGGTACCCTAGTATCCCGAACTCGTGCACGGGCAGTTGCAGCACCCCGCGGCAAGGCTTGCCGGGCGACCGCCAAGACCCTCCATGGTTCCCTTGAAGACCATTCAAGAACAAAGTACTCAAACCAAGGCCCCGGCAAGAGGAGCTTGCCGGGAAGGCCAACCAAGGCCCCGGCAAGAGGATCTTGCCGGGAAGGCCAACCAAGGCCCCGGCAAGAGGATCTTGCCGGGAAGAGACAAGACCCCGGCAAGAGGAGCTTGCCGGGAAGGCCACTCAAGGCATACCAAGAAAGCTTGCCGCGACGCGCCCTGCGTCCCGGCAAGATCCGGCGAGCGACAAGCTTCCAGACGCGACAAGACGACGGCCGCGGCAAGGAGCTTGCCGCGGGAAACCCCCACTTCGTGCCCGCGCTCCAGCACACCTGCTAACGTGTCGCTCTAGGACTCTCCCAAGCACACGTGGCAGGAGGCCGTGCAGCTAGGGGTACGTGGTGGCAAGCGGAGATGAAGAGAAGGCCATCGTGGCAAACGGTGGCGCTGCTAACGGTCACCTTTTGCACTGTTTAGGAGACTCAGACAGGCATTTAATGCCCTTGTCCCCTACCGTCAGAGTTAGGTAGGGCGCACTGTATCCACAGTAGCGGTAGCTGCACCTACCGCATCCTTTTCCATTTTTACCCTTCTAGTCTACGTTGCCACCTGTCGGTGACCCCTTGAAAGTATAAAAGGAGGCCCAGGCGCAACGTAGAGGAGGTTTGGGCCGGTTCGGCTCATTGGAAACACCAGAAACACTCCCATGCTCAGTCTGGTAGCGTCGATCGCTCCTGAGCAAAGATTCAATACACACAAACAAGCAGCAGTAGGGTTTTACGCATCCGTGCGGCCCGAAGCTGGGTAAAATCGCCCGCGTGTACTGCCTCGATCCGCTCTTTGTGCACTCTCCGCCTCCCACCGAACCGAAAGGGGCCCTGTCCCCATAGGTGTTGGTGGATCAGCACCCCCCGACATCTTTGGCGCGCCAGGTAGGGGGATGCTTCGGCGGCAGCTGTTCCGTCCACGACAAGGCTCAGCTGTTCTTCATCGTCACGGCTCCTAAGAAGCGGGCGAGCAAAAGAACGACGCCGGTGCGGCAACAGAAAAGCTAAGTCATGCGAAACTTTAGATATTTCCTTTCTATATAAGGTTATCCGCCTCGGAGATCTTGTTCTTTGTACGGAAAACCTGTGCGCGGAGGAATCAACTCGTAGCTAGTTGCGCCCTTACTTTGTTTCGAGTCCGCTCAACAACTTAAGTGAGCTGCTAGCACCCTTACTTTGCTTCGAGTCCGCTCAGCAACTTAAGTGAGCCGCTAGCGCCCTTACTTTGTTTCGAGCCCGCTCAACAACTTAAGTGAGCTACAACTAGTTGCGACAAGGTTGCTTGTCGGTAGCGACCCGCCAGCAGGCTGCTGAAGTTCCGCACTCGGCGCTCGCGGCAAGGGTGCCTGCACCGGCAAGTTTCCCTAGAAAGCGTAGGGTGGACGTACAAAGAGAGGTTGAACAGGAAGATAGCATGCACTATTTATTTGAGATTTCTGCATAGACCTGTATGCCAAGGAGCCTTCTCAGGGCTAGTTGCGCTCCATGTTGCCTCGAGTCCGCTCGGCAACTTGTGCAGTTGCGCTAGAACCAAGAAGGTAAACCTTTCCGGGAGGCGATGTTCCCGAATAGCCGCTAAGGACCCGTTCCCTCAAGCGCTGCTGGCTGGATCATACGCACCGGAAAGCATTCCAGTAGGCATAGGGAATATGTAGCAGAAGTCAAAATTCGCAAGCGAGTTAAGTGCACTTCAGATGCTAATCACTTGTCATGTTTGAACGCAGTTATGGCCCGGGGGCTGGCAACGCCCTTAGGGCCAATCTTTTTGGTGTCAAGAATGACGAAGTTCTTCGCCATAAGCCTTTCCGGCAACGATCTTGCCGGAAGCCGGTGTCAAGAACGACGAAGTTCTTCGCCATAAGCCTTTCCGGCAACGATCTTGCCGGGAGCCGGTGTCAAGAACGACGAAGTTCTTCGCCATAAGCCTTTCCGGCAATGATCTTGCCGGGAGCCGGTGTCAAGAACGACGAAGTTCTTCGCCATAAGCCTTTCCGGCAACGATCTTGCCGGGAGCCGGTGTCAAGAATGACGAAGTTCTTCGCCATAAGCCTTTCCGGCAACGGTCTTGCCGGGAGCCGGTGTCGAGAACGACGACGTTCTTCGCCATAAGCCTTCTCGGCAACAAGCTTGCCGGAAGCCGGCATCGAGGACGTCAAAGTTCTCTGCCGAAGATAAAAGCCTTCCTAGCAACAAGCTTGCCGGAAGCCGGCATCGAGAACGTCAAAGTTCTCTGCCGAAGAGAAAAGCCTTCCTAGCAACAAGCTTGCCGGAAGCCGGCATCGAGAACGTCAAAGTTCTCTGCCGAAGATAAAAGCCTTCCTGGCAACAAGCTTGCCGGAAGCCAGCATCGAGAACGTCAAAGTTCTCTGCCGAAGATAAAAGCCTTCCTGGCAACAAGCTTGCCGGAAGCCGGCATCGAGAATGTCAAAGTTCTCTGCCGAAGATAAAAGCCTTCCTGGCAACAAGCTTGCCGGAAGCCGGCATCGAGAACGTCAAAGTTCTCTGCCGAAGATAAAAGCCTTCCTGGCAACAAGCTTGCCGGAAGCCGGCATCGAGAATGTCAAAGTTCTCTGCCGAAGATAAAAGCCTTTCTGGCAACAAACCTGCCGGAAGCCGGCATCGAGAACGTCAAAGTTCTCTGCCGAAGATAAAAGCCTTCCTGGCAACAAGCTTGCCGGAAGCCGGCATCGAGAACGTCAAAGTTCTCTGCCGAAGATAAAAGCCTTCCTGGCAAAAAGCTTGCCGGAAGCCGGCATCGAGAACGTCAAAGTTCTCTGCCGAAGATAAAAGCCTTCCTGGCAACAAGCTTGCCGGAAGCCGGCATCAAGAACGTCAAAGTTCTCTGCCGAAGATAAAAGCCTTCCTGGAAACAAGCTTGCCGGAAGCCGGCATCGAGAACGTCAAAGTTCTCTGCTGGAAGATAAAAGCCTTCCCGGCAAGCCAGTATCGCTGGGGGCCGCGAGTGCCAAGAATTGTCCACGGCAAACCAGAGTTGCCGGGGGCTGCAATATCAGATAAGTTTTTTTTATCCCTCATCATGCATCCTCTTATGGACTGGGGAATGCGAAACCACGTTTCTTCCCGAAAACTGCTGTGCTCCCTCGACTCTAGGCCCTGGGGCTCGTTCTCGGGGCCAAGTTTGGTCGTAGTCGCGGCAGCAAAGGGATGAAATGAGGAGACCGCACCCACCTCGTTCCTGCCTCCATCAAAAGCATGAGAAAGGTTGAGCGACGTGGGAAGGCGGCAGGGCCTGTTGCCGGGAGATGAAATGTCTGTTCGAGGGACACCAAGGATTTGCTCCTTGGCGTGGGTTCAACTCACGAGACAAATAACCCGGCAAGCATCCCCTTTTCATTAAAAAACATCCCACTCAGGTACAGTCCATAGAGGATGAAAAACATGAAAGAGAGGATTACAAATTTTAGATACAGCTAAGGCCCGAAGGCTTACAAATTGAAAAGATAAGATGCCCGTAATCCCTTTCCTGTCCCTCTCTTCAGGAGACAGGTCAAGGAGGCGAAAAGGGCAAAAGGAGTGCCTAGGCGAGCTACGGGTGCCAGAAGACACCAAGGGAACATCCCGGGGGTCGTCCGAAGGCTGGACGGCGACGGCGGCGCTGGAAGCGAGGCTCGAAGACGGGGCGGCAGGACGTCAGCATGCTGTCGAGGGCACCACGCCCTCGTACTCCGAACTGACGGCCTTGTCGCCAGCCCTCTTCCCCTTCCGCAGCCTCCCTACGCCAGCCGCCCAAGGAGACGACCCCAGGGAGTTCAAGAAGCCGGCGACGCGGATGATGGGGTCGCCGGTGCCGCGCAAAGCGGCGCCCGACGCCTAGTCGGACCCGCCGCTCCGCCGCCCGCTACCCTCGTCGTCACTGTCGCTCCCCTCCTCATCGCTCTCGCTCGAGGAGGAGCCTTCGCTGTCGGAGGAGCTGTCCACGCAGCACTTCGCCCGAGTGCCGAAGCACCCGAAGGCCTTGACGGAGAGGAGATCGCCCTCCATCAACTTAAAATGGAGGGTAAACCCCTCCGTCAAGCTGTGGATGCGGGCGAACGTCTTCCACCCTCGATCAAGATACATCACATTAGGGGCTGGGAATGCAACGCGGACTCGCCTGCCGCTGATCCCACAGCCCCTCATGTGCAGTCTCAGTGTCTCGGGCGGGTCCAACTCCATCGCGCGCGCAAACGGAGCTAGAAGCCGGAGGCGACGACGAGGCGCCCGGCGCAGCCTGACGAAGAACTCGCAAGGGTCATCCCCTATATGGACCGTCGTGGGGGGAAGAGCCACCGGCGAAGGTGAAGCTGACGCGCCGCCCCATCCGCTTCTTCCCTGAGCGCCTCGACCTCGTCCGCGGCCTCGCCCCCTCCCTCTTCCCCTTGTGGCTGGCTCTGCCATCACGGGCGCGGGAGAGGGAGAGATGCGCTATCTGGCGGCGACTCTCGCCGCCACCGATGAAGGGCCTGGGTTCCCTTTCAACATGGCGGATGAGAGAAAGGGGAGCAGAAGCTGAAGAAAGGAGGAGATGAGAGAGTGCGGGTTTCTGTGCTCCCCTCCCGCTCTTTATAAAGGAGCGAGGTGGGGGCTCGGCCGCCCCTCTCAGCGAATCAAGGCACGGGAAGAGCAGGGAGTCGGGACCAACCCGCTGCCTCTACTCGCGACGGCCCAGTTTCCCACTTCCACCGTCCGTGACCCCAAGCGCATGGGAGCCGCGTGGCGGGGATGCAGAACCAATGCGACAGATGAGGCGGCCTCGCTCCGCCCCGTGAACGCGGGGAGTGGACGTCCCGAAAACCGCGCACCGGCCCCGTCCAGTAAATGCATCACGCCCCCACACCTACCTCCGTTTAGGGCGTGAACCGTCCCCATCATCGTGGCCTGGCGCATGCTTGAGGGGCTTAGCCCCGCGCACGCCGCCTGCGTCACCCACGATGCCGCATTTGACGCGTGCCATTCTGGGCGTGCGCGGTGGGAGCGGAGAGATATGCGGCGTGACCTAGGCCGCGCGTGCTCGTGCACTGTTTTGGGCCTGGCCCAACAGCGCTCGGCACCGTGTATGGCCCAGGCTTGGGGGCTCCTGTCGGTGTACTAGAGTAGGGGTACCCTAGTATCCCAAACTCGTGCACGGGCAGTTGCAGCACCCCGCGGCAAGGCTTGCCGGGCGACCGCCAAGACCCTCTGTGGTTCCCTTGAAGACCATTCAAGAACAAAGTACTCAAACCAAGGCCCCGGCAAGAGGAGCTTGCCGGGAAGGCCAACCAAGGCCCCGGCAAGAGGAGCTTGTCGGGAAGGCCAACCAAGGCCCCGGCAAGAGGATCTTGCCGGGAAGAGACAAGACCCCGGCAAGAGGAGCTTGCCGGGAAGGCCACTCAAGGCATACCAAGAAAGCTTGCCGCGACGCGCCCTGCGTCCCGGCAAGATCCGGCGAGGGACAAGCTTCCGGACGCGACAAGACAACGGCCGCGGCAAGGAGCTTGCCGCGGGAAACCCCCACTTCGTGCCCGCGCTCCAGCACACCTGCTAACGTGTCGCTCTAGGACTCTCCCAAGCACACGTGGGAGGAGGCCGTGCAGCTAGGGGTACGTGGTGGCAAGCGGAGATGAAGAGAAGGCCATCGTGGCAAACGGTGGCGCTCCTAACGGTCACCTTTTGCACTGTTTAGGAGACTCAGACAGGCATTTAATGCCCTTGTCCCCTGCCGTCAGAGTTAGGTAGGGCGCACTGTATCCACAGTAGCTGTAGCTGCGCCTACCGCATCCTTTTCCATTTTTACCCTTCTAGTCTACGTTGCCACCTGTCGGTGACCCCTTGAAAGTATAAAAGGAGGCCCAGGCGCAACGTAGAGGAGGTTTGGGCCGGTTCGGCTCATTGGAAACACCAGAAACACTCCCACGCTCAGTCTGGTAGCGTCGATCGCTCCTGAGCAAAGATTCAATACACACAAACAAGCAGCAATAGGGTTTTACGCATCTGTGCGGCCCGAAGCTGGGTAAAATCGCCCGCGTGTACTGCCTCGATCCGCTCTTTGTGCACTCTCCGCCTCCCACCGAACCGAAAGGGGCCATGTCCCCATAGGTGTTGGTGGATCAGCACCCCCCGACAGCACCCCAATGTGACCCGCCGCGCAGGGCGCCGGTGTGCGATGAAGCAAGCTTGTAGGTGGTGCATCTGCCTCGAGGAGAAGCGTGCGCACTTCCAGCGTCGCCTCGTCAAGACCGCGTGCCACCAAAGGTGGTGGCACACGGGTGATACGTCCATTTTGTATCATGCTCTTATATTGATATTTATTGCATTATGGGATATTATTACACACTATATCACAATCCTTATGCTTTTATCTCTTATTTTATAAGTTTTACATGAATAGGGAGAATGCTGGCAGCTGGAATTCTGGACTGGAAAAGGAGCAAAGATTAGAGACCTATTCTGCGCAACTCCAAAAGTCATGAAACTTCACGGAGCATGTTTTTGGAATATATGACAAAATATTGGGCGAAGAAAGTACCAAAGGGGGCCACCAGCCAGCCATAAGGGTGGAGGGTGCGCCCTACCCCCTAGGCGTGTCCCCCGTCCTTGTGGGCCCCCTGGCAGGCCTCCGGTGCCCATCTTTTTCTATACAGTGTGTTTTGACCTAGAAAAAAATCAGAAGGAAGTTTTCGGGACGAAGCGCCACTGTCTCGAGGCGGTACCTAGGCAGAACCAATCTAGGGCTCCGACGGAGCTGTTCTGCCGGGGAAACATCCCTTCGAGAGGGGGAAATCATCGCCATCGTTATCACCATCGATCCTCTCATCAAGAGGGGCTCAATCTCCATCAACATGTTCACTAGCACCATCTCCTCTCAAACCCTAGTTCATCTCTTGTAATCGATCTTGGTCCCGAAACCTCAGATTGGCACATGTGGGTTGCTAGTAGTGTTGATTACTCCTTGTAGTTGATGCTAGTTGGTTTATCCTGTAGAAGATTATATTTCCAGATCCTTAATGATAATTAATACTCCTATGATCTTGATCATAAATATGTTTTGTGAGTAGTTATGTTTGTTCCTGAGGACATGTGAGATGTCTTGTTATAAGTAATCATGTGAATCTGGTATTCGTTCATTATTTTGATGAGATGTATGTTGTCTCTCCTCTAGTGGTGTTATGTGAACGTCGACTACATGACACTTCACCATTATTTGGGCCTAGGGGAAGAAATTGGGAAGTAATAAGTATATGATGGGTTGCTAGAGTGACAGAAGCTTAAACCCTAGTTTATGTGTTGCATCGTAAGGGGCTAATTTGGATCCATATGTTTCATGCTATGGTTACGTTTACCTTAATTCTTCTTTCATAGTTGCGGATGCTTGCGAGAGGGGTTAATCATAAGTGAGAGGCTTGTCCAAGGAAGGGCAGCACCCAAGCACCGGTCCACCCACATATCAAATTATCAAAGTAACAAACGTGAATCATATGAGCATGATGAAAACTAACTTGACAACAATTCCCATGTGTCCTTGGGAGCGCTTTGCATTATATAAGAGTTCATCCAGGCTTGTCCTTTTCTACAAAAAGGATTGGGCCACCTTTATGCACCTTAGTTACTTTATTTACTTATTACCCGTTATGATTTATCTTATCACAAAACTATCTGTTACCGATAACTTTAGTGCTTGCAGAGAATACCTTGCTGAAAACCACTTGTCATTTCCTTCTGCTCCTGGTTGGGTTCGACACTCTTACTTATCGAAACGACTATGATTGCTCCTCTATACTTGTAGGTCATCAAGACTCTTTTCTGGCGCCGTTTCTGGGGAGTGAAGCGCCTTTGGTAAATGGAATTTGGTAAGGAAACATTTATATAGTGTGCTGAAATTTACTGTCACTTGTTACTATGGAAAATAATCTTTTAAGGGGCCTATTCAGGGTATCTTCACCTCGACGGGAAGAACAAATAGTTGCTCCTAAACCTACTCCACCTACTGAAAATATTTATTATGTAATTCCTTCGGGTATAATAGAGAAACTGCTAGCTAATCCTTATGCAGGAGATGGAACACTACATCCTGATATGCACCTAATCTATATGGATGAAGCCTGAGGATTATTTAAGCTTGCAGGTACGCCCGAGGATGTTGTCAAGAAGAAGGTCTTCCCTTTATGTTTGAAGGGAAAGGCATTGACAAGGTATAGGCTATTGGGTGATATTGGATCATGGAACTACAACCGATTGAAATTGGAATTTCATCAGAAGTTTTATCATATGCATCTAGTTCATCGTGATCAGAATTATATATATAATTTTTGGCCTCGTGAAGGAGAAAGTATCTCTTAAGCTTGGGGGAGGCTTAAGTCAATGTTATATTCATTGCCCAATCATGATCTCTTAAGAGAAATTATTATTCAAAATTTTTATGCTCGGCTTTCTCATAATGATCGATCCATGCTCGATACTTCTTGTACTAGCTCCTATATGAAGAAGGATATTGGATTCAAATGGGATTTATTGGAACGAATTAACCGCAACTTTGAAGATTGGGAACTCGATGAAGGTAAAGAGTCAGGTATAAACCTTAAGTTTGATTGTGTTAAATCTTTTATGGATACCGATGCTTTTTGTGATTTTAGCAGAAACTATGGACTTGAGTCTGAGATAGTAGATTCTTTCTGTGAATCTTTTGCTAATCATGTTGATCTCCCTAAGGAGAAGTGGTTTAAATATCATCTTCCCATTGAAGTTAAAGTAGTAGAACGTATTAAAGTTGAAGAAGAAACTATTACTTATAATGTTGATCCTATTGATCCTACTGTTTATATTGAGAAACCACCCTTCCCTGTTAGAATAAAGGATCATGCTAAAGCTTCAAATGTCATCAACAAAACTTATATTAGAACACCTACACCCGCTGAGCAAATTAAAGTTGAGCCTAGTATTGCTATGGTTAAAGATCTCTTGGTTGATAATATTGATGGGCATGTTATTTATTTCTGGGATGAAGCTGCTATAATTGCCGGACCTGATATGAAAGATAAACATAGGCATGTTGTTGGCATGCCTATTGTTTCTGTTAAAATAGGAGATCATTTTTATCATGGCCTATGTGATGTGGGTGCTAGTGTGAGTGCAATTCCTTATACCTTGTATGAAGAAATTAAGAAGGATATTGCACCTGCTGAGATAGAAGATATTGATGTTACTATTAAGCTTGCTAATAGAGATACTATATCACCAATTGGGATTGTTAGAGATGTTGAAGTCCTGTGTGGGAAGATAAAATATCCTACTAATTTTCTTGTTCTTGCTTCCCCACAAGATAATTTTTGTCCCATTATATTTGGTATACCCTTCTTGAATACCGTTAATACTGATAAAGATTTTTGTCCCATTATTTGTTACTGTTGGTTTGGGGGAGATGTCTCATGATTTTAATTTCTCTAAATTTCATAGACAACCCCATGATAAAGAATTTCCTAGTAAGCACGAAATTATTGGTCTTGCTTCTATTGTCATGCCTCCTGCTGATCCTCTAGAGCAATGTTTGCTAGACCATGAAAATGATATGTTTATGAATGAAAGAAGGGAAATAGATGAAGTATTATTTAATCAAGGACCTATTTTGAAACACAATTTTCCTGTTGAAATCCTTGGAGATCCTCCCCCACCCAATGGTGATCCCGTGTTTGAGCTTAAACAATTACCTGATACTCTAAAACATGCTTATCTTGATGAAAAGAAGATATATCATGTTATTATTAGTGCTAACCTTTCAGAGCATGAAGAAAAGAAATTATTGAAAACTCTGAAGAAGCACCGTGCTGCTATTGGATATACTCTTGATGATCTTAAGGGCATTATCCCCACTCTATGCCAGCACAAAAGTAAATTGGAGAAAGATGCTAAACTAGTCGTTGATCATCAACAGCGGTTAAATCCTAAGATGGAAGAAGTGGTAAGAAATAAAATACTAAAGCTTCTGGAGGCAGGTATAATTTATCCTATTGCTAATAGTCAGTGGGTAAATCCTGTTCATTGTGTCCCTAAGAAGGGAGGTATTACTGTTGTTCCTAATGATAAGAATGAATTGATTCCACAAAGAATTGCTACAGGTTATAGAATGGTAATTGATTTTCGCAAATTAAATAAAGCTACTAGAAAAGATCATTACCCCCTACCTTTTATTGATCAAATGCTAGAAACATTATCCAAGCATACACATTTTTGCTTTCTAGATGGTTATTTTTGTTTCTCTCAAATACCTGTGTCAAAAGATGATCAAGAGAAAACCACTTTTACTTGCCCTTTTGGTACCTTTCCTTATAGATGTATGCCTTTTGGTTCATGCAATGCACCTGCTACCTTTCAAACATGTATGACTGCTATATTCTATGATTTCTTTGAAAAGATTGTTGAGGTTTTCATTAATGATTTCTCCTTTTACGGAACTTCTTTTGGTGATTGCTTAAGAAACCTTGACCAAGTTTTGTAGAGATGTGAAGAGACTAATCTTGTATTGAATTGGGAAAAGTGCCACTTTATGGTGAATGAAGGTATTGTCTTGGGGCATAAAGTTTCGGAAAGAGGTATTGAAGTTGATAAAGCTAAAGTAGATGCTATTGAAAAGATGTTGTGTCCTAAAGATATCAAAGGTATAAGAAGTTTCCTTGGTCATGCTAGTTTCTATAGGAGGTTTATTAAATACTTCTCTAAAATTTCTAGGCCTCTCACTATTCTCTTACAAAAGGAAGTTCCTTTTGTTTTTGATGATGATTGTGTAGAAGCATTTGAAATACTTAAGAAAGCCTTGATTTCTGCACCTATTGTTCAGCCACCTGATTGGAATTTACCCTTTGAAATTATGTGTGATACTAGTGATTATGCTGTTGGTGTTGTTCTAGGACAAAGAGTTGATAAGAAATTAAATGTTATTTATTATGCTAGTAAAACTCTAGACAACGCCCAGAGAAATTATGCTACCACTGAAAAAGAATTTTTAGCAGTTGTATTTGCGTGTGATAAGTTCAAACCTTATATTGTTGATTCCAAAGTAATTGTTCACACTGATCACGCTGCTATTAAATATCTTATGGAAAAGAAAGATGCGAAACCTAGACTTATTAGATGGGTTCTCTTTCTACAAGAATTTGATTTGCATATTATTGATAGAAAGGGAGCTGAGAACCCCGTTGCAGACAACTTTTCTAGGTTAGAAAATGTTCTTGATGACCCACTATCTATTGATGATAGCTTTCCTGATGAACAACTAGCTATCATAAATGCTTCTTGTAATACTCCATGGTATGTTGATTATGCTAATTACATTGTTGCTAAATTTATACCACCTACTTTTACATACCAGCAAAATAAAAGGTTTTCATATGATTTAAGACATTAGTTTTGGGATAATCCACACCTTAATAAAGAGGGAGTAGATGGTGTTACTACACGTTGTGTACCTGAGCATAAACAGGAATAGATCCTACGCAAGTGCCACTCCGAGTCTTACGGAGGACATCATGCTGGAGATAGAACTGCACAAAAGGTATTGCAATCCACTTTCTATTGGCCCACTCAATTTAAAGATGCTTGTAAGTTTGTATTGTCTTGGGATGAATGCCAGAGAATTGGTAATATTAGTAGACGTCGGGAAATGCCTATGAACTATTCACTTGTTATTGAACCATTTGATGTTTGGGGTTTTGATTATATGGGACCTTTTCCTTCCTCTAATGGGTATACACATATTTTAGTTGTTGTTGATTACGTTACTAAGTGGGTAGAAGGTATTCCAACTTGCAGTGCTGATCATAACACTTCTATTAAGATGCTTAAAGAAGTTATTTTTCCGAGGTTTGGGGTCCCTAGATATTAGTGACTGATGGTGGTTCACATTTTATTCATGGTGCTTTCTGTAAAATGCTTGCTAAGTATGATGTTAACCATACAATTGCATCTCCTTATCATCCTCTGTCCAGTGGTTAAGTAGAATTGAGAAATAGGGAGATTACATTAATTTTGCAAAAGACTGTTAATATATATCTAGGAAGAATTGGTCTAAGAAACTTGATGACGCATTATGGGCTTATAGAACTGCTTATTAGAATCCTATGGGTATGTCTCCGTATAAAATGGTTTATGGAAAAACATGTCACTTACCTCTTGAGCTAGAACATAAGGCATATTTGGGCTATTAAAGAGCTCAACTTTGATTTCAAACTTGCCGGCGAGAAGAGGTTATTTGACATTAGCTCGCTCGATGAGTGGAGAACCCAAGCCTATGAAATGAAAAGTTGTTTAAAGAACAAGTTAAAAGATGGCATGATAAAAGAATACAAAAGCATGAGTTTAATGTAGGTGAGCATGTTTTGCTATACAACTCTCGTTTAAGATTTTTTTGTAGGAAAGCTTCTCTCTAAATGGAGGCCCTTACATCATCGAGGAGGTCTATCGTTCCGGTGCCATAAAAATCAACAATGCAGAAGGCACAAATCTGAAGGTGGTAAATGGTCAAAGAATCAAACATTATGATACGTCTCCAACATATCTATAATTTTTGATATTTCCATGTTGTTTTACTATCTATTTTGGATGTTTTATAATCATTTTATATCATTTTTTGGTACTAACCTATTCACATAGTGCCAAGTGCCAGATGCTATTTTTCCATTTTTTTTACATCGCAGAAAATCAATATCAAACAGAGTCCAAATGCCACAAAACTTTATGATGATTTTTTATGGGCCAGAAGAAAGGCAATGGGCCCTGGTTGCACCTGGGGGGTGCCCTGAGGGGGGCACAACCCACCAGGTCGTGCCAGGATGCCCAGGCCTGCCCTGGTGGGTTGTGCCCACCTCGGGTGCCCCCCGGACCGCCTCTTTGCTCTGTAAATACCACAATATTCTGGAAACCCTAAAGGAATCAACGAAATATTTATCCAGCCGCCGTAGAGTCCAGAACCACCAGATCCAATCTAGACACCATCTCGGATGGGGTTCACCACCTCCATTGGTGCCTCTCCAATGATGCGTGAGTAGTTCTTTGTAGACCTTCGGGTCCGTAGTTAGTAGCTAGATAGCTTTCTCTCTCTCGCTGAATTCTCAATACAATGGTCTCTTGGAGATCCATATGATGTAACTCTTTTGCGTGTGTTTCTTGGGATCGATGAACTTCGAGTTTATGATCGGATCTATGTTTTTATATCCATGAAAGTATTTGAGTTTCTTTGATCTCTTTTATGCATGATCCCTTATAGCCTCGTATTTCTTCTCCGATATTTGGGTTTTGTCTGGCCAACTTGATCTATTTATCTTGCAATGGGAAGAGGTGCCCGGTAGTGGGTTCGATCTTACGGTGCTTGATCCCAGTGACAGAAAGGGAACAAACACGTATGTATCGGTGCTACTAAGGATAAAAAGACGAAATCTATATCTACCGCCATATAGATAAACAGATCTTGTCTACATCATGTCATCGTTCTTATTGCATTACTCCATTTTTCCATGAACTTAATACACTAGATGCATGCTGGATAGCGGTCGATGTGTGGAGTAATAGTAGTATATGTAGGCAGGAGTTGGTCTACTAATCTTGGACGTGATGCCTATGTAATGATCATTGCCTGCATATCGTCATAATTATTTGAGGTTCTATCGATTGCACAATAGTAATTTTTTTACCCACAGTTTGCTATTTTTCTCGAGAGAAGCCACTAGTGAAACCTACGACCCCTGGGTCATTTTTCTCATATATTTGCCTTTGCGATCTATTTTTCTCTTGCTTTTATTTTCAGATCTACTCATCCAAAAACCCAAAAAATGCCTTGCTGTGTTTTACCTTTATTTATTTTATTTTGCGTTTGATCTATCAATCTACTACAATTTACCTCACGTCCGTTTGCCTATCTTGAGGCGCCGTACCCCGGAAGGGATTGACAACCCCTTTAACACGTCGGGTTGCAAGGTGTTGTTATTTGTGTGTAGGTGCTGCTTACATTGTGTTGCTTGGTTCTCCTACTGGTTTGATACCTTGGTTTCATAACTGAGGGAAATACCTACCGTCACTGTGCTACATCATCCCTCCCTCTCCAGGGAAATACCGACGTAGTTCCAGCTACCATCAAGGAGAATTTCTGGCGCCGTTGCCAGAGAGGATCAAGTCAAGATAGTCTCCCGTTAACGTTCCTTCTGGCGCCGTTGCTGGGGAGGATCTTGAACATAACCAGGTTCCTAATCACAAATCTCATCTCCTTGCAATTTACATTATTTGCCATTTTCCTCTCGTTTTCCTCTCCCCCACTTCACAAAAAATTGTTGTTTTATTCCCCTCTCTTTTTCCGTTTGCCGTTTTCTCGCCATGTCCGATCTCAAAAGAGCTAAGGGGTTTCTCCCTAGTCTTAATGCTTTGGATAGCCCCCCTGTCCTCTCTAAGCTCATAAACAATGATGCTATGGAAGGATCTACCGGGGTTGTTAAGAAAATCTTAACCATTGTGATGAAGATGATCCCGGAATTTTTCGTTATTTACTTGATGAATCTTTGAAAGATGCTTGGGATAGATTTATGAGAATTTGAGCTAGCTATGTGCCCCAATGTCAGATAGAGATATAGTTGGAAAGTTTTTATGATGGTTTACCTTCTTCTTTCAAGCAAGTCTTAGATTCTATATTTGAAAACGGTTTTCTTGAAGGGGATGCCGTTGATACTTATGAGAAGATGAAAGCTATATTTGGGCACCCCGAAGGAGAAAATGTAGAATCAACTACTCTTATGTGCTTTTATCAAAATAAAATAATTAAAGAGGTGAAGGCTAGTTTAGATACGAATTTTCGCAACATGCTTAATCTTTATTCCGCTATCAATGGCCCTGTGGTTTCAGATAGAAAATTAAATTCCATCGATAGAAAATTTTCCCTTTTCTTTCGAAGGAACAAGGATGGCAAAACTTAGATCCTTGCTTTATGCCTAGCTAAGGGCGTAAAACTACAACCCTTGTTGGGAGGCAACCCAATGAATAAAATTTATTTTTGCTTTTTGCTTCCTGTTCTTGTGTGTTTACACAATTATGCTACTGTTATGATTGTGTTTTTTTGGTTTTAATTAGTGTTTATGCCAAGTAAATCCTTTAGGATCTTCTTGGGCCATAGTTTTTGATCTTGCTGAAAAAACAGAAACTTTTGAGCTCAAGAAGGCAATTTAATTTTTTACCAGAGAGCGATAAAATACCCATTCCAATTGCAGTAGATCAATATATAAATTTCTCAGGACGTCCTAATTTTTCAGAATTTCTGGAGTTCCAGAAGTATTAGAAATTGTCAGATTGGTACAGACTGTTCTGTTTTGACAAATTCTGTTTGCTTTGTGTTGTGTGCTTATTTTGATGGCTCTATGGTTTTCTTTGATGAGTTTTTACCATAGAAAAGTTGGAATACAGTATATATAATACAACAACAAAATATTAATTGGTTTGATACATCACTTATAGTAATGGTTTACTATTCTTATACTAACGGATCTCACAAAGGTTTTGTTGAGTTTTGTGTGATTGAAGTTTTCAAGTTTTGGGTTATCTTATGATGGATGAGGGAAGGATGTAAGAGCCTAAGCTTGGGGATGCCCCAGCATCCCAAGCTATTATCCAAGAATGAGCAACCAACTATGCTTGGGGATGTCCCCGATTGGCATCCCCGCTTTTCTCCAACAACTATCGCTATTTTACCCGCGACTAAATTTTTATTCCTCACATGATATGTGTTTTACTTGGAGCGTCTTGTATGATATGTGTCTTTGCTTGATTTATTTTGTGTTTTAAGTTATCAATCCTTGCTGGACACACCTATTTAAGAGAGCCAAAATTATGTCATGACTTGTTAGAATTGCTCTCTTTGATTCACTTAAATCTTTTATGAGCTAGGACTTGCTCTAGTGCTTCACATATATCTTTTTGAGCACGGTGTGCTCACTATTTTTGAAGAAATGCACTCTTTCTTCACTTAGATTTATTTGAGAGTTAGTAAAATTTTGAAGAAATTCTCTCTTTCTTCACTTAAATTGTTTTGAGAGAAAGAAAATTTGTTATGCTCATGATCTTCACTTATATTTGTTTGAGCTTATGAAAAGCAACACATGAAAATTAGTGCCAAAGTGATAGATATCCAAGAAGGATAAGAAAAAGAAAATGTCATGAAGATCATTGGACAAATAAACTCCATTCTTAGTAATAGTTTTGAGATATGATGATGTGATATGTGCATTATGTTGATGAGTAATTATCCTCTAGTAAGAATATTGGTGTTAAGGTTTTTGATTCCCTATGCATGCACGAAAGTCAATAATCATGCAATGAAAATTATATCCTACTTGTGGTGCATTATTAGGTGTTAATTATGCTTAATGCTTGCTTACGAGATTATTCGTTTCTTGGTTGGTCGCTTCTCAATCTTTTTGCTAGCCTTCATTTTGCACTAAGTATGACCTCTACTTGTGCATTCGAAATTCTTTAAACTAGTTTTGCCACATGAGTCCACTATATCTACCTATATGCGGTATTCTTTTGCCATTCTAATCAAATTTTCATGTGCCATGTCTAATTTTGAAAATAAACTTCTCTTTTGTATGTTTGTTTCGCTCACAGAGTGGTGGGGGTGGCTAATATTTTCCATGCTAGATGTGTTATTTTCAAGATGAGTGTTTATTCACTTGGCATTGCACGAGAGTAAGGCAAAGGTATTGGGGATGCCCAGTCCTGAAATGCAAAAAAGGGCACCCATGGAAACGGTTAGCCATGGAAAGTGAAATTTATGGTGGAAAAAGGAATAAACTTTATTTTCTGTTTGGAAACCGCCTATGATATATCTAGCATGTCAAGTGTTGGGAACTCTATGTCGTTTTCGTTGGTGGGATGGATACACCTCCCGAAATGTTTTTACCTCAAATTTTTCGCTTTGAGCTCTGGCACCTCTACAAATCCCTACTTCCCTCTCCGAAGGGACTTTCTTTTACTTTATGCAATTTTTATTTTGAAATTTGAGTCTCCATATTCTCTCATAAAAGCACCAACTAGGAGGCAATATGATCGTGCTCAAGTATTGGGTGTAGTTAATATTCGAGTGTGTTTCATGAATGGATCAATGTTTGAGCATGATGGGCTAGGGATAACTTATTTTAGCATTGATATTATGAAAGACATGGTTGCTTGTTGATATGCTTGAGTATCTAAATTATTATGTCAAAACTAGACTATTTCTTTGAATCACATAAAAGTCCAAATGTCCATGCCATAAAGAAAAGAATATGATATGACTTGATGAATAGCACTCCACATCAAAAATTCTGTTTTTATCACTTACCTACTCAAGGACGAGTAGGAGTTAAGCTTGGGGATGCTAATATGTCTCCAACGTATCTACAATTTTTGATAGTTCCATGTTGTTTTATTATCAATCTTGGATGTTTTATAATCATTTTTAGTCATTTTATATCATTTTTTGGTACTAACCTATTGACATAGTGCCAAGTGCCAGTTGTTGTTTTTCCATGTTTTTTTACATCGTAGAAAATCAATATGAAACGGAGTCCAAATGCCATGAAACTTTACGATGATATTTTATGGGCCGGAAGAAAGGCAATGGGCCCTGATTGCACCTGGGGGTGGCTAGAGGGGGGCACAACCCACCAGGGCGCGCCAGGAGGCGCAGACGCACCCTGGTGGGTTGTGCCCACCTCGGGTGCCCCCGGACTGCCTCTTTGCTCTATAAATACCACAATATTCTAGAAACCCTAAGGGAATCAATGAAATATTCATCCAGCCGCCACAGAGTCCAGAACCATCAGATCCAATCTAGACACCATCTCGGATGGAGTTCACCACCTCCATTGGTGCCTCTCCGATGATGCGTGAGTAGTTCTTTGTTACCTTCGGGTCCGTAGTTAGTAGCTAGATGGCTTTCTCTTTCACGCTGAATTCTCAATACAATGGTCTCTTGGAGATCCATATGATGTAAATCTTTTGCAGTGTGTTTGTTGGGATCGATGAACTTTGTGTTTATCATCAGATCTATGTTTTTATATCCATGAAAGTGTTTGAGTTTATTTGATCTCTTTTATGCATGATCTCTTATAGCCTCTTATTTCTTCTCCGATATTTGGGTTTTGTCTGGCCAACTTGATCTATTTATCTTGCAATGGGAAGAGATGCCCGGCAGTGGGTTCGATCTTACGGTGCTTGATCCTAGTGACAAAAAGGGAACCGACACATATGTACCATTGCTACTAAGGATAAAAACGAGATCTATATCTACCGCCATATAGATAAACGGATCTTGTCTACATCATTTCATCGTTCTTATTGCATTACTCCATTTTTCCATGAACTTAATACACTAGATGCATGCTGGATAGCGGTCGATATGTGGCGTAATAGTAGTAGATGCAGGCAGGAGTCGATCTACTAATCTTGGACGTGATGCCTATGTAATGATCGTTGCCTGGAGATCCTCATAATTATTTGAGGTTCTATCGATTGCCCAACAGTAATTTGTTTACCCACAGTTTGCTATTTTTTTCGAGAGAAGCCACTAGTGAAACCTACGCCCCCCGGGTCTTCTTTCTAATATATTTGCCTTTGCGATCTATTTTTCTCTTTCTTTTATTTTCAGATCTACTAAACCAAAAACCCAAAAATACCTTGTTGTGTTTTATCTTTATTTATTTTATTTGGCATTCGATCTATTAATTTGCTACAATTTAGCTCACATCTGTTTGCCTATCTTTAGGCGCCGTACCCCGAAAGGGATTGACAACCCCTTTAACACGTCGTGTTGCGAGGTGTTGTTATTTGTGTGCAGCTGCTGCTTACGTTGTGTTGCTTGGTTCTCCTACTGGTTCGATACCTTGGTTTCATAACTGAGGGAAATACCTACCGTCGTTGTGCTTCATCATCCCTCCCTCTCTAGGGAAATATCGATGTAGTTCCAGCTACCATCACATTACATCTCAGGTACTCCCATAAATGTCGAGACCAACATAATTGATACCATAACACCAGAATAGTACATAAGGGACACTTCCCAGAATGTTTCAGACTTCGAAAAGGAATAGGTATGTGGTACGGTAAGTAAACCGACTCCAAAATGTTTCCAATGATAATTTTTCTCTGTTTTCGAATATTTAAAAAATTAGGAAAATTAAAAGTAGTCGGAAAGATACACAAGGCCACCACAAGGGTGGAGGGCACGCCCCCCGTCTTTGTGGCCACCTCGTGTGCCCTCCGGATTCCATTTTCTTGCACGATTCTTCTTTTGGTCGGTAAAAATTCATTATATAATCTCCCAAAGGCTTTGACCACCGTACCACGACAATATCTCCTGCTTTTGTTTCAAGCTGTTTTTCTGACAGATCTAGATCATCATGATGCCCCCAAGCGCCCCCAAGGACAAGTTTTTCGAGAAGGTCATCAACCCCTACCTTGTGGAGGTGCTACGACACCCTTAAGCCATTGAGTTGCATGAGGGGGTGTTGCACATCCGCGATGTTGAGGGGCCAAAGAAGATCGGAAGCATGGAGACAAGACTCGAAGCAATGGAGCAGCAAGTTTTCAAGTGCCAAGGGATGGTGGAACATGGACTCAATGCCAATCACATGATGATCGCAGAGGTCACCAACAAGCACCAGATGGATGCCAAGAGCATTGAGGAAACCATCTTCAGGCTCCATGAGAAAATCGAGCATCTCCAAGCCCAGATCTATGACCTAGAAAACCAAAACTGTGAGGATGAATATAGATTCAAGAGGATGAGTTTGGCTACAGATTCGAGAATCCCGGAGACTCACTCATCTTTCTGTGACGGTGAGCCTATGACTTGGAAGATGGATGACAAACCTACTTCATCAACAACTCTATCATCACCACCTACAAAGAAAGAGATCTAATTACATGGGTGTGGGCACTCCCCTTGGCAACTGCCAAGCTTGGGGGAGTGCCCCGGTATCGTATCGCCATCACATCTTTATCTTTATTGTTTTTCTTAGTTCGATCCTTTTGGTTATTGACGGTGTCAAAACTGGCTGATCTCGGGTAGGGGTACCGAACTGTGCATCTGAGGATCGAAGGTAACAAGGGACACAGGGAACACGATTTTACCCAGGGTCGGGCCCTCTTAATGGAGGTAAAACCCTACATCCTGCTTGATTGTATTTCATGAGTATAAGGCTTACAAGAGTTGATCTACCTCGAGATCGTCATGGCTAAACCCTATATGTCTAGCCCATACAAATTCTGATAATCCCTATGGACTAAACCCTCCGATTTATATATACACCGTAGTGATACAGAGTCGGTTTACAGGGGAAGGAAACAAGACATCCAGACTCCAATCTTGTCGTCCACGCATCCAGGAGTCCTTCCTAAACACGGGGAATGATCTTCTGCTTTATCTACACGGCCCGTCAGCCAGGCCCATATCGAATAGGCCGGACACCTGAGGACCCCTGAATCTAGGTCTCCCTCAGTAGTCCCTGAACTTGCCTTCAATGACAACGCAGTATCCAACTTATGCCTTCGGCTTTGCAAGGTGGTTATTCATTATACTCTGGATTTGACAATGGTCCGGCTCTGACCTCTATGTTCTGCCTTTACGATTCCTGCCTGTTGTCTCCTAGATTTCCACGCACCGGGTGAATGCGAACGGTCCATGATTTCTTTTACAAATAAGCCCCTTATCACGCTCGGTCGGCTCCCAAATGCCATCTCACATCGCACAGAGAGAGAACGTCAAGATTAGCTACGAAAAAGCCTTCCAATATGGTCAGTGCCTCTGGCTCTTCTTCGCGCCCCCATGGCCCTCAAGAGGGCGATGGGCAGAGCTGCTTAGTGCCTCATCTTCAACTGAGTCGACTCCAGACGCAGGGCTATCTTCCCCTCGCAGATCTAGTCTCCGTTCGAGTGGGACTGGCCTCAATCGGCAACGACGTGATGGCTGAAAATTCCCCCAACCCTAATAAGGAGAGGGCGTGCTTGGTCCCATTCCTGTTGCGGGGCTTAGGATGTCCAATCCATCCCTTCCTTAGGGGCCTATTGGAATTTTACGGCATTCAACTGCACAACCTTACCCCAGGTTCGGTTCTGCACATCTTAGGTTTCGTTGCCCTCTATGAATTGTTCTTGGGCATCGAGGCCCACTTTGAACTATGGAGGAAGTTCTTTTGCCTCGTTCCCTGCCATCGAGGAGGCACTCTATTTCAAGTGGGCGGTGCCGAAGTATGGCATATAGCCGGATCCGAGTACCTCGTAGGAACTCCTAAAGAGATATACCCATAGTGGTATTTCGAGTGGTTCTATGTGGACGATGTCCCACTGCCGGACCCAGTTAGGTGTGGCCTTCCTGAATTTTCCAGTGCTCCCCTAAGGAAGCGCCTCAACTGGCGCCCCTGAAGTCCCAAGGAGGAGGACAATGCGGAAATAAAAATATTAGTCAGTAAGGTCAGATTATTGGCCAATAGCAAGCTCTCGACAATCGAGGTTATGGCCATTGCAATAAAAAGATGCGTCCAGCCTCTCCAGTCCAGGGTAACTCCTTTATGGTGCTATAACAGAGAAGACGACGTGTCCCGTTACAAACGCAAGGGTCCGGATACCCCGGCCGAACTGGTCGTGATCTTCACCGGTCTATATAAGGGCGGAATGGAAGACTTCCTCTGGCTAAACTGTCGGGAAGGTTACTCCATGTACAACCCCATTGAATGGGTAAGATTTTGTTTGCCTATGCTGCCTTATCGCTATAACGACATGCTAATCCAATTTTTCTTTGTTTAAAACAGTCATGGCGGCAGATGATTGTCGGTGCGACAGACCCTGGGTCCATTGCCCAGACTGTGCACAGGTACAAGAGAAAAATTGAAGCATCAGCTAGAGTCAGAGATTAAAGGATGAAGAGATTTGAAGAAGCAACATGCAGCTCGGAGGGACCAAGATCAAGCCAGAGGAGAAGTATGTCGGCAAAAGAAGGGTCTGCCTTGGCGGGCAGGTGAGCCCAACAAGGGGCAAGGCCACCACGAAAAGCAAGAAACCAGAGCGCCCCGACAGGGCCTGCCGGGGCTTGCGGAGGCAAAATCACCCCACCAACTGCTCAAGCACGACCCATGTCGTCAAACAATGTGGTGTCAAGCCGCAAGGTGATTAAGTGGCAGCCATTCGCCACATGGCGGCTGTTTCCTATAGAAGGAACCTACAGACGACACTTGTCCTACGACGTGTCAATAGAACAAGCACGGAGCTGGCGAGATAGCACCGCAAGCCTTACCGAGCAACCAGTGATGTGACGCTAATCGGTACATTTAATGCACTCTGTCAGCCCGTAGAGTTAGGTATGATAGCACTATTTGCTATCATATCAGTGGATAATGACCACTTTGCCATTGTGGTGACCCCTTAATCTATAAAAGGAGGCCCATGGCACCCGTAGGACAGGTTGGAAAAAGTTGAGGAACCCGTACCCCATACGCGCGTAGTCGCTGCTACCATATGGCGATCCCTGTCGGGAAAGTGTACGGTGTTGCATTATCCACATTCCACCATCAATCCACCAAAGCAGGAGTAGTGTTTTACTCCTCGCGGCGGCCCAAACTTGGGTAAATTGCTTGTGTGATCTCTGCCGTGTGCTAGTCTGCTTTGTGTGCAATGCGACGTCCCCCTGCCGAACCAGCAAGGAGGCTCCTGGTCCCATAGGTGGCCGCAAATATCTCGCGACATCTTTGGCACGCCAGTAGGGGGGCTCGCTTGCGTGAACCTGAAAGTGTGCACGTCGCTTCATCTTCATCGCCATCTTCATCTTCGACGGCACCCTCGACCATGGCGCCTAAGAAGAAGAAGTTCGGCCCTTTGGCCCATCCGTCCAGCTCGATAGCTCCACCGCTCATGGCTTCGGGCGCCTCAGAGGATGTGGGGGAGAGCAAAGACGTGAACGCTGCTGGAGGCGTGGTTGGTGTAGGTGGCGCCATCACCACTCCCCCTGCGGGCAACATGGGGGCTGGAGATGTCAGAGGAGGACATCATCAACAATGCCTCGACGGTCACTCTCCACCAGGTGTGGGCGAGGAGGTCGCTCCGTCAGCGCCCTCTCCTCCCGCTGACGGGCACAACCACAGCAACAACGCTCGGTCCGGGGTGAGCCATCGCCCTCCGGCCGCCCCCACCGCGGGAGCGACCGCGGCCCATGTGTCTCCTCCCGGACGAGTCGACAAAACTACTATGCTCAGGGGAGCTGCTAACCCTCGAGAATCACCGCCGCGCGACCCCGCTGCCCAGACGGTCGCGCCACAACTGCGTGGACGCGACACCACCACCGTCGCCGCCGCTGGCGCCATCAGGAGCCAGGCAACGATGCGGCCGACGCCATCGACATCCATGCCAAGCACCGCCACGGAGGCTATGGCGTGAGGTCAGTTGCTGCTAAGGTTTCCACTTGCGGCCGAACAGATGGATGAATGGCGTGCCTCCATCCAGAGCCTACTCGGTTTTGCCGAAGCTGGGGGCTCACGTCGAGCCGGACCGCCACGGCCTCCCCAAGCAATGGCAACCGCCCGTACTGTTGGTTGAACGGAGGGGCCATCCCCATTGTGTCGTCCCCACCACGGCTGCCAACGCGGGCGCCGGTGAATCAAGACCCCAATGACGTCTCGATGGCCTCCTCTGACCCTCGAGTGCATCCAGCAAACGTCGAGCCCTGGATGATAGGCGACGGGGAGATGCGCGCATCGACATAAATCGACGCTGCGATGACCTCCGTCATACCGACGGGTGCGACGGCCTCGACATCAACGAACCCGCGCTCGGTGTTGGCAAGAGCCTACCTTTCGAGATTGGATTCCTTGCCTTTACACGAGAGCTGAGGCAAGTCTGTTGGCCATCTGTTCGCACGTTCAAGCCAGAGATACCTGAGAAGTACGACAGAAGGCTGAACCCGGCAGAGTTCTTAAGCATCTACACCATCGTTGTTCAAGCTGCCGGGAGAAGAGATGAGAAGGTGTTCGCCAACTACTTGTCGTTGGCCCTCAAGTCCAACATGAGGTCTTGGCTGATGCACCTGCCGGAGAACTCCATTTCATCTTGGGCGGACATGTGCCACGGGTTCATCGGTGCCTTCACCGATGGCCGCCAAGAGCCCGGCAGACCCAGCGACCTACAACTTCTCCAGCAGAAAGAAGGAGAAACTCTCCGTAAGTATTTATAGAGATACAGTAAAGTTCATAGGAATATTCCAAATATCCATCTGGCAGCTGTTATAGCAGCCTTCCAGTCCAATGTGCGCAACCATCGCATTCGTTCTAAGATGAATGTGTGGTTGCCCAAGACTGTGAAGGAGCTATACACACTGGTGGATAAGTGTGCTCGGATGGAGGAAGGAAGGAAGTTGCTCGGAGAGGAGGATTGCATCAACGTTGATTCAGAGGATGAAGATGAATCAACTAGCCATAGAAAGGGCAAGAAGCGCAATAAGAAGCCAAGGGATAAAGCAGTGATGAGTGTACAAGGTTCGGGCACACCTAGTACAGGTAAGAAGGCTAAGGCTGAGGCCCTCGGCAAGGAAGTTGCCACTTGCATGGCCTGCCGGGAAGCCGCTGCCGCTGAGAAAGCTGGGAAAGGTGATGGCCCGTACTGCAAGATCCACCAGACCAAGGGTCATGATCTTCAGGAATGTTACCAAGTTGAGCAGCTTGTCAAGAAAAAGAGGGCAGAATATGACAAGCGTGATAAGGAAAAAGGTCAGAATGCCGCTGGAGGAAAGGGCCGAGGCGGTGAAGCAAATTGCCCTAGCAAGCCCTATCGAAACCATGGAAAACCCACTAGGGGTCAAGAGAAGGAAGTTTGTGATGATGGGAGTGATGAAGGGAATGAAGAGGAAACCAGTGAGAAGGAATTTCAGAAGGCCACTGACGCCCTATGTGTTGATGGGGGTGCATCTTTGCACACCTCCCACCGCCAGCTCAAGCGATGGGCACGAGAGATCAATGTTGCGAAGCCAGCGCCAAAGGCCCATAAACTGCTCAAATGGTCCCGCACGCCAATCATCTTTGATGAGGAGGATCACCCTAACCGCACCACCGCGGTAGGCTGCTTGCCTTTGTTGGTCCCCCGACAATTCCCAACCTCAAGGTCACAAAGATGTTAGCGGATGGCGGGGCCGGTCTGAATCTGATTTCCCCTGCAGTCATCAGCAAGCTTCAGATAGGAGAGGAAGAGCTAGAGGTTATTGGCACGTTTCAAGGAGTTAACCCCGGCAGGAGCCATCCTAAAGGGAAGATTACGTTGCCGGTGACGTTTGGGGGAGAATTAAACTACCGGACAGAGAAGGTTGTGTTTGACGTGGTTAATCTCCCCCTGCCATACAATGGGATTCTAGGGTGCCCGACCCTAGCCAAGTTCATGGCAGGATCCCACTATGCTTATAACACTCTGAAGATGCCTGGGCCACTGGGAGTCATCACTATCCCATCAGATGAGAAGGATGCAATTATCTGCGTGGACAAGCTGTACCGGGATGCAGTCGCAGTAGAGGCTGCAGCAGCAATAGTTCCCGCCAAGGAAAGTAAAGGAAACAAAAGGGATTGTAGGACCTCCGGCAAGGAGTTTGGGAAGCGTGCCCCCTCCGAGTGAATGGCACCCGTTGATGACGTGCCGGAGTGCTCCAACAACAAGAGATCCAAGGTTGCTGCACCCCAAGTGAACAAGGTCCCGGCAAGGCTAGCTGGCGTTGATGGTACTTTCACCGTCAGCACACCCTTGATGACAAATAGGAAAGCGCACTCGTTGCCTTCCCGCGGGCGAATATCGATGTCTTTGCCTGGCGACCATCTGATATCCCCGATGTTCCTAGGGAGGTAATCAAGCACCACCTTGCTGTCTGCCCACACGCTAGACCTGTCAAGCAAAATGTCCGGAAGCAGGCCTTGGAGAGGCAGCAGTTCACTGCCGAGGAAATCAAGAAAATGGAGGCAGCTGGTTTAGTCAGAGGAGTACTGCACCCAACATGGTTAGCAAATCCAGTGGTATTCCGGAAGGCTAATGGGAAATGGAGGCTTTGCATTAACTTCAAAGACCTCAACAAGGCTTGCCTGAAGGACCCATTTCCCTTGCCGCGTATCAATTAGATTGTGGATTCCACCTCAGGGTGTGATTTTCTCTCCTTCCTGGACGCGTACTCCGGGTATCACCGAATCTTCAAGTCCAAAGAAGACGAAGAGAAGACATCATTCATCACCCCATGTGGTACATACTGCTTTGTCCGCATGCCGTTTGGATTAAAGAGTGTCGGGTCCACTTTTGCAAGGGCACTTCAGATTTTTTTTGAGCCATAGTTGCACAAAAACATAGAGGCTTACATGGATGATATCATGGTCAAGACCAAGGATAAGACCAGTCTTATCCAGGATTTGGAGGACACATTTGCTAATCTGTGCAAGATCAGCTTGAAGCTCAATCCGGAGAAGTGTGTGGTTGGAGTCCCCTCCAGCAAGCTACTTGGTTTCTTCGTGTCCCATCGGGGGATCGAAGCTAACGCCATCGAGCAAATCCAAGCACCAAGGACAGTTAAGGATGTGAGACGCTTGATGGGATGCATTGCCGTGCTAAGTAGATTCATTTCCATGTCTTCCGAGCGTGCCCTGCCGTTCTTCAAAATGTTGAAGAAGGCAGGGCCTATGAAGTGGACCCCAGAAGCAGATGCATCTCTGCAGGAGTCGACGGCCTACCTGTCATCTGTGCCTACCTTGGTTGCACCCAAACCCCAAGAGCCGTTGTTGCTGTACTTGGTGGCAACTAACCAAGTGGGCAGTGCGGCCTTGGTAGCACAACGAGAAGTGGATGAGGCAGAAAGTGGACAGATAACGACAAAGTCAGAAAAGGATCGGAGAAGCAGTGAGAACGACAATGAGAACAACCCCAGGGATGCGGCAAGGAAGAAGGTGGTGCAGCGCCCAGTGCAATTTGTCAGCTCCTTGTTGCAGGGGGCTAGATTGAGGTACTTTGGCCTGCAAAAGTTGATTTTTGATCTCATTATGGCCTCAAGAAAACCATACCACTACTTCCAAGCCCATGAGATCATGGTTGTTACTCGTTTTCCGTTGCAAAGGATACTTCGAAACCTTGTGGCTACCGGCAGAATAGTGGAGTGGGCTTTGGAGTTATCCAGCTTTGGTTTGAAGTTTGAGACCACATTCAGAGCAGGGTGCTGGCAGAGTTTATTGCAGAATGGATGCACACCCCTGATGAGGAAGTGACAGAGACAGCTACCCCCGCCAAGGAATCACCCCAAGAATGGATTATGTATTTTGATGGTGCTTTTTCCCCTACAGGGTGCAGGGGCTGGCGTGCTTGAAGTATGTCGTCCAAATGCAGTTTGCTCAGGAAGAAGCCACCAAAAATACAACTGAGTATGAAGGGCTTCTTGTCGGGCTCAGAATTTTATCAGAATTGGGAATCAAGAAGTTGATCATACGAGGAGATTCGCAGCTTGTGGTGAGACAAGTCAACGAGGATTATCAAAGCCCATTGATGGAAGCATACGTCGAGGAAGTGAGGAGATTGGAGGAGTACTTTGACGGGTTGCAAACAGAGCACGTACCCGTGCGGAAAACAACATAGCTGTTCACCTATCAAAGTTTGTTGCGTAGAAGCTTCATGTGGAACCAGGAACTTTTGTTCTTCGTCTCTATCAACCCTCCGTATCACCAACCACAATGGCCCGGAAAAGGAGAAAGTTGGACTACGGTAAGCCTCTCCCGATCGAGCCATCCTCTCCCGGCGGAGACCCTGCCGGAAACAACTCCTCACAGCATGCCGGACCACCCCCTCCAGCTGGGCCAATAGACCCCATGAATGAGGCTGGTGCTCCCGCAGCCGAGGAGGTGCCTCTAGTCCTCGTTGCCAAGCCTCAGGCTTCAACTTGGGCAAGGCACATCATCTGCTTCCTCCAAACCGGAGAGCTTCCCAGCGACCAAGATGAAGCTGAGAGAGTAGCCCAGAGGGCCAGTATGTATCAGTTTGTCGATGACACTCTATACAGAAGGAGGACCAATGGTGTGAAATTGAAGTGTGTTTGCCGGGAAGATGGAAAGGAACTGCTGGCTGAGATTCACAAAGGAATGTGTGCCTCACACATTGGACAAGGGCATTAGTTGGGAAAGCATTCCGGCAAGGATTCTATGAGCCCACAGCTCTCCAAGATGCGGTCGAGCTCGTCACGACATGTGAAGGCTTCCAGTTCCATTACAAGAGAACACACCTACCTGCCCAAGCCCTTTAGACAATCCCTTTGTCATGGCCATTTTCGGTCTGGGGGCTCGATATCCTCGGCCTTTCCCCCAAGCAATCAGGGACTTTGAATTCTTGTTCATCGCTATCAACAAGTTTACAAAGTGGCCAGAAGTGACTAACGTGAGAAAGGTGACTACTAAGTCAGCTATCTAGTTCTTAAAAGAATTGGTTTGTCGTTTTGGAGTTCTGGCAAGGATCATCACCGACAATGGCACCCAATTCACGAGCCACGCCTTCATGCAATATGTTCGTACCCTCAGATGCAAGATCTCGTTCACCTCTATGGCACACCCCCGGAGCAATGGACAAGCTGAGAGGGTGAATGCTGAAGTGTTGCGTGGACTCAAGACAAGAACTTTTGACACGCTGCAGAAGCACAGCAGGCGGTGGATCGAGGAGCTGCCGGTAGTTCTCTGGTCCCTCAGAACGACAGCTAATCGAGCTACCGGGCAGACTTCCTTCTCCCTGGTCTACGGGGCAGAAGCTGTTATCCCCACAGAACTCATTTACGGGTCTCCTCGAGTGCTTGCCTACGATGTAGTAGTGCAAGATCAGCACCGGCGTGACGACGCTGTGCTACTCCAAGAGAACCGCTCCGGGCTGCTATGCATGGTGCACGCTACCAGCAAGCCCTACATCAATATCATAGCCGCAAGGTTCATGCCCGTATTTTGAGGAAGGTGACTTTGTCCTTAGGTGCGTTCGGTCTGCCAAGGGTACAAACAAGCTATCACCGAAGTGGGAAGGCCCTTACCGGGTGGTACAAGTCACCAGACCCAGCGCAGTCCGTCTGGAGACCGGAGATGGCACTTAGTTGCAAAACTCATGGAATATTAAGCATCTCCGCAAGTACTACCCATAAGGCATGAGGCTACCGGGCACTGCCCGACAGCCACCCTTTTGTATAGGCCTTGCCTCAGCTGCATGTAACCCCTTGTACAAAACCGGGACAATGACCCCGTGCAAGAGAAAATAAAGAAGCGCTATAGAGGGGGGCCCCAACTAAGATTGCATGCATGCATGAGCACACCAAGATCACTACATAAGCATCTCATGCGCATTTGCATATGCATATAGATAGGATTGCATCTTGCATTCATTCTCATCTATATGAAGTTTCAGGTTTCTGCCAAGAACTTGGCTTCGACAAAGGGCGAGAAGATTGCATGACACAGTGATCCCCGGCAGAGCCGAACAGATAAGTTTTATCTCCTGTCCATTAGTGTTCTATAAAACTATAACTTTGCATGAGAAAACCTTGCCCCTCTTTTGAAACCTAGGTGCTCCCATCCATGACTCAAACGTTGCTTAGGTTAAGATGGTTGCAAGTGCCTTTGGTAAAAAAAGGTAGTTGGCGGGGGGCTGGCCCCTCTGTCTGTTCCCCGACAGACGTAGATCTCCGGCAGACAAAGAGGGTGCCGACAAGATATCCTGCCAGGGAAAACTCGTTTATTTACATTAAAGAGGCATTCCACCTTTGCATGGACATACACATGCACGGGTTCCCGGCAGAGTTTTGAAGGAAATATGCCCTAGAGGCAATAACAAAGTTATTACATATTTCCTTATTTCATGATAAATGTTTATTATTCATGCTAGAATTGTATTAACTGGAAACATAATACATGTGTGAATACATAGAAAAATAGAGTGTCACTAGTATGCCTCTACTTGACTGGCTCATTAATCAAAGATGGGTATGTTTCCTAACCATAGACATGAGTTGTCATTTGATAAATGGGATCACATCATTAGGAGAATGATGTGATTGACTTTGCCCACTTCGTTAGCTTAGCACTTGATCATTTTAGTTTACTGCTATTGCTTTCTTCATGACTTATACATGTTCCTATGACTATGAGATTATGAAACTCCCGATTACCGGAGTAACACTTTGTGTGCTACCAAACATCACAACGTAACTGGGTGATTATAAAGGTGCTCTACAGGTGTCTCCGATGGTACTTTTGAGTCGGCATAGATCGAGATTAGGATTTGTCACTCCGATTGTCGGAGAGGTATCATTAGGCCCTCTCAGTAATGCACATCACTATAAGCCTTGCAAGCAATGCAACTAATGAGTTAGTTGCAGGATGATGCATTACAGAACAAGTAAAGAGACTTGCCGGTAACGAGATTAAACTAGGTATTGAGATACCGACAATCGAATCTCGGGCAAGTAACATACCGATGACAAAGGGAACAACGTATGTTGTTATGCGGTTTGACCGACAAAGATCTTCGTAGAATATGTAGGAGCCAATATGAACATCCAGGTTCCGCTATTGGTTATTGACCGGAGACGTGTCTCCGTCATGTCTACATAGTTCTCGAACCCATAGGGTCCACACGCTTAACGTTCAGTGACGATCGGTATTATGAGTTTATGTGATTTGATGTACCGAAGGTAGTTCGGAGTCCCGGATGAGATCAGGGACATGATGAGGATTCTCGAAATGGTCGAGACTTAAAGACAGATATATTGGATGACTATATTCGGACATCAGAAAGGTTCCGAGTGATTCGAGTATTTTTCGGAGTACCGGGGAGTTACGGGAATACGGGGAAGATGTATTGGGCCTCATTGGCCAAGTGTTGGAAGAGAGGAGGCAGGGCGCATGCCCCCTAGCCCAAACCAAATTGGACTAGGGGGCCTGCCCCCCTTTCCTCCTTTCCTCCCTCTCCTTCCTTCTCCTTCTCCTCCTTCCTTTCCCCCTCCTAGTAGGAGTAGGAAAGGGGAGTCCTACTCCTACTAGGAGGAAGAATCCTCCTCCTGGTGCGCCCTGCAAGGGCCGGCCGGCCTCCCCCCGTGCTCCTTTATATACGGGGGCAGGGGGGCACCCTAGAACACACAAGTTGATTGTTCCAAGCCATGTGTGGTGCCCCCCTCCACCATAATCCACCTCGATCATATCGTAGCGGCACTTAGGCGAAGCCCTGCATCGGTAGCAACATCATCACCGTCATCACACCGTCGTGCTGAGAGAACTCTTCCGTGAAGCTCTACTGGATCGGAGTTCGCGGGACGTCATCGAGCTGAACGTGTGCTGAACTCGGAGGTGCCGTGCGTTCGGTACATGGATCGGTCGGATCGTGAAGACGTTTGACTACATCAACCACGTTCTCATAAAGCTTCCGCTTACGGTCTACGAGGGTACGTGGACAATACTCTCCCCTCTCGTTGCTATGCATCACCATGATCTAGCATGCGCGTATGATTTTTTTTTTAAATTACCGCATTCCCGAACAAGTTTATCATTTTCATTCATATGTTGATACAAGTACAAGCATTACAGAACACAAAGATGGACTTGAGAGATCACATTATTTGAATTAAAATTCGGTGATTGCCTACAAGTTTAAGATTGAAAAAAGATAATTGCCCAGTTACGCCTTTGCCCCTGTCCATCTACTATAGGAAGAAGTCGAAGGGGCCGTAGGTGGGCACAGCTGGGATTCGACGCCTCCCCAGGATCAGGACGGTGTCGCTACCCGGTAGGGGGAAAGAAACCAAAGGGCAGGCATGGATGGTGACGCTATCGGAGGACCAGATGGGAGGCATGGAGTCACTGGCAAACATGACTCGTCGGAACGGACGTCCCTGTTCTTGAAGTGTCGTGCGTTGCCGTTGCCGTCCGCATCACTACCACCCGAAGACCTCGGCGCGACCACCATGTCAGGCTCCATGCTCTCTAAATCCTCCCACAGAGAGCATGGTCATCCCCGGGATCCCTGACGTTAGAACTCCCCGCATGTCCCGAATTCATGTGGGAAAGCCGGAAGCCTTCCTATACAACGAGAGGACCACGCCCAAGAGGAGCCAGATTCACCCCTATTAACGACGAAACTTTCTTTCCCGATGCCGTGAGAGGAAGAAGAATGGGGAGCGATCGACTACCATGAGCCATGCCCGCTTTGAGCCACGACATGGTGTTGTTCGCGTCCTCTCCCACTGAAGTCAAGGCCACGGGCTGTCGTCGTTCTGGCAACGGGGGTCCCCAGACTTGCCTGCCTGCGGCCTGCGGCGTGGCTCAAGTGGGGGCCCAGCACGGCCCATCTTCATCAGCTCAAGCTCAAGACCCTCGCGAGGGGCCAAGCCTCGCGGGGCGGGCGACAGGAAGCTTCCTCAGAGGCAGCCTCATCAGGAAGGCTCACGAGGAGGCGGAGAAATCAAGGCAGGGGTACCTCACGAGGAACCCGTGACGCAAGCCATGGAGATCGAGACCAGGCGGGCGCTAGGTGGGCGTCGGCCTGCGCAGTATCCTTATTTCCCCTTTGGTGCAAAGGGGGCAAGCACAGGCCAAGGCATCAAGCAAAGGTTACCATTCCAGTGCAACGAGACCAAGACCAGCCGGACGGCAGGACGGAGGTCACCGTGGAGCCCAAGACGGCGCCATCACGAGTGCTTTTGGTAGCCGAAGACCACCTTTGGTCAGGATAACTTGTACTAGATGTTCCCCTTCGAAATGGCCAATTGTTGGCGCCCTTCCCGCTCATTATTTGGGGAGAGGCCCAGGGCCCCTATAAATAGAGCTAGTCACCACAGAGTAGAGAAATCTAGACACCCCAAGAACATAGAGAGATCTGGTAGAACCCTAGCAGAGAGAGAGAGAGAGAGGCGATGAACTCACCCCAGTAGTTCATCGCACCAGCTCAAGAACTCCTCTCGCGAGGCTGTTCTTCCCTTGTACTATCCATCATCAGCCCCAGAGGCAATCCACCACACCACACACTAGAGTAGGGTATTACACCACAATGGTGGCCCGAACCAGTATAAACATCGTGTCTCTTGTGTTGTTCATCATTTTCATCTTAGTTCGCACGAGAGGATCGGACGTAGATTGGTAGGGGAGAGATCTCCGCGCGCACCCCAGTGTTCGAACCTCAAGGGTCTGTCGGAACCCGAAACCCGACATTTGGCGCGCCAGGTAAGGGTGCACCGGAATCTTCCTTCCGTTGTTCGTGTGTGATCTTCCGTCGTGTCCATGGCTGACGCTCGTCGGGCTCGCGCCGAGCGCCGGGCTGCTCACGCCGCTCGCGTCGCCCAAACGGCGCCCGTCGACGGCCCCCCTCGTCGTTCCCCGTCGCCCGCCGCCAACGCCGCCACCGCCCCGGCGAGGAACGAGCAACAGGCCTCGTCCCAGCATCCCTCGGTGCGGCGGGGGCCGCACCGCCACAACATCGTTGACTCCAGCTGGCTCGTCGTCCCACGCCCCTCGCGCACCCATGGATGCGCACGCCTCACCGCTCTTGGTGCGGGAGCTCCTGCACTATCGCCCCGTCGACGACCTCTACGAGGACTGGCTCGCCCGCATCACTGAGCTCGTCAGTGCTGCAGGGGGCTCCCCCTTGCGGTCCCTCTCGCTGCCTCGCCCTCCGTCCCGTGCAGGAGGCGCCTCCGCCGCCTCCTCCCTAAGAAGGTGCCTTGGCTCCAAGGCGCGCAGCCCCAGGGCGAGACCCTCCACGTCCAGCGCCAGCGCAGCAAGAAGGGAGCTGCCAAGAGATCCCACGTCCCTGGGAAGGTGCTCGCGCGCTCCCAACACCTCCACGACAAAACCCCGCGCTGCTCCCAGTGGTGGCGCGTGGTGACCCGCAAGAACGAGTCCAGCACCAGCAAAGGGCGCCGGTGGCCCCAGTGGGCTGCCTCGCCTTCACCCCCGAGCTGCGGGGTGTCACATGGCCAGACAAGTTCAAGCTTGACCTCCCTCCCCTCTATGATGGCACAGCAGACCCCGCGGAGTTCCTGCAGCTCTACGAGCTGGGCATTGTCGCCGCCAATGGAGACGAGAAGGTCATGGCGAATTGATTCCCCATGGCGCTCAAGGACGGCGCCCGCACCTGGCTCCTGAACCTGGCTCCCGGCACGATCTCCTCCTGGAGCGAGATGCGCACCCGCTTCATCGCCAACTTCCAGGGCACTCGCGACCGGCCCCCGGCCGTGAGCGACCTGCGCCGCATCAAGCAACACCCAGGAGAAACCCTGCAGAAGTACATCCAGCGCTTCAACTACGCTCGCCTCAAGATCCCCAAGGTGACTGAAGAAGCCATCATCTCAGCCTTCTCCGACGGCGTGCGCGACGTCAAGATGAAGGAAGAGCTAGCAATCCATGAAGACCTGTGCACATCACTGGAGCTGTTCAACTTGGCGACCAAGTGCGCCAGGGCTGAGGAAGGGCGTCTCTCCCTTCTCGAGCTCCCAGCAGCCGACCCAGAAGAAAAGAAGCTCAAGGCCAAGGACGTGAAGCGCAAGGGGGCTGCCATGCTAGCAGCGGAACCGGACACCAAGCAAGGCAGGGATCAGCCCGAGTCATCTAAGGGCGGACGATACTGCGTGTACCACGACCTCCACACCCACAACACCAACGAATGTCAAGAGCTCAGAGCCGTGCGAGATGGGTGAATCGGCCGACGCCCAGAGCACAACGATAGGGGCTATGGCCGAGGAGGAGGAAGAGGCGGTGGACGATGGGAAGACCGTGGCCTTCGCCAGGGATGGCGTGACCTCCCTCGCGAGGACCACTGGTAGGACCAGCCTCGCGAGGGAGGCTGGAGGTACCAGCCTCGTGAGGACCGTCCCCACAGCAACACATGCCTCCCTCCTCCGCCGCCTCCACCAAGAAGGAACGAAGACCAACACCAAGACAATGGGGCTGGGGGGCTTCGAAGAGCCGCGTGCAATTGCTTGCATCCTGGGCGGCGCCCAGGCCCCAGCCTCACAGCGCATCTTCAAGCAGTTTGCTCGCGAGGTGAATGCAGTCCTTCCCAAGCTTGAGGCCATGCGCCCTCTTAGGTGGTCTTCGTGCACGATCACATTCAGTTCCGTAGACCAGCTCAAGTGTGCGGCAACGGCCGGAGTCCTCCCGATGCTTTGCTCCCCAGTCATCAGCAACGTGCAGGTCACCAGGACCCTCATCGATGGCGAAGCAGGACTCAACGTCTTGTCTGTCGAGACGTTCGACAATCTCCAAGTGCCATACGACCAGTTTCAGCCGACCAAGCCTTTCTCAGGAGTCACCGATGGTTCCACTGTTCCAATTGGGCAGGTTCGCCTTTCGGTCACCTTCGGGCAACGCAGCAACTACCGCACCGAGCTCATCGACTTCGACGTCGCTGACATCCGCCTGCCGTACAACGCCATCCTCGGGTACCCAACCCTAGCCAAGTTTATGGCAGTGACTCACCATGGTTACAATGTCCTCAAGATGCCAGCAAGCGGTGGAGTCATCGCCATACCCTGTGAAGAAAGGGATGCAGTGTGCTCGCTTGAGCGTGCGTTCCAAGCTGCAGCAATCGAAGACCCAGATCGCAGGAGCGGGAAGCCTCCCGAGGCGACCCTCAAGAAGAAGAGGACCTCACCTGGCCAGAGCCACAAGGAAGCAGGCACCTCCGGAGGTATTGCGTCAGGATTCGCGCCCGATCAGGGAGCGCCGCCCTCTCGCGCATAGGAAGGCGCGCCCGGCGCCCTCCTTAGGCATGGCCCGGGGGCTCTCTCTTAGAGAGCCACCGACCTTGCCAAGGTCATGGGGGAGGCGCTCGGGCACCACTTGGAGGGGTGCTTTCAGGCACGCTTCCCTCAGAAAGGCACAAGTCAAAGGAGACCATACCCTCAATAGTTCATCGCAAGGAACACCCAAGAGCTACAAGAGTCCAGAGTCATGCACGGCAGCCGCAGCTTACTTGCCGTGGCCCCACATCCAAGCGAGGATGGAGGACTGCGTGTCTGCATCGACGTACCAGGGCTCAACCGAGCTGCATCCCAGGAGCGCCTATGGCCTTTGGCCGTAGGGTGCTCCGTGCGACCACCCCACAGCTATGTTCGCAGGCCCTTCAGCCTGCCGAGCGCGGTCGCCGCACATCAGCGCCTGTTGAGGAGCATTCTGGAGGCTCAGGAGGTCAGGCATCACGTGGTCCTGGCAGAGGTGGCGATGGTCCCCGAAGACCTGCACGTACCACTAGAGCCTCCCGAGGCCCCTGGGCCTGGGGGCTCATGAGGGCCGACGCCTTCACTGCGCATCGCTCACTTCCTCAGCATCGCTTCGTCTTTAACAGCACCAGGTGACATCTTTCAGAGTTCTACTTTCAGCTGGGAGCGCCCACAAGGCTGCACCATTCCCAGGGCGCGTGGGTCCGTCCCCGCGGCATGTATCCATTTTGTTTATGCTCTTTATTTACCTTGTTGGGGGCGCCCCTCGGGCTGCATCATCCCCACGCTGCTCGGGCCCGACCCAGCGGTGGTTGCTTTTACCTGCGCTTGCTTGAAATTGGATTTCCTCCTATGTGCTTAACATACCTGACCTAATCACCTGCTCGATCGACGCCTATTTGAAGAGCCGCTCGCTTTGGCACGGCGCATGCGCACGGGTCCGTCCCTGCAGCGTTGATAAACCTGAGTGGTCCAGCTCTGGCCGTGGCATCCCTGCATGGCGCCACCTCAACAGGCCCTCAGTGCGCTAACCGCTCCCTCGGAGTGACCATAGGTTGGCCGGCGACCATAACGACAGGCTTTGTTTCTCCTCATGATTGGTGTGCAGGACCTACTCCAGGAGCAACGTTGTGGGCATGATGAGCTCTCTCTCCCTCTCTTCGGCACGGACCGCTTGCACGTTAAAAGGGGGGTACCTGAGCATCGCGACTCATGGTCTCCTACTGGCTCTCCAGCCCTCACCCCCTGGCCTTGACCCACGGCATCGCGACCTGTCATACCAGCGGCGGCTGAGCTCGCTCGAGGGCCGGGACCTGAGGATGTAGAGCGTTAAGGAAAGTGCGGGGGAGTGGGAGGAAGCTCGCGAGGGCCCAACCCAGCAGTGCCTCGACCACTGCCTCTCGGGCCAGGCACCTCTCCGAGGAACTACGTCAGACACACAAGATAAGTCGCGCCGTCGCAAAAGCTAGACCAATGCAGCGCTAAATCCCCGCCCAGTGCAACTCTGTCACGGCGACGCTACCTTCCTTTCTCGCCCAGCAAGGATTGCTTGAGCACTAAAGGGGACCTCCCGAGCATTGCGACTCGGGGGATCTTACTGGACCTCGGGCCGCTCACCTCCTGGCCTTGACCACGGCATCGCGACCTTGCATACCAACGACGGCTGAAGCTTGCCTGGGGACTGGGACCTATCAGCGTAGAGCGCCAAGTCCTCGTGAGGATAGAAAGGGGGAGCTTAGCCGGAACAGAACGGACACCTCACGCCAATTGATATAAAGGATATAGTAATTACAAAAGCACGGCAAACGCCTTACATACCCCCGCGGGGTGTTGCTTTAATTCCTTACAGGGAACAAAAGGTGCTAACCCTAAGGAACGCTACTTGCTAGCACCTCCCCAGGAGACGCCATCATCAACTGTGGGCTGCCTAGTGCCGGCGCCAATCCCATCCAGATCAGTGGCGTAGGCGGCCCGATGCAGCTGCCTCACTCCGAGCGCGGCACGAGCTCGGAGGCTCGTAGCTGTCGTCGCTCGTCTCCGGGGTCGCGAGGCGTTCGGGGGAGCCGCTGAAGCCCGCAGTCCCTCTGCTGCTGCCTGAGGAGCTGCATGAGGACCAACGGGCGGGGCTGGTCCTCGCCAGTTCGTCACCACTGCCGCTTCCCTTAGGGCAGCATTCCAGCCGGCGTCCCTCTGCATCAAAGACCTTGAAGAACATCAAGGAGGCATCGTCGTATTCAAGATGGATCACCAAGGCGCCGTCCGCGTGATAGACCCGGGCAATCTCACCCCAGCCCCGGGTCATGAAGACCTTGCCCGGAGCGACGACCGCGACCTCCGCTCCGATTGCAGGAGTGCCACAGTCGGCGTGCTGTAGCCAGAGCTCCAGGGCCCTGCTCAGCGGCACCTCGAAGGCGCAGGAGGGAGGAAGGCGGATCCACGAAGTTGGAGGCATGGCGGCGTGAAGCACAAGCTCGCGAGAGGAGCACTCCGCGTGGACTCCAGGGGGGACGACGCGCACCACTGTGACTCGCCGGCGTCAACGGCGACGCTGTCGGTGTTGCTCGGCGCCCTCCCCCTGGGGCCTACGACGCGGGCGTGCAAGGGCAGCGGAAACCCAGGCGGCGGCCGCTCGTACCATGGCTTCGACACCTCCTGCCATGCGCCTTCGTCCCGGTGACAAAGGATTGGCCGCTTCTTCGGTGGGAGGGGGTCAGGACCCTCTCTGGGGGCCTTTCCCTTCTCCCCAGCTGAAAACCGGCGGATCGGTGCTATTGGCGCAAGAGGAAGCAAGGATGAGGAAGAAGAAGAGGAGGAGTGAGGGAAAGGGGTGAACCGCCGAAGCTCACATGGCCCCGTACTTATAGCCGGGGAAGGCCAACCGCCGAGCACCATGACCTCGGGTAATCATGACCTTGGCCTTGTCAAGTTGTGAAGTTGCCGAGGCGTCATGGGAAGTGCAGACGCCCACGCCCAATCAACCGCCACGTGGCACCCAAGGCCGCAGGCTGTTAGGGCCCACGGCGCTTCGCGCTTGCCCCTTCGCTTCTCTGCTAAGCCAAGCCTACGTGTGCCTTGGGCCCGGGGGCTACCGTCGGTGTTACGGGAATGGGGGTCCCCAGACTTGCCTGCCTGCGGCCTGCAGCATGGCTCAAGCGGGGGCCCAGCGCGGCCCATCTTCATCAGCTCAAGCTCAAGACCCTCGTGAGGGGCCAAGCCTCGCGAGGCGGACGACAGGAAGCTTCCTCAGAGGTAGCCTCATCAGGAAGGCTCGCGAGGAGGCAGAGAAATCAAGGCAGGGGTACCTTGCGAGGAACCTATGATGCAAGCCATGACGATCGAGACCAGGCGGGCGCCAGGCAGGCGCCGACCTGCGCAATGTCGTTGTTTCCCCTTTGGTGCAAAGGGGGCAAGCACAGGCCAAGGCATCAGGCAAAGGTTACCATTCCGGTGCAACGAGACCAAGACCATTCGGACGGCAGGACGGAGGTCACCGTGGAGCCCAAGACGGCGTCATCGCCAGTGCTTTTGGCAGCCGAAGACCACCTTTGGTCAGGATAACTTGTACTAGATGTTCCCCTTTGAAATGGCCAATATTTGGCGCCCTTCCCGCTCATTATTTGGGGAGAGGCCCAGGGCCTCTATAAATAGAGCTAGCCACCACAGAGTAGAGACATCTAGACACCCCAAGAACATCGAGAGATCTCGTAGAACCCTAGTAGAGAGAGAGAGAGAGAGAGAGAGAGAGGCGATGAACTCACCTTAGCAGTTCATCGCACCAGCTCAAGAACTCCTCTCGTGAGGCTGTTCTTCCCTTGTACTGTCCATCATCAGCCCCCAGAGGCAATCCACCACACCACACACTTGAGTAGGGTATTACACCACAACGGTGGCCCGAACCAGTATAAACATCGTGTCTCTTGTGTTGTTCATCATTTTCATCTTAGTTCGCATGAGAGGATGACTCCGGCCTTGTCCGTCCCTCCCTTTTATAGGCCGGGCGGAGGAGGGCAACTACTCTATCAACAGACGGCCATCGTCCTCCTCCACCAACTCAAGGCAGGCAGGCCCTCTCCAAGATGCTCTCCCGCGCCACGCGCCTCCGTCACCTACCCCGCGTGATGCATGCAGCATACGTGGCCAAGCAATAACAATGAGCAGTGGGAAGACTAAATTGGCAGTTTCTACCCCGTGTGTTAAAGTCATTCAGGGGCCATTACTGGAGCGGCCCCACCACTATCGGCTTTACGCCACGCGAGGGGACCCGGTAACTGGCCTGAAATCAAGGCTAACAAAGCAGCAATGGAAATCTCAAGGGGCCAACCCCTTCAAGAACCCTACTTGTGCACTTATTAGGCCCTACCCCGACGATGCTCAGCAGCGCGTTTGGGGTAGGCCCGGGGGCTTCTATCGGTGCAACAAACCCTGGGTCCATTGCCCAGATTGTGCACATGCACAAGAGCAAAACTGAATCATCAGCTGGAGTCAGACATTGAAGGATCAACAGATCTGAAGAACCAACATGCAGCTCAGAGGGACCAAGATCAAGCTAGAGGAGCAGTATGTCGGCAAAAGAAGGGCCTCCCATACCGGGCAGGCGAGTCCAGTAAGGGGAAAGGCCACCACCAGAAGCAAGCAACCATAGCACCTCGGCAGGGCCTGCCGGGGCTTGCGGAGGCAAAATCACCCCACCAACCGCTCAAGCACGACCCATGTCGTCAATCAATGCGGTGTCAAGCTGCAAGGTGGATAAGTGGAAGCCATTCGCCACATGGTGGCCGTTTCCTACATAAGTAACCTACATATGGCACCTATCCTACGACGTGTCAATAGAGCAAGCGTGGAGCTGGCGAGATAGCCCAGCAAGCCTTGCCGGGCAACCAGTGATGTGACGCTAAGCGGTGCATTTAATGCACTCTGTCAGCCGCAGAGTTAGGTATGATATCACTATTTGATATCATATCAATGGATAATGACCACTTTGCCATTGTGGTGACCCCTTAATCTATAAAAGGAGGCCCATGGCACCCATAGGAGGGGTTGGAAAAAGTTGAGGAACCCGCACCCCATACGCGTGTAGTCGCTGCTGCCATATGGTGATTCCTGCCGAGCAAGTGTACTGTGTTGCATTATCCACATTCCACCATCAATCCACCAAAGCAGGAGTAGGGTTTTACGCCTCACGGTGGCCCGAACCTGGGTAAATTGCTTGTGTGCTCTCTGCCACGCTGTCGCGCACTAGTCTGCTCTTTGTGCAACGCGACGTCCCCTTGCCGAACTAGCAAGGGGACTCCTGGTCCCATAGGTGGCCGCAGATATCCCACGACAATGATTGAGGATGTTCACTGTCCTGCCCCACAGCCAAGGGATCACAATCGCCCCGGAGACCCTGGCTTTCACGAGGATCCGGACATATACATAGAGTTCGACGATGTGGTATTTTATCAAGCAAGCCTTGACGGTTCGGAGGTGGCTATCATAGCCGACTACCCCAGCCCCCATCCCTTCTCCATCATAAGTATTCGAAGGGATCTTTAAAAAGAAGTCCCTACTTGCACCTTTGTCCATTATACTGATCCGGACTTTAATAGGATCGGCACTTGGCGGACTGTACCTCCTCAAGGGTAACTCCTACGCAGGGTAGTCATTCAAAACAAAAGGGGACCGAGAGCGCTGTAGAAACCTCACAATCTTCCAAGAGGTATGTCCGCTTAATACATGCCTGGGCACGAGTTCAGATAGTTTAAAGTCTCTTTTTATCCTTGATTTCAGGAGAAACATGCGGGAGATGGTGGGAAAACGCCCTTCTAGTCGAATGTGAGCCAATCCGGTGCCGGACTCGTCAACTTGGATGAGGGCCAGTGCAATGCTAGTTCCGCCACCTCAAGAGGATTCAGACGACGTATCTGTCACGAATTCTGAGGTAGAGAGCGTGATGAATCACCGTCGATTGAAAGAGGCCATGCGCGCTCTGGCCTTTTCCGTGCAAGAATTTACCGCACTCAGCTCGGTGGATGCATATATCCGAGCCGCTCGAGAGGGACTTGCCGGGGTCACTCGGCTATTCTCAAAGGATATACAGGTAAAATTTTATGCAATTTTGATCGTCATATGCCAGTAGCCCCTGAGACTCAAAAGCGGTGAGGCAAACCGATTTAAGGATCGATATGACTCGCAGGTTCTCAAAGAGAAGAATACTACGTTATCCTAGGAGCTAAAGATAAACCAGACATAGCTAAATGTCGTCATTGCTAAACTGGTGGAAATAGAAAGGGCCGCAATGAGCATGTCCGAGAAGAAAAAAACGAGGAGGAAAAAGACAAACACTCCGAAGAGATAGAGAGCTTAAAGGCTTAGTTATCGGCCACTCAGAAAGAAAATGAGAAGTTGAAGGGCGACATGTTCGGTATGTCTTCCTCTTTGTTTTTGAAAACCACCATAGGGGCTCATGTTTAATCCATAATTTGTAAAATCATGACTCTGTTGCTGAAGGTCTGTTAACTGGTCGGCCGGAAGAAGAAGTATCCGGATTTCAAGGCGACGTGCTAAAGGAACTGTCTGTGGTACATGGTCGGGCCCAGAAATCAATGAGGAGTATGGTCAAGGCTTTATGGCCATCCGATACCCCTTTCAAAAGTATGGAGGGCTTGGCAAACCTATTTAGAGGTGCCTGGCGCCGCCTTGAGCTATGGAAGACATCCGCCTGCCGTGAAGGCACACGAGAAGCCTGGACGATGGTGAAAACACGCTTCACCAAGCTGGATCCGAATCATATGGCTCGAGTGGGACTGCAGGGACCGGATGGGAAAGAAATTCCATTGAATTTGGTGTATGACCAAGTAATGATAGCTACAAAGTATTCGCAGGAAGACTATAGGTTAGAAAGTCTTATAGATGGAATATATAGGGAATAAGTATTAGATTCAATGTATTGATGTACTTTTTGATCAACCTGTACCTTTATCCGAACATGTGGAAAGTTTGTCATTGCAGGCTTTCGGCTTTAACTCCAAACCAAAATGGTGGAGTGTTTCCAGATACTATTTTGGAATGAAAAGAAGCATTCACTATGTCCAAAAACCAGGCAACCCAGTCATTGTGCTCGAACAGACAAAAAATTGAGTTCGGGGTGTATGTTATATTATATATGTAAGAAACATCTTCCAAGGAGAATAGTTTCGTTAAGGGTCCCTTTCCTTGGGTTGGCATGCTTTAAGTATGCATGCCTGGGCTTTGATCCATAGTATAGAAGAATTGTCCCGTATTTTAAAAAGTTACAAGAACGTAACAATCTGTCATTTGATTGCCAACCACTTATGCTGTTAAGAATGCTAGGTTTTGGCTTGACCCGTCTGAGGTATAGGTCTGGATTACCCGGTTGTAACAATCATATAGGTGCTCCCTTTATGCCCTGGCTGAACAATCAGGAACGTAGGGCTTAAACACAGGAGCAAGGCAACCCAGCTTGGCAAAAACTTAAGTCATAGAGGTGCATATACTGGCAAAAAGAGTGTACAAACGACATATACATTGTGAGCTCCAGGCTCTGAATGATAATAAGCTTCGGTAAAAGAAGCCCGCTATCATTTTGTGGTATATACATTTTAGGATGTGTACCCCTCAAGTGTTCGGCATATCCGAACATATCCTGGAAACAGAAACGAGGAAATAAAAGGAAATGAAGAGGAGGGAACACAAAAAAGAAACGTGGCCAAACTTATGCATTGAATCTTCGGAGCCGAGCAGCGTTCCATGGATTTGGCTCTAGGCGATTATTCGATGCATTACGAAGGCGATAGGCCCCTCGTGTGCGAACTTCATATATAATAAAGGGGCCCTCCATTTTGGTTTGAGCTTGTCCTTCTTCTTATCTGGGAATCATAGAACGAGTTCACCGACATTATAAGTCTTGGGCTGCACTTCTCTGCTTTGGTATCGCTGAGCCTATTGTTGATAAAATGTGGAACGGGCCTTTGTAATGTCATGCTCCTCCTCGAGGCCATCTAGGTCATCCTGCCGATCAATCTCGGCTTCTCTCTCTTCATACATGTGTACTCGAGGTGAGTCATGAATTATGTCGCAGGGCAGGACAACCTCTACACCATACACCATAAAAAGGGTGTGTATCCGGTCATGCGATTGGGCATAGTCTGCAGTCCCTAGAGTACGGAATCAAGTTCTTTGACCCATTGTGTATCTGTCTCCCGCAGGGATCGCACTAGCCGGGGTTTGATACTGCTCATTATCAGGCCATTAGCCCGTTCGACCTGACCATTTCTTTGAGGGTGATATACGGAGGCGTAATTGAGCTTAATGCCCAGATTAGCACACCAATTCTTCACCTCATCAGCTGTGAAGTTAGAGCCATTGTTCGTGATGATGCTATGCGGGACACCATAACGGTGTACAACGCCGTTTTTACTGGTTTGGCCTCTATCCACTTAGTGAATTTATCCACCATAACCAACAAATATTTCTTCTTGTGCCTTCCCCATTTAAGGGGTCCGACCATGTCTAGCCCCTAGACCGCAAAAGTCCAAATAATGGGGAGTGTTCTTAAGGAAGTGGATGGCATATGACTTTGATTGGAGAAAAGCTGACATCCTACGCAGCGCTGTACAAGGTCCTGTGCATTTGCTCGGGCCATTGGCCAAAAGAAACCTGTACGGAAGGCCTTACTTATGAGGGACCGAGCTGCAGCGTGATGGCCACCAAGACTAGCATGATTTTGGCCAAGAGTTGTCGTCCCTCATCTTCGGAGATGCATCTTTGAAGAACTCCAGTAGTACTTTTCTTGTAGAGTTCACCATCGTGAACTTTGTAGGCTTTAGAGCGTCAGCCTATGTGACGGGCCTCATTCTGGTCATCAGGGAGCTCCTGCCGATTAAGGTAGGCCAGGAAGGGTTCTGTAAGTGCATCTAGTGCCACCCCTAGTTGGTTTTGGATTATTGACGGCAAACTTGGTTGAGGGACTATTGTGTTTGTGAGAATTGCAGGATAACACAGGTAGTAGTCCCTTATTGATTCGATTTACCTACCAGAGATGACCCCTAAAAATGTGTGAAGACATTGAAGACAATGGTGGTACGTGAAGACATTCACGATGAAGATTATGACATGAGAATACATTCATATGAAGACTATGGAGTGCAAAGACATAGTTGTTTCGTAGTTTCCTTTTCTTCTTTGTTGAGTCATAGGAACCACCGTACTGTTAAGTGGGTTCCAAGTGAACAAAGTCAGAGTGACTGAAGTGATGCTCAACTAAATCTTGTGTCTTCGAGCGAAGACAATGAGAGCAAATCTTATCCAGAGTCGGATGAGTCAGCTTTACTTGTAGCCCAAGTCAAGCTACCGCGTGTGTTTGAAATCCGACTGTTGGACACGTGTCGGTTCCTTAGTGACCCAGGGTCATTTCAGACAAATCAGGATGGGTTGCATCCCGGCTATAAATATCCCACCCCCTACACCATAAATTGGTGGCTGCTCAGAGTTAGTACATAGCTTTTGTCGTTTGAGAGCAACCCACCTCCAAAGCATTTGAGATAGAGAGAGAGATCCTTGCGAGGACAATGGCCAAAACACCTAGAGCCAAAGAGTGTTAGGCATCATTGAAGTCTTTCTGTCTGCATGAGCTGAAGACTTGTTACACTTGAGGATTGTGAATCCTCCAGCCGGTTAGGCATCGCGTTCTGAGGATCCAAGAGCCATTGTGGATTGCCAGAGAACGGAGTCTGTGAAAGTTTCGAAGTCTACCTTGAAGACTTACCAGAGTGATTGGGTGAGGACTCAGCAATCTCACAACCTCGCGATGAAGACTATTTGAGCTTATGGGTGAGGTAAAGGTATGATGTGGAGCTGCAGCAAGCGACTAGCATATATGGTGGCAAACATACGCAAATGAGAGCGAGAAGAGAAGGCAAAGCACGATCGAGAAACTATGATCAAGAAGTGATCCTAGAACAACCTACGTCAAGCATAACTCCAACACCGTGTTCACTTCCCGGACTCCGCCGGAAAGAGACCATCACGGTTACACATGCGGTTGATGTATTTTAATTAAGATCAACTTTAGGTTTTCTACAACCGGACGTTAACAAATTCCCATCTTCCCATAACCGCGGGCACGGCTTTTGAAAGTTCAAATCCCTGCAGGGGTGTCCCAACTTAGCCCATCACAAGCTCTCACAGTCAATGAAGGATATTCCTTCTAGCGGGAAGACCCGATCAGACTCGGAATCTCGGTTACAAGACATTTCGACAATGGTAAAACAAGACCAGCAAAGCCACCCGAATGTGCCAACAAATCCTAATAGGAGCTGCACATATCTCGTTCTCAGGGCACACCGGATTGTCCAAACTTCCGGTAGGCCAGCCCAGAGTTGCCCCTGGTGGCCACCGGCGGCTGACAAGGTGGACCAACGCTCAGAGGAGCACTGGCCCGGGGGGGTTAAAATAACGATGACCCTCGAGAGCTCTACTCCCAAGGGAAAAGAAAAGGCTAGGTGGCGAATGGTAAAACCAACATTGGACCTTGCTGGAGGAGTTTATTCAAAGCGAACTATCAAGGGGTTCCCATTATAACCCAACCGCATGAGGAACACAAAATCCGGGAACATAACACCGATATGACGGAAACTAGGGCAGCAAGAGTGGAACAAAACACCAGGCATAAGGCCGAGCCTTCCACCCTTTACCAAGTATATAGATGCATTAATTAAATAAGAGATATTGTGATATCCCAACAAGTAAACATGTTCCAACAAGGAACAACATCTCCATGTTCCAACAAGGAACAAACTTCAATCTTCACCTGCAACTAACAACGCTATAAGAGGGGCTGAGCAAAGCGGTAACATAGCCAAACAACGGTTTGCTAGGACAAGGTGGGTTAGAGGCTTGGTTCAACAATATGGGAGGCATGATAAGCAAGTGGTAGGTATCGCAGCATAGGCATAACAAAAGAGCGAGCAACTAGCAAGCAAAGATAGAAGTGATTTCGAGGGTATGATCATCTTGCCTGAAATCCCGCAAGGAAGAAGAACGAGTCCATGAAGAAGACAAACGGACATATTCGAACGGGTCCTCACAAATGTGACGTTACCGGAACCAACCCGAAGAAGCAAACACCGGAAAGAAGCACACAACATAGTAAACAACCAACACATGAACATGGTATGATATGCGGGATGCGGTATGTGATGCATATGCAAGATTTGCAAGGAATGATTGAACCTGGACTCAACTTGGAAAACCAAGAGTTCCACTGGAAAGTTGAGGTGATTTCGGTTGAAATCGATACAAAGATCACCGGAATCGGATGCACGGTTTGGAAAAGGCAAGCAAAACAAATATGGCACCGGTCTGCGATAAACAGCAAGTACCCATATAAATGCATCAAGATAGATATGCTACAGCACTGAAACATGGAAACAAAATACATGGCAGGGATCCAATCAAGATGCTTGACAAAAGGGTAACACTGAGCTATGGCTAATTCATCCATTAACAGGTTCAAACAAGCATGGCAAAAGTGCAAATGATAACAAGTTTCAGACTTGGTGAAATTAACACAAGTCTGGAATTTATCATCAGGAAGCACACTTTAGAGCATGAAAACTACATGCTACAGGAACATATCATGGCAAAGGAAGGCATGGCATGAAGCTACTCAAAGCACTTAACAAAAGTCCCTTAGTGACCTTGAGCCAGAAGGGATCGGAAAATACAATTGCAAGCATGTGAACATGGCAAAATCATAAACAGATTCAGACTTGTTTACGAGCTCAATGCACTCACTACGGAGCATGGCATGACAAACTAAGCATACACCCATCAATAATACATGGCATAGAAGCTAGACATGGCAAGAACAACAACATAGCATGCACGGATCAATAGCAACATCCTCGGCAAAATCGCTAACATGTCAACAATCTGCCAGGATTCATGAAATAGTAAATGTAGAGCTCGATTTACTCAAGCTAGTGTGCTCCATAAATGCAAACAAAGACATGGATGGATAGAGCACCACAATGTTAACAAAACATCCTTACTGATCATCCTCAAAAGAGGCACGGATCACTAGGAAACAACATGAACATATGGCATAACAACGAAAACAGGACAAGGACTTAGTGAAATTCTAAGTCCCTGAAATCAGCATTACCGATTACACTACTTTGCAAGCTTGTGCTAGTCACCACATAGATTACAAAAATACATGGCAAGCACCTCTGTAAATACGGCATGGCATATAACAAAACACATGTACAGCTCAGCGTCATATCATGCACACATTAAACATGGCAAAAATGAAAAAATGCCATATGCTGAAACAGATCTGACATATTCCTCACATAGCCCTCTTCCAACAAAGTTTCGGGCATCAAGATGAGCTCAAATGAAAATGATGCAATGAGATGAAATGTTTTACTCGTCGAGACGAACATTTTGATATGCTACACGCATGAATCGGAGCCAAGAATGATGAATTATGACATGATGAAAAGAGGCATTAGAATCTGGAAATTTCGGGGACTTAGTGAAATTCTACCTCCGCGAAAAGTCCACGCGGGGACGAGAGAAGCGGGATGAGGAGATCCAGGATGGAGGGGCGCTGTTTGGATGGGGAACCCGGTGGATCTGGTCCCGATCCGGGTCAACTCCGGCTCCGGCGAACTCTAGGCTCCGGCGATCGCCGAGGCCGGCGGGGAATGGAGCGGGTGGCCGGATCCGGTCCGGCCCGAGCGGATCCGCGACGAGGCGGCGCGGCCACCGGTGATGAGGGCGGCACGATGCATGGCTCCAGCGGAGGAGTGCGGAAGCCGAGGCGGCGGTGCGAGGCTCCAGAGACAAGGCGCGACAGGGAGAGCGAGCGGCGGGCGGCGGCGCGCGGCGGCCGGTGGCGTCCGGTCGCCGGAGATGGGGCGTAGGCGGCGGGATGGGCCCCGCGGGCCTGATGCGGGCTCGCGGGCCGGCGGCGGGGGCGAGCGCGGCGGAGCCACGTGGCGAGATGGGATAGGGCGCGGGGGCGGCGCTGATGACATGTCGGTCTCTCATTGGCCGGAACGCGTGGCGGCTGGCGGTGGACATGTCTGGCCGTCGGTGGACGTGTCCGGCGGCGCGAGGACGTGGAAGGCTAGGGTTTGGACTGCGCGAAAAATTCGGGGAGAGCCACATATTTATAGGTAGAGGGAGCTAGGAGAGTCCAAATGAGGTGTGGTTTTCGGCCACGCGATTGTGATCGAACGACCGAGATGATGGAGGAGGTTTAGGTGGGTTTTGGGCCAAAATGGAAGGGTGTTGGGCTGCAACACACACGAGGCCTTTTCGGTCCCCCGGTTAACCATTGGAGTATCAAACGAAGTCCAAATGGCACGAAACTTGACAGGCGGTCTACTGGTAGTAAACCAAGACCGCATCACAAGTCACGTTCCAATCCGAAAACGTTTAACACCCGCACACGAAAAGAGGTAGAAAGGGACACCGGATGACATAGGAGCGCCGGATTGCAAAACGGACAACAGGGAAAATGCTCGGATGCATGAGACGAACATGTATGCAAATGAAATGCACATGATGACATGATATGCAATGCATGACACGCAAGCAAATACAAGGCAAACAACAACGAATAACTGGAAGACACCTGGCACATCGGTCTCGGGGCGTTACACAATGAGACCAAGAAGAAGAAGAAGAAGAGCAAGGAATATGATTCTGATGACAAGAAGAAGAAATCCTCAAAGTCTTATTCAAAGTCTTCATCAAAGCCTTCATCATACAATAAGAGCTCATCAAGTAAGGCTCGTGCGTTTGTTGGCAAGGAGATGGACTCAGAGGACTAGTCTACTTCTGAGGAGGCGGAGGTGGAGTCTGAGGACGAGTCTGATTCAAGCCTGGATCTAGCTTCAGCTTATGTCACCAAGTCCATCTTCAACACTAAAGACAAAGGCCTCATCGCCGATGCCAATGCTGATGATGAGGATGACTCTGCTCCTACCTACTACTTCATGGCACGTGGTGCTAAGGTAAACTCACGTGATGCTTACCTTCAAACATCCAGTGAAGATGACTCTGAATGTGAATCTAAACCTAGCTACAAAACACTTGCTAAAATTGCAACAAAACAACAAAATGTTATGGAACACATTCAAAAGTTGATAGACAAAAGCGATGACCTGTTGGATGCGGAAAAGATGAGAACTCAATCCTTAATTTAAGACATTAAAAATCTTCATGTTAAGTACAAAGAACTTGAAAGTCATCATGAAACACTCTCAGCTACTCATGAGAAGCTTTCCTATGATTATCTTCAAAGGAAGCAAGAACTTGAGAACCTGAGAGCGTCTCATGAAGATATTCAAAAGGAGAACGAGTCACTTTGCGCTCAACAGATCAGTACCACTCAGAAGACTTTCAGCCACCATGTTTAAAATGTCTTGAGCGTGATAATGATGTCTCTATTGTTGAATGTTCTACTGCTGCTATTGTTGCTATGTCTTCAACTGCTGATATGGTAACTAACCCCGGTTCTGAGGATACCACTACCATTGCTGATGAGAATGCTACGTTGAAGACATTTCTTGAAATGGGGATGTACAAAAGCCTCAAAGGGCATCAAACTCTATGCCATGTCCTTAAGAAACAGATTCTGAACCGAAACCCTAGGAAAGAGGGTGTTGGGTTTGAGAGGAAAATGAACGTTGATGGTTCATAACGAAAGCCTGAGCAGTACCCCAAAACCACATGGGTTGCTGCTAAGGGTCCTTTAGTGGATCTATCTACCTTGTCTGGCTTCTTGTGCTAAGCCGACTATCATTGATGAATCCTTTGATGAAAACTATAAACTATTTAAGAATCATAATGGTGAAGTGTTTTCCAGGTATATTGGTACTAACTGCAGGAATGGATCACCTTTGAAGAAGATCTGGGTGCCCAAAAGTTGTCTTGAGAAGCTTCATGTGAATGTCATCATGACACAACTGGGGAAGAAGATAAACCCCAGACCAAAGGCTTCATACAGATAGAGGACTCATCAGAGTCACCCTAACACCAATGTTTTGCAGGGAAACCATACTCAGACTTATCAATATGAGTGTGTTTCATCAAACCACTATGTTCATAAGACCAAGAACTTTTCTAGCTATTCCTATGAGTATTATTCACCTCCTGCAAGACTATTTGCTAGGGCTCCAAAGAGAAAGTTCTCAGATGTTGCACTTAGACTCATTGCTTCAAAGCCACCCCTGAAGATGTGGTGGTTAAGAAAAATTAACTCTCTTTTGTAGGGAAAGGTCTCCAGCCGGAAATCAAAGACTTCTGATGCTTATGTTGGGGACCTAAAACATCTTGTGGGACGCAAGATAAAATGCCAGAATGATCTTACTATGTATTTCGTCCCAGGATTTCTAGACAAACATCCTATCTACCCTAACAAGGATCTAAACTTTGATTATATGCTTGTTCGTCAAATGTTTATGCTTCACATTTCCCTTGGTGAAGCCTATCCCCTAAACTGCACTGTAGGGTATGACACCAAAGGCTTCTGAGTGGATTATGGACAGTGGATGCACTAACCACATGACTGGTGATCGAAGTCTTATTATGGATTCAACCCTACGTCCGTCTGACAAAAGTCACATCACATTTGCTGACACTGGTAAAAACAAGGTATTGGGCCTAGGTAGAGTTACAATCTCAAAGGATCACCACATGGATAAAGTGATTCTTGTTGAATCCCTTGGTTTCAACTTAATGTATGTCTCAATGCTTTGTGATCCGAACATGATTGTGATATTTGGTAAATATCGTTGCCTTGTGCTTATGGAATCTGACAAATCTCTAGTCTTCGAAGGGTATCGAAAGGATGATGTTTACATGGTAGATTTCTCAGCAGGACCATAGTTGGTCGTATGTCTTCTAGCGAAAGCTTCAGAGTGCTGGCTCTGGCATCAGAGTCTAGGGCATGCGGGCATGAGGAACTTACACACTCTCATGAAGAAGAAGCATGCCATAGGCATCCAGGGTGTCATGTTCAACAAGGATCATCTATGAGGTGCCTGCGAAGCTAGAAAGATGACTCAGGCCAAGCATCCCTCGAAGACAATCATGACAACGACACGTCCCTTCGAGCTGCTTCACATGGACTTATTCGGCCCTAGTCACTACTCTACCCTCACTACCACTACTTGCCTCTATGGCTTCGTCATTGTTGATGATTACTCGAGATATACATGGGTGCACATAATTCTCTATAAGGCTGAAGTGCAGGATGTCTTCAGACGATTCGCCAATCGTGCCATAACAAACTATGGCATCAAGATCAAACACATCCGAAGTGACAACGGCATGAAATTCAAGAACACCGGCCTCGACACTTATCTTAATACATTGGGCATCACACATGAGTTCTCGGTTCCATACACACGTCGGTAGAATGGCATCATGGAGCGCAAGAACATAACCCTCGTTGAGATGGCATGGACGATGCTTGATGAGTACAGGACTCCAAGGAAGTTCTAGCCTGAAGCTATTGATATTGCATGCCACATCATCAACCGTGTTTATCTTCACAAGTTCCTAAAGAAGACATCATATGAGCTCCTGACTAATAAGAAGCCAAACGCCAGCTACTTCAGAGTATTTGTTGCTAGGTGCTGGATCAAGGATCCACATCACACTTCAAAATTTGCACCGAAAGCACATGAAGGATTTATGCTTGGCTACAGAAAGGATCCGCACTCCTACAGAGTCTTCAACATCTTTCACTACAAAGTGGTTGAAACTATGGATGTGCGGTTCGATGAGAATAACGGCTCACAAACAGAGTGATACGTCTCCATCGTATCTAATTTTCCAAACACTTTTGCCCTTGTTTTGGACTCTAACTTGCATGATTTGAATGGAACTAACCCGTACTGACGTTGTTTTCAGCAGAATTGCCATGGTGTTATTTTTGTGCACAAATAAAAGTTCTCAGAATGACCTGAAAATCAACGGAGAATATTTTAGGAATATATAAAAAATACTGGCAAAAGAATCAAGGCCAGGGGGCCCACACCCTGTCCACGAGGGTGGGGGTGCGCCTACCCCCCTGGGCATGCCCCTGCCTCGTGGGCCCCCTCACTACTAGGAAAAGGGCTATAGATGAAATTGACACTAATGGCGCACCAAAGAAGTGGTGCGCCACTACTATATACTAATGGCGCACCATGTGGTGATGCGCCATTAGTGTGGAAGACACTAATGGCGCACCAGGCACAAGGTGCGCCACAAGTAACAAATTTTTTTCGTTTTTCCAAACATACTAATGGCGCATCCGGGCAAAGTGCGCCATTAGTAGTTCTAGCTAGTAATGGTGCACCAGCCATAGAGTGCGCCACTACTGTATTTTTTTTATTCTGTTTTTTGCAAAACTACTAATGGTGCACCGTTGCAAAGTGCGCCATTACTAGTTTAAACTAGTAATGGCGCACTCTGCCATGATGCGCCATTAGTATATATATTACTTTTTTTGCAAAACTGCTAATGGCGCACGGCCAGCAGGTGCGCCATTAGTATGTTGGGTTACTAATGGCGCATGGCTGTATGGTGCGCCATTAGTAACCTGGGACCAGCTAGATATTTTGGACAGCCACACCTACACACTCACTTTCCCCACTTCATTCCCTCCACCTCCTTCTCCAAGCTTGTCGGCTGCCTCCTCCTCCTCACCTCATTTGCACCATAGATTCATCAAAATTAAGTGGTGAAATTACCTTTTTTGATAGGTAAGTAAGGGGAAAGCTATCTTCATGTTGTAGATCTATGTTTTTTCTCCCTAGCTCGCTCCAACAACGTGCACATGCACTTTTTGTGGCCTAGCTAGATCTATGTATGTTTGTGGTGTTGCATATATGTTTTCGTTTGTAGGTACCGGTATTTGAAATGCGATAGTTGCCAATATTTTGCCGGAATGTTGATTCATTTCCGTTTCGGTGAGAATTTTGGCACTATGCATTCTTTTTGGTCCTATTTTTAGGGAAAGTCATGCCAAAATTTTTCTTGGTTCTAAAATATGTTTTGCTCTACCCCGCAGGTGACCATGGTCCACACGATGATCGAAGGCATCGTGAATAGGTTTTTGAGCTCCGCGAAGGCCGAGATGCTTCAAAACAACGAGACGGAGATAAGATGTTCGTGTCGAAGATGCAAGCTGAAGAGCCTTTTTGCGGACCCGGATTCCGGGAAGGTGAGGGACCACCTACTCTTGCATGGTTTCATGGATGGATATCGGTGGCAAGGTTATGAAGATGACTATGAAGTCGTCCATGGGGGCCGGGCAAGAAATGAGGAAGGGAAGCAAGACAACCACCGCGGCAAGGGCGGGCGAGAAGACGAAGAATCTCCAGGACATGACCACGACGGTGATGCTGTACACAGTCATCATGTAGAAAATGTCGGACATGATGATGAGGAAGATCAAGATGAAGGGCATGATCATGAAGATGGAGATGCCGGAGCAGACGACGATGGAGGCTGGGTGCAGGACCGTCATATTCAAGAGCTGCTTCTCAAGCAGACGGATAACGCAAGAGCTGCCGCCCGAGAGAAAGCCAAGCTGGATCAACTGGAGATAGACGTGGTTACTCCATTGTATGAAGGATGTAGGCCCGAGGATACCCACCTGAAAGTAACGCTCATGGCTCTGGAGATGAAGGTAAAACACAAAATGACCGACGCATGCTTCGACGAGAACATGTCATTCTGGCACGAACGTCTTCCCAAGGGGAACAAGTGCCTGACCAGTTTTGAGGAGGCGAAGAAAATCATGTGTCCTCTAGATTTACCGCACGTGAAATACCATGTGTGCATGAACAATTGCATCATTTATCGGGACGAGCACGCGAAGTCTACCATATGTCCAGTGTGCGGTGTCACTCGATACAAGAAGAGGAAGAAAGCTCCTCGAAAAGTGGTGTGGTACTTTCCGATCACTCCTCGTCTGCAGCGGTATTTCGCGGACCCTAAGGTAGCAAAGCTCCTGCGTTGGGACGCGGATAGGGATGAGAAGAAGCGGGAAGATGACGGAAATGATCCGGAGATAAATAAAAAAGACAAGATGTTGAGTCACCCTAAGGATGCAATCCAGTGGCAAGCGTTGAACTTCGAAAACCTAGAATTTGGGAACGATCCAAGGAACATCATGCTGGGCGCGAGCACCGATGGAGTCAATCCGTTTGGCAGCCAGAGAAGCACACATAGCACCTGGCCTGTGTTTATGTGGATGTACAACCTTCTCCCCTGGTTGTGCATGAAGAGGAAGTACATTCACATGAGTATGCTAATTGAAGGGCCGAAACAACCAGGGAACGACATCAATCTATATCTGGGGCTGCTGAAATAGGAGTTAGACACGCTGTGGAAAACGCCAGCCAATACGTGGGACGCCGCAGAGAAAGAATATTTCCCTATGAGAGCCGCACTTCTCACGACGGCGCACGACTATCTCGGTTACAGATATCTCGCGGGGCAGGTGGTCCATGGATTTTCTGGATGCGTCAGGTGCATGAATGACACAACGTATCGCCAGCTAGATAGAGATCCTGGGTCTTCGAAAACCGCGTTCATGGGACATCGAAGGTGGCTTCGCGACGATGACCTGTGGAGGAAACGCAAGGATCTGTTCGATGGTGAAACTGAACCCCGAAGATGCCCGTGTACGAGGAGCGACGAGGAAATAGACGTGCTATTGAAAAATTGGAAAGATTGCCCACTGCCGGGAAAGAAGCAAAAGGCGCCAGAGCCGGGAAAGAAGCAAAAGGCGCCAGAGCCGCTGCTGAAGGTATGGAAAACAAGGTCTGTTTTCTGAGACTTGCCGTACTGGAAGATCCACCGTGTGCCTCACAGCCTTGATGCCATGCATATCACGAAGAACATGTGCGAGAGTCTGCTTGGTACCCTGCTCAACATGCCAGAGAGGACCAAAGATGGGCCGAAAGCAAGGGCAGACTTGAAATCAATGGGCATCAGGCAGGAGCTTCACGCTAATGATGATGATGATGATGAGGCGAAGCAGGACACAGAAAGTCGTCGCAAAGGCAAAAAGGCCAAGAAGACCGAAAATGACTACCATCCCGCGTGCTTCACTCTAAGTCAGGAGGAGATCGAGCAGAGCAGTTTTTCACCTACCTCGTAGGAGTAAAACTTCCTTATGGTTACGCGGGGAAGATAAGCAGATACCTAGACCCAGCGAAGCAGAAGTTCAGCGGGATTAAGTCTCACGACAGTCACGTGCTGATGACGCCGATACTTCCAGTTGCAATCCGTGGGATCATGGACGCGCACATCTGTGAAACGCTATTTGGCCTATGCAACTTTTTCGACGTCATCTCTCGGAAGTCGGTTGGCGTGAGGCAACTCAAAAGGTTACAGGAAGAGATCGTGGTGATACTATGCGAGCTTGAGATGTACTTCCCACCCGCATTCTTCGACGTTACGGTGCATCTGCTGGTCCATATCATGGAGGATATCATCCAACTCAGGTCGACGTTCCTGCACAACATGATGCCATTCGAAAGGATGAATGGTGTCATCAAAGGATACGTTCGCAACATGTCACGTCCAGAGGGAAGTATAGCCATGGGCTTTCTGACCGAAGAGTGCATCTCCTACTGAACGAATTATCTAGGCATCGAGAACCCCGTTGGTCTGCCCGTCAACAGGCACCTCGGCAGACTCGCTGGATGGGGTCACCGTGAGGGTCGCCGCGAAATGCATGTCGACTTCAAGGGTCGACTCGCCGACTTTGAAAGAGCAAACCTAGTCGCGCTACAACACATAGACGTGGTCGATCCTTGGGTGGTAGAGCACAAAACCTTTATTGAGAAGACGTACAATGACCGAGGCCAACAGAGGACGGACGGAGATATAATCAAAGAGCACAACTCATGTTTCACGCGTTGGTTCAAGAAGAAGCTTCTGTCGTACCCTTTACATGAGGATTTTTCCGCAGAAGAACAACTCATATTCGCCTTGGCACAGGGCGCCGAGCACAACCTAATGACCTATGAGGCGTACGATATCAACGGCTACACATTCTACACAGAGGACAAGGACATGAAGAGCGATGGTTATCAGAACTCCGGGGTAACGATGGAATCCTACACCGGTAATGACAAGGACAGATAATACGGAAGGATCGAGGAGATCTGGGAACTGAGCTACGCTGGAGAGAAGGTCCCGATGTTTCATGTCAGATGGGCCAAGAGCGTCCTAAAAGAAGACCGGTATTTCACCACCATGGTTATACCCGAAGCCAAATCCAAGACCGCGGGCGCAAACGTCACCGCGAAAAATGAGCCATGGGTACTGGCTTCCCAAGTGGACCAATGCTTCTTCATTACCGACCCGTCAAAGCCCAGTCGTGTTGTCGTGAGGAGAGGCAAAAGGAAGATCATCGGAATGGATGGAGTAGCCAATGATCAAGACTTCGACAAGTACGGCGACCCGAAGATCGAACATGATGACGACGATGAAGTAGCAGCATACACCACAAGAAGAAGCAGGACCACTCTACCTAAAGGATGTCCGTTCCACAAAAGAACTCCATTTGCGAAAAAGAAGGGCAAGAAGATTGTGAACAGATAGCTAGCTAAGATCGATTGTATTTAAACCGTAGTCTTCATATCTCGATTGTATTTCATGGGCACTTTTTGATATCATGAATATTTTTAAATTTCATGGGCACTTTTTGAATTCATGAGGACACTCGATCTCGATCCCCCTCCATCTCGATCTCGATTCCACCCGCACCCTCCCCCGCTAGCTCCACTGCCATCGACGACCCACCGCACCCTACCCCGCTCCACCGCCGCCGACGAGCACCCCCTGCACCCTCCATCTCGATCTCGATTCCACCCGCACGCTCCCCCGCTAGCTCCGCCGCCGACGACGACCCACCGCACCCTCCCCCGCTCCACCGCCGCCGACGAGCACCCCCCGCACCCTCCCGCGCTCCGCAGCCGCCGACGAGCACCCCCCGCACCCTCCCCCGCTCCACCGCCGCCGAAGAGCACCCCCCGCACCCTCCCCCGCTCCACTGCCGCCGCCGATGATATTTTCAAATAACAAATTTGATGATATGTTATAAAAAATTATTACTGTTTTTATAAAAAATTATTACTGTTTCATATTCATATTCATTTTCTAAATAATAATAATAATAAATTGTAGACTACAATTGTTGTTAAACAACAATTATTACTGTTTTTATAAAAAATACTATTGTTTCATATTCATATTCATTTATTAAAAAATAATAATAATAAATATACTAATGGCGCACCGGCCTGGTGGTGCGCCATTGCTATCTAAAAAAAGATTTCTAATGGCGCACCGGCGATGGGTGCACCATTGCTATCTAAAAAAACGATTTCTAATGGCACACCGACGGGTGGTGCGCCATTAGTAAGCTTCCCCCCTATAGCTAAGTCCTTCCTCTCCTTCGCCAGATCCCATTCGTCCTTCTCTCCCTCGCGAGACCCACGACGCCGCCGCCCCGACCCACGACGCCGCCGCCCCGACCCACGACGCCGCCGCCCCGACCCCTGCCGGACTCCACCCCCGCCGCCCCGACCCCCGCCGGACTCCACCCCCGCCGCCCCCGCGCCCCCACCCCCGCCGCCGCCGCCGCCCCCGCGCCCCCGCGGCGCAGCACCATACGCCCCCCGACCCTCCTCCTCCCATTCCCCCTCCTCCTCCCTTTGCCTCCCGCCTGCGCCGGGGCTGACGGCCCCTTCTCTGTCTCACAGGGCAAGGTCTCCGGCGCCTCTACGACACCGACGCCTCACCGTCGATCCGCGTCACCTCGTCAACCCTGGCCCCACACGAGCTCGCCATCGTCTTCCTCTCGGTGAGCTGCACCGGTTCCCCTTTCCCCCCCTTTCTGTTAACTGAACATTGTCAGGTTTAGGTCATGTTAACTGAAAAAGTTTAGATTCAGAAACATTGTTGGACTGATAGGAAGTTTGTTGTATAGAGCAATCTACACCTGTAATTTCTACTTTTATGCCTTTGTTACTCCAGTCAAAATTTCAGTCAAAATTTTCCTGTCAAAATTTTCAGTCAAGCACAACTGATCATGTAACTTGAGACCTTGCCCTGCGGCATTACAATGTTTGATGCACAACTGGTCCTTTTCATTGTATTGGTCCTTTTCATTTTTGTCAAAGAGGCCCCGAGTTCTCTCTTCACTTGTGTGGTGATTGTCTTGGTCCTTTTCAATTTTTTCATGGCATTCTTGAGGTGTTGATGTGTCTGAGGGCATGAACCATCATCAGGTTGAGTTCAGGTTTCATTAGATTAGATGGATTATCATGCCTTGTGTCCTGATAGTTGGATATTTGAGTAGTATTGTCAACAGTAATAACTTTTACATGTTTGCATTGCTTCCAAGAGTAACAGCAGGTGCTTAGGACACCTTTAGGAGATCTACTCATCTCTAATCATGCTACTCAAGGATAGGAACCGTAGGCTTCTCTATATTTTTTTCAGTGTCCTTTATTGGTGGTTCTATGATGTAGTCCAGATGAAACCAATTGCATGCATTGAGAAATAGAGTATTAAAACAGAACTTGACGTGGTTTTCCACTTAGCTATCTGAATTGAGAAAAAACATAGCTTTTGCGGTCTCTGAGGCAAAACTTGCTACTCCATATACAACTAATACTACTACTAGGCAACATACTACTCCATATACTACTAATACTACTACTGTATTTCATTTCAAAGTTCAAAATGCTGGTACTGAGATTTTCATTTCCAATGAGTGATGTTCTTCCTAGGTGATTTTATAAAGTTGTTCTTATATGGGTGAAACTTCACTTGTTTTTAGGCTAGTGCAGGGTGTTGCTTCTTCTGTATGGGCCAACTATGTCACAAATAAATTGTTCCTTCTTCTATATTTGACAAGTAATGACTTGCAAAGATGATGATCATCTTGCTAGTTTGCTGGGTTTTGTCTCCGACCATTGTGTCGTGATGAATTTGCAGGTATCCCGAGAGGTCCTTGAGTTTGCCGGAATGTTGATGAACTTCCATTCCGGCAAATTCAGGTACTCCATATGTCCTATTTTCAGCAAAGGTCATGCCGAAATTTTCCGTGAATTTTAGCATGACTTTGCTAAAAATAGGACATATGGGGTACTTGCGACTAATGCATGGGCCGGGGTATCTTAGTCCTTAGTTAAGTAGGATCAACTGCCCCGCCATGCTTGCTGCATTAAACCATAGGTGGCAATAGAGCCAAGTGATTAGGCCCAACTTAGAATTCTCCTTAGCATCGATAAACCCTAGATGATAAACCCAACATAGGTGGCAATAGAGCCAAGTGATTAGTGCCAACTGATTAGGCCCAACCTAGGGTGCCTCGGCGTCGACAAACCCTAAATGATAAAAGCTTAGCTTTTAGGATGCCTCGGTGTCGACAAACCCTAAATGATGAGACCATGATCTTGTTCCTTGACAATAACCAACTTTTTGACCAAACTTTTTTCCTATTTAGAGCGAAACATGGCCCACAACGATGAGGCCAGCGGTTCGGGCGGCAAGCAATTTTGGGAGCTGTCCCAGGAGTTAGAGGAAGAACCTCACGGCTATGAGGACGCCGCGGAAGACACCGATCCTGACTACATAACCCCTAGTGGCGTCGGGGATGACACCACTGATGATGGCGCCACGGATGCCACCACTGATGATGGCGGCGCGCGCACAGATGGCAGCCAACCGAAGAGGCAACGGAAGGACCGGCGCCCGAGCAAGCTCGGCACCATCATGTAGGAATTTACTGAAGTGAACTCCGACGGGAATCCGACGGCGCCCAAACACGTAATCAAGGGGTACTCGGTTTAGCTCGGGTGCATTCTGCAGAGCACCGTCTCGATCAACACCGAGAACCTATGGCATAAGGACCGAGGGAATTTGTGCAGCCTCCTCTTCACGAAGCTGCACGAATGATACAAGTTCCCTGCTGAGTTTGCAAACACACGCCTCTCAGGGAATAAAGTGAACGGTGCCGCCCTCACGAGGATGAGCACGGCCCTGTCTACTTGGAAAAGCACGGTGAAGGCAATGATTGAAAAAGGTGATAGTTATGAGAAGATCAAGGCAAAATATCCTTTGATGAGCGAAGATGACTACAAGGAGTTCAAGATCAAGTGCGAGAGCCCCGCAACCTCCGAATCAAGTCAGTGGGGGAAAGAAATGCGACAGTTGAACGTAGGGGTCCACCAACTCGGTCCCGGCGGTTACAGAGTGGCGGAGCCTATATGGGACAAGGAGGACGCGGAGCGTGCCGAGCAAGGCCTACAGCCCCGCTTCGAGAAATACCGTGACAAGCAGACCAGGAACTTTCTCAGGGCCCTGTACAAGGAGGACCCGGTAACAAAGGAGCTTACCACGGATCCGAAGACCAAGGCACTTGAGCTTGTTCTGGTAAGGAATACACCCCCGCGTAATTAGCTCCATATGGTTGCATTCTAATTAATCCCTGATATTTCTAAATGGTTCACGTTCCTTCCGCAGGACAAAGAAAGCAGTAGCGCGGGGTCGTCTCAAAGCTCCCCTTTCGACACCCCTTTGAATAGGGCATTGAACGTAATGAGAAACAAGGATAAGCTCAGTAAGCCGACGTCAGCTGGTCGTGTGGCCGACAAAGGCTTGTCCACAAAATGGTCGTCATACTATACCGCTGGTGGGCGAAAGGAGAAAAATACCAGCTCGGAAAGCCAGTCGCGCGAGGTTGAAGCACGCAAGGCACAAGTGGTGCGGATTCCAGAGCTTGTCCAAGAGCAAGTGGTACAACAACTGGAAACGAAGCTCAACGCCATGGTGCCTATGTTGATTCATGGGCTGACAACGTGGATTGCGGGCGGCCAAGAGGGGTCTCCCCCGGTTCCCAGCTTCACGGCCAGCAACTCGCACATCGCGCAGGCGATGCCATTGGTGTCTCCGGCTGCGCCATTAGTGTCTCCGGCGGAGGCGGTATTCATGTCTCCGGCGCCAGCACGGGCATTGGAGCTTAATGCACCCGAGTGTACGTCGGCCGGCACCTCGCCAGCAAGCGGCCCCTCCGTCAGTTGCACGCTCGCCATTGGCGGTGCCTCGACATTAGCCGAGCTCGACGGCATCACGGTAACTCAGCCTCTCGGCCGATGACTTCATCTCCTTGCCTTTGACTGGGCATCCCTGACGCCCTACATGTTTTCGCAAGGCGCCACCGATGTTCCTTGCACTCTCCTGCACTTCGTGGGCGGCGAGTTGGTCGATGTCGCCAAGGGAAGAATCGTTCAACCGGGCAACCTCGTGTTCCACGGTAATCCGATGCCACCCACAGTGTGTAGGGTTGAAGTGGTTCGGGTGCTGCCAGGCTGCGACGAGCTATTACCTCCGATTCGACCCGCTGGGGCCGATGAAGAAGATGAGATGACCCTCAGCGCCTGCGTAAGCTAGCCCCTGCTTTAGCCGAAGAGCCAGATTCGTTTGGGGCGGGGGACACCACCCCACAGACAAGACCGCCAGTCGTGCCGGCGCCAGGCCATGGCAAGAACGCCGCAACGCTACCGGACATGCCGGACATCCCTATGGCATAGGATTCGGACATGCATATGGCACAGGATCCGGACGACGACGACAACGATGATGGTACATTTACCAATGTCAATAAGTACTTTGCCGAACATGGGTACAGTGACGAGTTCTGCGGGCCTCCTTCTCAAGAACCCAACCAAGACGACCGCGATCTAGCTGGTACGACGGAGAAACCCAGTTGCAACAGGCGTCGTCTGGCATTCAGTTCTCACGAGACGCCTCCAGCTGCCGCCTTCACCAAGCCTCAGATAGGTGAGGTGCCAAATATTATCAGCCCCAACATGCTCAAGAAGGCGGTCTGTGAGTAGAACTTGGTCCCATTACAGCTGATCAAGAAGAAGAGCCGGAAATGGAAGACTAAAAAGGGCGCCGGTGCGAGCCAGCCGGCACCGAGTATGATCCGTGCTCAGGACGGGCCACCTTCACCTAAGGATATCTCGAGGAGGGTGCATGTGGCGGGTAGGGCGATGCTACCGACAAATATGCTCAATGCTGCAACCGGTGCTATGCGGAGTCTGCACGACAGTGTTCTTTCTTTGGAGAAGCGGCGTCTCAGAGAGAATGATGTGGCATACCCAGTTTTCGTGGCCAAGGTGCCAGAGGGCAAGGGCTTTGTGGATGGCGACATCGGGGGTACGATCGTCCTGCGGTTTGATGACATCTTTGCTATGTTTAACCTTCATCCACTGCACTACACCTTCGTTTGGCTGTTTTCACTAAGTATGGAGATGCGGATCATTAGAGACAAGACCCCGGACATCGTGATAGTCGACCCCTTCTACATGCGTGCCAAGCTCTTGTGCAGCGCTGGGGACCGCCAAGTCGCGAGTTCACACCTCGAAGGCGTCATTCTGGCAAACCCAGATAAGGATAACTTCCTTGTGGCTTACTTTCCCGAGTAAGTCATCCCTTAACCGCCCCGTAAAAATGATTTCTTAGATTTCGATCATTCTTTTTTTTCTAACATTCCGTGTTCTGTGCAGTGACACACATTGCACACTCATCCTCTTAAGCCCGAAATATTCCATGGCCACGTATTTCGACCCGAACCGTGACTCCAAGATAGACTACACAAATATCAAGAAAGTTCTTGATGATGTTCTCCCCGGCTACGCCAAATCTGGAGGCACCTTCACCAGGGCTAGTTCATAAGTACAGCAAGCACGTGTTCGCCCACAATACGACGTTCTGCTGCGTCAAGCAGCCGCCTGGCGGTCAGAAGGATGCCTACTATGCCCTCCATCACATGCGGGCGATCGTACGGGACCATCATCACCTTCTGCTACCAGATAATCTCAAAGATTGGGCCGCGAGCTTGTCGGCAATCCAGGACGCGGACATCAGACAAGAATTCTTTCGCATCCAGACGGAGTTTGCGGAAATCATCCATCAAGATGTCCTTCATACCTCGGGGCAGTTCTTCCTCAGATATCAACCGTCCAACAATGAGATAGACAGAACGCTACAAATGCAAGCTGACAACGCCCGCGATTTCATGACCATCACGATAGACGGCGGCGTCATCCACGCTCCTGTCCCATGAGTCGAGTCGAAAGTAGTGACGTGTAGTTCTGAAACATTGATTGGCTCATGTTGTAATTAAACTTTAATGAATTGTATGTCTCTTTGGTTTGGACGGTCGTTCAACTTAGATGTAATCGATGCTATTTATTAGTAGGACCATGAATCATGCTATTAATGTCTTGCTTTTCTCTTCCGATACTTTTGTTGCATACTAATATATTGCTTATGTATGTATTGTCTGTTGTTTGGCTTATGCATAGAGATGCCATCGTATGTCGTGTACAAGGGTAAGATTCCCAGAGTCTACGATGACTGGGAGGAGTGTCGGAGAAAGGTTCACCGTTTCAGCGATAACGGTTACAAAGGGTACACCACTAGGGCGGAGGCGGAATCTAGATACGCCCGCTATCTAGTGGGAGAGAGGAGGGAGCGTTGGAGGAACCGGATGAAGAAAAGTTTCATCGCGATGATGCTCATCGTGATGACAGCAGCTCTCTTCTATGTGATGGTAGTTTAGATGATCGACATCGACTTGTAATGTGAAGACAAACTCGATGCTCGCGGTCTCGAGACTTGTAATGTTTTATCTTTGTTCGGTCTTTTGAATTCGGAGACTAATATGATGAATTGTATTCGGAGACTAATCTTCTATTGTATTCGATGAATCTGCTGTTGTTGTGTGCTGCTGTCTATATTCTGTCAAATAATATATTTTGTAACCTGTGCAAAAATTAGAAAAGTATAAATAAATAAAACCTAATATTCATACTAATGGCGCATCAATACTAGTGGCGTGATACTAATGGCGCACCAGTAGTGCGCCATTAGTAGGCAAAACTGGTGCGCCATTAGTAGCCCTTTTCCTAGTAGTGCCTGATGCTCCACCGACCTCAACTCCAACTCCATATATTCACGTTCGGGGAGAAAAAAAATAGAGAGAAGGATTCATCACGTTTTATGATATGGAGCTGCCGCCAAGCCCTAATCTCTCTTGGGAGGGCTGATCTGGAGTCCGTTCGGAGCTCCAGAGAGGGGAATATGTCGCCATCGTCGTCATCAACCTTCCTCCATCACCAATTTCATGATGCTCCCCACCGTGCATGAGTAATTCCATCGTAGGCTTACTGGACGATGATGGGTTCGATAAGATTTATCATGTAATCGAGTTAGTTTTGTTAGGGTTTGATCCCTAGTATCCATTATGTTCTGAGATTAATGTTGCTATGACGTTGCTATGCTTAATGCTTGTCACTAGGGCCCGTGTGCCATGATTTCAGATCTGAACCTATTATGTTTTCATGAATATATGTGAGTTCTTGATCCTATCTTGCAAGTCTATAGTCACCTATTATGTGTTATGATCCGTTAACCCTGAAGTGACAATAATCGGGATACTTACCGATGATATCCGTAGTTTGAGGAGTTCATGTATTCACTAAGTGTTAATGCTTTGGTCCGGTACTCTATTAAAAGGAGGCCTTAATATCCCTTAGTTTCCAATAGGACCCCGCTACCATGGGAGGGTAGGACAAAAGATGGCATGCACGTTCTTTTCCATAAGCACGTATATATGACTATATTCATAATTCATGCCTACATTACATTGATGAACTGGAGCTAGTTCTGTGTCACCCTATGTTATAACTATTGCATGAGGAATCACATCCGACATAATTATCCATCACAGATCCATTGCCTACGAGCTTTTCACATATTGATCTTTGCTTATTTACTTTTCCGTTACTACTGTTACTATCGCTATAAAACCAAAACTATTACTTTTGCTACCGTTATCGCTACTATCATTCTACTTTGCTACTAAATACTTAACTGCAGATATTAAGTTTTCCATGTGTCGTTGAATTGACACCTCAGCTGCTAATACTTGAGAATATTCTTTGGCTCCCCTTGTGTCGAATCAATAAATTTGGGTTGAATACTCTACCCTCAAAAACTGTTGCGATCCCCTATACTTGTGGGTTATCAAGAATATTTTCTGGCGCCATTGCCGGGGAGCATAGCTCTATTCTTTGAGTCACTTGGGATTTATATCTGCTGATCACTATGAAGAACTTGAAAGATAAAAGAACCAAGATTTTTCCCTCAACTATGAGGGGAGGTAAGGAACTGCCATCTAGCTTTGCACTTGATTCACCTTCTGTTTTGAGTAAACTTGTGACACCTACTCCTGCTATTCATTCTGATATGTCGCATGTTATTGATGATGCCACTTCTGCTTTGCATGATACTTATGATGAAACTACTTCTATGCTTGATAATCCTGTGCCATTAGGTGAATTTCTTGATGAACAACTTGCTAGGGTTAGAGAGAATGAAATTATTGAAACTGATAATATTGATGAAAGTGATGATGAAGATTCTCCCCCTAGATATGAATTGCCTGTTGTGCCTGAGGTTTATGTTATGAAGAAACTGCTAGAGACTTCTTAGCTTGCAATGATAGATCTGATATTAAGAAATTATTAGTTAAGCTTGAAGAAAAGTCTTTGAATGCTAGAATGAAATATGACCCTGCTTTTGCTACTTCATCTATCTTTATTTCTGATAAGGATTATGATTTCTCTGTCGATCCTGAGTTAATTACTTTGGTTGAATCTGATCCTTTTTATGGCTATGAATCTGAAACTGTTGTGGCACATCTTACTAAATTAAATGATATAGCCACCCTGTTCACTAATGATGAGAAAACTCGCTATTACTTTATCCTTAAGTTATTTCAATTCTCATTAAAGGGTGATGCTAAAACATGGTTTAATTCTCTTCATCCTGGTTGTGTGCGTAGTCCCCAGGATATGATTTATTACTTTTCTGCTAAATATTTCCTCGTTCATAAGAAACAAGCTGCCTTAAGGGAAATATATAATTTTGTGCAAATTGAAGAAAACAGTCTCCCACAAGCTTGGGGGAGGCTTCTCCAATTACTTAATGCTTTGCCTGATCATCCTCTCAAGAAAAATGAAATACTTGATATCTTTTATAGTGGACTAACCGATGCTTCCAGAGACCACCTGGATAGTTGTGCTGGTTGTGTTTTCAGGCAAAGAACTATTGATCAAGCTGAATTACTATTGAATGATATGTTGAGTAATGAAAATGATTGTACACTTCCTGAACCAACTCCTAAGCCAACTCCGAAGAAAAGGGGTATTCTATTTCTCAGTCCTGAAGATATGCAAGAGGCAAAGAAATCTATGAAAGAAAATGGTATTAAAGCTGAAGATGTTAAGAATTTACCACCTATTGGAGAAATACATGGTCTTGATAACCCGACACAGGTAGTGAAGGTAAATTCTCTCTATATATTTGATGGAGGTGATATTCCTCGTAATAAGTCTGCTAGCCAATGCTTAGATGAGTTTGATAATTTTATTGTTAAACAAGAAAACTTCAATGCTTATGTTGATAGACAATTGAAATGTAATGCTTATATGATTGAACACTTGAGTGATTATATGTCTAGAGTTAAAGGTGAACATAAACTTATTAGAAAACATGCTTCTATGGTTACCACTCAAGTAGAACAAGTACTTAAAGCTCAGAATGATTTGCTCAATGAATTAAATAATAAGAAAAATGATAATGCTATTAGAGTTGTGACTGGAGGGGGTAAAATGACTCCAGAACCTTTGTATCCTGAGGGCCACCCTGATATGTCTCCAACGTATCTATAATTTTTGATTGTTCCATGCTATATTATATCTTGTTTTGGACATTATTGGGCTTTATTATACACTTTTATATCATTTTTGGGACTAACCTATTAGCCGGAGGCCCAGCCCAGAATTGCTGTTTTTTGCCTATTTTAGAGTTTCGCAGAAAAAGAATATCAAACGGAGTCCAAACGGAATGAAACCTTCGGGAACATGATTTTCGGAATCAACATGATCTAGAGGACTTGGACCCTACGTCAAGAAAGCAACCAGGACGGCATGAGGTAGGGGGGCGCCTACCCCCCCCCCCAGGCGTGCCCTCCACCCTTGTGGGGCCCATGTTGCTCCACCGACGTACTTCTTCCTCCTATATATACCTACGTACCCCCAAACTACCAGATATGGAGCCAAAACTCTAATTCCATCGCCATAACTTTCTGTATCTGTGATATCCCATCTTGGGGCCTTTTCTGGAGCTCCGTCGGAGGGGGCATCGATCATGGAGGGCTTCTACATCAACACCATAGCCTCTCCGATGAAGTGTGAGTAGTTTACCTCAGACCTTCGGGTCCATAGTTATTAGCTAGATGGCTTCTTCTCTCTTTTTGGATCTCAATACAAAGTTCTCCCCCTCTCTTGTGGAGATCTATTCGATGTAATCTTCTTTTGCGGTGTGTTTGTTGAGGCCGATGAATTGTGGGTTTATGATCAAGTTTATCTATGAACAATATTTGAATCTTCTCTGAATTATTTTATGTATGATTGGTTATCTTTGCAAGTCTCTTCGAATTATCAGTTTGGTTTGGCCTACTAGATTGATCTTTCTTGCAATGGGAGAAGTGCTTAGCTTTGGATTCAATCTTGCGGTGTCCTTTCCCAGTGACAATAGGGGCGGAAAGGCACGTATTGTATTGTTGCCATCGAGGATAACAAGATGGGGTTTATTTCATATTGCATGAGTTTATCCCTCTACATCATGTTATCTTGCTTAAAGCATTACTCTGTTCTTTTGAACTTAATACTCTAGATGCATGCTGGATAGTGGTCGATGTGTGGAGTAATAGTAGTAGATGCAGGCAGGAGTCGGTCTACTTGTCTCGGATGTGATGCCTATATACATGATCATACCTAGATATTCTCATAACTATGCTCAATTCTGTCAATTCCTCAACAGTAATTTGTTTACCCACCATAATACTTATGCTCTCGATAGAAGACACTAGTGAAACCTATGGCCCCCGGGCTATTTTCCATCATATTAATCTTCCGTCAACAAGCTATTTCATTTTCCGTTTATTTTTCTTTCTTTACTTTGCATCTTTATAATAAAAATACCAAAAAAATTATCTTATCATATCTATCAGATCTCACTTTCGTAAGTGACCGTGAAGGGATTGACAACTCCTTTATTGCGTTGGTTGCGAGGATTTTATTTGTTTGTGTAGGTGCGAGGGACTCGTGCGTGGCCTCCTACTAGATTGATACCTTGGTTCTCAAAAACTGAGGGAAATACTTACGCTACTTTGCTGCATCACCCTTTCCTCTTCAAGGGAAAACCAACGCAGTGCTCAAGTGGTAGCAAGAAGGAGTTCTGGCGCCGCTGCCAGGGAGTCTACGCAAAAGTCAACATACCAAGTACCCATCACAAACCCTTATCTCCCTCATTACATTATTTGTCATTTTCCTCTCGTTTTCCTCTCCCCCACTTCACCCTTGCCATTTTATTCGCCCTCTCTCTCTCTCTCCGTCCTCCTTCTCTTTCTCTATTTGCCTCTTTTGCCCGTCTCTTGTTTGCTTGTGTGTTGGATTGCTTACTTGTCACGATGGCTCAAGATAATACCAAATTGTGTGACTTTACTAATACCAACAACAATGATTTTATTAGCACTCCGATTGCTCCTCTTACCGATGCTGAATCTTGTAAAATTAATGCTGCTTTGTTGAATCTTTTCATGAAAGATCCGTTTTACGGCCTTCCTAGTGAAGATGCCGCTACCCATCTAAACAACTTTGTTGATTTGTGTGATATGCAAAAGAAGAAAGATGGGGACAATGATATTGTTAAATTGAAGCTATTTCCTTTGTCGCTTAGAGATCATGCTAAAGCTTGGTTTTCGTCTTTGCCTAAACATAGTATTGATTCGTGGAATAAGTGCAAAGATGCTTTTATCTCTAACTATTTTCCTCCCGCTAAGATCATCTCTCTTAGAAACGATATCATGAATTTTAAGCAAACTTGATCATGAACATGTTGCACAAGCTTGGGAGACGATGAAATTAATGATACTTAATTGCCGTACACATGGTTTAAATTTATGGATAATTATACAAAAAATTTATGCCGGATTGAATTTTGCTTCTAGAAATCTTTTATATTCGGCCACGGGAGGCACTTTTATGGAATCACTTTAGGAGAAGCTACTAAACTCCTAGATAATATTATGTTTAATTATTCTCAATGGCACACTGAAAGATCTACTAATAAGAAAGTGCATGCGATAGAAGAAATTAATGTTTTGAGTGGAAAGATGGATGAACTTATGAAATTATTTGCTAATAAAAGTGTTTCTTCTGATCCTAATGATATGTCTTTGTCTACTTTAATTGAGAATAATAATGAATCTATGGATGTGAATTTTGTTGGTAGGAATAATTTTGATAACAACGCGTATAGATGAAACTTTAATCCTAGGCCGTATCCTAGTAATTCCTCTAATAATTATGGTAATTCCTACAACAATTCTTATGGAAATTTTAATAAGATACCCTCTGATTTTGAATCTAATATTAAAGAATTTATTACTTCGCAAAAGAATTTCAATGCTTTGATTGAAGAAAAATTGCTTAAGATTGATGAGTTGGCTAGGAACGTTGATAGAATTTCTCTTGATATTGATTCTTTGAAACTTAGATCTATTCCACCTAAGCATGATATCAATGAGTCTCTCAAAGCCATGAGAATTTCCATTGATGAGTGCAAAGAAAGAACCGCTAGGATGCGTGCTAAGAAAGATTGCTTTATAAAAGCGTGTTCTTCTAGTTTCCATGATAATAAAGATGAAGATCTAAAAGTTATTGATGTGTCCCCTATTAAATCTTTGTTTTGCAATATGAATCTTGATAATGATGGGACTGAATATGATCCACCTTTACCTAGAAGGCGTTCCAAAAATTCGGAGTCTTTAGATCTTGATGCTAAAATTGTTAAAAGTGGGATTGAAGAGGTCAAAACTTTAAATATCAATGAACCCACTATTTTGGATCTCAAGGAATTTAATTATGATAATTGCTCTTTGATAGATTGTATTTCCTTGTTGCAATCCGTGCTAAATTCTCCTCATGCTTATAGTCAAAATAAAGCCTTTACCAAAAATATCGTTGATGCTTTGATGCAATCTTATGAAGAAAAACTTGAGTTGGAAGTTTCTATCCCTAGAAAACTTTATGATGAGTGGGAACCTACTATTAAAATTAAAATTAAAAATCATGAATGCTATTCTTTGTGTGATTTGGGTGCTAGTGTTTCCACGATTCCAAAGACTTTGTGTGATTTGCTAGGTTTCCGTGATTTTGATGATTGCTCTTTAAACTTGCACCTTGCGTATTCAACTATTAAGAAACCTGTGGGAAGAATTAATGATGTTCTTATTGTTGCAAATAGGAATTATGTGCCCATAGATTTTATTGTTCTTGACATAGATTGCAATCCTTCATGTCCTATTATTCTTGGTAGACCTTTCCTTAGAACGATTGGTGCAATTATTGATATGAAGGAAGGGAATATTAGATTCCAATTTCCGTTAAGGAAAGGCATGGAACACTTCCCTAGAAATAAAATTAAATTACCATATGAATCTATTATGAGAGCCACTTATGGATTGCCTACCAAAGATGGCAATACCTAGATCTATCCTTGCTTTTATGCCTAGCTAGGGGCGTTAAACAATAGCGCTTGTTGGGAGGCAATCCAATTTTATTTTTATTCCTTGCTTTTCTCTCCTGTTTAGTAATAAATAATTTATCTAGATTCTGTTTTGGTTGTGTTTTTTGTGTTTAATTAGTGTTTGTGCCAAGTAGAACCGTTGGGAAGACTTGGGGAAAGTCTTTTTAATCTTGCTGTAAAAAAACAGAAACTTTAGCGCTCACGAAAATTGCTGCCATTTTTATTTTGAAAGTGATATTTAGTTAATTATTTTTGAAGATGATTAATATAGAAATTCCTCACGTCTAGAAATTTATTTTAGAAATTTTGGGGTTCCAGGACTTGCGTTAGCTACAGATTACTACAGACTGTTCTGTTTTTGACAGATTCTTTATTTCGTGTGTTGTTTGCTTATTTTGACGAATCTATGGCTAGTAAAATAGTTTATAAACCATAGATAAGTTGTAATACAGTAGGTTTAACACCAATATAAATAAAGAATGAGTTCATTACAGTACCTTGAAGTGGTGTTTTGTTTTCTTTCGCTAACGGAGCTCACGAGATTTTCTACTTTAAGTTTTGGGTTGTGAAGTTTTCAAGTTTTGGGTGAAAGATTTGATGGATTATGGAACAAGGAGTGGCAATAGCCTAATCTTGGGTATGCCCATGGAACCCAAGATAATCTAAGGACACCTAAAAGCCCAAGCTTGGGGATGCCCCAGAAGGCATCCCCTCTTTCGTCTACTTCTATCGGCAACTTTACTTGGAGCTATATTTTTATTTACCACATGATATGTGTTTTGCTTGGATCGTCTTGTATTATTTGAGTCTTTATTTGTTAGTTTTACACAATAACCCTTGCTGTACACACCTTTTGAGAGAGACACGCATGATTCGGAAATTGTTAGAATACTCTATGTGCTTCACTTATGTCTTTTGAGTTATATAGTTTTTGCTCTAGTGCTTCACTTATATCTATTAGGGCACGGTGGTGTATTTATTTTATAGAAACTATTGTTATCTCATGCTTCACTTAGGTTATTTTGACAGTCCTACAAAACAGCATGGTAATTTGCTTTAATTATGTTAGGCATTCAAGATTAATAATTTTTTTTCTTATGAGTGTGTTGAATACTATGAGAAGTTTGATACTTGATAATTGTTTTGAGATATGGAGATGGTGATATTAGTGTCGTGCTAGTTGAGTAGTTGTGAATTTGAGAAATGCTTGTGTTGAAGTTTGTGATTCCCATAGCATGCACGTATGGTGAACCCTATGTGAAGAAGTTGGAGCATGAATTATTAATTGATTGTCCTCCTTATGAGTGGTGGTCGGGGACAAGCGATGGTCTTTCCTACCAATCTATCCCCCCTAGGAGCATGCGTGTAGTACTTTGCTTCGATTACTAATAGATTTTACAATAAGTATGTGAGTTCTTTATGATTAATGTTGAGTCCATGGATTATACGCACTCTCACTCTTCCACCATTGCTAGCCTCTTTAATACCGTACACCTTTCGCCAGTATCATACACCCACCATATAACTTCCTCAAAACAGCCACCATACCTACCTATCATGGCATTCCCATAGCCATTCCGAGATATATTGCCATGCAACTTTCTACCGTTCCATTTACTATGACATGCTCCATCATTGTCATATTGCTTTGCATGATCATGTAGTTGACATTTTAGTTGTGGCAAAGCCACCGTTCATAATTCTTTCATACAAGTCACTCATGCATCATTGCTATCCTGGTATACCGCCGGAGGCATTCATATAGAGTCATACTTTGTTCTAGTATCGAGTTGTAATCATTGAGTTGTAAATAAATAGAAGTGTGATGATCATCATTCATAGAGTATTGTCCCCCAAAAAAGAGAAAGGCCAAAAAAAGAAGGCCCAAAAATATATATATAAAGGGACAATACTACTATCCTTTTTCCACACTTGTGCTTCAAAGTAGCACCATGATCTTCATGATAGAGAATCTCCTATGTTATCACTTTCATATACTAGTGGGAATTTTTCATTATAGAACTTGGCTTGTATATTCCAATAATGGGCTTCCTCAAAATGCCCTAGGTCTTCGTGAGAAAGCAAGTTGGATGCACACCCACTTAGTTCTTTTTGTTGAGCTTTCATATACTTATAGCTCTAGTGCATCCGTTGCATGGCAATACCTACTCACTCACATTGATATCTACTAATGGGCATCTCCATAGCCCATTGATACGCCTAGTTGATGTGAGACTATCTTCTCCCTTTTTGTCTTCTCCACAACCACCATTCTATTCCACATATAGTGCTATGTCCATGGCTCATGCTCATGTATTGCATGAAGATTGAAAAAGTTTGAGAACGCCAAAAGTACGAAACAATTGCTTGGCTTGTCATCAGGGTTGTGCATGATTTAAATACTTTGTGTGGTGAAGATGGAGCATAGCCAGACTATATGATTTTGTAGGGATAACTTTCTGTGGCCATGTTATTTTGAAGAGACATAATTGCTTAGTTAGTATGCTTGAAGTATTATTATTTCTATGTCAATATTGAACTTTTGTCTTGAATCTTTCGGTTCTGAATATTCATACCACAATTAAGAGAATTACATTGAAATTATGCCAAGTAGCATTCCACATCAAAAATTCTGTTTTTATCATTTACCTACTTGAGGACGAGCAGGAATTAAGCTTTGGGATGCTTGATACGTCTCCAACGTATCTATAATTTTTTATTGTTCCATGCTATATTATATCCCATTTTGGACATTATTGGGATTTATTATACACTTTTATATTATTTTTGGAACTAACCTATTAACCGGAGGCCCAGCCCAAAATTGTTGTTTTTTGCCTATTTCAGAGTTTCGCAGAAAAAGAATATCAAACGGAGTCCAAACGGAATGAAACCTTCGAGAACGTGATTTTTGTAACGAACATGATCCAGAGGACTTGGACCCTACATCAAGAAAGCAACCAGGAGGGCACGAGGTAGGGGGCGCGCCTACCCCCCCCCCCCCAGGTGCGCCCTCCACCCTTGTGGGGCCCATGTTGCTCCACCAACATACTTCTTCCTCCTATATATACCTACGCACCCCCAAACTACCAGATACGAAGCCAAAACCCTAATTCCATCGCTGTAACTTTCTGTATCCCTGAGATCCCATCTTGGGGCCTTTTCCGGAGCTCCGCCGGAGGGGGCATCGATCACGGAGGGCTTCTACATCAACACCATAGCCTCTCCGATGAAGTGTGAGTAGTTTACCTTAGACCTTCGGGTCCATAGTTATTAGCTAGATGGCTTCTTCTCTCTTTTTGGATCTCAATACAAAGTTCTCCCCTCTCTTGTGGAGATCTATTCGATGTAATCATCTTTTGTGGTGTGTTTGTTGAGGCTGTTGAATTGTGGGTTTATGATCAAGTTTATCTATGAACAATATTTGAATCTTCTCTGAATTATTTTATGTATGATTGGTTATCTTTGCAAGTCTCTTCAAATTATCAGTTTGGTTTGGCCTACTAGATTGATCTTTCTTGCAATGGGAGAAGTGCTTAGCTTTGGGTTCAATTTTGCGGTGTCCTTTCCCAGTGACAGTAGGGGCAGCAAGGCACGTATTGTATTGTTGCCATCGAGGATAACAAGATGGGGTTTATTTCATATTGCATGAGTTTATCCCTCTACATCATGTCATCTTGCTTCAAGTGTTACTCTGTTCTTTTGAACTTAATACTCTAGATGCATGCTGGATAGCGGTCGATGTGTGGAGTAATAGTAGTAGATGCAGGCAGGAGTCGGTCTACTTGTCTCGGACATGATGCCTATATACATGATCATACCTAGATATTCTCATAACTATGCTCAATTCTGTCAATTGCTCAACAGTAATTTGTTTATCCACCATAATACTTATGCTCTCGAGAGAAGCCAGTAGTGAAACCTATGGCCCCCGAGTCTATTTTCCATCATATTAATCTTCCGTCAACAAGCTATTTCTTTTTCCATTTATTTTGGTTTCTTTACTTTGCATCTTTATCATAAAAATACCAAAAATATTATATTATGATATCTATTAGATCTCACTTTCGTAAGTGACCGTGAAGGGATTAACAACCCCTTTATTGCATTGGTTGCGAGGATTTTATTTGTTTGTGTAGGTGCGAGGGACTCGTGCGTGGCCTCCTACTGGATTGATACCTTGGTTCTCAAAAACTGAGGGAAATACTTACGCTACTTTGCTGCATCACCCTTTCCTCTTCAAGGGAAAACCAACGCAGTGCTCAAGAGGTAGCACACCCTAAGAGAATTGAGCAAGATTCTCAGAGAACTAATGTTGATGCACCTAGTTCTTCTAAGAAGAAGAAAAAAGAAAAATGATAGGACTTTGCATGCTTCTAGTGAACATGTTGTAGACACACCTGAGAATCCTAATGATATTTCTATTTCTGATGTTGAAACACAATCTAGTAATGAACATGAACCTAGTGATAATGTTAATGATGATGTTCATGTTGATGCTCAACCTAGCAATAATAATGATGTAGAGATTGAACCTTCTGTTGATCTTGATAACCCACAATCAAAGAATCGATGTTATGATAAGAGAGACTTCGTTGCTAGGAAGCACGGTAAAGAAAGAGAACCATGGGTTCAGAAACCCATGCCTTTTCCTCCTAAACCATCCAAGAAAAGAATGATGAGGATTTTGAGCGCTTTGCTGAAATGATTAGACCTATCTTTTTGTGTATGCGTTTGACTGATATGCTTAAAATGAACCCTTATGCTAAGTACATGAAGGATATTGTTACTAATAAAAAAAAGATACCGGAAGCTGAAATTTCCACCACGCCTGCTAATTATACTTTTAAGGGTGGAATACCAAATAAACTTGGAGATCCAGGAGTACCAACTATACCATGCTCCATTAAGAGAAACTATGTTAAAACTGCTTTATGTGATCTCGGAGCCAGTGTTAGTGTTATGCCTCTGTCTTAATATCGTAGACTTGATTTGAATAAGTTGACACCTACTGAAATATCTTTGCAAATGGCTGATAAATCAACTGCTATATCTGTCGGTATTTGTGAGGATGTGCCTGTTGTGGTTGCAAAAGTTACTATTTTAATGGACTTTGTTATTCTTGATATTCCCGAGGATGATAGTATATCTATTATTCTTGGTAGACCCTTTCTGAATACTGCAGGGGCTGTTATTGATTGCAACAAAGGCAATGTCACTTTTCATGTTAATGGTAATGAGCATATGGTACACTTTCCGAGGAAACAACCTCAAGTCCACAGTATCAATTCTATTGGAAAAATTCAAACAATTACTATTGGAGGTTTTGAATTTCCTCTTCCTACTGTCAAGAAGAAATATGATATTCTTATTGTTGGGGATGTGCATATCCCCGTTGAGGTAACCTAGTGTTATTTGAAAATTCGAAAAGAGTTTGTTAACAAGACTTGATCAACCTTGTTAGTGGATTCCTTTTGATGAGCATGAGATGGATGAAGTTAGAAAGCACAACTCTCCATACCCTCTTTTTACTTTTTGTTATTTAGATTTAATAAGCAAAAATAGTATTTTCTGTCTGTTTTCTGAATTATCCTTGCAATAAAAAATACCCCGAAAATAGAAGTTCTCCAAATGCCCTGAAAATTTAATATGATTTTTTCTAGAATATTTAAGAATTATTGGCACTGAGAACACAACAGGGGGCCTCACCATGTGCCCACGAGGGTGGAGGGCATGCCCACCCCCCTGCGGCGCACCCCCTACCTCGTGGACCCCACGTGGGCCTCCTCCACTTATTCTTGCACCCACACACTTCGTCTTCCTCTGGAAAAAATCATCCACCAGGCCAGCCGTGGCCATAGACCAGCTTAGGCGAAAAGCCTAAGCTTGGGGGAGTACGTATCTCTCACCGACATTACATTCATGTTCACACATTCATTCCAGTTGTCGGTGCTCATACTTTTTCATTGTACTATCCATGCTAGTTTAATTTCTTTTTAAGCCTTCTTCTTGTGTGTTTGAATAACCTTAAGAAAAACACCAAAATAATTAGTTGTAGCTTTTAGCTAGTTTACTTTCCATGCTTGTAGTAGTAATAATTAAAAGAAAACCCAAAAAGATTTCTCATTCTTCTTTTGCTTGTTGGGAGTTTTCCCATGTAAATAGTTTTGTTCCTTTTCTTTTCTTTCGGGGTCAACAGGAGAAGACCATGATGAAAATGTTGAGTGGCTCTCATATACATTATTGTTGATCTAACAAAGAGCCCATATTACCTTGTCTTATCCCTTGAATTGAATGCTTGCAGATTCCAGCTTAGTCCAATGCATGTGCACTATTATTATTATCCACACCATTCGGTTGTGCAAGTGAAAGGCAATAATGACGATATATGATGAACTGATTGAGATGAGAGAAGCTGGTATGAACTCGACCTCTCTTGTTTTTGTAAATATGATTAGTTCATCATTCCCGATTCAGCTTATTATGAATGAAACATGTTTGCAATGACAATTAGAGATTATAGTTTCTCATGTCATACTTAATTTTCTAGGAGTTTATAATGGTTTACCTTGAATGCCAACATGCTATTAAAATGGTTATGATGTGGTATGATAGGGTGGTATCCTCCTTTGAACGATTCGAGTGGCTTGACTTGGCACATGTTCACGCATGTAGTTGAAACAAAATCAACATAGCCTCCACGATATTTATGTTCATGGTGAATTATATCCTACTCATGCTTGCATTCAGTGTTGATTAATTTTAATGCATGTTCATGACTGTTGTCGCTCTCTAGCTGGTCGCTTCCCAGTCTCTTTCTAGCCTTCACTTGTACTAAGCAGGAATACTGCTTGTGCATCCAACTCCATAAACCCCAAAAGTTACTCCATATGATTCCACCATACCTTCCTATATGCGGTATCTACCTGCCGTTCCTAGTAAATTTGTATGTGAAAAACTCTAAAATTTCAAATAAAAATTATGTTTCGTATGCTCGAATAGCTCATGTATCAACTAGGCTTGTATGTATCTTCCATGCTAGGCGGGTTATTCTCAATAAGAGTGGACTTCGCTCCTCACTCACGAGAAAATGGCTGGTCACCAGGATGCCCAGTCCCATGCTCAAATCAAATCAAAATAATTGCAAACAAAATTCCCCCAGGATTGTTGTTAGTTGGAGGCACCCGTTGTTTTGGGCAAGCCATGGATTGATGCTTGTTGGTGGTGGGGGAGTATAAACTTTACCATTCTGCTTTGGAACCGCCTATAATGTGTGTAGAATGGAAGATATCGAGATCTCTCGGTTGTTATGTTGACAATGAAAGTATACCACTCAAAATATTATTCATCTCTATTTCAAAATTGAGCTCTAGTACCTCTACAAATCCCTGCTTCCCACTATGAAGAGCTTATCCATTTACTTTTGTGTTGAGTCATCATCCCCTTATTAAAAAGCACCAGTTGGAGAGCACCGCTGTCATTTGCATGTATTATTATTAGTTTACATTGAGTATGACTGTGACTGGATCTCTTTCACCATGAATTACAATTTCTAGTCAGCCCTTGATCTTCAGGGGTGCTCTGCATTTATGTTTTGCGATCTCGGAAAGGGCTAGCGAGATACCATCTTGTTATATCATATTATGATTGTTTTGAGAAAGTGTTGTCATCCAAGATATATTATTGTTGCTCGCTAGTTGATTATGCCATTGATATGAGTAAACATGAGACCTAAATGTTATTGTGAATATGGTTAGTTCATAATCTTTGCTGAAAACTTGAATGTTGGCTTTACATATTTACAACAACAAGAACAAACAAAGTTTGTAAAAGTTTTTCTTTATCACTTTCAGTTTGTCAACTGAATTGCTTGAGGACAAGCAAAGGTTTAAGCTTGGGGGAGTTGATACGTCTCCATCGTATATACTTTCCCAAACACTTCTGCCCTTGTTTTGGACTCTAACTTGCATGATTTGAATGGAACTAACCCGGACTGACGTTGTTTTCAGCAGAATTGCCATGGTGTTATTTTTGTGTAGAAATAAAAGTTCTCGGAATGACCTGAATATCAACGGAGAATATTTTTGGAATATATAAAAAATACTAGCGAAAGAATCAAGACCAGGGGGCCCACACCCTGTCCATGAGGGTGGGGGCGCGCCTACCCCCCTGGGCACGCCCCCTGCCTCGTGGGCCCCTGACGCTCCACTGACCTCAACTCCAACTCCATATATTCACATTTGGGGAGAAAAAAATTAGAGAGAAGGATTCATCGTGTTTTACGATACGGAGCTGCCGCCAAGTCCTAATCTCTCTCGGGAAGGCTGATCTGGAGTCCGTTTGGGGCTCCGGAGAGGGGAATCCATCGCCATCGTCATCATCAACCTTCCTCCATCACCAATTTCATGATGCTCACTGCCGTGCGGGAGTAATTCCATCGTAGGCTTGCTGGACGATGATGGGTTGGATGAGATTTATCATGTAATCGAGTTAGTTTTGTTAGGGTTTGATCCCTAGTATCCATTATGTTCTGAGATTTATGATGCTATGGCTTTGATATGCTTAATGCTTGTCACTAGGGCCCGAGTGCCATGATTTCAAATCTGAACCTATTATGTTTTCATGAATATATGTGAGTTCTTGATCCTATCTTGCAAGTCTATAGTCACCTATTATGTGTTATGATCCGTTAACCCCGAAATGACAATAATCGGGATACTTACCGATGATGACTGTAGTTTGAGGAGTTCATGTATTCACTAAGTGTTAATGCTTTGGTCCGGTACTCTATTAAAAGGAGTCTTTAATATCCCTTAGTTTCCAATAGGACCCCGCTGCCACGGGGGGGTAGGACAAAAGATGTCATGCAAGTTCTTTTCCATAAGCATGTATGACTATATTTGGAATACATGATGTAACATCACAATTTCCTATATTAGGATGTTATTAGATCATTCATATGCATCTCATATTTTCCATGCATTATTTGTCTTTCTGCAATATTCGTATCATTATGCAACTAAAGGCAATTTATTGGAGCGGAGATAACATGACTTCTCCCCTATTTTAAAAATGTTCATAATATCCAGAATATTATTTCCAGTGCATCTACTTTGTTTTGGTATTTTTCGATTTTCCCAAAATATTTTAATTGTGTGTTATTTTAGTGTTTGTGTGGCCTTTTGCATCAAAAGGATTTTACAAAATTGCATTAGTATTGGAACTAGTGTTCCTATCGTTTGTAGCTATAGGGCTATTTTTACTTTGTGTCTAGGTATTTTTATTTAGATTTTATAATGTGTATTCTATTTTATTTATTTTGCTACTGGGGTTGTGTTTAAAAAAAACAAAAGAAGCAGTGCAGCGCAACCCAGCTAGCCCGTGGCCCAGCAACACCCGCACCGCCAGCCCAACTGCATCGCTTCAGCCGCTGACCCACGGGCCCCACACGATCTGTTCCTCTGCTTCCCCGAGGCAAACCTGGCACCGCACGCACGCCGAGGCCGACCCAGATCGATCCGGCGCCTGGTCGATCTGTTGCGAGCCAGGGACATCACGCGCGATCCCAGGACCCCGAAGAACCCTACCACAGCCCCTTCTTCGTCCTTTCCTTGTCCGCACGAGCAGTTAGGGCGAAACAGATCTCGCCGGAGGAGTTCCAAGTCCGTCGGACGCTGCCGTCGCCGTAAGAACTCGCAGAGCCGCGCCACCTGCTCCACTCGATTCCCCGCTCGAAGCCGTCCTCGCCTGACGTCTTTGTGTTGCCGAAAACGTAGCAGAGGGAGAGGAACACGCCGGCCAACTTCACAGGAGCTCGCCGGAGTTCGCGACGCCGCCGTCTGTAGAGGACGCCCCCATCGCCGTACTCACCACCACCACCTCCGCCACTCAACGCTGCACCTGTTCGTCCCTTCGCCTTCGTCGGAGCACCGCCGAAGAGGCGCCGCCGCCGATGCCCGAGACCGCCGCTGTCGTTCCTCTATTTCTGGTGAGCATGCACACGAAGGAGTTTTTCCACAAATCCCGTGCTACCATGTGGCAACCAGCTACAATACACACACGAATAGTGCAGGAGTTTTCTGTTGTTTTTTATTTTTTTCAGATTTCAGCTAAAACTTCAACTAGCTATATCTTTTAGTCTACATATCCAATTTAGGTAATTCTTTTTCATGTGCACTCACAAAAATCAGAACATTATCACAGTACCAACTTTGCACATGTTTGCAATGTTTAAATTTGAATTCGTTTGAATTTGAATTAAATCTTCTAGAGGCCGTAACTTTCAAACCGTTTATCGTAATCGAGTGATTCTTTTTGCCTTGTGATCGTAGTGCAATTTAGGTGCTGTTATGCTACTGTTGTTGAGTTTTAAAAATGGTTTTCTTGCTGTTGGTTTTGTTTTGGTTCTTTTCGTGTTCCAGTGATTGATTTGATGAATTATGTGAAACGTGTAGATTGTCCGGAGTGCGACACGAACTATCGTCAGGAGTGTAACTTTCTGAACCAGAACCAAGGCAAGTTACATGTTGATTATCCCTTACCTATTGTTTTCTATGCATGTAGTTATATCACACTATGAATATATGCATGTATAGGATTATTATATTATTTTTGCTATATTGTTGAGCTATCTCCCATCACTGCAGATCGTGGTAGTTTTAGTTGCTATGCTATGTAGACGGGGATTGGTTCGTGTATTCATTAAGCTTATGTGAGGATTATATATATAATAATTTAGGTAGTAACTCAAGGTTTAATTCACCTCTGGGCGGAATTGGTATTGCTAGGGTGGTCTCAAGAACATCATGGTTTATACCCTCTGAATGTAAGTGGACGGCCGCCCAGGCTCAAAAAGATCAGACAGACTTAGTGACTAGTAGCTCCCATGTGCGACCACTGGCTAAATGGGCTCTGGCTTAGTTGATCAGTTGTGGAACCCATACCCGGATGTGCCAGCAGATGTAGATATAATAGTTGGGATGGGCCTCCTATTGGGACTAGGGACTGCTTCTGAAAGACTTCGTCTCAATCTTCGGGTTGGGTCGAGTGGGTAAAGTGTACTAAACTCTGCAGAGTATTACAAACTAATCATGATTATCCGTGTTCCCGGTTATGGGCAACTTTGAGCGACTATGCCATTACAGTTGTTGGATGATCTTGACAGATGTGACACTTAATAATATTTGTGGGAAAACTTAATAAAGGGTAGGTTGGAGTTGATTTTTGCCAACTCAACCTTGTGTATATAATTGTAGTAATAAAAGAACTAAATTAAAAATTTGACTATTAGGTAGTTATTAGGATAAAATCGGCTTTCTGCAAAAATAAACCCTCGAGCCTTCCTTTTGTTGTACTATGCATATACATGTAGGTCTGCTATATTATTAGTCCTGTGTAACTTGCCAATACATTCCAAGTATTGACCTATATGGCTGCAACGTCTCATGTTGCAGGATATTCAGACGAAGAGTAAGGTACCGTTAGGGTCGCGAGTCTCCACTTAGCATCGCCAGTGGGCTATGATGGGACTCATCATTATTTTCTGCTACTTTCTGTTGTTTGATTGAATAAAGCTAGCCAAGTGCTATGCAGATTATTTTATTTTATATATTCTGGATCATACGATGTAATAAATGATACACTTGCTATCCTGGTATTCATCTATACTGTGTATGCTAGCGAGTTCGATCCAGGGACTAGCACGGTAAGCATAGAGACTCAAATCCTTCGAGGCTTGGTCGTTACATATGGTATCAGAGCAGTGTGTTGACTATAGGACATGACCCTAGAAAATGGATTAGAAAAGCCATAGGAGTGAAAATTATTTTATCAACTAGTTATACTTCTTACTGTTTATTACTTAACCCCCTCAAGTATCTTGAAGAGTTAAGTAGGAACTAGTGCTGAGACCACCATTCATGTTTGTTTTATATTGCAACGTTATCGTGTTAGCGTATTTGATTATGCCCACTTTCGTGGTATGAAGATACTAGATTGTTTGCTTGGTTGGTAGTTTGTTTGTTAAATTATATCTTGTCGAAATTATTCAACTATATATATATATAATATTATCAAATTGTTTGTTGTTTGTTTGTTGGTGTTATTCGTTGTTGTGTTTTGTTGCCTTGATCATATTATGCATATGGGTAGAATATATTTATATATACATATCCTTTAGCCCTATTATATCTATAACTCATCTATTCTTGTCAACCAAAAGCCTTTGTATGCCTATTAGAGTGAGTTCTCTAGGAGCTGAGATGATAGAAGGTGTTGGTTGTCAGTTGAGCTTGTCTATTGGGAAGTATGAATTTCCTACAAATATGATTATATTGAAGTCACAAGGTCTGGATATTATTTTGGGTATGGATTGGTTGTAGTTATATAAAGGTCGTATTGATTGTGCTAGTCGGTCTGTTACTCTCAGTGCACCAGTAGGGAAGATGATTAAATATGTGTGTAAGTATAAGCATAACCAGGTGCAGGTGAACTCTCTTAAGGGGGGTAGCTTGGAAGAGGTGCCAGTTGTGAGGGATTATCCAGATGTGTTTCCAGAGGAGTTGCCAGGTGTGCCACCGGATAGAGATATTGAGTTTCTTAATGATTTAATACCAGGCACTGGACCTATTGCAAAGAGACTGTATAGAATGCCTCCTCAAGAGTTGGAGGAATTGAAGAGGCGGATAAGAGAATTGCAGGCACAAGGATTTATTCGCCCAAGTTCATCACCTTGGGGAGCTCCAGTTTTGTTTGTGGAGAAGAAGGATGGGACCTTGAGGATGTGTGTTGATTATCGTTCTCTGAATGAGGTAACCATTAAGAATAAGTATTCTTGGCCTATGATAAATGAGCTGTTTGACCAGTTGGAGGGAGCTACTGTGTTTTCTAAGATTGATCTTCGTTCTGGTTATCATCAATTGAAGATTCGTGAGCAAGATATTCCAAATACCGCTTTTACTATGAGGTATGGGTTGTATGAATATACTATTATGTCATTTAGATCGACTAACGCTCCTGTATACTTCATGAATATGATGAACAAGGTGTTTATGGAGTTCTTGGATAAATTTGTGGTTGTTTTCATTGATGATATATTGGTGTTCTCCAAGAATAAACAAGAGCATGAGGTGCATCTGCGTTTGGCAATGGAGAAACTAAGGGAACATCAGCTATATGCCAAGTTCAGCAAATGTGAGTTTTGGCTAGATGAGGTAGCATTCCTTGGACATGTTGTGTCAGGTAATGGAGTTGTAGTTGATCCATCTAAGGTTGCTACAGTTACAGAGTGGGAGACACCCACGACAGTTGGAGAGATTCGCATCTTTTTGGGCCTTGCAGGTTATTACAGGAGGTTTATTGAGAAGATTGCAAAGCCTATGACTGAATTGCTGAAGAAGGAGAAGAAATTTGTTTGGACTGATGAATGTGAAGCCAGCTTTCAAGAATCACGAGCATAATTATCCTACACATGATTTGGAGTTAGCCTCAGTTGTGCATGCATTGAAAACTTGGAGGCCATATCTTATTGGTAATCATTGTGATATATTTACTGATCATAAGAGCTTGAAGTATATATTTACTCAGAGGGATTTGAACCTCAGGCAGAGGAGATGGTTGGATCTTATTAAGGATTAATATTTGAATGTGCAGTATCATCCTGGTAAGGTAATGTTGTTGTTGATGCATTGAGTCGCAGGAGCCATGTTAATGCGGTTAATAGATGATATGCCACCAGAGTTATGTGAACAGTTTAGGAATCTCAGGTTGGAGGTGGTTCCTAAGGGATATTTAGCAACACTAGAGGTAAAGCCTACTTTGCTTGACAGGATCAGAGAAGCTCAAAAGGGTGATAAGGAGATTGCTGAGATAAAAGAGAATATGGTTAAAGGTAAGGCAGAAGGTTTCCATGAGGATGAACATGGAGCCATATGGTTTGAGAAGCGTATTTGTGTACCTCAGAATGCAAATATCAGAAAGTTGATTCTTCAGGAGGCACATGATTCACCTTATTCTATTCACCTAGGTAATACTAAGATGTATTTGGATTTGAGGGAAAGATTTTGGTGGCCTAGCCTAAAGAGGGAAATTGCTGGATATATTGCAACATGTGATGTGTGCCAGAGAGTTAAGGCGGAATATCAGAGACCAGCATGTTTGTTACAGACATTGCCTATACCTGAATGGAAGTGGGATGAGATTGGTATGGATTTCATTACAGGTCTACCCAGGACTCAGTCAGGATATGATTCTATTTGGGTGGTTGTTGACCGTTTGACTAAAGTTGCTCACTTCATCCCAGTAAGGACTACTTATACCAGTGCTCAACCAGCAAAGATTTATATGTCTAAAATTGTTTGTTTGCATGGAGTTCCAAGGAAGGTAGTGTCTAATAGGGGTACTCTATTCACATCCAAATTTTGGCGTCAGTTGCATGAATCCTTGGGCACCAGGCTGGAGTTCAGTACAACTTTCCATCCACAGACAGATGGGTAGACAGAGAGGGTAAATCAGATTTTGGAGGATATGTTGAGGGCTTGTGCCTTGGACTATGGGTCCAGTTGGGATGATAATTTACCTTATACAGAGTTCTCATATAATAATAGTTACCAGGCTAGTCTGAAGATGGCACCATTAGAGGTATTGTATGGTAGGAAGTGCAGGACACCGTTGATGTGGGATGAGGTTGGAGAGCATCAGTTCTTTGGACCAGACTTGATCAGAGATGCTGAGGAGAAGGTCAAGTTGATTCGTGATAGGCTGAAGATAGCACAGTCCAAGCAGAAGAGTTATGCAGATGCGAAACGTAAGGAGGTGACATATGAGGTAGGAGACCGTGCATACCTTAGATTTTCACCACTTCGTGGAATTAAGAGGTTTGGAATCAAAGGTAAGTTAGCACCACGTTTTGTGGGGCCTTACAAGATCTTGCAGCATTGAGGAGAGGTAGCTTATCAGCTGGAGTTGCCAGAATCCTTGTTAGGAGTTCATAATGTGTTTCATGTATCTCAGTTGATGAAGTGCCATGCAGAGATGATGGATGTTCCATTGAGGGACACAATGCCACTTGAGGCAATTCAGTTGGAGAGTGATTTGACATATGAGGAGAAACCTGTTAAGATTTTGGAGACAGCAGAGAGAGTTACTCGCACCAAAACAATCAAGTTATGCAAGGTTCAGTGGGATCATCATATAGAGGAGGAAGCTACCTGGGAACGAGAGGAAGATCTCAGGAAGGATCACCCACACCTATTTGCTAGCCAGCCCGAATCTCGATGGCGAGATTCATCTTAAGGGGGATAGGTTTGTAACATCCCAATTTCCTAAATTAGGATGTTATTAGATCATTCATATGCATCTCATATTTTCCATGCATTATTTGTCTTTCTGCAATATTCGAATCATTATGCACCTAAAGGCAATTTATTGGAGCGGAGATAACATGACTTCTCCTCTGTTTTAAAAATGTTCATAATGTCTAGAATATTATTTCCAGTGCATCTACTTTGTTTTGGTACTTTTCAATTTTCCCCAAAAAATTAGTTGTGTGTTATTTTACTGTTTGTGTGGCCTTTTGCATCAAAAGGATTTTACAAAATTGCATTAGTACTGGAAATAGTGTTCCTATCGTTTATAGCTATAGGGCTATTTTTACTTTCTGTCTAGGTATTTTTATTTAGATATTATATTGTGTATTCTATTTTATTTATTTTGCTGCTGGGGTTGTGTTTAAAAAAACAAAAGAAGCAACGCAGCGCCGCAGCGCAGCCCAGCTAGCCCGTGGCCCAGCAACACCCACGCTGCCAGCCCAACCGCATCGCTTCAGCCGCTAACCCGCGGGCCCCACGCGCCCTGTTCCTCTGCTTCCCCGAGCCGAACACGGCATCGCACGCACGTCGAGGCCGACCCGGATCAATCCGGCGCCTGGTCGATCCCGTGCGAGCCAGGGACATCACGCGCGAGCCCAGGACCCTGAAGAACCCTACCGCAGCCCCTTCTCCGTCCTTTCCTCGTCCGCACGAGCAGTTAGGGCGAAACGGATCTCGCCGGAGGAGCTCCAAGTCCGCCGGACGGTGCCGTCACCGTAAGAACTCACAGAGCCGCGCCGCCTACTCCACTCGATTCCCCGCTCGAAGCTGCCCCCGCCTGACGTCTTTGTGTTGCCGGAAACGCAGCAGAGGGAGAGGAACACGCCGGCCGACTTCACCGGAGCTCGCCGGAGTTCGCGACGCCGCCGTCTGTAGAGGACGTCCCCGTCACCGTACTCACCACCACCACCTCCGCCACTCACCGCTGCACCCGTCCGTCCCTTCATCTTCGCCGGAGCATCATCGGAGAGACGCCGCCGCCGACGCCCGAGACCGCCGCTGCCGTTCCTCTGCTTCCGGTGAGCACACACGCGCAGGAGTTTTTCCACAAATCTCGTGCTGCCACGTAGCAACCAGCTACAGTACACGCATGAACAGTGCAGGAGTTTTCTGTTGTTTTCTGTTTTTTTTTCAGATTTCAGCTAAAACTTCAACTAGCTATATCTTTTAGTCGACATATCCAATTTAGGTAATAATTTTCCTGTGCACTCACAAAAATCAGAACATTATCACAGTACCAACTTTGCACATGTTTGCACTGTTTAAATTTGAATTCGTTTGAATTTGAATTGAATCTTCCGGAGGTCGTAACTTTCAAACCGTTTATCGTAATCGAGTGATTCTTTTTGCCTTTTGATCGTAGTGCAATTTAGGTGATGTTATGCTACTGTTGTTGAGTTTTAAAAATGGTTTTCTTGCTGTTGGTTTTGTTTTGGTTCTTTTCGTGTTCCAGTGATTGATTTGTTGAATTGTGTGAAACGTGTAGATTGTCCGGAGTGCGACGCGAACTATTGTCAGGAGTGTGACTTTCTAAACCAGAACCAAGGCAAGTTACATGTTGATCATCACTTAACTATTGTTTTCTATGCATGTAGTTATATCACACTATGAATATATGCATGTATAGGATTATTATATTATTTTTGCTATATTGTTGAGCTATCTCCCGTCACTGCAGATCGTGGTAGTTTTAGTTGATATGCTATGTAGACGGGGATTGGTTCGTGTATTCATTGAGCTTATGTGAGGATTATATATATAATAATTTGAGTAGTAACTCAGGATTTAATTCACCGCTGGGAGGAATTGGTATTGCTAGGGAGGTCTCAGACAGACTTAGTGACTAGTAGCTCCCATGTGCGACCACTGGCTAAATGAGCTCTGGCTTAGTTGATCAGTTGTGGAACCCTTACCGGGATGTGCCAGCGGATGTAGATATAATAGTTGGGATGGGCCTCCTGTTGGGACTAGGGGACTGCTTCTGAAAGACTTCGTCTCAATCTTCGGGTTGGGTCCAGTGGGTAAAGCGTATTAAACTCTGCATAGTATTACAAACTAATCATGATTAGCTGTGTCCCTGGTTATGGGCAACTTTGAGCGACTATGCCATTACAGTTGTTGCATGATCTTGACAGATGTGACACTTAATAATATTTGTGGGAAAACTTAATAAAGGGTAGGTTGGAGTTGATTTTTGCCAACTCAACCTTGTGCGTATAATTGTAGTAATAAAAGAACTAAATTAAAAATTTGACTATTAGGTAGTTATTAGGATAAAATCGCCTTTCTGCAAAAATAAACCCTCAAGCCTTCCTTTTGTTGTACTATGCATATACATGTAGGTCTGCTATATTATTAGTCCTGTGTAACTTGCCAATACATTCCAAGTATTGACCTATATGGCTGCAACGTCTCATGTTGCAGTATATTCAGACGAAGAGTAAGGTACCGTTAGGGTCGCGAGTCTCCACTCAACATCGCCAGTGGGCTATGATGGGACTCATCGTTATTTTCTTCTGCTTTCCACTGTTTGATTGCGCCAAGTGCTATGCAGATTGTTTTATTTTATATATTCTGGATCGTACAATGTAATAAATGATACACTTGCTATCTTGGTATTCATTTATACTGTGTGTGCTAGTGAGTTCGATCTAGGGACTAGCACGGTAAGCACGGAGACTCAAATCCTCCGAGATTTGGTCGTTACACATGCCTACCTTACATTGATGAATTGGAGCTAGTTCTGTGTCATCCTATGTTATAACTATTGCACGAGGAATCGCATCCGACATAATTATGCATCACTGATCCGTTGCCTACGAGCTTTTCACATATTGATCTTTGCTTATTTACTTTTCCGTTGCTAGTGTTCCTATCACTATAAAACCAAAACTATTTCTTTTTCTACCGTTACCACTACTATCGTACTACTTTGACACTAAATACTTAGCTGCATATATTAAGTTTTCCAGGTGTGGTTGAATTGACAACTCAGCTGCTAATACTTGAGAATATTCTTTGGCTCCCCTTGTGTCGAATCAATAAATTTGGGTTGAATACTCTACCCTCGAAAACTGTTGTGATCCCCAATACTTGTGGGTTATCAGAGAGCACCTACCAAATGTTCTAGATGAAGCTACACCAAGTGAATCTATCAAGCTTATGGGTACTAGAGAAATCATACCTTCAGAGGCACATGCTGAAGAGGAAATCATCATTTCTGCACCTAATCAGCCTGAAGACATAGCTCGGCCTGAAGCCAATGCTGAAGATGAAGACAATGATCAACAAGGGAAAAATCTTTGTACAGTTCATCCTTGTGTTGCAAATGAAGTACAGATTGAGAAGATAATTGATAGCATCAATGCACCTGGTCCACTCACTCGTTCAAGAGCAACACAACTAGAAAAATTTTGTGGGCACTTTGCATTTGTCTCTATATCTGAACCCAAGAAAGTTGATGAAGCCTTCATGGAACCTGAATGGATTCAAGCTATGCAAGAAGAGCTTCAACAGTTCGAGATGAACAATGTGTGGGAGCTAGTAAAGCGTCCAGATCCTCACAACAAACAAGATGAGCATGGTCAAGTTTTCAAAAACAAGGTTCGTCTCATTGCTCATGGTTACACACAAGTTGAAGGGATTATCTTCGATGAAACATTTGCTCATGTGGCTAGCCTTGAAGCCATTCGCATACTGCTAGCCTATGCCAACCACAACAAGATTCTTCTGTATCAAATGGATGTCAAAAGTGCCTTTCTTAATGGAAAAATTGAAGAAGTGTATGTTGCACAACCACCTGGTTTTGAAGATCCAAAGCGTCCTGACATGGTATACAAGCTCAACAAGGCATTGTATGGCCTCAAACAAGAACCTCACGCTTGGTATGACACACTCAAAGACTTCCTAAAGAGCAAAGGCTTCAAACCTGGTTCACTAGATCCCACTCTGTTCACAAAGACATATGATGGTGAACTGTTTGTATGCCAAATCTATGTGGATGACATTATCTTCGGCTGCACTGACAAGAGATACAGTGAAGAGTTTGGGCATATGATGCAAGAGAAATATCAGATGTCCATGATGGCTGAGCTGAAATTCTTCCTTGGTCTTCAAATACGTCAGCAGAGCAATGGCATCTTCATTTCATAAGAAAAATACCTCAAAGATTGCCTGAAGAAGTTTGGAATGCAAGACTGCAAAGGGTACACGACGCCAATGCCAACCAAAAGTCATCTGGGCCCCGACGATGATGGTAAAGAGTTCGACGAAAAGGTATGCCGCTCCATGATTGGTTCTTTACTCTACTTATTATGTGCATCTAGGCCAGATATAATGCTTAGCGTTTGCATGTGTGCCCGACTCCAAGCGGCACCAAAGGAATCGCATCACTTAGCTGTGAAGCGAATTCTTCGATATTTGGCTTACACCCCAACACTAGGATTATGGTATCCCAAGGGCTTAGAGTTTGATCTAGTTGGATTCTCATATGCTGATTATATTCGTGACAAGGTTGATCGCAAGTCTACATCAGGCACATGTCACTTTCTTGGACGATCTCTTGTTTGTTGGTCTTCAAAGAAGCAGAATTGTGTATCTCTCTCCACTACCGAATCCGAATACATTGCTGTTGGATCTTGCTGCGCTTAGCTTCTATGGATGAAGCAAACTCTCAAGGTCTATGGCATCCACCTGAAGCATGTGCCACTCTACTGCGACAATGAAAGCACCATCAAGATTGCCAACAACATTCAGATGCGTCATCACTTTCTCAGAGATCATATCATGAAGGAAGGAAGATATTGATACCATTCATGTCAACACTGAAAAGTAATTGGCAGATATCTTGACAAAGCCCTTGGATGAGAAAAAGTTTTGCAAGTTGCGGTGGGAGCTAAATATCTTAGAACCCTCAAATGTGTTATGATTGGACACACATCCTAACACTTATACATATTAATGACTTAGATGTGCAACACACGAAGTAACGTATATCTCCAATCAATGAAGACTTAGCCTCTAAGTGTGAATACATTAACGTGAAATTTGACTTCAGAGCGCCATGAAAATTGTGCGCCATGTCTGGGTCTAATACTTCCTATACGGTGGGTAACGCCACCACCAAACCTTATCAAAGATTTGCGTTTGGCGTCTTGATTGTTTTATATTCACATTTGGTTTGTCTTCAACATTGATTTGACTTCAAGGTTTATCTTCGCAATGTTGATTTGGTCCTTTAGGATAAGATATATATATATATATATATATATGATGTTCTGTCCTCTATAGCATTCACTTATAGCTATGTCTTCGACTTTGTCATTTTCTAAACTATGTGAATGTGATCGGACCCTAACCCCTTCTGTGCTTCTTCCTCAAACTCTCTCTATCTAGTCATATGCATTCTGTTGAAACCTATCGAATGTCTTCACTGCATCCTTGTCAGCTGAAGATACAAAGACGCACATTTAAAACCTCTTTCAATGTTATATCTCTTTTGCCTGAATGCCGGAGAAGCCGGAATGACCACCCGACAAACCAGGCGTGTGTGGGAACATGGAACAACTTTCAATGAGTTGCATGCATGCCACGTGTCCATCAGATGTGAACCGCCAGGGGCACCTGTGTAATTGCGCTATGCAACCCTCTACCTTATAAATACCCATCTCATGCGGTCATTATCTCCTCTTCCACCTCGCCACCTCGCTCAAACCCTAGCGCCACCACTAGCTCATGTCGACGCCGAAGACGAAGTGATTAGCTGCCGTGACCTCTTCGATGCCGTCCTCTCGCCGGTCGCGGACCTCGTCTTCTCCGCCGCTGTCGTAGGTGTCTTCCACTTCCGAGTTAGGGCGCGGGAGATTGGAACTGCTTGGCCTCCCTTCCGCCTCATCTAGCAGTTCGTTTGGGGTAAATAAATCTCACTTTTTACAGTCTTTTTGATCTGTCAAATCCATCCACTTCACTCAAAAGTGGTTTATACTCTTCCAAATATGGATCTGTCTCTTTCTGAATCTCATATCTTGCAAAGTATATTCACTTATGCTTCATAACTAGTTAGATTCCTCACTTGTACTTATTCCTGGATTCGTACATATTTGGAACCGACTCTCTTCAAATAAGTGAATGTTTTCGCTCTATGAGGTCAATGTCTTCAAGCTGATTTATCTTCAAAATCTATTGAGGATGCATATGACCTCTTCCCTTCCCTCGCATCTCTAATGCTGTCACAGGTGCATGTCTGTGGGAGAATCCTTTGGTTCTCATAGTCTGCATTCATTTGCAGAGTTCTTACAACATCACATTCACTCCCCTGAAGCCAATTCTTGTTTGACCAGTAGACAGAAGCCTTTCACTGTTCTGAAGCCTATCTGTCTGAATATCATGGCCACTGAGAAATCTCCTAGTAAGGGTGGCAGACAGCACCGTGGAAATATTGCTCTAGGTCTGCCTCCGGATCTATATGAACTATACAAGACAGATCCTGAGGAGAACTACAATCAGCGCAAGACCCGGATTCAACGGATCCGAAGATATTGGGGAGAACAGTGGTTCAAGTACAACTTCGTCACTGCTGAATATGCTGAGAAGAACATTATCAAGCTCCCGTGGGGTGATATTCTCTACAAAAATCTGCAACCTAAGTCGAAGCCTAGAGCTATTGCTCATGGGTTCTATCCTTGCATGGTCAAAGGACCGCAACCTGAAAATGCCGACCCATCGTATTTTCTATGGTGTCGTGACGACAATATCTTCAAGCGCAACTATCAGTTTACTAAGGAGTCAGCTGCCAAGAATAGAAAGGAGCTTGGACTCAACTTCAACCCCGGTCCTTCTGCTCCAAGACAGGATGGCACACACGAAGCCAATCCCAATGTCATCAGCCCCTTCACCAACTTCGATGGGCTCCTCTCCCACATTTCTGCTCAGAGGGCCATGGTGGATCAATCTGCTGATGAAGCAGACTCTGAAGATGTGCCAACACCACCGAAGCAGAAGAAGAAGACAAAAGCTTCGAAGCCCTCTGCTGCACCAACCGCTTTGCCTATGAAGCCCTTGAAGGATGCACCTTCTGAACCCAATGTGCAGTCCGAAGACTTGTCTCGTGTCTCCAAGAAGATCAAGAAGACCAAGAAGCCCAAGAAGATTCCTGGGCATGACTTGACTCCTGCTTCCATTCTACACAACAATGAAGACACCATCGATTTGTCCAGTGATGAAGATCTTGGTGATGAAGCTCTAGAGATGCTGATCAAGAGCAAGCAAGAGGCGGAGATATTCAATGATCCACCCTCTTTGATGTTGACATTCTGAACAACTTCATCGATGAATGGTTTGACGACCAGAGCATCAGTATTGATGACTTGCAGCTGCTAGTGGACTTCAGCGTCACTTTTCATGGAGCTATTGCAAATGAATTGGCCTTAGCTCAGAAAACCGTCGAGCTCAAGAACAAGATTGATCATGAGAAGACGCATTTTAAGAAGCACATGGCCAAGGTCAGTGTGGCTGATGTGCAAATCTTCAAGAAGATGTTGCATGATCTCAAGGCTGAATTCCACAAGAAGCATGAAGAAGCCAAAGGCTCATGCGAGCCCATGAAGTATTATGCACAGAAATGTGTTCAAGCGCATAATGAAGCTGAGAACCGAAAGGCTCTTGGGCGTCCTGGCATCGACCCCAGGATGGCTGCCAAGGAAAAGAAGAAGTCTGTTGAAGCCCAACCTAAAGCTCAATGGCAGGATCGACCAAGCATTATCTTCCCTGCCAGCATGACTAGCCCAAAGCCAAAGGTCCCCTCAGCAACTTCAGAAATGAAGAAGACACGGCAAGCCAAGGCCGAAGCCGGGAAGAGGAAGCTTAATAACACCTCTGATGATGCTCCATCCAAGAAGAGATTGAAGACAAAGGCTTCAAAGTCTTCAAAGAAAGAGCGTGTTGCTGCCCCAGAGCCCCTCATAGTTCAACATATCTCTATTGCTCTTCCTCCTTCAACCAACCAAGAACGTCGCCCTGTGATCCATGAGCCTGCTTCCATAGAGTCTCATGTAAGTGAAGAAATTCCAGCTGCTAACCCCAACACAGCTGAAGACATTGGTCATGAAGACAATGTGCATGATGATGAAGTCCGTCCTCAGCTCGAGCCCCAGTCGGTATCATTGCCTGCTCCAACGAGCAGTGAACTTATCAGCATTGGTCGTCCATTGACGCCAATCACTTAAGATGACTCATGGGCCGAGCGCCAACAACAAGACATCCCATTTCAAGATGAGACACCAGGAACTCCCCCTGCTCAAGTTACCTCTTCAGCACTTGATGATGACGACTACATGGAACAGACCACCCCTTCTCCAAAGGCGTCACCAGCTTTCCGCAGGCTTCACAAGGGCCTCAGGCCACATGTCTCCATGTAGAGCATCCCAAAAGAAGAAGCGCAACACACTAGCTAAGTAGCACGTCAAGTGTTTCCTGAAGCCACTCCTTCTGCGACTGCCTCTGAGTCTGAAGCCAAGACTGCTGAAGACATTCCGACTGCATCAGCCGAAGAAGAAGAAGAAAAAGGAGAAGAAAAAGAAGCCACACCCCCAACAAGTGATCCAGTCATTCTTACAGAGAATGTCATTGTACCCGACCCTCTAGTCCTTAAACAGATGGAGGTTGAAAACCCTAAGGTTGCCACCAACAACGCCACTGAAGCCAATGACTCTGTCATGGCTGAAGATAATGTGGAGCCTGAAGCTAATGTGAATGCTGAAGCCACCTTGACGCCTATCATCTCTGATGGCATTGTTCCTCCTCCAAGGCCACATACCATGGAACATGCATTCAATCATGAAGGTGATCTTGTCATAGTTAGATGGCCTATTATGGTTCCGCCCACTTCTCCTGGGCTACAATATGATTATCATGTGGAGCATAGGCCTCAAGTTCAGAAGCCAGAGCCACGTCTGCCAAGGCTTCCAAGTGATGTCACCACTCAAGGCTCATTCAACATGCTCAACTTCAGAGAGCACAATACTTTCTTTGACAGTGCCAAGAACCCATACATGAAGCCCAAGATATCCTTCGACAGATTTTGGAGCCATCAGCAGCGAAGCTATTACTCATGCATCCTGGACAATCAAGACCAAATCTTTCCACACAAGCGTCTAGATTGTGATGCTATGGTCGGGTTGCCATGTCTTTAAATGGCTGTTGACTGCTTTAGGGATGTTGGTCTTCTGCCCTTTGTGACTTACAAAGAGCACTGGAATGAAGAGCTTTTGCTGTAGTTCTATGACACGTTACACATTCAAGGCTACAATAGGGATCCGAAGACTTGGGTCCTTGAGTGGATGATAGGTGATGTTCATCATGAAGCCAAAGCTCAAGACATCATCGAGCTGACTTCCCTGCCCACTCCAGGTGAGTTATATGAACCTGGTTGTCAACTTCATAGGAATGAGCTACAGAGCATTTTTCAGAAGCCTGAGCTAAATATGAGCCAAATGCTTAGCATGATGAAGCCATTGCCACAAGACGCTGAATATCCAAAGGAGTTCTTTGTGGAGGACCTCGAGTACTTGCCATGCACAGTCTATCATATTCTGAGGCGTACTCTATGGCCCATCAAGGGACATTCTTCTGAAGCTAAACTTGAAGGCACCATGAAGACTTTGGTATTCTATATCATCAATGGCATCAGGTTCAACACCCAGGATTTCTTCATTAGACAACTTGCTGCTTTTGGGATTGATTTGTTTGGCCTGAAGTTCTATGCACCATGGGTGATGCGCTTGATTAAGCTTCATTCCACCGTTGACTATCAGCCCTCAGCGCGCAATCATGTTGTTTTTCTACCTGAGGTTGATATATCGTTTGAAGCCATCTACCCCGAGCCAGCAAAGAAGCCACCCCACCTTCAGAATGCCGAATTTCAAAGATTTCACAGCCAATCAAAGGAATTCTTGTGCCCAATGCTGCAACTCCTGCATACCCTCTGGCTGGCAACATGCTCTTACCGCACCGAGCCAACACTGAAGCCACTTCAAGCACAATTGCTCAAAGGCCTCAGAAGCATCCTCGTGTACTCAATGACCAAGAGCTTCTGGTGGCTTTGCACCAAAAGCAGGAAAAGCATCATGACTGGCTGAAGCATCAGATGCAGAGTCTCTTGGTGGATGTCAATCGCATTCGTAACTTGGCCACCAAGAACACATTTGTTTCCCATGAAGCCTGTCGGCAGTCCTGGAAGAGCCTCACACTGCTATGGTTCTGAAGATGATCTTCATGCAGATGGCTTCACAGAACACTTCAAGTTTGACTCTAGGCCTCCTCAAAATGCCAGCTGGCGTCGCACTCCCTCCATTGAAGATTCTGAGCATTCATCTTCGGCTGCAACTGTTGTTGCGAGAGTCATCGATGAATAAGACGACGCCACTTCACCAACCCTAGCTGGACTGCATCAAGATATTGCGCCAGGCCCGTCTGCACCACCAAACTCCAACGACGACCCTGCTCCATCTTCTACTCCAGCTGGGAACGAGTAGATCTAATATGACTTCAAACCTTTTTGGTCATTACTGACAAAAGGGGGAGAAGCATATGAGGTTGATAGTCTTCAAGCGGGTCCATATGGGTGGTTGCATTATTTTGCTAAGTTCTTACAACTCTCGTTTTGAAAGAATTTGGTTTTTAAGTTGTAACACTTAAACCCGATGGTCGTCTGCTATGTTTTGCTGCTACTTTGTGACGCAGTGATAAATTCCGCATGAAGTCGTTCTGCAGACGCCCATTTTTCATTGTGCATGTCATTTATCTTCATTATACTTATATATGCATGATGAATTGTCTTCGTGAGTTGATGAGGATCTCCACAAAGTAAAACCTGCCATGTGCATTTGCATTCAAAGGCAAACTACTTATATGCACATCTTCAGGGGGGGCTTTTGCAACTTATGAAGACAATGCTTTTATCCTTAACTCTCACGTACTTTTATCCCCGTTGAAAACTTCAACCAGTTTGTCATCAGTCACCAAAATGGGGAGATTGTAAGTGCATCTAGTTCCACCCCTAGTTGGTTTTGGAGTATTAACGACAAACTTGGTTGAGGGACTAATGTGTTTGTGAGAATTACAGGATAACACAGGTAGTAGTCCCTTATTGATTCGATTTACCTACCAGAGATGACCCCTAAAAATGTGTGAAGACATTGAAGACAATGGTGGTACGTGAAGACATTCACGATGAAGATTATGACATGAGAAGACATTCATATGAAGACTATGGAGTGCGAAGACATAGTTGTTTCGTAGTTTCCTTTTCTTATTTGTTGAGTCATAGGAACCACCGTACTGTTAAGTGGGTTCCAAGTGAACAAAGTCAGAGTGACTGAAGTGATGCTCAACTAAATCCTATGTCTTCAAGCAAAGACAATGAGAGCAAATCTTATCTAGTTTCGGATGAGTCAGCTTTACTTGTAGCCCAAGTCAAGCTGCCCCGTGTGTTTGAAATCCGATCGTTGGACACGTGTCGGTTCCTTAGTGACCCAGGGTCATTTCGGGCAAATCAGGTCGGGTTGCCTCCTGGCTATAAATAGCCCACCCCCAACACCAAAAATTGGTGGCTGCTTAGAGTTAGTACACGGCTTTTGTCATTTGAGAGCAACCCACCTCCAAAGCATTTGAGAGTGAGAGATCCTTGCGAGGACAAAGCCCAAAACACCCAGAGCCAAAGAGTGTTAGGCATCACTGAAGTCTTTCTGTGTGCATGACCTGAAGACTTGTTACACTTGAGGACTGTGAATCCTCTAGCCAGGTAGGCGTCGCTTTCTGAGCATCCAAGAGCCATTATGGATTGCCAGTGAATGGAGTCTGTGAAGGTTTGGAAGTCTACCTTGAAGACTTACCAGAGTTATTGGGCGAGGACTGGGTGTCCTTAGCTGAAGGGAATAAGGTGAAGACACGGTCTTCTGAGTTAAATCTCAGCCTCCCTAACCAGACGTACCGTTGTCACAACAACTGGAACTGGTTTACCAAATCCTTGTCTTCACCAAGAAACTGGTTCTATCTTTCACTTCCCTTTACTTCACAGTTTGTCTTTGTGAAGTCATTGACTGCCTGTCTGTTTTGTCAACTTCACTTAGTGAAGACTATTAACTGTTTAACTTCACATTTTCTTCCATCCTGGTCCATACTACCTAGCTGCTGATAGTCATCGTGCTTTCTCTTCATTGCTTATTTTACTATGGCTTGTCTAGTGTAGTCTACCTTCCGCTGCATATCAATAGGTTCATTTCTAATGTTTGTCTTCAAAGACCTCGTGTTTTGCAGACTTTCATAAAAATCGCCTATTGAACCCCCCCTCTAGTCGATAACTAGCACTTTTAGGTTCGGTCCATGGAGCAATGACATCCATGATTACATGGGCGGAAGGTGTCATTTCGGTGCCCGATCCCCCGATGATATCAGAGTTTTGTTCAGCATCTGGGGGTATTATCGGCTCTGGACTAGTATTTCCGCTCTCCTGACATACCACAGATGCCTTGAAGAGCCTTTCCACAAAGGTATTAGGTGGGACGGGATTGCGTTTAGCGCCCATTCGAGCAAGGATGTCTGCTGCCTAATTACTATCTCGAGCAACGTGATGGAACTCGAGCCCCTCAAACCGAGATGATATTTTGAGTACGGTGTTTTGGTATGCCGCCATCTTTGGATCTTTCGCATCAAAATCTCCATTTATTTGGGATATTGCGAGGTTCGAGTCCCCACGCTCCTCTAGGCATTGCATGCCCATAGAGACAACCATTTGGAGACCATGTAGTAGTGCCTCATATTCGGCCGCGTTGTTGGAGTTTGTATACATGATTTGTAACATGTAGCGGACTATGTCCTGATACATCTCCGTCGTATCTATAATTTTTGATTGTTCCATGCCAATATTATACAACTTTCACATACTTTTGGCAACTTTTTATACTATTTTTGGGACTAACATGTCGATCCAGTGCCCAGTGCCAGTTCCTGTTTGTTGCATGTTTTTTGTTTCGCAGAAAATCCATATCAAACAGAGTCCAAACGGGATAAAAACCGACGAAGATTTTTTTGAATATATGTGAATTTTGGGAAGTGGAATCAACACGAGATGATGCCCGAGGGGGCCACAAGGCAGGGGGCGCGCCCTTGACCCTCGTGGACACCCCGTAAGGCAGTTGCTGCCCTTCTTTTGCCACAAGAAAGCTAATATCCGGATAAAAATCGTGTTCAAATTTCAATCCTATCGGAGTTACGGATCTCCGAGAATATAAGAAACGGTGAAAGGCCAGATCTGGGAGCGCAGAAACAGAGAGATACAGAGAGACATATCCAATCTCCGAGGGGCTCTCGCCCGTCCCATGCCATGGAGACCAAGGACTAGAGGGGAAACCCTTCTCCCATCTAGGGAGAAGGTCAGGGAATAATAATAAGAAGGGGGGCTCTCTCCCCCTCTCTCCCGGTGGCGCCGGAACGCCGTCGGGGCCATCATCGCGACAACGATCTACACCAACAACTTCACCGCCGTCATCACCAACTCTTCCCCCCCTCTATGTAGTGGTGTAACCCCTCTTTTACCCGCTGTAATATCTACTTAAACATGGTGCTCAATGTTGTATATTATTTCCCAATGATGTATGGCTGTCCTATGATGTTTGAGTAGATCCGTTTTGTCCTATGGGTTAATTGATGATCGTGATTGGTTTGAGTTGCATGTTTTATTATTGGTGCTGTCCTATGGTGCTCTCCGTGTCACGCAAGCATGAGGGATCCCTACTGTAGGGTTTGCAATATGTTCATGATTTGCTTATGGTGGGTGGCATGAGTGACAGAAGCACAGACCCGAGTAAGTAGGTTGTTTGTGTATGGGAATAAAGAGGACTTGCTACTTTAATGCTATGGTTGGGTTTTACCTTAATGATCTTTAGTAGTTGCGAATGCTTGCTAGAGTTCTAATCATAAGTGCATATGATCCAAGAAGAGAAAGTGTGTTACTCCCTCTTTCCATCTATATAGGGCCTAATGCGTTTTTTAAGACCGCCTTTGACTATTGACAAGATTAATAGTACATGACATGCACAATGTGAAAATTATATTATTAAAAGATTCTTTCACACACGAATTTAATGATGTGCTTTGTGTAAGTTGCATGTCATATATTATTTCTCTAGTATTTGGTCAAAGTTAAACTCGAGAAACGCATTAGGCCCTATATAGATGGAAGGAGGGAGTAGCTTATGCCTCTCCCTCAAATAAAATTGCAATAATGATTACCGGTCTAGTTATCGATTGCCTAGGACAAATAATTTTCTCATGACAACAAGCTCTATAATAAAACTAACTTAGTTGTCTCTTCATCTAAACAACCCCTACTTTTTATTTACGCGCTCTTTATTATCTTGCAAACCTATCCAACAACACCTACAAAGTACTTCTAGTTTCATACTTGTTCTAGGTAAAGAGAACGTTAAGCGTGCGTAGAGTTGTATCACTGGTTGATACGTCCATTTTGCATCATGCTTTTATATCGATATTTATTGTATTATGAGTTGTTATTACACATTATGTCACAATACTTATGCCTATTCTCTCTTATTTTACAAGGTTTACATGAAGAGGGGGAATGCCAGCAGTTGGAATTCTGGGCTGGAAAAGGAGCAAATATTAGAGACCTATTCCGCACAACTCCAAAAGTCCTAAAACTTCATGGGAGCATGTTTCAGAATATATATAAAATATTGGGCGAAAGAGGTACCAGAGGGGGGCCACCCACCGTCCACGAGGGTGGGGGCGCGCCCTACCCCCTGGCAGCCCTTTGATGCCCATCTTTGGCTATATGGAGTCTTTCGGGGAGGAAACAATCATAAGCAAGCTTTCAGGAAGAAAGTCCGCCGCCACGAGGCGGAATGTAACGCCCCGAGACCCATGTGCCAGGTGTTCGCCAGTTATTCGCTGTTGTTGCCTTGTCATTGCTTGCGTGTCATGCTTTGCATATCATGTCATCATGTGCATTTCATTTGCATACATGTTCGTCTCATGCATTCGAGCATTTTCTCCGTTGTCCGTGTTGCATTCCGGCGCTTCGTTCTCCTCCGGTGGTCATTTCTAGCTTTCTTTCGTGTGTGGGGATTAAACATTTCCGGATTGGACCGAGACTTGCCAAGCGGCCTTGGTTTACTACCGGTAGACCGCCTGTCAATTTCGTATCATTTGGACTTCGTTTGATACTCCAACGGTTAACCGAGGGACCGAAAAGGCCTCGTGTGTGTTGCAGCCCAATACCCCTCCAATTTTCCCCAAAACCCACCTAACCTTTGTCCATCATCTAGAGCGTTCGATCACGATCGCGTGGCCGAAAACCGTGCTTCATTTGGACTCTCCTAGCTCCCTCTACCTATATATATATGTGGCCATCCCCGAAATTTTCGCGGATGAACCCTAAAAACTCCTCCTCTCGCGCCGCTGAACGCGTCCACGCCGCGGCGGACGTGTCCATCTTGCCGGCCACCTCACTCCCACCAATAGGAGCCCGCCACCTCAGCTCCACCGCACCGCTCGACCACTCCCCTCGCGCCACCTAAGCCCCGCCTCCCTCTCTCAACTCAGCGCACCTCCGCGGCCTGCGGGGCCCGAGGCAGGCCCGCCCGGGCCCGGATCCGCCGCCGCCGCACTCGCGCGCCGCCCGCAGCGCTGTCCTTCCCCGCCGCCCTAGTCAGCTGGCGCCGCCACGCAGTTCCTCATCGTCGGCGAAGGCAGCTCCACTCCGGCCAGCCGCCCGCGCCAGATCCCGCGCCCCGCCGCCGCCAGGAGCCCCCCGCCGCCTCGGAACTGCCGCCGCCGCACACGCTCGCCGGCGCCCGCTCGCCACCCGGCCGATTCCCCGCGCCACCGCCCGCCGGTCGCCGTCCTTCGCTGGTTGCCGCCATGCCGCGCCGGAGCTCCGCCGCCTCGCCAGTATCGTCCGCCGGTGCCGCCCCCACACGCTCGCCGGAGCCCGAACCACCTCGCCGGAGTTCGTCCTCGAGCTCGCCGGAGTTACTCCGACCGGATCCGGAGAGAGTGGGATGAGATCCACCACTCCCTCCATCCAAACACAGCCCCATGCCGCCTGGATCTCGTCGTCCCGGATATCCTCATCCGCCCGTTGACTTTCCCGGAGGTATAAATTGGTCTAAGTCCCGAAAATTCCAGATCCATGTGCCCTTCTTCCTAGCCCCGTAACTTTGCATCCGTAGCTCCGATTCATGCATATAGCATATCAAAATGTTCATCTCAGAGAGTAATTCATTTCATTCCATTGCATCATTTTCATTTGAGTGCATCTTGATGCCCAAAATGCTGTTAGAAGAGGGTTACTTGAGTTAATTGTCAGATCTGCTGCTCTGTTTAGGTTTTTGTCATTTTTGCCATGATTAATGTGTGCATGATATGCCCTGATGCTCTACATGTGTTTTGTTAAAGGTTTTGTCATCTTTCCAGAGGCGCAACCCATGTATTTTTGTGATGTGTGTGGTGACTTGTGCAAGCTTGCAAAGTGGTGCACTTGCTAATTCTGTTTTCAGGGACTTAGTAATTTCACTAAGTCCTGCAGCTGTTTATCTCATGATGCCATATGTTCATGTTGTTTCCTAGTGATTCGTGCCTCTTTTGAGGATGATCAGTAAGGATTTTTTGTTAATATTGTAGTGCTCTATCCATCCATGTCTTTGTTTGCAATTATGGAGCACCCTAGCTTGAGTCTATCGAGCTCTACTTTTGCTACTTTGTGAATTTGGGCAGATTGTCAACTTGTTTGCAATTTTGCCGGGGATGTTGTAGTTGATCCGTGCATGCTATGCTATTGTTCTTGCCATTTCTAGCTTGCATTTTGTGCCTTCTTGATGGATGTATGCTTGTCTTGCCATGACTTGCACCGTAGTGAGTGCATCGAGCTCGTAAACATGCCTACTTGATATCTGTTTTCAGCATGTTCCAGTTTTCACTAAGTATGAAAACTGATTATGTTTTTGCTATGTTCACATGCTTGCAATTGTATTTTCTGATCCCTTTTGGCTCAAGGTCACTAAGGGACTTCTGTTAAGCTCTTTGAGTAGCTCCATTCCATGCTTTACTTTTCCATGTTCAGGTCCTGTAGCATGTAGTTCTGTTGCTCCGAAGAGTGCTATCTGATCTGAAATTCCAGACAAGTGTTAATTTCACTAAGTCTGAGATATGTTTGCCATATGCATTTTTGCTATGCTTGTTTGAACCTGTTAATGGATGAATTGGCCGTAGCTCAGTGCTAGACTTTTGTTAAGCATCTTGAATGCATCCCTGCGATGTATTTTGTTGTCATGTTTGGGTGCTGTAGCATGTTCATCTCATTGCATTTAGATGCCTACTTGCTGTAAATCGCAGACCAGTGTCATTTTTGAATCGCTTGCCATTTCCAAACCGTAACTCCGATTCCGGAGTTCTTTATATCGTTTTCAAGCGATTTCATCTCATATTTCTAGTGGCACACTTGGATTTCCAAGTTGAGGCTAGGTTCATGCATTTCCTGTCATATCTTGCATTTTGCATCCCGCATCGCATCCCGCATAGCATATCATCTTTGCATCATATTGCTTGATCCTTGCACGTGGTTGATTGTATCCTTGTTGCTTGTTTGTCTTGTTGGGGTAGAGCCGGGAGACGAGTTCGCTAATGAGGAGCCCGTTGAGTTTGCTTTTGAGGATCCAGTTAACTCTGACAATTGTGCAGGCAAGATGATCATACCCTCGAAATCACTATTATCTTTGCTATGCTAGTTTGCTCGCTCTTTTGCTATGCCATTGCTACGATTCCTACCACTTGCTTGCAAGCCTCCCAAATTGCCATGTCAAACCTCTAACCCACCATGTCCTAGCAAACCATTGATTGGCTATGTTACCGCTTTGCTCAGCCCCTCTTATAGCGTTGTTAGTTGCAGGTGAAGATTGGAGGCCGTTCCTTGTTGGAATATTTTTTTACTTGTTGGGATATCATTATATTGCCATGTTATCTTAATGCATCTATATACTTGGTAAAGGGTGGAAGGCTCGGCCTCTCGCCTAGTGTGTTGTTCCACTCTTACCACCCTAGTTTCCGTCATATCGGTGTTATGTTCCCGGATTTTGCGTTCCTTACGCGGTTGGGTTATAATGGGAACCCCTTGATAGTTCGCCTTGATTAAAGCTTTTCCAATAATGCCCAACATTGGTTTTACCATTCGCCACCTAGCCTTTTCTTTCCCTTGGGTTCTGCAGACTCAAGGGTCATCATTATTTTAACCCCCCGGGCCAGTGCTCCTCTGAGTGTTGGTCCACCTGTCAGCTACCGGTGGCCACCAGGGGCAACTCTGGGCTGGCCTACCCGTACCTAGGACAATCTGAGTGTGCCCTGAGAAAGAGATATGTGTAGCTCCTATCGGGATTTGTCGGCACATTCGGGCGGTGTTGCTGGTCTTGTTTTAACCTGTCAAAGTGTCTTGAGTAACCGAGATACCGAGTCTGATCGGAACATCTTGGGAGGAGGTCTATTCCTTCGTTGACCGTGAGAGCTTGCCATGGGCTAAGTTAGGACTCCCCTGCAGGGATTGAACTTTCGAAAGCCGTGCCCGCGGTTATGGGCAGATGGGAATTTGTTAATGTCTGGTTGTAGATAACTTGAACCTTAATTTAATTAAAATGAATCAACTAAGTGTGTTACCGTGATGGCCTCTTCTCGGCGGAGTCCGGGAAGTGGACACGGTGTTGGAGTAATGTTTGCGCGGGTTGTCCTCTAGTTTCTGGCTCATGCTTTGCCTCCTCTTCTCCCTCTCTTTTGCAAATAAGTTAGCCACCATATGTGCTAGTCGCTTGTTGCAGCTCCACATATTTTTTATGTTGCCTTACCTATAAGCTTAAATAGTCTTGATCGCGAGGGTGCGAGATTGCTGAGTCCCTGTGGCTCATAGATTACTATTACACCAGATGCAGGGCCTGATGATTCCGCTCTAGGAGACGCATATGAGCTCAAGTGGGAGTTCGACGAAGACTCTCAATGTTACTATGTTTCCTTTCCCGATGATCAGTAGTGGTGCCCAGTTGGGGGTGATTGGGACCATGTCGCTTGTTGGGTTATCTTTTATTTTGGCGCCGTAGACGGGCCATGAGTGTTTGGATGATGTAATGTTATTTATGTACTTGATTGACGTGGCGAGTGTAAGCCAACTATGTTATCTCCACTTTATTATTTATATTACATGGGATGTTGTGAAGATTGCCTAACTTGCGACATATGCCTTCAATGCGATTATGCCTCTAAGTCGTGCCTCGACACGTGGGAGATATAGTCGCATCGAGGGTGTTACACGGAACCTTGGCAGAACCAATCTAGGTCTCTGACGGAGCTGTTCTGCCGGGGAAACTTCCCTCCGGGAGGGGGAAATCATCACCATCGTCATCACCAACGATCCTTTCATCGGGAGGGGGTCAATCTCCATCAACATCTTCACCAGCACCATCTCATATCAAACCCTATTTCATCTCTTGTATCCAATCTTTGTCCCAAAGCCTCAGATTGGTACCTGTGGGTTGCTAGTAGTGTTTTTTTGACATAAAGACTGTAAGGGACCCCCTACAGTATAATTGGTGCAACAAACCCAAATTGCAACTACCATGCCTTGAACCTAGGTGGGTGGGAAGGCATCAGCCCCTTCCCACCACTAGGCTATGCCTTAGTCTGCGGTTGCTAGTAGTGTTGATTACTCCTTGTAGTTGATGCTAGTTGGTTTACTTGGTGGAAGATCATATGTTCAGATCCATTATGCATATTAATACCCCTCTGATTATGAACATGAATATGATTTGTGAGTAGTTATGTTTGTTCCCGAGGACATGGGAGATGTCTTGCTATAAGTAGTCATGTGAATTTGGTATTCGTTCAATATTTTGATGAGATGTATGTTGTCTTTTCTCTAGTTGTGTCATGTGAACGGTGACTACATGACACTTCACCATTGTTTGGGCCTAGAGGAAGGCATTGGGAAAGAATAAGTAGATGATGGGTTGCTAGAGTGACAGAAACTTAAACCCTAGTTTATGAGTTGCTTCATAAGGGGCTGATTTGGATCCATATGTTTCATGCTATGGTTAGGTTTACCTTAATACTTCTGTTGTAGTTGCGGATGCTAGCAATAGGGGTTAACCATAAGTGGGATGCTTCTCCAAGGAAGGACAATACCCAATCACCGGTCCACCCACATATCAAATTATCAAAGTACCGAACGTGAATCATATGAGCGTGATGAAAACTAGCTTGACGATAATTCCCGTGTGTCCTCGGCAGCGCTTTCCTTTATATCAGAGTTTGTCTAGGCTTGTCCTTTGCTACAAAAATGATTGGGCCATCTTGCTGCACCTTATTTAGTTTTACTATTTGTTACCCGTTATTAATTACCTTATCACCAAACTACCTGTTACCGATAATTTCAGTGCTCGCAGAAAATACCTTGTTGAAAACCGCTTATCATTTCCTTTTGCTCCTCGTTGGGTTTGACAGTCTTACTTATCGAAAATGCTACGATAGATCCCCTACAATTGTGGGTCATCAAGACTCTTTTATGGCGACGTTGCCGGGGAGTGAAGCGCCTTTGGTAGGTGGAATTTGGTAAGGAAAAATTTATATAGTGTGCTGAAATTTACTGTCACTTGTTACTATGGAACATAATCCTTTGAGGGGCTTGTTCGGGGTATCTTCGCCCCGACCAATAGAGCAAAGAGTGTCTCCTCAACCTACTTAACCTACTAAAAATGTTTACTTTGAAATACCTTCGGGTATGATAGAGAAACTACTAGCTAATCCTTTTACAGGAGATGGAACATTGCATTCTGATTGCACCTAATCTATGTGGATGAGGTTTGTGGATTATTTAAGCTTCAGGTATTCCCGAGGATGTTATCAAGAAGAAGGTCTTCCCTTTATCTTTTAAGGGAGAGGCATTGACATGGTTTAGGCTATGTGATGATATGGGATCATGGAACTACAACCGATTGAAATTGGAATTTCATCAGAAGTTTTATCCTATGCATCTTGTTCATCGTGATCGTAATTATATATATAATTTTTGGCCTCGCGAAGGAGAAAGCATCGCTCAAGCTTTGGGGAGGCTTAATTCAATGTTATATTCATGCCCCAATCATGAGCTCCCAAGAGAAATTATTATTCAAAATTTTATGCTCGGCTTTCTCTCGATAATCGCTCCATGCTCGATACTTCTTGCACTGGATCTTTTATGATGAGGACTATTGAATTCAAATGGGATTTATTGGAGAGAATTAAACGCAACTATGAAGATTGGGATCTTGACAAAGGTAAGGAGTCAGGTATAACAACTATGTTTGATTGTGTTAAATCTTTTATGGATACCGATGTTTTCCGTGAATTTAGCACTAAATATGGACTTGACTCTGAGATAGTAGCTTCTTTCTGTGAATCCTTTGCTACTCATGTTGATCTCCCTAAGGAGAAGTGGTTTAAATATAATCCTCCCATCAAAGTAAAAGTAGCTGCACCTATTAAAGTTGAAGAAAAGACTATCACTTATAATGATCATGTTGTTCCTACTGCTTATATTGAGAAACCACCTTTCCCTTTTAGAATAAAGGATCATGCTAAAGTTTCAACTGTCGTTCATAAGAGTAATACTAGAACACCTATACCCTTTGAGCAAATTAAAGTTGAACCTAGTGTTGATATGGTTAAAGATCTCTTTGCCGATAATATTGATGGGTATATTATTTACTTCAGTGATGAAGCTACTAGAATTGCTAGACCCGATACTAAAAATAAACATAGACATGTTGTAGGCATGCCTGTTATTTCTGTTAAAATAGGAGATCATTGCTATCATGGCTTATGTGATATGGGTGCTAGTGCAAGTGCAATACCTCATTCCTTATACAAAGAAATTATGCATGATATTGCACCTGCTGAGTTAGAAGAAATTGATGTTACAATTAAGCTTGCTAATAGAGATACTATTTCACCCGTTGGGATTGTTAGAGATGTTGAAGTCTTGTGTGGGAAAGTTAAACACCTTGCTGATTTTCTTGTTCTTGGTTCCCCACAAGATGACTTTTGTCCCATTATATTTGTTAGACCCTTCTTGAATATTGTTAATGCTAAGATAGACTGCAATAAAGATATTGTTTTTGTTGGTTTAGGGGATATGTCTCATGAGTTTAATTTTGCTAAATTTCGTAGACAACCACATCATAAGGAATTGCCTAGTAAATATGAAATTATTGGTCTTGCTTCTATTGTCGTGCTTCCTACTGATCCTTTAGAACAATATTTGCTAGACCATGAAAATGATATGTTTATGAATGAAAGAAGGGAAATACATGAAGTATTCTTTAAACAGGGACCTATTTTGAAACACAACTTGCCTGTTGAAATCCTAGGGGATCCTCCTCCACCCAAGGGTGATCCCGTATTTGAGCATAAACCTTTACCTAATACTCTTAAATATGCTTATCTTGATGAGAAAGAGATATATCCTGTTATTATTAGTGCTAACCTTTCAGAGCATGAAGAAAATAAATTATTGAAAACTCTAAAGAAGCACCGTGCTGCTATTGGATATACTCTTTATGATCTTAAGGGCATTAGTCCCACTCTATGCCAGCACAAAATAAAATTGGAGAAAGGCGCGAAACCGGTTGTTGATCACCAACGATGGTTAAATCCTAAAATGAAATACTAAAGCTTCTGGAGGCAAGTATAATTTATCTCGTTGCTAATAGTCAGTGGGTAAGTCATGTCCATTGTGTCCCTAAGAAGGGACGTATTACAGTAGTTCCTAATGATAAAGATGAATTGATCCCACAAAGAATTGTTACAAGTTATAGAATGGTAATTGATTTTTGAAAATTAAATAAAGCTACTAAAAAGGATCATTACCCTTTACCTTTTATTGATAAAATGCAAGAAAGATTATCCAAACATACACATTTTTCTTTCTAGATGGTTATTCTGGTTTCTCTCAAATACCCGTGTCAAAAGAGGATCAAGAAAAGACAACGTTTACTTGCCCTCTCGGTACCTTTGCCTATAGACGTATGCCTTTTGGTTTATGCAATGCACCTGCTACCTTTCAAAGATGTATGACTGCTATATTCTCTGACTTATGTGAAAAGATTGTTGAGGTTTTCATGGATGATTTCTCCGCTTACGGAGCTTCTTTTGATGATTGCTTAAGCAACCTTGATTGAGTTTTGCAGTGATGTGAAGAAACTAATCTTGTCTTGAATTGGGAGAAGTGCCACTTTATTGTTAATGAAGGTATTCTCCTGGGGCATAAAATTTCTGAAAGAGGTATTGAAGTTGATAAAGCTAAGGTTGATGCTATTGAAAAGATGTCGTGTCCTAAGGACATTAAAGGTATAAGAAGCTTCCTTGGTCATGCCGGTTTTCATAGGCCGTTCATTAAGGACTTTTCTAAAATTTCTAGGCCTCCGACTAATCTCTTATAAAAAGATGTTCCTTTTGTCTTTGATGATGACTGTGTAGAAGCATCTGAAATACTTAAGAAAGCTTTGATTTCCTCACCTATTGTCCAGCCTCCTGATTGGAATTTACCATTTGAAATTATTTGTGATGCTAGTGATTATGCTGTAGGGGCTGTTCTAGGACAAAGAGTTCATAAGAAATTAAATGTTTTCCAATATGCTAGTAAAACTCTAGACAGTGCCCAGAGAAACTATGCTACTACTGAAAAAAAAAATTAGCAGTTGTATTTGCTTGTGATAAGTTCAGACCTTACATTGTTGACTCTAAAGTAACTGATCATGATGATCACGCTGCTATTAAATATCTTATGGAAAATAAAGATGCTAAACCTAGACTTATTAGATGGGTTCTTTTGCTACAAGAATTTGATTTGCATATTATTGAGAGAAAGGGAGCTGGGAACCCTGTTGCAGACAACTTGTCTAGGTTAGAGAATGTTCTTGATGACCTGCTACCTATTGATGATAGCTTTCCTGATGAACAACTAGCTGTCATAAATACTTCTCGAACTGCTCCATGGTATGCTGATTATGCTAATTATATTGTTGCTAAATTTATACCACCTAGTTTCACATACCAGCAAAAGAAAAAGTTCTTCTATGATTTAAGGCATTACTTTTGGGATGACCCACACCTTTATAAAGGAGTAGATGGGGTTATTAGCCGTTGTGTACCTGAGCATGAACAGGAACATATCCTACGCAAGTGTCACTCTAAGGCTTATGGAGGACACCATGCTGGAGATAGAACTGCACATAAGGTATTGCAATCCAGTTTTTATTGGCCTACTCTCTTCAAGGATGCCCGTAAGTTTGTCCTGTCATGTGATGAATGTCAAAGAATTGGTAATATTAGTAGACGTCAAGAAATGCCTATGAATTATTCACTTGTTATTGAACCATTTGATGTCTAGGGCTTTGATTATATGGGACTGTTTCCTTCGTCTAATGGGTATACACATATTTTAGTTGCTGTTGATTACGTTACCAAGTGGGTAGAAGCTATTCCAACTAGTAGTGTTGATTATAACACCTCTCTTAAGATGCTTAAAGAAGTTATTTTTTCGAGGTTTGGAGTCCCTAGATACTTAATGACTGATGGTGGTTCACATTTTATTCATGGTACATTCCGTAAAATGCTTGCTAAGTATGCTGTTAATCATAGAATTGCATCTCCATATCATCCATAGTCTAATGGTCAAGTAGAACTGAGCAAATGAGAGCTTAAATTAATTTTGCAAAAGACTGTTAATAGATCTAGAAACAATTGGTCCAAGAAACTTGATGATGCATTATAGGCTTATAGAACTGCATAGAAAAATCCTATGGGCATGTCTGTGTATAAAATGGTTTATGGAAAGGCATGTCACTTACCTGTTGAACTAGAACACAAGGCATATTGGGCCATTAAAGAGCTCAACTATGACTTCAAACTTGCCGGTGAGAAGAGGCTTCTTGACATTAGCTCGCTTGATGAACGGAGAACCCAGGCCTATGAGAATGCCAAACTGTTTAAAGAAAAAGTTAAAAGATGGCATGATAAAATGATACAAAAACATGAGTTTAATGTAGGTGATTATGTATTGTTATACAACTCTCATTTAAGATTTTTTGCAGGCAAACTCCTATCAAAATGGGAAGGTCCTTACGTTATCGACGAGGTCTACCGTTTCGATGCCATAAAAATCAACAACTTCGAAGGCATAAATCCGAGGGTGGTGAACGGTCAAAGAATCAAACATTATATCTCAGGTAATCCTTCTCAGGTAATCCTATAAATGTTGAAACTAACATTATTGAAACCGTAACCCCGGAGGAATACATAAGGGACACTTTCCAGAACGTTCCAGACTCCGAAAAGGAATAGGTATGATGTACGGTAAGTAAACCAACTCCAAAATAGTTCTAATGGCATTTTTTCTCCGTTTTGGAATATTTAGGAAAATAGGAAAAATAAGAAGTAGTCCGGAAAGGACACGAGGCTTCCATGAGGGTGGAGGGCGCACCCTACCCCATGGGCGCGCCCCCTTGCCTTGTGGGCACCCCGTGTGCTCTCCGGACTCCGTTTTCTTGTACGATACTCCTTTTGGTCGGTAAAAAATTCATTATATAATCTCCCGAAGGTTTTGACCACCATACCATGCAAACATCCTCTATTTTTGTTTCGAGCTGTTCCTGCTGAAGATTTAGAGCAAGATGTCTTCTCAAGAGTCAGTCGAGGAGAGTCGGGTGTCCCATCCAACATCGGGGCCAAGAGCAAACAACAATGCTGACCACTTTGGGCCATCAACTGAGGAAGAGATGGAGGCTGACTTGAAAAGATAGATGCCATGGAGGAGATATAAACGCACGGCTAAGCTTGGGGGAGTGCCCCGGTATGGTATCACCATCACACTTTTATCTTTACTATTTTTCTTAGTTTGATCCTTTTGGCAATATCTTGATCTAGTAGAATAAAGTTTTAGTATGATCTAGTTTTCAGTTTTGCTTTATGATCCTTCTATGTAATTGAGTCCGTGAGCCATATATAATAAAGATTAGTGTTGAGTCAAGGGCTTGATTATCTTGCTATGATCTTGAGGGAATAAAATAAAAGAGAAGAAATAAAAAGAAATAAAGAGATCATATGGATCTTATGGAGAGTAATGACTTCACATATAAAGAGTATGATGAATAAAAGTTGTTGAAAGTTGACAAGTATAGTTTTGGTCATCGTTGCAATTAATAGGAAGTAATAAATAAAGAGAGGTTTTCACATATAAATATACTATCTTGGACATCTTTTATGATTGTGAGCACTCATTAAAATATGACGTGCTAAAGAGTTGATGTTGGACAAGGAAGATAACGTAATGGGTTATGTTTTCTTACATCTGAAATAAATTATATTGTCATGGATCATCCAACATGTTGAGCTTGCCTTTCCCTCTCATGCTGGCCAAATTCTATGCACCAAGTAGAGATACTACTTATTCTTCCAAATATCCTTAAACCCAGTTTTGCCCTGAGAGTCCACCATATCTACATATGGATTGAGTAAGATCCTTCAAGTAAGTTGACATCGTTGCAAGCAATAAAAATTGCTCTCTAAATATGTGTGAATTATTTGTGTGGAGAAAATAAGCTTTATACGATCTTGTGATGTGGAAGAAATAAAAGCGACGGACTACATAATAAAGGTCCATATCGCAATTGGCAATATAAAGTTACATTCTTTTGCATTAAGACTTCATGCATCCAACCATAAAAGCACATGACAACCTCTGCTTCCCTCTATGAAGGGCCTATCTTTTATTCTTGTCTTATACTCCATATAAGAGTCATGGTGATCTTCACCTTTCCTTTTTACATTTTATCCTTTGGCAAGCACAATGTGTTGGAAAGATCCTGATATGTATAGCTAATTGGATGTAAGTTTTCATGAACTATTATTGTTGACATTACCCTTGAGGTAAAAAGTTGGGAGGCAAAACTATAAGCCCCTATCTTTCTCTGTGTTCGATTAAAACTTCATACCCATAAGTATTGCGTGAGTGTTAGCAATTGTGAAAGACTAAATGATAGTTGAGTATGTGGACTTCCTGAAAAGCTCTTATATTGACTCTTTCCGATGTTATGATAAATTGCAATTGCTTCAATGATTGAGATTATAATTTGTTAGTTTTCAATGAAGTTTCTGATTCAAACTTGAGTATGTGAATGAATTGTTACTTTAGTATAAGAGATCATATGACAATATATGTATATGTTGTTGTTCTAAGAATGATCAAGATGCCCTCATGTCCGTATTTTATTTTTATCGACACCTCTATCCCTAAACATGTGGGCATATTTATCGATATTGGCTTTCGGTTGAGGACAAGCGAGGTATAAGCTTGAGGGAGTTGATACGTCCATTTTGCATCATGCTTTTATATTGATATTTATTGCATTATGGGCTGTTATTACACATTATGTCACAATACTTATGACTATTCTCTCTTATTTTACAAGGTTTACATGAAGAGGGGGAATGCCGGCAGCTGGAATTCTGGGCTGGAAAAGGAGCAAATATTAGATACCTATTCTGCACAACTCCAAAAGTCCTGAAACTTCACGGGAGCACGTTTCAGAATATATATAAAAAATTGGGTGAAAGAAGTACCAGAGGGGGGCCACCCACCGTCCACGAGGGTGGGGGCGCGCCCTTCCCCCCTGGGTGCGCCCCTGCCTCATGGGCCCCCTGGCAGCCCTCTAATGCCCATCTTTGGCTATATGGATTCTTTCTGGGAGGAAAAAATTTGTAAGCAAGCTTTTGGGAAGAAACTCCGCTGTCATGAGGCGGAACCTTGGAGGAACCAATCTAGGGCTCCGGTGGAGCTGTTCTGCCGGGGGAACTTCCCTCCGGGATGGGGAAATCATCACCATCGTCATCACCAATGATCCTCTCATCGGGAGGGGGTCAATCTCCATCAACATCTTCACCAGGACCATCTCATCTCAAACCCTAGTTCATCTCTTGTATCCAATCTTTGTCCCAAAGCCTCAGATTGGTACCTGTGGGTTGCTAGTAGTGTTGATTACTCCTTGTAGTTGATGCTAGTTGGTTTACTTGGTGGAAGATCATATGTTCAGATCCATTATGCATATTAATACCCCTCTTATTATGAACATGAATATGATTTGTGAGTAGTAACATTTGTTCCTGAGGACATGGGAGAAGTCTTTCTATAAGTTGTCATGTGAATTTGGTATTCGTTCGATATTTTGATGATATGTATGTTGTCTTTCCTCTAGTCGTGTCATGTGAACATCAACTACATGACACTTCACCATTGTTTGGGACTAGAGGAAGGCATTGGGAAGTAATAAGTAGATAATGGGTTGCTAGAGTGATAGAAGCTTAAACCCTAGTTTATGCGTTGCTTCGTAAGGGGCTGATTTGGATCCATATGTTTCATGCTATGGTTAGGTTTAACTTATTACTTATGTTGTAATTGCAGATGCTTGCAATAGGGGTTAATCATAAGTGGGATCCTTGTCCAAGGAAGGATAGTACCCAAGCACCGGTCCACCCACATATCAAATTATCAAAGTACCGAATGTGAATCATATGAGCGTGATGAAAACTAGCTTGACGATAATTCCCACGTGTCCTCGGGAGCGCTTTCCTTTATATAAGAGTTAGCCAGGCTTGTAATTTTCTACAAAAAGGATTGGGCCATCTTGTTTCACCTTATTTACTTTTACTATTTGTTACCCGCTATTAATTACCTTATCACCAAACTATATGTTACGGATAATTTCAGTACTCGCAGAAAATACCTTGCTAAAAACCGCTTATCATTTCCTTCTGCTCCTCGTTGGGTTCGACGCTCTTACTTATTGAAAAGGCTACGATAGATCCCCTACACTTGTGGGTCATCAGTGGTCGATAGAACTTGAGGGAATATTTGTTTAACCTTTAGCTCCTCGTTGGGTTCGACACTCTTACTTATCGAAAGAGGCTACAATTGATCCCCTATACATGTGGGTTACCATGTCCGCCATAGGGGATGTTTAGGATGACACTAGCCCCTAATCCGTCTAACATTTTAGAGCCATCAAAGTACATTACCCAGTTGGAGTATGTGTTGTACTCTTTAGGGAGTTCGGCTTCCATCCAGTCGGCGACAAAGTCGGCCAACACCTGAGATTTAATAGCTCGGTGTGGCTTGTATGTTATTTCAAATGTTAAGAGCTTGATAGCCGATTTGGCTATGCCGCCGGTGGCGTCCTGATTATTTATGATGTCATTGAGTGGTACTTTGGATGCCACTGTGATCGAACACTGTTGAAAGTAGTGTCGCAGCTTCCGGGATGCCATGAAGACCGCATATGATACCGTTTGATAGTGTGGGTATCGAGATTTGCATGGTGTGAGGACCGCCGATACATAGTACACTGGTTTCTAGAGTGGGAATTTGTGCCCCTCTTCCTCCCGTTCGACGACGAGTACGGCGCTCACCACCTGGTGGGTCGCAGATATGTAGAGCAACATAGGCTTACCAACACTTGGTGCGGTAAGGATTGGGTTGCTTGCTAACAAAGTTTTTATTTCTTCCAATCTGGCTATAGCCGCATCCGTCCATTCAAAGTGGTCGGTGCGTCGGAGTCGATAAAGTGGCAGCGCCTTTTCTCCAAATCTGGAGATAAAACGGCTTAAGGCTGCCACACACCCAGCTATTTTTTGGACCTGCTTTAAGTGTGTTGGTGTTTCCAATTGTGATAGGGCTTGGATTTTGGCTGGGTTCGCTTCGATTCCTCTATTGGAAACAATGAAGCCGAGTAGTTTTCCGGCTGGAACGCCGAAGACACATTTTTCCTGATTGAGCCGTATGTCATATGTTCGGAGGATGTCGAATGTGAGGCGTAGATCATCCACCAATGATTCAATTTGTTTAGTCTTGATGACTACATCATCCACATATTCCTCCACTATGTTGCCAATTTGCTTTTCCAGGCATGTTTGAATCATGCATTGGTAAGTGGCGCCAGTGTTTTTGAGCCTGAAAGGCATAGTGTTGAAGCAGAAAGGCCTGTACGCGGTAATGAATGTCGTTGCGGCCTGGTCGGACTTCATCATCTTAATTTGATGGTATCCGGAGTATGTGTCGAGGAAACACAATGAGTCGTGTCCTGCGGTTGCGTCAATGAATTGGTCAATGCGGGGCAGCAGGAAGGGGTCCTTGGGTCAAGCCTTATTGAGGTCTTTGAAATCAACACAGAGGCGCCAGGATTTATCCTTCTTCGGTACCATGACCAGGTTGGCTAGCCAGACCGGGTGCTTGATTTCTCTAATGAACCTAGCCTCAGGTAGTTTCGCTAGCTCTTCACCCATAGCTTGTCGTTTGCGCTCGAAAAAGCGCCACAACATTTGCTTGACTAGTTTGAACCCTTTTATTATGTTGAGGCTATGTTCGGCCAGTCGTCGTGGGATTCCGGGCATGTCCAAAGGATGCTAGGCAAAAATGTCCCAATTTTCACGTAGGAATGCTCGTAGGGTGGCGTCGATCGTCGGATCCAGTTGTGCTCCAATGGATGCTGTTTTGTGTGGATCCATCGGGTGCACTAGAAATTTGACTATTTCATCTGCTGGTTTGAAGGATGTGGATTTGGGCCTCTTATTGAGGATTAGATCGTCTTTGTCCACTGTGGAACGCAGAGTGGTTAGCTCCTCGGCCGTGAGGGCCTCGGATAGTGCCTCGAGAGCCCAGGATGCGGTTTTGTACTCAGCGCGGAGTGCAATATCCGGATCACTGGTGACAGTGATTACTCTGTTGGGCCCTGGCATTTTAAGCTTCCTGTACCTGTAATGGGGGATGGCTTGGAAGCGTGCGAAAGGCATCCCACCCCAAAAGGGCGTGATATCCACTATTGAAAGGGGCCACGTGGAAGAGCGACTCTTCGGACTTGTAGTTATCAGGCATGCCAAATACTACGTCGAGTGTAATTTTTCCCAAGCATCGCGCTTCTCGGCTGGGGATAATACCTCGAAAGGTGGTACTTCTTTGCTCGATGCGACTCTTGTCCATTTGCATTTTGTCAAGCGTATCTTCATAGATGAGGTTAAGTCAGTTGCCGCCATCCATGAGTACTTTGGAGAGTCGAAAGTCGTCCACAATTGGGTTTAAGACCAAGGCGGCTGGTGCTCGAACTGATCGGGACCTTGGTTCATCGTCGACGGTGAAAGTTATTGTCGTATCGTTCCAAGGGTTCATTGCAGTTACTTGGTTGACTTCAGCAAGGTCGCGGAGCACCCTTTTGCATCGATTAACTGAAGAAAAGGTCTCAAAGACTGTAAAGATGTTAAGATCGTCGTCCTCCGAAGAGTGCTTCTCTGGGGTAGTATTGGTGAGGATAACCTCGCCGCTCTTAGCCACTTATCGGAGTACCCAACATGCCCAAAGGCTATGCGTTGGTTTGATGCTCGGTGTCATATGTATCTGACATGGCTTGTCGAGTAGTTCGTCGATGACAGTTCTATGTCCCATGAAGGGCTTGTTTTTCTCATCAATAGGCTGATGATCGAGTGCCCCATAGGGGTGCATCCTTTTTGTCCATTCGGGGGGCTGCTTAAAGGCAGGAGGTTCCCACCACACTGTCTGGGCTTTCCTGGCGCTTTCCATTGCATAGTACTTCTGTACTATGTGTGCCAAATCTACAAAGTGTAGTATGCGGCGGCGGTTGAGGGCATTGAGAATTCCCTCGTCCGTACAGTTGCGGCAAAAAACTAAAACCGCGTCGTCATCACAACTATCTTTAATCTTGTTTTTAACGAGGAACCTGGCCCAGAAGTGATAGACCGTTTCCTGAGGTTGCTGTCATACATACATCAGGTTGCATATGTCCGTAGGACCTGAATTACTTGGGGAATATTGATTGTGGTGGGTGGGCAGGGTAAAATCCGCGTCCCGATTCACGATTGAGTCCAGTGCTTGAAGAGTCTCCGAGTTCGCTAGTTCAAGATCGGAAAGGTCCTGAGGACCTCCGGGCTCAATGCCTGATCATGTGTTCGGAGGACATACAGTCTCCTCCCGGGGATGGGTATCCGACTCGTGAGGCTCGGAGATCCGAACATAGCTAGTTTCTAACTTGGGGGAAGAATCGTTCTCGGCTCGTTCCTCGATGACTGCTACCAGATGGGTGACCGGCGGGGACTCGATTTCCCTCTGGTCGGCTTTAAGCCCAATCTGATCATAGTCTGTTGCGACCCCCAGGGCGGTGATGTGATCTAGCAACTCGTTTAAGGACGAGACATCTTTTGGATCCATCTTTTCGGAGTGTTCGAGGCTGATATGGAGATGATGTTTGGCGATTGTGGGTGCGCCGTTGGCTTGACGGCCGAGCGAGCGCCCATGGTAAAACCGCCGAGCTGGAGGACCTGTCCTGGAGTTAGGGCCCCTCCAAAAGTTATACCGTCATTAATGAAGAGGCGAGCCATCGATCCTTCTGTCGACAACACAAAGGAACTCTCAACGAAAGCACCAATGTCGGTGTCAAAATCAACCGATCTTGAGTAGGGGTCCCAAATTGTGCGTCTGAGGATCGAAGGTAATAAGGGACATAGGGAACATGGTGTTTACCCAGGTTCGGGCCCTCTTAATGGAGGTAAAACCCTACGCCCTGGTTGATTGTATTTGATGAGTATAAGGGTTACAAGATTTGATCTACCTCGAGATCATCATGGCTAAACCCTAGATGTCTAGCCCATACGAATTCTGATCATCCCTACGGACTAAACCCTCTAGTTTATATATACACCGGAGGGGTACAGAGTCGGTTTATAGGGGAAGGAAACAGTACATCAGGACTCTAATCTTGTCGTGCACGCATCCAGGAGTCCTTCCCGAACATGGGAATGATCTTCCGCTTTATCTACACGGCACATCAGCCCGACCCTTATCGAATAGGCCGAACATCTGAGGACCCCCGAATCCAGGTCTCCCTCAGTTATATCTTGATCTAGTAGAATAAGGTTTTTGGTATGTTCTAGCTTTGAGTCTTGCTTTATGTTCCCTCTATGTAATCGAGTCCGTGAGATATATAATAAAGAGTAGTTTTGAGTTAGGGGCTTTGCTTTCTTTCTATGATCTTAGGGAATTAAATAAAAGAAAGAACAAAAAGAAATAAAAAGATCATATATTGATCTTATGGAGAGTAATGACTTCACATATAAAGAGTATGATTAATAAAAGTTGTTGAGAGTTGACAAACATAGTTTTATTCATTGTTGTAATTAATAGGAAGTAATAAAAAAAGAGGTTGCACATATAAATATACTATCTTGGACATCTTTTTGTAATTGTGAGCACTCATTAAAATATGACATGCTAAAAGGTTGATGTTTGATAAGGAAGACAAGATAATGGGTTATGTTTTCTTATATCTGAATAGAAGTTATATTGTCATGGATCGTCCAACATGTTGAGCTTGCCTTTCCTTCTCATGCTAGCCAAATTCTTTGCACCAAGTAGAGATACTACTTGTGATTCCTGGTTTTAGGGGTTCTTGGAATCGTTCCGATGGTTTTGTGACGAGAACATTATTCTTGGCGCCTCCTGACATTTAGGGGTTGTGGCAGTGTCCCGGGGAGTTGAGCTCCGAGGTGTTGTCGTCACAATTTTATCGTTGTAGTTCTGGAATACCTGAGTTTAGTTTTGCCGACATCGAAAATCTCTTTTATGCAGTTGTTGGTGAGATAACCTAGACGCCACCTAGTACTGGGGCTGGAGTTCGAGAGTATTGCCATAACTCGTATAACGGATGCTTTTCGAAGGTTGAGGTAGATGATTTCCGAAGGTTTCTTGGTTATGTGTTGAAGGATGGATACAGCTGGATGTAGGATTTGCTAGTTTGGGTGAGATATTATGCTTCCCCTGTATCCCCAACACCTGATTGCATAACCGGAAAATTTTGGGAGTTTATAAGTGGGAATTCAAGTAGCTCTTAGGATATCTTTCCGACACATGTATGATATGAAATTGGGGTTCGACGTCTAGTGGTCCGCCTATCCACGGTTGGTTTTATAGTGGTCTCGTTGTGTCTTAAAGAGTCCTTGGCTATGCCGACTCGGGGATGCTTCATATGTCATGTGCACTGCCATGTACATGATGGTGCTATACGATCGAGCCCGTGTAGGCCCCACCACGAAAACTTCGGACGAAATCTCTATCATATGTTTGTTCCGGCTTATTCTGCAAGCCAATCCTTTGTTTTGTTTTGAGTTGTGGTATTCGAGTTGCTTCGAAGTCAAATGTTGATTCCATACCTTTCCTAAGCGGTGTTCTCATATTTCTATGTGAATACTAATCCTTCTTGATCATCGATGTGTCGTGTCAATCCTTGTCAACCGGTGTGCTTCTCCTCAAGTGGATCCGATCATTCCTACATTCGCGAGATCAATTCTCTAATTCTTTCCAACGGTGTTTGTTTCATCCGTCCGAAGTTGTCTTTGTTTTCCCACCCTCCCACCCTTTTTCTTCAAGGACTCAGACTTCTAATCAAGTATCCATTTTATTCATATGAAGTCTCTCCATTCCTTTCCGTTAATGTTCGTATCCGGTGATTCTCATGAAGATACTAACGGAGCCTCAAATTCATCCTTCTTCATTCTTTTTCTTCTTCGGTGGATCCAAATCAAGTTTTGGTGTTGATAAAATTCTTTTCCTTATTTCAAATACCTTCTCATGCCGGTGCTCATCATATTCATTCATTTCTCGCTATTCAATTATTCCGGAGTGCTAAAGATATCTCGGAAGGCTCGTCTTTTCCTTCAAGATCCGTTCAAAACTATTCCTGTAACGCCCCAAGACCGATGTGCCAGGTGTCTTCCAGTTATTCACTGTCGTTGCCATGTCTTTTGCTTGCGTGTTGCATCTTGTCATGTCATCATGTGCATTGCATCATCATGTTCCCAAAACCTGCATCCGTCTGAGTTTCCCCAGATCCGTCCGTTGTCCGTTCTGAGCCCAATCACACTCGAACACGCCCGCGACACGTCCGAAATATTTTTTTTATAAGTGGCTGGAGAATTTTCTCAGAATGGGATGAGAGTTGGCGTGTGGTCTTATTATAGCATAGACAGAGCGCTTGTCAAGTTTCGTCGCATTCGGAGCCCGTTTGACTGCCCAACCGCCATCTGTAGCGGCACCGTTGTCGGTTTATTCATCGGACGTTTTCAGTCTCCGGAAACCCGTGCCGGACTTCCCTCTCTTCTCTTCCCACAGCCCACCTAGGTCCAGCCTACCTCTCCTCATGTCCGGAACCGCCCGATCGCGATCGGAGGGTCAAGAAACCCCCCTCCTAACCCTAATCCTAGCCCCTTGTCCTATTTAAACCAACTCCCCTTCCATTTTGGGCAGCTACCTACCCCTTCCCCTAAAATTTCGTGCCCCCAATCATCTCCCAACCGCCTCCCACCTCCTTCTGCTCGTTTTCCGGCGAGCCCCAACCCTCCTCCACCACTTGGCAGCGAGCCACAGGCCGCGCCATCACCGGAAACCACCGTCCTGCTAATCCCCGCCTTCCACGTCGCCTCCGCGCGCCCGCCAGCCAGTCCCGCGCTGCCATGTGGCTTCACCACATCGCCCTAGCCGCTCCCAGCCGCGCAGACCCTCCAGGACCCAGATCGGGCCCTGGGAAGCCCATCGGGGCCCGAAACTCCGCCGCCTCGTGCCTGAGGATGCTCGTCCCCGAGCTCCCGCTCGACCCGGAAGCCGGTCGCGCTCACCGCCGCTACCTCCGGCGACCAGTCCTCCGGATCCGCCGCCGCCAATCCCAGGTCGCTCCGCCCCACTCTCCTTCCTACATCTCAGGGTCCTCTCCTCTCTATTCTCTTTGTCTCTCTCATCTTGCTCCTGCCATCCCAAGGGAGGCCGCCATGGACGAGCTCCACTTCGCCGTTTTCCCCGTCCCCGAGTGCCGCTGGCCACCTCCGTCACCGGATCTGGGATCCCCTTCGCCGGATCCATCCATTCGTGACCTCGCCGGAGCTCTTCCCCGCTGCGTCGTCATTCCACATAGCCGCCAGCAGCCGCCGAGCCATACTCATGCCTCTGCTTCGAGCAGAGGAGGACGAGCACCGCACGTGGGTCGCGCCTGGGCCGCCTCTGGATGCAGCACCTGCCCGACCTCCTCCTCCTGTTGGGCCTTGGCCCATGGGTGAGCCCCAGCACCCCTCCTTTTTTTCCTACAGCTGACCAACTTGCTTCAGTTTCGGCCCATTGGTATTTTTTTCCAGTGCGGCGATTTTCCTTTTATTCCAGCGAATTACAGTTTTACAGAAACCCCCTATTGTTCATGCATATTTTATCTCACAAACCGTGCATCGGATTAAAACAAACTTAATATGGGACTTGCTTAGAATTTTGTCTAGTTTCATAATATGTCATTTTCATCCATGTTTAAAATGTTTAAAATGCAGTTTGTTTAAATTTGCTTAAATAACTTGCTAAAATGATTTATTTCATAATTAAATAATCGTAACTCGGAATTTGATAAACTTTATATGTAAATGGGGTAGAAAAATGCATAGTTTAACATGGTAGCCCTACTTTGCATGTTTAACAACTAAAAAATATGGTTTAGGGCAGAACAGTACCAAACCTAGATATGCATATGGGGATTTACCGGAATTGTTGTTCGTTGTTTCCGGCCTCATTTAAACTTGCCTAGATAGGTAGATTTCATTTGCTTCACCCTCTTGCCATGTTTAACAACATTTAATATTATTGGGTACATAAACAAGATCGAACTAAATAAGTCACGTGGTGTTTCGTCAATATGCAATGGAGTTGCATATTGTGCTCCACTTAATTTGTAGGATTGTTTGTGCACTTTGCCATGCCATGCTTCATTAAACCGGACATGCCTCATACTTGATTGTGCATCATGCCATGTTCAGGTGTTGGTTGTTTACTATGTTGTGTGCTTCTTTCCGGTGTTGCTTCTTCGGGTTGGTTCCGATAACGTCGTGTCGTGAGGATTCGTTCGACTACGTCCGTTTATCTTCTTCATGGACTCGTTCTTCTTCCTTGCGGGATTTCAGGCAAGATGACCATACCCTCGAAATCACTTCTATCTTTGCTTGCTAGTTGCTTGCTCTTTTGCTATGCCTATGCTGCGATACCTACCACTTGCTTATCATGCCTCCCATATTGTTGAACCAAGCCTCTAACCCACCTTGTCCTAGCAAACCATTCTTTGGCTATGTTACCGCTTTGCTCAGCCCCTCTTATAGCATTGTAGTTGCAGGTGAATATTAGAGTTTGTTCCATGTTGGAACATGGATATTTTGTTGGGATATCACAATATCTCTTATTTATTTAATGCATATATATACTTGGTAAAGGGTGGAAGGCTCGGCCTTATGCCTAGTGTTTTGTTCCACTCTTGCCGCCCTAGTTTCCGTCATATCGGTGTTATGTTCCCGGATTTTGCGTTCCTTACGCGGTTGGGTTATAATGGGAACCCCTTGACAATTTGCTTCGAATAAAACTCCTCTAGCAAGGCCCAACCTTGGTTTTACCATTCGCCATCTAGCCTTTTTTCCTTGGGAGTCGCGCATCCCGAGGGTCATCTTTATTTTAACCCCCCCGGGCCAGTGCTTGTCTAAGTGTTGGTCCGAACTAGAGCCACTTGCAGCGCCACCTCGGGGAAACTTGAGGGCTGGTTTTAGCTGTACGTAGTGTTCATCCGGTGTTGCCCTGAGAACGAGATATGTGCAGCTCCTATCAGGATGTCGGCGCATCGGGCGGTCTTGCTGGACTTGTTTTACCTTTGTCGAGGATGTCTTGTAACCGGGATGCCGAGTCTGATCGGATTGTCTTGGGAGAAGGAATATCCTTCATTGACCGTGAGAGCTTGTGATGGGCTCAGTTGGGACACCCCTGCAGGGATTTGAACTTTTGAAAGCCGTGCCCGCGGTTATGGGCAGATGGGAATTTGTTAATGTCCGGTTGTAGAAAACCTGAAGTTGATCTTAATTAAAATACATCAACCGCGTGTGTAACCGTGATGGTCTCTTTCCGGCGGAGTTCGGGAAGTGAACACGGTGTTGGAGTTATGCTTGACATAGGTTGTTCTAGGATCACTTCTTGATCATAGTTGTTCGACCATGCTTTTGCCTTCTCTTCTCGCTCTCGTTTGCGTATATGTTAGCCACCAAATATGCTAGTCGCTTGCTGCAACTCCACCTCATACCTTTTACCCTTCCTATAAGCTTAAATAGTCTTGATCGCGAGGGTGTGAGATTGCTGAGTCCCCGTGATGCACAGATACTTCCAAAACCAGTTTGCAGGTGCCGATATTACCGACCAAGTGACACAACCGAGCTCATGGAGGAGCTTGATGAAGATCTCATTCATTGTGTTGTTTCGTTTCAGTTGATCAGTAGTGGAGCCCAGTTGGGACGATCGGGGATCTGTGTAGCTTTTGGGGTAGTCTTCTTTTATTTCGGTTCCATAGTCGGACCTTGATTGTATCTGGTTGATGTAATGCTTTATTCATGTATTGTGTGAAGTGGCGATTGTAAGCCAACTATGTATCTTTTTCCCTTATGTATTACATGGGTTGTGTGAAGATTACCTCATTTGCGACATTGCTTTCAATGCGGTTATGCCTCTAAGTCGTGCTTCAACACGTGGGAGATATAGCCGCATCGAGGGTGTTACAGCGCGCCCCCTTCCTTGTGGGCCCCCTGGCAGGCCTCCAGTGCCTATCTTTTGCTATATGGTGTGTTTTGACCTAGAAAAAATTAGAAGGAAGTTTTCGGGACGAAGCACTGTCGTCTCAAGGAGAAACCCGCACTAGTACGTGTCGGTGCTATACAAACAGTTTTTAACCCCTTTCCACGACGGCATTTGGAACCGTCGCCTAGTGAGTGACGGCGATAGGGGGTCCTTCCCACACGACCCAGAAATCATCGGGGATAGGGACCCTATAGTACTCCTACTCATTTCTGCTAGCATTGCCATCGCAGTGGGTATTCTGTGGTGCTATGTTTATGATGTGCGGCCCATCACAAATGGTTCACTATTAAGAAGATTAGCTAATCGTCGTACGAGTGTCGGACACGATTACAAAGCGTCGGACCATTGTAACATCATCATACACGACAACTATCGCGCACACTATTCTATGGTGCAACGTTTACGATGCATACTTCATCAGAAACAGTTCATGGTTGTGAATCATGTACGATAAGGCAACTAACACAAACGTTTAGTTTGCCCACACCGTTTGTGACATTGTCTGACATCGCACACGCTTTGCAAACGGCAACAGTGTGCATGCTTGCACACATTTCCTCTCTGTGAACCATCTCGGATTATGGTGTATATCACAAATGTTTGTGTTTTACCAACCGTTGTGCCGTAACGACCTGGAGGGCGTAATTTCACCGTAATTTAATTGCTGCTATTTCAAATTGTATCGGATTTGAATTTGAATTTGAATGTATGCTACAGCTTTATTCATATCCACCAGGTTCAAAAAACCAATGCATTATTCGATTCATAGATACATATGTTCAAGAATTACATAAGAACCAAATAAAGAATGATGAATCACAATTGTATACTTGTACTATTAAATACGGTAAAGAAAGAGGTGAAATACATTCTGGTTGCTAAACAAGGTGAAGCGGAATGCCCATATTGTGCCCTCCTCCATGCAGAAGGCACGCACGACTCTAGTCCAACCCCTTGTGATGGCCGACCACCCATCCTTCACGGTCTTCATGAAAACTTCTGACTAATCATCGTGTTTTGGTAGAAATACTTTAACCTTGCATGCCCACCAATCATGTAGTTTGAGAGGTAATCTTGAGTAAACTGCTTTCGCAACCACCGCAAAGGAAAAGGATTCAGACATTGCCATCTAACACAACTCATTATGGGCAGTAAAAAGAAGGCTGCAAAGTTCTTACTTACCATCCTGTAATTCACTATTGTCTTGGATAAAGTGTATACAAATAGTTTAATTGCCATCTTTGGACCCATTTTACTAACAATCTTTATCAGCTTCCTCACTTGATGCCGCTTCATCGATATCTCATTGCCCCATATGCAGAAAGGGTCGAAGCGTGGATATTTACCAATGTCATATGTACCTAAAAGCACCAAGTTAATATTAGAAGCTAAACAACAATTGCACTATGATGTAGTACAACACTCTTTTATAGTACTCCCTCCGTTCCTAAATATTTGTCTTTCTAGCGATTTCAACAAGTGACTACATACGGAGCAAAATGAGTGAATCTACACTCTAAAATATGTCTATATACATCTATATGTGGTAGTCCATTTGAAATCTCTAAAAAGACAAATATTTATGAAGCGATCCGCCCTCAAACGGTCAAATATCTGTGTATAGCTGTCATCCCTGGATCGGTAATGCTGACACACACAATACTTGAAGGATTTATAACAGAGTTCAATCACACACTTATTACATCGAATGTCTCAAAGAGAGTACCTATTACAATAATATGGCTGAAGGCCATCTAATGAATATAACAGCGGAAGGCTTCGAAGGTAAAATGAGTCCATCAACTCCAAAGGCATAGCTGAGTGCAAGACAATGACATAGCGCACCTTACTCTTCGTCCGAAAAGTCTGCAACATAATATGTTGTAGCCCGAAACGGGTCAGCACATGGAATATGCTGGCAAAATAACACGGTATAGCAATGAACATGTAGCAGCTATAACTATATGCATATTTGGCTAGTGGAGGCTTTATGGTTATTTTTGCAGAAAGCTATTTTTCCCTACAACAAAGGAATAAATTTTTATTTAACTACAAATTTGTTGAAAACATTAAGAAGTTTCCTCCAAATCAATCCCAAATTAAGTAATCATCAACCCAACAATTAATTTAATTAACAGAGTGACGAGATCAAATCAATAATTCAAGTGCCAGATACTCAAGATGTTCATAACCGGGGACACGGCTAACCATGATTAGTTTATACACTCTGCATAGGTTTGCGGACTTTTCCCCACAAGACTCGATCTCCTCCATTGGATTTCACGCACTACATGGTGTTTGAGAAATGGACTACCGAGACACAATCTTTTAGAAGCATTAACTCTTTACTCTGGGTAGACAATACCACCTACATCCCCTGCATCTGCTAGCCTACCACTTAAAGAGGTCACACAACTTACTCAACTATGCCAGAGCCCATAATGGCTTGTGGCTGCACACGGAATTTTCTAGCATGAATAATCTTACGATCCCTTTGAGCTTGGGTGGCAAAACATAGGATGATCACACGAGTACTCCGGGATATCCCAGGACAACACTAGATTGCTCCGGGTGCCCAGACAACCACTGGGTGCTCCAGGGTGCCTCAACCAATCCACCCAGATGTGTATTAAAGTAGCTACCTTAAGTTTAACCATTAATTAAAACCCTCACATATGTCATGAATCACTCAAACCCAAACCACGTCTACGAGCATAGCATGGCAATATAAGCATAACGTAAAAGTAACTCCTAGGGTTTGAATAAAGATAATAGGTTCTACCTCATCACTATTTCGCAATAACCACAAGTATTCAAGTCCTAACCATGCAGTGTTTGAGGATTGAGACTAATGCATAAAAACTGGGTAATAAGGGGGTATGATCAAAGTGTTACTTGCCTTGCTGACGATCTAAAAACCCTAGTGACTCGTAGTAGCACGCTTCGCACTCTGAAAAATATATCGCAAACAAACGATAGCATAGATTAGCACTCAAACAATAGATTCAAATGTAAAGTCAATAGAAAAGATCCAAATCGAAAGTTCAAGAGAAGAGCTTCGATTTGCTAAAAAATCAATCGAATCGGAGCTACAAAACTTAAACTGCGGCCAAAAGAAGTTCAAATTCAAATCTGCTTGCAACCAAATTTTAAATTGTCAAAATCATATTCAAGTTGTTTAACTCGAAAGAGGGGTTTGATACGAAGATTTTGGCGTTGGTTTCACTGGATTTGGACAAACGAGCAAAAAGTTGCGAGCGATTGAAGATCATGGGCTAATCTATGATAAAAATAATCATGGATAGGTCCCTGGTAGAAAAATAAAATAAAAAGAAAAACACTAATGAATGAACGTTCACTAATGGGCGAGTGTGTTCGCTAACAGGGACGTTCGGGTGAACGTTCGCTAATTAGCGAAACCAAAAAAAAACTAATCGATCTAACGGAAAAAAACTAGGGCGACGATTTTGTCGGTTTTTTACCGGTTCTTGAAAACCGGCGGTCGGCGGAGAGATCCGGCGGGACGGGCGGCTTCGGTGACGGCAGCGTAATTCGGCGGGGCGGCGAGGTCCAGCGACGGCGGCGCAAGGCGGCGACATGGCTGCGGGCGGCGGCGGTATGCGGCGTGACAGCGAGCGGGCGGCGGCGGCGGCTGCATGGGCTAGTGGCGGCTGCGGTGGTGCGACGGCAGGGTGGGGAGGGTGGCGGGGCCTCGGCCCTATTTAAAGAGGCCGGGGGCTTGCGCGAGGGGCCGACGCGGGGTGGAGTCTGACTCAGACTCCTCCTCGGCGTCCATCCCACGCACGGCGGTGACAGGAGGAAGCCGGCGGTGCTGTGGCTTCGGCCCGGCTCGGCTGGGCCTTTGGCCCAGTCGGGCGGAAACTTTTATCTAAATAAATTCCGCCGAAGAAAAAAATCGTAATAAAATATAAAAAACTAAAAATGCCAAGAATAATTTTCACCGTCTAAATAAAATATTTAGAGCAAAGTGAACATGTTTCTGGCCTAAAAATACAATTTTCAAAAATGCATATTTTTCTAATTCAAATAAAATATATATTTGATTTTATAATTTTACCTCCAATATTCCCCTCTTTTTGAAGAACTCATATTATCTTCCCTCTCTTATTTTTAATATTGGAAATAATTGGAGAGAAAAATATTAAAATCAAAATGATCCCTCTTTTCCAATTTGAGAAAAAGTCAAATATGATAATAAATGAAATCCCCAACTCTCTCCTTGGATCCTTGAGTTGCTTATGATTTCTAGGATCACAAACAAGATGCAATTAAAATATGATATGCATATGATGACCTATGTATAACATCTAAATTGAAAATTGGGATGTTACAAACCTACCCCCTTAAGATGAGTCTCGCCCTCGAGATTCGGGTTGGATAGAAAATAGGTGTGGGTGGTCTTTCCGTAGGTCTTCTTCTCGCTCCTAGGTGGCTTCCTCCTCGGTATGGTGGCTCCACTTAACTTTGCAAAACTTGATAACCTTGTTGCGTGCTACTCGGCTGGCAAACTCAAGGATCTTGACGGGTTTCACCTCGTAGGTTAGATCACTCTCCAACTGTATTGCTTCTAGGGGCACTGTATCTCTCAGAGGAATATTGGCCACTCAGTATGGCATTTCGTCAACTGGGAAACGTGAACACATCGTGAACTCCAGACAAACCTTCGGGTAACTCCAACTTGTAGGAAACCTCTCCCATACGTTTCAAAACTCGGTATGGTCCTACAAATCTCGGGGCTAACATTCCCTTAACTCCTCGGAGTGGTGACACACGAAGATACACTCGATCTCCAATTTCATAGACTACCTCCTTGAGTTTAGTATCTACATAACTCTTCTGCCTGGACTGGGCTATCTTCAGTCTATCTCGAATCAACTTGACCTTCTCTTCGGACTCCTTAATTAAATCCGGTCCAAACAACCGACGGTCTCCAACTTCATCCCACATTAGCGGTGTCCTGCATCTCCTTCCATACAAGGCTTCAAAAGGGGCCATCTTCAAACTAGCCCGATAACTGTTGTTGCATGAGAACTCTGTGTAAGGTAAATTTTCATCCCAACTAGATCCATAATCTAGCGCACAAGCTCTTAACATGTCTTCCAGAATCTGATTAACTCTCTCTATCTGTTCATCGGTCTGCGGATGAAAAGTTGTACTGAACTCTAGCCTGGTACCCAAAGTCTGGTGCAACTGATTCTAGAACTTCGAACTAAATTGTGTTCCTCTATCTGATACGATGGTCCTTGGAACTCTGTGCAGACATACGATCCAGGTCATATATACATCTTGGCCAACTTCGCACTCGTGTAAGTGGTTTTCACTGGGATAAAGTGAGCTACCTTATGTAACACCCACAATGCGGCTATATCTCCCACGTGTCGGAGCACGACTTAGAGGCATAACCGCATAGTAGGCATGTCACAAGAGGGGTAATCTTTACACATCCCATGTACTGAATAAGAAAGGGATAAAGAGTTGGCTTACAATCGCCACTTCACACAATACATAAATATAGCATACATCATCCAGAAAACAATCAAGGTCCGACTACGGAACCAAACTAAAGAAAGACAACCCCAAATGATAGATCCCCAATCGCCCCAACTGGTCTCCTCTACTGATCATCCGAAAAAGACACATAGTAACGGCCCGAATCCTCATCGAACTCCCACTTGAGTTAGGTGGCGTCCCCTGCACTGGCATCATCGGCACCTGCATCTATTTGGAAGTATCCGTGAGTCATTGGGACTCAACAATCTCACAGCCTCGCGATCAAGACTATCTAAGCATAAAGGTAGGAAAAAGGGGTAGTGAGGTGGAGCTGCAGCAAGCACTAGCATATAGGGTGGCTAACTTACGCAAAAGAGAGCGAGAAGAGAGGCAAAGCACGATCGAGAAGCTAAAATGATCAAGAAGTGATCCTGAAGCTACTTACGTTCAAGCATAACACGAAACCGTGTTCTCTTCCCGGACTCCACCGAAAAGAGACCATCACGGCTACACACATGGTTGATTCATTTTAATTAAGTTAAGTTTCAAGTTTTCTACAATCGGATATTAACAATTTCCCATCTATGCATAACCGCGGGCATGGCTTGCGAAAGTTCAAAACCCTACAGGGGTGTCCCAACTTATCCCATCACAAGATCTCACGGTCAACGAAGGATATTCCTTCTCCCAGGATGATCCGATCAGACTCAGAATCCCAGTTACAAGAAATTTCGACAATGGTAAAACAAGACCAGCAAAGCCGCCCGAATGTGCCGACAAATCCCGATAGGAGCTACACATATCTCATTCCTAGGGCACACCGGATGAGCCAGGCGTCGGGTTGGCATAGACCTTGGTTGCCCAGGGGCACCGGACATCGCTCAGGTTGGACCAACACTTAGAGAATCACTGGCCCGGGGGTTTAAAATAAATATGACCCTTGAGTCCGTGAAACACAAGGGAAAAAGGCTTAGGTGGCAAATGGTAAAACCAAGGTTGGGGCTTGCTGGAGGAGTTTTATTCAAGGCAAACTGTAAGGGGTTCCCATAACACCCAACCGCGTAAGGAACGCAAAATCAAGGAACATAACACCGGTATGATGGAAAACTAGGGCGGCAAGAGTGGAACAAAACACTAGGCATAAGGCCGAGCCTTCCACACTTTACCAAGTATATAGATGCATTAAAGTAAACAAGATATAATAATGATATCTCAACAATATCCATGTTCCAACACGGAACAAACTCCATCTTCACCTGCAACTAGCAACGCTATAAGAAGGGCTGAGCAAAGCGGTAACATAGACAAACAACAATTTACTAGGAAAGGTGGGTTAGAGGCTTGACATGGCAATATGGGAGGCATGATATAGCAAGTGGTAGGTATCGCGGCATAGGAATAGACAGAGCAACTAGCAAGCAAAGATAGAAGTGATTTCGAGGGTATGGTCATCTTGCCTGCAAAGTTCTCCGAGTTGACGAAAGCATGATCCTCGTAAGCGTACTCAACGGGTTCCTCGATCACGCACTCGTCTCCCAGCTCTACCCATGACAAGAACACAAGCAAAGGAAACAACAATCAACCATGGTGCAATGCGCAAGCAACATGATGCAAAACATGGCATGATATGCGGGATGTGATATGTAATGCATATGCGTGCTTCGGAAGGGAAAGAATGAACCAGACATCAACTTGAAAAAACCAAGTGCGTCGCTGGAAAGATGAGTTGATTTCAGTCGAAATCGATATAAAGATCACCGGGATCGGATGCACGGTTTGCAAATGGCAAGCAAAACAAGAATGGCACAATTCTTCGATTAACAACACGATGCCATCTAGAATGCAACAAGAAACTAAGCTACTGCACTCCAACGTCGTAGCAACAAAGCATAGGGCAGTCATCTACTCAAGATGCTTGACAAAAGATGAACACTGACCTGTGGGTAAATCACAAAAGAGCAGGTTCAAACAAGCATGGCAAAAGTGCAAAGGATAACAGCATCACAGACTTGGTGAAAATAACAACATGCCAGGAATTAACATCAGGAAGACATGTTTAGAGAAAGATAAAAACATGCTACAGGAACATATCATATCAAAACAAGGCATGGAATGAATCTAATCAAAGCATAGAACAAAAGTCCCTTACTGATCAAGAGCCAAAAAGGCACAGAAGATATTATGGCACCCATGTAAACATAGCAAGTTCCCTTAACAGATTCAAACTTAGCAGAAAAATGAGCATGGCATAAACAAAATTATGAATGCCTCTTTGCGAGCTCGATTCACTCATCACAAAGCATTGCATGACAAACTAAGCATACTACCGGCAAGAAGACAGGAACATATCATATGCAGTACACAACAATTGTAGCAAAAATGACAAATGCTCATACTCTGCTAAGAATCAACACCTAACAATTTATAGCACGCTTGCATCAACGATTTAGGCATCAAGATGGACTCAAACAAGCATGTCACAATGGAACAAAATGAAGATCACATCATGATGAACATTTTCATATATCATGCATGCAAAACAGATCTATGGATGAGGAGTTATGGCATGACGAACATGGCCTGAAATTGTAGCAGAAAAGGACTTAGAGAGAATTTTGGACCTCCAGATCTAGGGTTCTTCGTGCGCAGGGATCGAGGTTGGATGGGAATCTCGCCGGAATTGACGCTGTGGTGGCCGGAGAAGCGAGGGAAGGCCGGGCGAGGCGGGTCCGGGCCGGATCTCGCCGGATCCAGTCGGATACTATCGTGGGGCGCTGCAGGGAGGCGACGCAGGCGACGGGCGGCGGGGTCAGTGATGGAGGCGGTGGACGGCGGCCGTACGGCGGTGTGGCACACGCTGGCGGCGGCGTCGAGCGGCGGAAGGCGCCGGGCGGTGCGCAGCCGGGAGGAGAGGCGGCGGCGGGGCGCGGCCCGGTTGGCGCATGGGAGGGCCGGCGGCGAGGGGGCAGCGGGCGCGCCACGAGGCAGGCCGCGATTTGATGGTGGCGGCAGCGCGGACGTGTCCGACTCGGAGGACGTGTCCGGCAGCGCGAGGAAAGAGAGAGCTAGGGTTAGACCCGAAATTTCGGAGGATATCACATATATATAGGTAGGGGGAGGTAGGAGTGTCCAAATGGAGTGCAGTTTTTGGCCACGCGATCGTGATCCAACGGCGGAGGACATGGGATAGGTCCGGATGAGTTATTGGTCCGTTTTGGAGGGGTGTTGGGCTGCAACACACCCGAGGCCTTTACGGTTCCCCGGTTAACCGTTGGAGTATCAAACGGACTCCAAATGGCACGAAACTTGACAGGCGCTCTACCGGTGGTGTACCAAGGCCGCTTGGCAAATCTCGGTCCATTCCGAGAATGTTTAACACCTGCTCATGAAAAGAGACAAAAGGGGGTGCTGGAGGACGTAGGAGTGTCGGATTGCAAAACGGACAACAGGGAAAATGCTCGGATGCATGAGACGAACACTTGTGCAAATGCAATGTAGATGATTACATGATATGAAATGCATGACATGAACAAAATGCAAAACGAAGACAAGACCCAACCACGAAGGGAAAATAATAACTTAGAGCCGAAAATGGCAAGAGTTGGAGTACAAATATGGTAAGTTACACACAGGGTGTTACAACACTCCACCACTACGAAAGGATCTCGTCCTAAGATCTAGGACTGAAAGAACTCCGGATATTCGGAACGGAGGTGGTCCTCGCGTTCCCAGGTGGCTTCTTGGTCGGAATGATGTGACCATTTCACTTTCAGGAATTTGATAGACTTGTTGCGAGTCTTGCACTCAGTTTCTTCAAGGATAGCAACGGGATGCTCATGATAAGACAGGTCTTCTTGGAGTTCAATCTCTTCGAAAGTTGATGGTGCGGTCAAGAGTCTTGAAGCACTTGTGAAGCTGAGACACGTGAAACATGTCGTGCACCTTTGTAAAGTTGGATGTAAGCTCAAGTTGATAGGAGAGGTCGCCTCTTTTGCCAATGATCTTGAAAGGACCCACGTGTCTAGGGGCAAGCTTACCTTTGATACCGAAGCGATGAGTACCTTTCATTGGAGAGACGCGGAGGTAGACATGGTCTCTGATCTCGAAAGCCAAGTCACGATGCTTGCTATCATAGTAACTCTTCTGGCGCGATTGCGCGGATTTGATATTTTCACGGATGACTTTACACATTTCTTCACCTTCTGTGATTAAGTCATTGCCAAGAAGTTGGCGCTCACCAGTCTCTGACCAATTAAGAGGAGTACGACACTTTCTTCCATAGAGAATCTCGAATGGGGCCTTGCCCGAGCTTGCTTGGAAGTTGTTGTTGTAGGAGAACTCGGCATATGGAATACAATCTTCCCACTTCATACCGACAGAAATGACACAAGCCCTGAGCATATCTTCAAGAATTTGATTGACTCGCTCGACTTATCCACTAGTTTGAGGATGAAAGGCTGTGCTGAAGCGAATGTTGGTGCCCATGGCCTTCTGAAAGGAGTCCCAGAACTTAGAAGGAAAGATGCTCCACGATCTGAAGATATCAACTGTGGAATGCCGTGCAAAGAGACAATCCTGGAGGTGTATAGCTCTGCCAACTGAGCTGATGTGATAGATTCTTTGATAGGAAGAAAATGAGCCACTTTTGCAAGCTTGTCGATGACAACAAAGATAGCATCATTTCCACGTTTGGACTTGGGAAATCCAGTTACGAAGTCCATCTCAATATGATCAAACTTCCATTTTGGAATGGGAAGAGGTTGGAGGAGACCAGCTGGTCGTTGGTATTCTGCTTTCACACTTCTATAGACATCACATTCATTCACGAACTGAGCAATTTCTCGATTCATTCGAGTCCACCAATAGGACTGCTTGAGGTCATGGTACATCTTTGTACTACCAGGATAAATGGATAGAAGGGAATTGTGAGCCTCGTTCATGATGACTTTATGTAGATCACCCTTAGGAACCACAATTTGATCCTCAAAGAATAGATTATCTTTGTCATCAAGGCGATAGCTCTTGTACTTGGGTTGGCTCTTGGCAATCCCATTTTTCACCTTCTTCACCATGGCATCAAGAAGTTGTGCCTCACGAGTTTGATCTTCCAAAGTAGGAGAGACTTGGAGATTGGCAAGAAATCCTTGAGGAACAACTTGGAGATTCATCTTGCGGAAAGCTTCACAAAGGTCCGGTTGAAAGGGCTTGAGAATCAAACTGTTGCAGTAAGCCTTCCTGCTCAAAGCATCTGCAATGACATTGGCCTTTCCTGGAGTGTATTCAATACTCGGATTGTACTCTTGAATCATTTCAACCCAACGAGTCTGCCTGAGGTTGAGGTTGGGCCGAGTGAAGATGTACTTGAGGCTCTTATGATTAGTGAAGATGTCCACTTTCCTTCCCAACAAGAGATGTCTCCATGTCAAAAGAGCATGGACAACTGCCGCCAACTCGAGGTCATGAGTGGGGTAGTTCTTTTCGTTGGGCTTCAACTGGCAAGAGGTATAAGCCACAACTTTCTTCTCTTGAATTAACATAGCACCGAGACCTTGTAGGGAGGCATCACAGAAAACTTGGAATGGTTTGGATTCATCAGGAGGAGTCAGAACTAGAGCTGTGACTAACTTCTCCTTGAGGGTGTTGAAAGCGATGTCACATAAAGGCGTCCAGACATACTTGACATGCTTCAGGAGGAGGTTGGAAAGAGGCTTCGCGATCTTAGAGAAATTCTCAATGAATCTTCGACAATAGCTTTCAAGCCCAAGAAAGTTGTGTAGCTGCTTCACATTCTGAGGCGGTTCCCAATTCACAATTGCAGACACCTTCTCAGGATTAATAGCAATGCCCTTGGCGGAGATGATATGGCCAAGGTAGAGAACCTCATCGAGCCAAAACTCACACTTCGAAAACTTCGCATAGAATTGATGTTCTCTGAATTTGTCCAGCACCAATCTCAAGTGTTTGGCATGATCCCCCTTGTTCTTGGAAAAGACCAAAATATCATTGAGATACACCAAGATGAAATCATTTGTGTAATAGTTGAAGATGAAGTTCATCATGCGAGAGAACGTTGGAGGAGCATTGACAAGGCCGAAAGACATGACAGTATATTCATAAGAACCATAGCTTGTTCTGAATGCTGTCTTGGGAATATCTTGTTCACGAATGTGAATCTGATGATAACCCATACGGAGGTCAAGCTTGGAGAAAACTTGAGCACCTTTAAGTTGCTCGAAAAGCTCATTGATGTTGGGAAGTGGATACTTGTTCTTAATTGTATTCTTGTTCAATGGGCAGTAGTCGACACAAAGTCGGTCCGTGCCATCCTTCTTCTTGACAAAAAGAACACCACAACCCCATGGAGAAGAACTCGGTCAGATCAGACCCATACGCTCTTGTACATCGAGTTGTTTCTTTAGCTCCTTCAACTCTTCTGGTCCAAGCTTGTAAGCACGTTTGCAAACAGGTTCCATGCCTGGCTCAAGATCGATGACGAATTCAACTGGCCGGTGAGGAGGCATTTCTAGAAGCTCTTCTAGAAAGACGTCTTGATATTCACAAACGATTGGAATCTGAGACATGGCATTCAACTCGCCCTTCTCATTGAGAGACAACATTCGAATGGTATCATCACGAGCGGCATAGATGATCACATCCTCAGACGAGTGTGTCAATTGAATCTACCTGGCAGCACAATCAAGATGAGCCTTGTGCTTAGAAAGCTAGTCCATGCTGAGAATTAGATCAATATCCGAGTTACCAAGAACAATTGGAGAGGACAGAAATTTATAGTCACGCATCTTGATAGAAACATTTGTAACCATTGAGCTTGCATTCATGAATTTACCCGGAGAGACAACTGATAACTGCCTGGGCAAAATCTTGGAAAAGCAACACATGCTTCGATGCAAATGGTCTTGAAATGAAACAATGCGACGCACCAGTATCAAAAAGGAATTTTGCAGGAATGTCATTAACAGGAAGATTACCCATGATCACTTCTGATACCAACTTGTAACACTCATGATGCGGCTATATCTCCCACATGTCGGAGCACGACTTAGAGGCATAACCGCATAGTAGGCATGTCGCAAGAGGGGTAATCTTTACACATCCCATGTACTGAATAAGAAAGGGATAAAGAGTTCGAGTTGGCTTACAATCGCCACTTCACACAATACATAAATATAGCATACATCATCCAGAATACAATCAAGGTCCGACTACGGAACCAAAATAAAGAAAGACAACCCCAAATGCTAGATCCCCGATCGCCCAACTGGGCTCCTCTACCGATCATCCGGAAAAGACACATAGTAACGGCCCGAATCCTCGTCGAAGTCAACTTGAGTTCGGTAGCGTCCCTTGCACTGGCATCATCGGCATCTGCATATGTTTGGAAGTATTTGTGAGTCACGGGGACTCAGCAATCTCACACCCTTGCGATCAAGACTATTTAAGCTTAAAGGTAGGAAAAAGGGGTAGTGAGGAGGAGTTGCAGCAAGCACTAGCATATAAGGTGGCTAACTTACGCAAAAGAGAGCGAGAAGAGAGGCAAAGCACGGTCGAGAAGCTAAAATGATCAAGAAGTGATCCTGAAGCTACTTACGTTCAAGCATAACACGAAACCGTGTTCTCTTCCCGGACTCCGCCGAAAAGAGACCATCACGGCTACACACACGGTTGATTCATTTTAATTAAGTTAAGTTTCAAGTTTTCTACAATCGGATATTAACAAATTCCCATCTGCCCATAACCGCGGGCACGGCTTTCGAAATTTCAAAACCCTGCAGGGGTGTCCCAACTTAGCCCATCACAAGCTCACATGGTCAATGAAGGATATTCCTTCTCCCAGGACGATCCGATTAGACTCGGAATCCCGATTACAAGACATTTCGACAATGGTAAAACAAGACCAGCAAAGCCACACGAATGTGCCAACAAATCCTGATAGGAGCTGCACATATCTCATTCTCAGGGCACATCGGATGAGCCAGACATTTGGTTGGCATAGACCCTGGTTGCCCAGGGGGCGCCGGACATCGCTCAGGTTGGACCAACACTTAGAGAAGCACTGGCCCCGGGGTTTAAAATAAAGATGACCCTTGAGTCCGCGAAACCCAAGGGAAAAAGCTTAGGTGGCAAATGGTAAAACCAAGGTTGGGCCTTGCTGGAGGGGTTTTATTCAAGGCGAACTGTCAAGGGGTTCCCATAACACCCAACCGCATAAGGAACGTAAAATCAAGGAACGTAACACCGGTATGACGGAAAACTAGGGCGGCAAGAGTGGAACAAAAGACCAGGCATAAGGCCGAGCCTTCCACCCTTTATAAAGTATATAGATGCATTAAAGTAAACAAGATATAATAATGATATCCCAACAATATCCATGTTCCAACACGGAACAAACTCCATCTTCACCTACAACTAGCAATGCTATAAGAGGGACTGAGCAAAGCGGTAACATAGCCAAACAACGGTTTGCTAGGAAAGGTGGGTTAGAGGCTTGACATGGCAATATGGGAGGCATGATATAGAAAGTGGTAGGTATCGCGGCATAGAAATAGAGCGAGCAACTAGCAAGCAAAGATAGAAGTGATTTCGAGGGTATGGTCATCTTGCCTGCAAAGTTCTCTAAGTTGACGAAAGCTTGCTCCTCGTAAGCGTACTCAACGGGTTCCTCGATCACGCACTCGTCTCCCTGCTCTACCCAAGGCAAGAACACAAGCAAAGGAAACAACCACAGTGCAATGCGCAAGCAACATGATGCAAAACATGGCATGATATGCGGGATGTGATATGTAATGCATATGCGTGCTTCGGAAGGGAAAGAATGAACCAGGCATCAACTTGGAAAAACCAAGTGCTCCACTGGAAAGATGAGTTGATTTCGGTCGAAATCGATATAGAAATCACCGGAATCGGATTCACGGTTTGCAAATGGCAAGCAAAACAAGAATGGCACAATTCTGCGCTTAACAGCACGATGCCATCTAGAATGCAACAAGAAATTAAGCTACTGCACTCCAACATAGCAACAAAGCATACGACAGTCATCTACTCAAGATGCTTGACAAAAGATGAACACTGAGCTGCGGCTAAATCACACAAGAAGAGGTTCAAACAAGCATGGCAAAAGTGTAAAAGATAACAGCATCACAGACTTTGTGAAAATAACATGCCAGGAATTAACATCAGGAAGACATGTTTAGAGCAAGCTAACAACATGCTACAGGAACATATCATAGAAAAACAAGGCATGTCATGAATCTACTCAAAGCATAGAACAAAAGTACCTTACTGATCAAGAGCCAAAAAGGCACAAAAGATATTATGGCACCCATGTAAACATAGCAAGTTTCATTAGCAGATTCAGACTTAGCAGAAAACCGAGCATGGCATAAACCGAATTATGAAGGCCTCTTTGCGAGCTCGATTCACTCATCACAAAGCCTTGCATGGCAAACTAAGCATACTACCAGCAAGAAGACATGATCATAAGGCTAACCATGGAAAGAACAAGTTAATAGCATTCTTGGATCAACTACAACAACCATGGCAAAATTGATTAACATGTAAACAATCTGCCAGGAACATTTTATAGCAAAAGCAGAGCAAGATTAAGTCATGCTAGGGCACTCCATAAATGCAAACAGGAGCATTGATGGATAGAGCGCAACAATATGTCCAAATCATCATTACTGAAGATACTCAAACAAAGCATCGATCTCTCTGTAGCAACATGAATACATGGCATAAAAATAACAGCAGGGAAATGACTTCGTGAAATCCCAAGTCCCTGAAATCAGCAATATCACGAGAGCTACTTTGATTGCTTGTTCTACTCACCACGAAGTTCACAAAAATACATGGGATACACCCCTGTAAGATGGCATGGCATAGCCCAAAACACATGTAGAGCTCAAGTCCATATGCAACACACAACAATTGTAGCAAAACTGACAAATGCTCATACTCTTCTAAGAATCAGCACTTAACATTTTATAGCACTCTTGCATCAATGATTTGGGCATTAAGATGGACTCAAACAAGCATGTCATAATGTAACAAAATGAAGAGCACATCATGATGAACATTTTGATATATCATGCATGCAAAACGGATCTACGGATGAGGAGTTATGGCATGATGAACAGGGCCTGAAATTGTAGCAGAAAAGGACTTGGAGAGAATTTTGGACCTCCAGATCTAGGGTTCGTCGGGCACGGGGATCGAGGTTGGACAGGAATCTCACCGGAGTTGACGTTGTGGTGGCCGAAGAAGTGGGGGAAGGCCGGACGAGGCGGGTCCGGGCCGGATCTCGCCGGATCCGGCCGGATCCTGTCATGGGGCGCTGCGGGGAGGCGACGCTTGCGACGGGCAGCGGGGTCGGCGATGGAGGCGGCGGCCGGACGGCGGCGTGGCGGACGCTGGCGGCGGCGTCGAGCGGCAGAAGGCGTGGGGCGGCGCGCGGGCCAGGAGGAGAGGCATCGGCGGGATGCGGCCCGGTCGACGCGCGGGAGGGCCGGCCACGGGCCAGGCAGGCCGGCGGCGCGGGGGCAGCGGGCATGCCATGTCGCAGGCCGCGATTTGCTGGTGGCGGCGGCGCGGCCGCGTCCGACTCGGACGGACGTGTCCGGCGGCGCCAGGAGAGGGAGAGCTAGGGTTAGACCCGAAATTTCAGAGGAGATCACATATATATAGGTAGGGGGAGGTAGGAGTGTCCAAATGGAGTGTCGTTTTCAGCCATGCGATCGTGATCCGACGTCGGAGGACATGGGATAGGTTTGGATGGGTTATTGGGCCGTTTTCGAGGGGTGTTGGGCTGCAACACACCCGAGGCCTTTACGGTTCCCCGGTTAACCGTTGGAGTATCAAACGGACTCCAAATGGCATGAAACTTGACATGCGGTCTACCGGTGGTGTACCAAGGCTGCTTGGCAAATCTCGGTCCATTCCGAGAATGTTTAACACCCGCTCACGAAAAGAGACAAAAGGGGGCGCCGGAGGACGTAGGAGTGTCGGTTTGCAAAACGGACAACGGGGAAAATGCTCGGATGCATGAGACGAACACTTATGCAAATGAGATGCACATGATTACATGATATGAAATGCATGGCATGAACAAAATGCAAAACGAAGACAAGACCCAACCACGAAGGGAAAATCATAACTTAGAGCCGAAAATGGCAAGAGTTGGAGTACAAATATGGTAAGTTACACATGGGGAGTTACAACACTCCACCACTATGAAAGGATCTCGTCCTAAGATCTAGGACTGAAAGAACTCCGGATATTTGGAATGGAGGTGGTCCTCGCGTTCCTAGGTGGATTCTCGGTCGGAATGATGTGATCGCTTCACTTTCAGGAATTTGATAGACTTTTTGCGAGTCTTGCGCTCGGTTTCTTCAAGGATAGCAACGGGATGGTCATAATAAGACAGGTCTTCTTGGAGATCAATCTCTTCGAAGTTGATGGTGCGGTCAGGAGTCTTGAAGCACTTGCGAAGCTGAGACACGTGAAACATGTCGTGCACATTTGTGAAGTTGGATGGAAGGTCAAGTTGATAGGCGAGGTCGCCTCTTTTCCCAATGATCTTGAAAGGACCCATGTATCTAGGGGCAAGCTTCCCTTTGATACCGAAGTGACGAGTACCTTTCATTGGAGAGACGCGGAGGTAGACATGGTCTCCAATCTCGAAAGCCAAGTCACGATGCTTGCTATCATAGTAACTCTTCTGGCGCGATTGCGCGACTTTGAGATTTTCACGGATGACTTTACACATTTCTTTAGCTTCTGTGATTAAGTGATTGCCAAGGAGTTGGTGTTCACCAGTCTCTGACCAATTAAGAGGAGTACGACACTTTCTGCCATAGAGAATCTCGAATGGGGCCTTGCGCGAGCTTGCTTGGAAGCTGTTGTTGTAGGAGAACTCGGCATATGGAATACAATCTTCCCACTTCATACCGAAAGAAATGACACAAGCCCTGAGCATATCTTCAAGAATTTGATTGACTCGCTCGACTTGCCCACTAGTTTGAGGATGAAAGGTTGTGCTGAAGTGAATGTTGGTGCCCATGGCCTTCTGAAAGGAGGCCCAGAACTTAGAAGTAAAGATGCTTCCATGATCTGAAGATATCAACTGTGGAATGCCGTGCAAAGAGACAATCCTGAAGGTGTATAGCTCTGCCAACTGAGCTGCTGTGATAGATTCTTTGATAGGAAGAAAATGTGCCACTTTTGTAAGCTTGTCGATGACAACAAAGATAGCATCATTTCCATGTTTGGACTAGGGAAATCCAATTATGAAGTCCATCTCAATATGATCAAACTTCCATTTTGGAATGGCAATAGGTTGGAAGAGACCAGCTGGTCGTTGGTATTCTGCTTTCACTCTTCTGCAGACATCACATTCATTCACGAACTAAGCAATTTCTTGCATCATTCGAGTCCACCAATACGACTGCTTGAGGTCATGGTACATCTTTGTACTACCAGGATGAATGGATAGAAGGGAATTGCGTGCCTCGTTCATGATGACTTTACATAGATCACCCTTAGGAACCACAATTAGATCCTCGAAGAATAGAGTATCTTTCTCATCAAAGCGATAGCACTTGTACTTGGGTTGGCTCTTGGCAATCCCATTTTCACCTTCTTCACCATGTCATAAAGAAGTTGTGCCTCATGAATTTGATCTTCCAAAGTACGAGAGACTTGGAGATTGGCAAGAAATCCTTGAGGAACAACTTGGAGATTCAGCTTGCGGAAAGCTTCACAAAGGTCTGGTTGAAAGGCTTGAGAATCAAACTGTTGTAGTAAGCCTTCCTGCTCAAATCATCTACAATGACATTGGCCTTGCCTGGAGTGTATTCAATATTCGGATTGTACTCTTGAATCATTTCAACCCAACGAGTCTTCCTGAGGTTGAGGTTGGGCTGAGTGAAGATGTACTTGAGGGTCTTATGATCAGTGAAGATGTCCACTTTCCTTCCCAACAAGAGATGTCTCCATGTTAAAATAGCATGGACAACTGCCGCCAACTCGAGGTCATGAGTGGGGTAGTTCTTTTTGTTGGGCTTCAACTGGCGAGAGGTATAACCACAACTTTCTTCTCTTGCATTAACACAACACCGAGACCTTACAGGGAGGCATCATAGAAAACTTGGAATCGTTTGGATTCATCAAGAGGAGTCAGAACTGGAGTTGTGACTAACTTCTCCTTGAGGGTCTTGAAAGTGATGTCACAGTCAGGCATCCAGACATACTTGACGTGCTTCTGGAGGATGTTGGAAAGAGGCTTCACGATCTTAGAGAAATTCTCAACGAATCTTCGACAATAGCTTGCAAGCCCAAGAAAGTTGTGTAGCTGCTTCACATTCTGAGGCAGTTCCCAATTCACAATTGCAGATACCTTCTCAGGATTAATAGCAATGCCCTTGGCGGAGATGATATGGCCAAGGTAGAGAACCTCATCGAGCCAAAACTCACACTTTGAAAACTTCGCATAGAATTGATGTTCTTTGAGTTTGTCCACCACCAATCTCAAGTGCTTGGCATGATCCTCCTTGTTCTTGGAAAAGACCAAAATATCATCGAGATACACCAAGACGAAATCGTTTGTGTAAGGGTTGAAGATGAAGTTCATCATGCGAGAGAACGTTGGAGGAGCATTGACAAGGCCGAAAGACATGACAGTATATTCATAAGAACCATAGCTTGTTCTCAATGCTGTCTTGGGAATATCTTGTTCACGAATGTGAATCTGATGATAACCCATACGAAGGTCAAGCTTGGAGAAAACTTGAGCACCTTTAAGTTGCTCGAAAAGCTCATTGATGTTGGGAAGTGGATACTTGTTCTTAATTGTCTTCTTGTTCAATGGGCGGTAGTCGACACAAAGTCGGTCCGTGCCATCCTTCTTCTTGACAAAAAGAACACCACAACCCCATGGAGAAGAACTCAGTCGGATCAGACCCATACGCTCTTGTACATCGAGTTGTTTCTTCAGCTCCTTCAACTCTTCTGGTCATAGCTTGTAAGGATGTTTGCAAACAGGTTCTGTGCCTGGCTCAAGATCGATGATGAATTCAACTGGCCAGTGAGGAGGCATTCCTGGAAGCTCTTCTGGAAAGACGTCTTGATATTCACAAACGACTGGAATCTGAGAGATGGCATTCAACTCGCCCTTCTCATTGAGAGAAAACAGTCGAATGGTATCATCACAAGTGGCATAGATGATCACATCCTCAGACGAGTGTATCAATTGAATATGCCTGGCAGCACCATCAAGCTGAGCCTTGTGCTTAGAAAGCCAGACCATGCCGAGAATTAGATCAATATCCGAGTTACCAAGAACAATTGGAGAGGACAGAAATTTATAGTCAGCCATCTTGATAGAAACATTTGGAACCATTGATCTTGCGTTCATGAATTTACCCAGAGAGACAACTGATAACTACCTAGGCAAATCTTGGAAAGGCAATTCATGGTTAGATGCAAATGGTCTTGAAATGAAACAATGCGATGCACCAGTATCAAACAGGAATTTCGCAGGAATATCATTAACAGGAAGATTACCAATGATCACTGTTGAAAATATGCCCTAGAGGCAATAATAAAATGGTTATTATTATATTTCCTTGTTCATGATAATTGTCTATTGTTCATGCTATAATTGTGTTGTCCAGAAATCATAATACATGTGTGAATACATAGACCACAACATGTCCCTAGTGAGCCTCTAGTTGACTAGCTCGTTGATCAATAGATGGTTATCGTTTCCTGACCATGGACATTGGATGTCATTGATAACGGGATCACATCATTAGGAGAGTGATGTGATAGACAAGACCCAATCCTAAGCATAGCGCAAGATCGTGTAGTTCATCTGCTAAAGTTTTTCCAATGTCAAGTATCTTTTCCTTAGACCATGAGATTGTGCAACTCCTGGATACTGTAGGAATACTTTGGGTGTGCAAAACGTCACAATGTTACTGGGTGAGTATAAAGGTGCACTACGGGTATCTCCGAATGTGTCTGTTGGGTTGGCACGAATCGAGACTGGGATTTGTCACTCCGTATGACGGAGAGGTATCTTTGGGCCCACTTGGTAAGACATCATCATAATGAGCTCAATGTGACTAAGGGTTGGTCACAGGATGATGTGTTACGCAACGAGTAAAGTGACTTGCTGATAACGAGATTGAACGAGGTATTGGAATACCGATGATATCTCGGGCAAGTAACGTACCGATTGATAAAGGGAATTGTATACGGGATTGCTTGAATCCTCGACATCGTGGTTCATCCGATGAGATCATCGTGGAACATGTGGGAGACAACATGGGTATCTAGATCTTGCTGTTGGTTATTGGTCGGAGAGTTGTCTCGGTCATGTCTGCATGGTTCCAGAACCCGTAGAGTCTACACACTTAAGGTTCGATGACGCTAGGCTTATTAGGAAGACTTGTATGTGATTACCGAATGTTGTTCGTAGGCCTGGATGAGATCTGGGACGTCACGAGGAGTTCCAGAATGGTCCGGAGGTGAAGAATTATATGTGGGAAGTTGTCGTACGGTCACCGAAAAGGTTCGGGGGCATATCGGTATTATACCGGGGCCACCAGAGGGGTTCCGGGGGTCCACCGGGAGGGGACACCTCTCCCGGATGGCCTTATGGGCTGTAGGGGGAAGGGAACCAGCCCCAAGTGGGCTGGGGCGCCAACCCCCCAAGGGCCCATGCGCCTAGGGTTGGGGGAACCCTAAAGGGGGGCTGCCCCCCTTGGCTTGGGGGGCAAGCCCCCTCCCCCTTGATCGTCGCCCCCCCTCTAGATCTCATCTAGAGGGGGCCAGCCCCCTTCCCCCTTCCCCTATAAATAGAGGGGCAAGGGTAGGGCTACACACCACATCCAAGGCGCAGCCCCTCCCCTCCCCCAACACCTCTCCTCCTCCGTTAAGTTCTTGGTGAAGCCCTGCCGGAGTACTGCCGCTCCACCACCACCACGCCGTCGTGCTACTGTTGGAGCTCTCTTCCTCAACCTCTTCCTCCTCCTTGCTGGATCAAGGTGCGGGAGACGTCACCGCTCTGTATGTGTGTTGAACGCAGAGGTGCCGTCCGTTTGGCGCTAGGATCATCGATGATTTGGATCACGACAAGTACGACTCCATCAACCCCGTTCTCTTGAACGCTTCTGCTCGCGATCTACAAGGGTATGTAGATGCACTCCTCTCCCTCTTGTTGCTAGATGACTCCATAGATTGATCTTGGTGATGCGTAGAAAATTTTAAATTTCTGCTACGATCCCCAACAGTGGCATCATGAGCTAGGTCTATGCGTAGTTTCTATGCACGAGTAGAACACAAGTTGTTGTGGGCGTCGCTTTTGTCAATTTACTTGCCATTACTAGTCTTATCTTGATTCAGCGGCATCGTGGGATGAAGCGGCCCGGACCGACCTTACACGTACGCTTATGTGAGACTGGTTCCACCGACCGACATGCACTAGTTGCATAAGGTGGCTAGCGGGTGTCTGTCTCTCCCACTTTAGTCGGATTGGATTCGATGAAAAGGGTCCTTATGACGGGTAAAAAGAAATTGGCATATCACATTGTGGTTTTGGCGTAGGTAAGAAACGTTCTTGCTAGAAACCTATAGCAGCCATGTAAAAAGTTGCAACAACAATTAGAGGACGTCTAACTTGTTTTTGCAGCATATGCCATGTGATGTGATATGGCCAAAAGGATGTGATGAATGATATATGTGATGTATGAGATTGATTATGTTCTTGTAATAGGAATCACGACTTGCATGTCGATGAGTATGACAACTGGCAGGAGACATAGGAGTTGTCTTAATTTATTTATGACCTGCGTGTCAACATAAACGTCATGTAATTACTTTACTTTATCACTAACCGTTAGCCATAGTAGTAGAAGTAATAGTTGGCGAGACAAACTTCATAAAGACACGATGATGGAGATCATGATGATGGAGGTCATGGTGTCATGCTGGTGACGATGACGATCATGGCGCCCCGAAGATGGAGATCAAAAGGAGCAAAATGATATTGGCCATATCATGTCACTATTTGATTGCATGTGATGTTTATCATGTTTTACATCTTATTTGCTTAGAACGACGGTAGCATAAATAAGATGATCCCTCGCAATAATTTCAAGAAAGTATTCCCCCTAACTGTGCACCGTTGCTAAGGTCCGTTGTTCCGAAGCACCACGTGATGATCGGGTGTGATAGGTTCTAACATTCGCATACAATGGGTGTAAGCCAGATTTACACATGCAATACACTTAGGTTGACTTGACGAGCCTAGCATGTACAGACATGGCCTCGGAACACGGAAGACCGAAAGGTCGAACATGAGTCGTATAGAAGATACGGTCATCAGGAAAATGTTCACCGATGATGACTAGTCCGTCTCACGTGATGATCGGACACGGCCTAGTTGACTCAGATCATGTATCACTTAGATGACTAGAGGGATGTCTATCTGAGTGGGAGTTCATTAAATAATTTGATTAGATGAACTTAATTATCATGAACATAGTCTAAAAATCTTTGCAATATGTCTTGTAGATCAAATGGCCCACGCTAATGTTGCCCTCAACTTCAACGTGTTCCTAGAGAAAACCAAGCTGAAAGACGATGGCAGCAACTACACGAACTGGGTCCGTAACCTAAGGATTATCCTCATAGCTGCCAGGAAAGCATATGTCCTTGATGCACCAGTCGGGTGAAGCACCTGTTTTCCCTGCAGAACAAGACGTTATGAACGCTTGGCAGACATGTAGTGATGATTACTCCCTGGTTCAGTGCGGCATGCTTTATAGCTTAGAACCGGGGCTCCAAAAGCGTTTTGAGCAACACGGAGCATATGAGATGTTCCAAGAGCTGAAAATGGTTTTCCAAGCTCATGCCTGGCTCGAGAGATATGAAGTCTCTGACAAGTTCTATAGTTGTAAGATGGAGGAGAAGAGTTCTGTCAGCGAGCACATACTCAAAATGTCTAGGTTGCACAACTACTTGTCTCAGCTGGGAGTTAATCTCCCAGATGATGTGGTCGTTGACAGAATCCTTCAGTCGCTCCCACCTAGCTACAAGAGCTTTGTCATGAACTTGAATATGCAGGGGATGGAAAAGACCATTCCCGAGGTATATTCAATGCTGAAATCAGCGGAGGTGGAAATCAAAAAGGAACATCAAGTGTTGATGGTGAATAAAACCACTAAGTTCAAGAAAGGCGAGGGTAAAAAGAACTTCAAGAAGGATGGCAAGGGAGTTGCCGCACCCGGTAAGCAAGCTTCCAGGAAGAAGCCAAAGAATGGACCCAAGCCTGAGACTGAGTGCTTTTATTGCAAGGGAAACGGTCACTGGAAGCGGAACTGCCCCAAGTACTTAGCGGATAAGAAGGCCGACAATGCCAAAGGTATATGTGATATACATGTTATTGATGTGTACCTAACCAGCGCTTGTAGTAGCTCCTGGGTATTTGATACCGGTGCAGTTGCTCATATTTGTAACTCAAAACAGGAACTGCGGAATAAACGGAGACTGGCGAAGGACGAGGTGACGATGCGCATTAGGAATAGTTCCAAGGTCGATGTGATCGCCGTTGGCACGCTACCTCTACATTTTCCTACGGGATTAGTTTTAAACCTCAATAATTGTTATTTAGTACCAGCTTTGAGCATGAACATTGTATCTGGATCTTGTTTAATGCGAGATGGCTACTCATTTAAATCTGAGAATAATGGTTGTTCTATTTATATGAGAGACATGTTTTATGGTCATGCCCCGCTGGTCAATGGTTTATTCTTATTTAATCTCGAACGTGATGTTACACATATTCATAGTGTGAATGCCAAAAGATGTAAGGTTGATAATGATTGTCCCACATACTTGTGGCACTGCCGCCTTGGTCACATTGGTGTCAAACACATGAAGAAACTCCATGCAGATGGACTTTTGGAGTCTCTTGATTATGAATCATTTGACATGTGCGAACATGCCTCATGGGCAAAATGACCAAGACTCCGTTCTCCGGAACAATGGAGCGAGCAACCAACTTATTGGAAATCATACATACTGATGTGTGCAGTCCAATGAGTGTTGAGGCTCACGGTGGCTATCGTTATTTTCTCACCCTCACCGATGACTTGAGTAGATATGGGTATGTCTACTTAATGAAACACAAGTCTGAGACCTTTGAAAAGTTCAAGGAATTTCAGAGTGAGGTTGAGAATCAATGTGACAGAAAAATCTAGTTCTTATGACCAGATCGTGGGGGAGAATATTTGAGTCATGAATTTGGCATGCACTTAAGGAAATGTGGAATAGTTTCACAACTCACGCCTCCTGGGACACCACAGCGTAATGGTGTGTCTGAACATCATAATCGCACCCTAATGGATATGGTGCGATCTATGATGTCTCTTACCGATCTACCACTATCATTTTGGGGTTATGCTGTAGAGACTGCCACATTCACTTTAAATAGGGCTCCGTCGAAATCCGTTGAGGCGACACCGTATGAATTGTGGTTTGGTAAGAAACCTAAGCTGTCGATTATGAAAGTTTTGGGATGCGATGCTTATGTCAAGAAACTTCAACCTGAAAAGCTTGAACCCAAATCGAAAAAATGTGTCTTCATAGGATACCCTAAAGAAACTATTGGGTATACCTTCTACCTCAGATACGAAGGCAAGATCTTTGTTGCCAAGAATGGATCCTTTCTAGAGAAAGAGTTTCTCTCGAAAGAAGTAAGTGGGAGGAAAGTAGAACTTGATGAAGTATTGCCTCTTGAACCAGAGAGTGGCGCAGCTCAAGAAAATGTTCCTGAGGTGCCTGCACCGACTAGAGAGGAAGTTAATGATGATCATGAAACTTCAGATCAAGTTGCTACTGAACTTCGAAGGTCCACGAGGACACGTTCTGCACCAGAGTGGTACGACAACCCTGTCCTGGAAATCATGTTGTTAGACAATGGTAAACCTTCGAACTATGAAGAAGCGATGGTGGGTCCAGATTCCGACAAATGGCTGGAAGCCATGAAATCCGAGATAGGATCCATGTATGAAAACTAAGTATGGACTTTGACTGACTTGCCTGATGATCGGCGAGCCATAGAAAATAAATGGACCTTTAAGAAGAAGACGGACGTGGATGGTAATGTGATCATCTATAAGGCTCGACTTGTCGCTAAGGGTTATCGACAAGTTCAAGGGGTTGACTATGATGAGACTTTGTCACCCGTAGCGAAGCTGAAGTCTGTCCGAATCATGTTAGCAATTGCCGCATTCTATGATTATGAGATATGGCAAATGGACGTCAAAACGGCATTCCTTAATGGTTTCCTTAAGGAAGAATTGTATATGATGCAGCCGGAAGGTTTTGTCGATCCTAAGAATGCTGACAAGATGTGTAGGCTCCAACGCTCAATCTATGGGATGGTGCAATCATCTCGGAGTTGGAACATTCGATTTGATGAGATGATCAAAGCATTTGGGTTTACGCAGACTTATGGAGAAGCCTGTGTTTACAAGAAAGTGAGTGGAAGCTCTGTAGCATTTCTCATATTATATGTGGATGACATACTATTGATGGGAAATGATATAGAATTGTTGGAAATCATAAATGCCTACTTGAACAAGTGTTTTTCAATGAAGGACCTTGGAGAAGTTGCATATATATTAGGCATCAAGATCTATAGAGATAGATCGAGACGCCTCATTGGTCTTTCATAAAGTACGTACCTTGATAAGATATTGAAGAAGTTCAATATGGATCAGTCCAAGAAGGGGTTTTTGCCTGTATTGCAAGGTGTGAGATTGAGCACGGCTCAATGCCCGACCACGGCAGAAGATATAGAAAAGATGAGTGTCGTCCCCTATGCCTCGGCCATAGGATCTATTATGTATGCCATCCTGTGTACCAGACCTGATGTAAACCTTGCCGTAAGTTTGGTAGGAAGGTACCAAAGTAATCCCAGCATGGAACACTGGACAATGGTCAAGAATATCCTGAGATACCTGAAAAGGACTAAGGATATGTTTCTCGTTTATGGAGGTGACGAAGAACTCGTCGTAAAGGGTTACGTCGATGCTAGCTTCGACACAGATCTGGATGACTCTAAGTCACAAACCGGATACGTGTATATTTTGAATGGTGGGGCAGTCAGCTGGTGCAGTTGCAAGCAAAGCATCATGGAGGGATCTACATGTGAAGCGGAGTACATGGCAGCCTCAGAGGCAGCACCAGAAGCAATCTGGGTGAAGGAGTTCATTACCGACCTAGGAGTTATTCCCAATGCGTCGGGCACGATGACTCTCTTATGTGACAACACTGGAGCTATTGCCCTTGCCAAGGAGCCCAGGTTTCACAGGAAGACTAGGCATATCAAGCGTCGCTTCAACTCCATTCGTGAAAATGTTCAAAATGGAGACATAGATATTTGTAAAGTGCATACGGACCTGAATGTTGCAGATCCGTTGACTAAACCTCTTCCTCGAGCAAAACATGATCAACACCAGAACTCTATGGGTGTTCGATTCATCACAATGTAACTGGATTATTGACTCTAGTGCAAGTGGGAGACTATTGGAAATATGCCCTAGAGGCAATAATAAAATGGTTATTATTATATTTCCTTGTTCATGATAATTGTATATTGTTCATGCTATGATTGTGTTATCCGGAAATCATAATACATGTGTGAATACATAGACCACAACATGTCCCTAGTGAGCCTCTAGTTGACTAGCTCGTTGATCAATAGATGGTTATGGTTTCTTGACCATGGACATTGGATGTCATTGATAACGGGATCACATCATTAGGAGAATGATGTGATGGACAAGACCCAATCCTAAGCATAGCGCAAGATCGTGTAGTTCATCTGCTAAAGCTTTCCAATGTCAAGTATCTTTTCCTTAGGCCATGAGATTGTGCAACTCCCGGATACTGTAGGAATACTTTGGGTGTGCCAAACATCACAACGTAACTGGGTGACTATAAAGGTGCACTACGGGTATCTCCGAAAGTGTCTGTTGGGTTGGCACGAATCGAGACTGGGATTTGTCACTCCGTATGACGGAGAGGTATCTTTGGGCCCACTCGTTAAGACATCATCATAATGAGCTCAATGTGACTAAGGGTTGGTCACAGGATGATGTGTTACGCAACGAGTAAGGTGACTTGCCGGTAACGAGATTGAACGAGGTATTGGAATACCGACGATATCTCGGGCAAATAACGTACCGATTGACAAAGGGAATTGTATACGGGATTGCTTGAATCCTCGACATCGTGGTTCATCCGATGAGATCATCATGGAACATGTGGGAGACAACATGGGTATCTAGATCCTGCTGTTGGTTATTGGCCGGAGAGTTGTCTCGGTCATGTCTGCATGGTTCCCGAACCCGTAGGGTCTACACACTTAAGGTTCGATGAGGCTAGGCTTATTAGGAAGACTTGTATGTGATTACCAAATGTTGTTTGGAGGCCTGGATGAGATCTGGGACGTCACGAGGAGTTCCAGAATGGTCCGGAGGTGAAGAATTATATGTGGGAAGTTGTCGTACGGTCACCGAAAAGGTTCGGGGGCATATGGTATTATACCGGGGCCACCGGAGGGGTTCCGGGGGTCCACCGGGAGGGGCCACCTCTCCCGGATGGCCTTATGGGCTGTAGGAGGAAGGGAACCAGCCCCAAGTGGGCTGGGGCGCCAACCCCCAAGGGCCCATGCGCCTAGGGTTGGGGCAACCCTAAAGGGGAGCGCCCCTCTTAGCTTGGGGGGCAAGCCCCCTCCCCCTTGGCCGCCGCCCCCCTCTAGATCTCATCTAGAGGGGGCCGGCCCCCTTCCCCCTTCCCCTATAAATAGAGGGGCCAGGGGAGGGCTGCACACCACATCCAAGGTGCAACACCTCCCCTCCCCAACACCTCTCCTCCTCCGTTAAGAGCTTGGCGAAGCCCTACTGGAGTACTGCCGCTCCACCACCACCACGCTGTCGTGCTGCTGTTGGAGCTCTCTTCCTCAGCCTCTCCCTCCTCCTTGCTGGATCAAGGCGTGGGAGACGTCACCGCTCCGTACGTGTGTTGAACACGGAGGTGCCGTCCGTTCGGCGCTAGGATCATCGGTGATTTGAATCACGGTGAGTACAACTCCATCAACCCCGTTCTCTTGAATGCTTCCGCTCGCGATCTACAAGGGTATGTAGATGCACTCCTCTCCCTATCGTTGCTAGATGACTCCATAGATCGATCTTGGTGATGCTACGATCCCCAACAATCACTTCTGATACCAACTTGTAACACCCATGATGCGGCTATATCTCCCACGTGTTGGAGCACGACTTAGAGGCATAACCGCATAGTAGGCATGTCACAAGAGGGGTAATCTTTACACATCCCATGTACCGAATAAGAAAGGGATAAAGAGTTGGCTTACAATCGCCACTTCACACAATAGATAAATATAGCATACATCATCCAGAATACAATCAAGGTCCGACTACGGAACCAAAATAAAGAAAGACAACCCCAAATGCTAGATCCCCTATTGCCCAACTGGGCTCCTCTACCGATCATCCAGAAAAGACACATTGTAACGGCCCGAATCCTCATCAAACTCAACTTCAGTTTGGTAGCGTCCCCTGCACTGGCATCATCTGCACCTGCATCTGTTTGGAAGTATATGTGAGTCACGGGGACTCAGCAATCTCACACCCTCCCGATCAAGACTATTTAAGCTTAAAGGTAGGAAAAAGGGGTAGTGAGGTGGAGCTGCAGCAAGCACTAGCATATAAGGTGGCTAATACGTAAAAGAGAGTGAGAAGAGAGGCAAAGCACGGTCGAGAAGCTAAAATGATCAAGGAGTGATCCTGAAGCTACTTACGTTCAAGCATAAAACGAAACCGTGTTCTCTTCCCGGACTCCGCCAAAAAGAGACCATCATGGCTACACACACGGTTGATTCATTTTAATTAAGTTAAGTTTCAAGTTTTCTACAACCGGATATTAACAAATTCCCATCTGCCCATAACCGCGGGCACGGCTTTTGAAAGTTCAAAACCATGCAGGGGTGTACCAACTTAGCCCATCACAAGCTCTCACGGTCAACGAAGGATATTCCTTCTCCCAGGACGATTCGATTAGACTCGTAATCCCGGTTACAAGACATTTCGACAATGGTAAAACAAGAACAGCAAAGCCGCCCGAATGTACCGACAAATCCCGATAGGAGCTGCACATATGTCGTTCTCAGGGCACACCGGATGAGCCACACATCGGGTTGGCATAGACCCTGGTTGCCCAGGGGGCGCCGGACATTGCTTAGGTTGGACCAACACTTAGAGAAGCACTGGCCCGGGGGTTTAAAATAAAGATGACCCTTGAGTCCACGAAACCCTAGGGAAAAGGGCTTAAGTGGCAAATGGTAAAACCAAGGTTGGGCCTTGCTGGAGGAGTTTTATTCAAGGCGAACTGTCAAGGGGTTCCCATAACACCCAACTGCGTAAGGAACGCAAAATCAAGGAACATAACACCAGTATGACGGAAAACTAGGGCGGCAAGAGTGGAAAAAAACACCAGGCATAAAGCCGAGCCTTCCACCCTTACCAAGTATATTGATGCATTAAAGTAAACGAGATATAATAATGATATCCCAACAATATCCATGTTCCAACATGGAACAAACTCCATCTTCACCTGCAACTAGCAATGCTATAAGAGGGGCTGAGCAAAGGGGTAACATAGCCAAACAACGCTTTGTTAGGAAAGGTGGGTTAGAGGGTTGACATGGCAATATGGGAGGCATGATATAGAAAGTGGTAGGTATCGCGGCATAGCAATAGAGCGAGCAACTAGCAAGCAAAGATAGAAGTGATTTCGAGGGTATGGTCATCTTGCCTGCAAAGTTCTCCGAGTTGACGAAAGCTTGATCCTCGTAAGTGTACTAAATGGGTTCCTCGATCACACACTCGTCTCCCGGCTCTACCCAAGTAAAGAACACAAGCAAAGGAAACAACAATCAACCACGGTGCAATGCGCAAGCAACATGATGCAAAACATGGCATGATATGCGGGATGTGATATGCAATGCATATGCGTGCTTTAGAAGGGAAAGAATGAACCAGACATCAACTTGGAAAAAACAAGTGTGCCGCTAGAAAGATGAGTTGATTTCGGTCGAAATTGATATAAACATCACCGGAATCGGATGCACGGTTTGCAAATGGCAAGCTAAACCAGAATGGCACAATTCTGCGATTAACAGCGCGATGCCATCTAGAATGCAACAAGAAATTAAGATACTGCACTCCAACATAGCAACAAAGCACACAGAAGCCATCTACTCAAGCTGCTTGATAAAAGATGAACACTGAGCTGCGGCTAAATCACACAAAAGCAGGTTCAAACAAGCATGGAAAAAGTGCAAAAGCTAACAACATCACAGACTTAGTGAAAATAACAACATGCCAGGAATTAACATGAGGAAGACATGTTTAGAGCAAGCTAACAACATGCTACAGGAACATATCATAGCAAAACAAGGCATGTAATGAATATACTCAAAGCATAGAACAAAATTACCTTACTGATCAAGAGCCAAAAAGGCACAGAAGATATTATGGCACTCATGTAAACATAGCAAGTTTCGTTAACAGATCCACACTTAGCAGAAAACTGAGCATGGCATAAACAGAACTATAAAGGCCTCTTTGCGAGCTCGATTCACTCATCACAAAGCCTTGCATGACAAACTGAGCATACTACCACCAAGAAGACATGATCATAAGGCTAACCATGGCAAGAACAAGTTTATAGTATTCTTGGATCAACTACAACAACCATGGCAAAATTAATTAACATGTAAACAATCTGCCAGGAACATTTTATAGCAAAAGTAGAGCAAGATTGCGTCATGCTAGGTCACTCCATAAATTCAAACAGGGGCATGGATGGATAGAGCGCAACCATATGTAAAAATCATCCTTACTGAAGATACTCAAACAAAGCATGGATCTCTCTGTAGCAACATGAATACATGGCATAAAAATAATAGCAAGGAAATGACTTAGTGAAATCCCAAGTCCCTGAAATCAGTAATATCACGAGAGCTACTTTGCATGCTTGTGCTAGTCACCACGAAGATCACAAAAATACATGGAATACACCCCTGTAAAGATGGCATGGCATATCCCAAAACACATGTAGAGCTTAAGTCCATATGCAGCACACAATAATTGTAGCAAAAATGACAAATCCTCATACTCTGCTAAGAATCAACACCTAACATTTTATAGCACTCTTGCATCAACGATTTGGGCATCAAGATGGACTCAAACAAGCATGTCACAATCGAACAAAATGAAGAGCACATCATGATGAACATTTTGATATATCATGCATGCAAAACGGATCTACGGATGGGAGTTGTAGCATGATGAAAGGGGCCTGAAATTGTAGCAGAAAAGGACTTAGAGAGAATTTTGGACCTCCAGATCTAGGGTTCGTCGGGCGCGGGGATCGAGGTTGGACTTGAATCTCGCCTGAGTTGACGCTGCGGTGGCCAGAGAAGCGAGGGAAGGCCGGAGGAGGCGTGTCCGGGCCGGATCTCGCCGGATCCGGCCGGATCCTGTCGTGGGGCGCCGCGGGGAGGCGACGCAGGTGAAGGGCGGCGGGGTCGGTGATGGAGGCAGCGGATGGCGCCGGAGGAGGCGTGGCAGATGCTGGCGGCGGCGTCGAGCGGCGGAAGGCGCGGGGCGGCGCGTAGGCCGGGAGGAGC